>NC_080606.1:17516402-18141402 GCF_027887145.1 Ammospiza caudacuta | reverse complement strand
GATAGAAAAGACTGCCTATTGAAGAAAGCAGCTCAGGAGAATCCCACCTCTGAACTGACTGAAAGACCCTCATGAGAGACATTTTACATTAGTGTTGAGGAACTAAACTGCCTCAAAATCCAGGAGGCTGCAGTTGTATCGCGTGCACTGAAATTTAGGTGAAAAAATGACAGTAAAAGTGTTTTCCCTATTCTAAAATGCTGTTTGGCAAACACTGCTAGTCACTGTAAAGCTGTTGAAATGCATAATTTCTTTTTTTTTTTTTTTTTTTTTTTTTTTCTTTTCAGCACAGCTAGTTCACCAGTTTTCAGTTTCCTGCTCAGTTTCTCTCTGGAGGAGAAGTGGGGGATGAATTTCTGTGATTCCCTGCAGGGAGACCTGGACCAGAACGGTGCCTCTGGTTGTTCCAGGCTGCTCCTGGTCAGGCTGTTATCCAAAATTTCATCTTTGTTATGCTCTCCCTGCTCCTCTGGGCTCTTCAGCATCCTCCTCATGTCCTCTCCGTGTTTTTCCTGCTCTTCATCCACCCTTCCTCACTGCTCCGAGCCCTGTGCAGATCAGGATCAGCTTCTCACATGGGGGTTTTTAATGGTACCTTTTCATGTGCAGGTGTTTGAGATGAAAATTCTGCTCTTGCAGTGGCCCTGAACGGAGGCACGGTGCCTTCAGCAAGTTTTGCCCGGTTGCTGTGTGTGGGATGGATGGATTGCTCCTGAGCTTCAGAAAACAGGTGCCTTTGGTTTTCTTTGGCATCTGGTCCTCCAGCTCGGAGCCAAAGTGCTGCAGACTCATCAGTGTGGGGAAAGGGAATATGTGGTGATGTAATAAATGAGGCAGTGCTCAGTCCAGCCTTGAGTTTGATGGGATTTATGCAGATGAGCACTAACCTGTGCTTCATGAGTTGTTAATATCTCAGAGATCTGCTCATGTGACTCAATTATACAAATATATATATATATATAGTCTCAATCTTGTACAGAATATAAAAAATAAGAGGTACTTATGATGTGGATAACTTTGGATCATCTGAAGTGACCCTTTAGGTTCTTGTGCACAGACCCCACCTTGCTAGGCTGGAGTAAGGGGGTGAAAAATTGAAAAATTGAGGGGCTTCACCCCTGGGAGCAGCTGCTTTTGGTGTCATTAATAAGCCCTTTCAACTTGTCTTGCAAGTTGCAATGGTTATTGAAAGAAAATGTTGGTGCTGATTTGTGGCTGCTGACTAAGTAGATTTCTATCTGTGTATTGGAGTTTCCATTAGTGTCAAATTTTTAAGTTTAAATTTTATAGCCTGCATAATTTGTCCCTGAGAGTTACAGTGGGTTCATTGTAACAAATAAAATCACAGGAAAATAGCTGCTTTTTCACAGATCAGAGATTATTCAATTGATGCTTTAACATAAAAATCCAGCATTTAAGATGCATGTTATTACTGTCACTTTGGCTTTAAAGAAGATTCTCAGAAAGTCCTTTCCCTTTCAAACTGCCTAAGTGCTTCATACTACACAGGATAAGGTAAATCTAACTCTGAACTATTGAACAGCAGGACAAAAGCTGCCCATTAATAGACCAAGGAAATGATTGGGAGAAAAATGGAGTGGCTGAGTTTAGAGAAACTTGTACTTTTTTCTTAATGAGCAGTTTAACTGCCAATTGATCGGTCATTCAGCATTACAGTAAATGGTCAATGAAATATATAATGATGCAAGACTGCTCTTTAACAAGACTAAATCTTGCAGCAATCAGGAATGCTTAAGGCAGAAAAATACAGACAGCAAATTTCTCTCAGTGCTTAATTTTAAAAAAAATGTATAAAAGGAGCAATGGCAGCCATTCAGGCAGGTAATCCATGGTATTCCTTATTGTGCTGGTGGCACACTGGCCCGTGACATTTCCATTTTGTGCTTTTGTCTTTTCATTGTTTATTTCATGCCAAGGGATTTTTTACTGTTGGATTTTAGTCAAACCTGACTGCTGGAGAATGGCTGAGTTCTGAAGGTCTTGATCTCACAAATCTCTAGGAGCTTGCTTACCTTCATATATGGGAGCTTGAGGCAGCCATGAAAAGGGATGAAACTCAAAATATTGGTATGAGTTGCAATATTTTTTCCTACATTAACATTTAGGCTAAGACTGAATGCAGGGCAGAATTTCTGTTTTTATAAATGAAAAAAAAATACTAGTTGCTGAAAGGAAAACTTAGATGTTAATCAAGTAAAAATCAGAGCTCATTGCTCTCATGTTATCTCAGCAAAACCACGTTATTGAGCTGGTGACATTTGCCAGTGTGAATGAGAAATAATGGCAGAACAAACAGGGTTTTTTCTTGTTTTTTGTGTGAAAGGTACCGTTATAGGCAGTGAATGGGTTAAAGTTTACCTAATTTATGATGTGTGGAAACAGGCACCATCCAGCTGGGATGGGAAGGGTCTCCAGGAGCAGGGCTGGGGAATGTTGGCCTCTCCTGACTCCTGCCCTGGCACTGAATGTGCTCTTTGGAGGGTTGATAAATATTTGTGTTTGAGGCTGTGACCTCCCCTTCCCAGTGAGGGGGAAACAGAAAGGTCCATCCTCAACACAGCTCTCAGGAGATGGGCTGCAGTGATGGGCACCGCATCCCCTTGGGATCCCCAGGTTACAGAAGAAACCTTTTGTCCCTGATAACCAGCATCGAGTGGAAGTGCTCTGGTCCCCAATGACCCTGGGAGGCTGAGAAAGCCATAACTTGCATTTTGAGTGACTCGGATGCATCTTCCAGTGGTGGTTTTGACTTTCAGGAAGGTTTGGACTTCTGGGCACCATCTCCTGGGTTATTTCTGGGTGTTGGAAGGATAAGTTGTGTCCCTGTTCAGACTCACATGTGGGAGCTGTACATGACCAGCCCACCTGGCTCTTGCAGCAGGTGCAAATAATGGATTTGATATTCCAGTGCTCTGCAAAATGTACAGGGGAGTTTGGAAATTGCAGTATTAAACAAACTAATTATGATGGCATTAAAAACTCCTCTGCATGCACAGCTTTAATTAAATGTGATTTTGTACCTCGCAGAGCTGTCTCTGGGCTTTGTGAAGAGCAGTAGTTCTGGCATTGATTAAGACTGAATGTGATTAACATTAATTATTGATTAAACTTCCCTATATCTTCACATAGTATCAAAGAGAGATTTATTGATGAACTCTGAAAGGTCTCACAACTGCAGTTATTACGCTGTAATTCCTTTTGGCTACGCCTAAAGTGGAGCATTCACAAGTTGTCTCTGTTCCTTAAGAAACTGAGAGTGAAGTTCACTCTCAGCATTGTCAGCTCAGGCAATTTAAATATTCCTGAAATATCCATCTTTGTTGGGGCATAATGTTGTGTTGTGAGGGGATTGGAACTTTTTAGGGGTGAGAGAAGGAGGGAAATGAAGCAATGCAGACACCAGGATCAGGACACAAACCTGAGATACAGGAGAGGCAGTTCTGATTATACTCCTGTAATAGAATTCCACAGCATTTCAGGCAGCCTTGTGGCTCTCTGTTAGTGATTGTCTTCCAATACATTATTTTCTATTTTTAACACCTTGCTGGTGTTAAAAAAAAATAAAATTGGGAAATGCTTTGTCTTTGACAAATCATCATATTGCAGCAAAAAAACAACAACAAAAAAATCAACAATTTAAGATGAATGTATGAATAAATAATGCTTGAGTGAGAAAAATACTATAAAATTGATCTTGTGAACCTTTGGGAATTGGAATGATTGTTACATTGGATTGTTAATTATGAGAGTCTGCTGTAGAATTCCACCTTCAAATAAATTTTCATCAATTGTAATTTTTCAAGGGAAACGAAACAGCAATTTACAACCTTTTCAGATTAATTGATCTGCCTATTTATCAACCACCCCCTGTGCTGGGCAAGCATTCAAGCCATGTCTGCTGGATGGAACAAAGAACAATAGTTCTGCTCAATAAAGGAGGATGCCACGGTGAGATGAAGATGTTGCTTTAGAAGGGTGATGGTGTGACCAGTGCACCAAGCTCCAGGTGGGAATTACAGACCCAACAAGAGGGGATGGATGATGTTGAGGAAAGGGAAGAATCCTCCCTTTCCTGCTGGGTAGGCAATTTTGGAGTGGTATTCATGACCTTCCCTATGCTTTCTGTAGGGAACTCATCATCCAAAATTACTGAAATTCCAGAATAAACGCGTTCTACATGTTCTCCCCAAATGGGAATAAATATAAACCTAAGAATTTTGGACTGTTTTCCAAGGGTGTTAATTTTTCTGCTCTTTAGATGGAAAAAAAGATGTTAAAGATTTTGAAGTCAGCATATTTTTGTTTTCCTAGTGAAAAGCCAGAAAAAAACAAAGAGAAAAGGTGGCTGTAGCTAACATTGTTCAAAGCAGGGTGATAACCATTTATCAATATCTAGATAATGGAATGTTTCTTTGGGAACAAGTGTATCAGCCCTGGCATAACACAATGTACTTGCTGACACCATGGAAGGTCACCAGCACTCTGCTGTAACTGCTGTAACTTGTGGTTATTAATTTAAACTGGGTTTTGCCCACTGATCTGCATGATCAATTCACAGAACATGCCAGAGAACGTGTGGCTTTGACTCTGAACCAGGCTCCCCACCCAGCACAATTAAAGTTTGCCTTAATCCTTAATAGGACACAGGATTTTGTGACAGATCATGGACAGACACAGCTGGACACCTGACCCTGGATCCTTGCAGTCAGTTTTTCTGTATTCATGTTTAAGGTACACAGAAAAGCAGAGCAGGCCTGGGTGGTTTGGCCAGGTTGGGTCATTGAGTTCAGAGCTGAGGCACTGGAAAGGTGAATTATTTGTGGGCTTTATTTTCTCCACTTTTTTGCCCGTCCCATACGAAGTGATTGATGTGCAGAACTCGCATATAAGAAGAAAAATGCTTTCCTTTGCTGTGGATTCATCTTTGGGAATGGAATAGCAGCCCCACACTCCCTTCTCCATGCCCATATCAGCCAGGCTGTTGTCATTTCCTCCTCCTGGATGTGTTTCATTTTTCTGTTGCACAGTGAAATTTCTGTGTTGTGTGCTCCTGTTTTTCTGGGGCTTCTGGTCATGTTGAGTTATTTCAGGAGGAGATGTTCAGCGGAAGTGTTGGAGGGATTGTAGTAATATTGTAGTAACATAGTAGTAATATATAAAGTGGGTTTCTGAATCTGACTTTGTAATATCAAGGGCAAGATTCTTTGCATGAAATCTCTAGAAAATTATTTTATATTTCTATAACTGGTTTTAACTTCTATAAACAGAATTGTAAAAAAAAAAAAAAGAGTGATTTTTTTTTCAGATTTTTTTCTTAAATCTGCAGCAAGCTGGCAGTAAAGAACAATGCTTTGCTTTCCAGCATTTCTGATTTTATTTTCCATGGCAGCCCTGCAGCATTAGCCATGCTTCTGCAGTTGAATCTCACTTATTTTTGAGCATTCTGTAGACTGCAGAAATAGTAATGATAGCAAATGCACCAATGTATGTATATATTAAGGGCTAAAAGTGAGTTATTTTTCTGATACATTTTCCTGTACTTTTTAAAACAAATTTTATGCTCTGGATTGAAGGCGTCTTAACAGGAAAGATGCAGGGAACATTCATCAATTCTGCTTCTGGTTTCTTTGTTTCCTGCAGCTTTCCCTTGTTAATGTGGGATGTAGCATTTTGTTCTCGATGTAATTAATGGATAAATGATGTCAAGATGAGACACTCAAAGGCAGGGTTTCTCAATAACAGGAATTTCTTAAATTATGTGGCTACTATTTATAAGTAGAGATAGAAGTGCAGATGAGAATACAGGAGAGGAATAATTCTTTGTTAGGGAATAGCTACAAATAATGAGATAACACTATCTGATGGCTTAAAGGACTACTGTGCTGATCTGAGTCCCTCTGAGATGGGTTTTTGTGTCTCCCGAGGTAAGCAGGGATCTGATCTGGACACTTTGCAGGAATACCAGGAGCAACACCTCACTCAGGCATGTTCTCAGTTCAAATGTGCAAAAAGCCGAAGCTGTGGCGCCCTGGGCAGCTGGGAAAAGCACGGGGTGAAATGTGGAAATGCCAGGGAAGGTGATGGTGATGGATCAGCTCACTGCTGAGGAGCCTCCCTGTGCTCTGTGAGCAGTTCCATGAGCCCACAGCTATTCCAGCAGGGAATTCTGGCAGTCTGCAAACCCCCCAGCACAATGTGACAGACTTTTACACAGAAATGTAAAGCATTTCCTCTTAAAAAAACCTCTCGTGTGAGGTGGAAAGTATGAAGGAATCAAATATTTTAACTGCTAAAAGCTCTAGGGAGCTGATGTTCCTAGGCAGGCTTTTTGTGTATCAATGAGTGCTTCAGACAAAGGAAAACCAGAATGGACAGGTTTAGCTTGGAGACTTGGAAATAATTGTATTCCAGCCAGTCTTAAGAAGGAACACAGCGAGTGTATTAACAATGGATCATGACATAGATTCTGGCACTTAGATGTAGCTGCTCATGTAAATTACCAGAAGCAGGTTTTGTGATCCTCTAAGTTTTGTATAGTCATTCACAGCTCATTAAACCTTCAGCAGGGCTGTCAGTCACTAAACACAAAGGTAGCTTGGGAACTGCATAATTGAAGTGTTTTAGGCAGACTGCTGTAGCTAAATTTCTAAACAGGAACCGCTTTACCTGTGGTTCTGTGGAATGAGGAGTAGTGCAGATAATGAGCGAGGTCCCAGTGCACCCCAGAAGCTTTGGCCTTTTATTGAGCCTGGTGGACCTTCCCAATGGCTGAGCCTTTGTTGTCAAAGTGTTCTGGGTACTGAAACAAACTGAGGTCCTGCTGATGCTCAGATTAATATCATAAATGCATTATCAGAGTGTGATATTGTGGTGACTTAGCAATGAAGTTAAAGCAGGTGAGTCCTGGGAGCCACTTGGTGACATACTGAAAACATCTCAGCCTGAGCTCAAACACAGTGGGGAATTTATATTAGGGAACACCCTCTCTGTCAGAACAAGAAAACAATATTTAAATTTTTTTTTTTTGTATAAAAATGTTAATTAACCAATAAAATGCTTTATGTGTGGGATTGCCTGCTCCTGTCTACCTCCCTTCATAGCTGCCAAACAGTTTGCACTGGGAGCCTCTCATCCCGAATCAGCATCAGCACCATCACTGCCTCCTTGCCAGCCCTGGTATTCTTGGGAAAGAAGAATAGATGGCAGGACATTGATCCCTAATGAGGTGAGAAGTGGCCACAGACAGCCCCAAACCTCTGGGTGTCTCTCACGTTTTGAGGGGTGTTGGCACTGCACCTTCACACTGACCTGGGAGGGCTCTAACCCACCTACCTTCAGTTTTCTCACGGGTTCTTTTGTGCTTGTCTGACAGAAAATACAGATGTGATGTGTTTAATGAAACCCTCAGAAAATACAGATGTGATGTGTTTAATGAAACCCTCAGAAAATACAGATGTGATGTGTTTAATGAAACCCTCAGAAAATACAGATGTGATGTGTTTGATGAAACCCTCAGAGCAGCTGCTTTGACTTATTCCAGGTTGCCTCACCCTCACTGTTCCCATAGTCCTTCACTACAACTCTGACAAATCCAATATGAGCAACTGTGTTTTCAAGGACTTTCTCTCCCCATCCTGTCCTATTTCCTGGTCCCTCGGTTGCCTGTGTTGCATAAATATTAATTCAGTGATAATCTCTCCTTTGGTTTGAACTAATTAGTTTTCTCTCCAAGTTCTCCTAGCACAGGTGTGTTTCTGGGAATCCCTTGCTGCAGTGGGATTCCTTCAGCATCCCTTTACAGTGGAGGAGACTGTCCCCTCCCTGGGACACCTCTGTGACAAGCTGCTTTCTCCTAGGAAAATCCTGAGCTCTGGAGCTGGCACTGTGGGGCATCAATGCCCTTGTTCAGCTGCAGCACAGCTCTCACATCCTATCAATACCCATTAAAAACCCCACAGGACCCCCCATGAGAGATGGTGTGAAGCCCAGGGACACCGTGGTGTGCAGCCCCAAGGAATCCGGGGCCACTCTGAAGGAGCTGTCTGAAATTTGGGGTTCACTCCTTGGATGGGAACAGAATTAGCACTGCACCAGAACAGGGTGAGGTTGTTACTTGCAAGGTCCCTACTAAAAATACTCTTTCTATATTAGCACTTCCTGGCTGTGACCATTCTCTGGTGGTAGATGGAATAATGGGGATTTTCCTTTTCTCAGGAAAACACACGTTTGTGTTCCTGAGCTTTTTGCCCTGACCTCCTCCCATTCCCCTTGCAGCAGGTTCTGTGTTCAGCTCCTGTTCAGTGAGGTGTCCCCAGGGTGGCTTTGTCTCCAGGTGATGACTTTGCTTGGTTTTGCCTACCGTGGTTGTGGAATTTAATCTCCTAAATTTGTGAGTTCCCTGCCTGCTTCCCTGGATCCAAGGTACTGCTGCTGCTCCAGAGATTTTTCTCTCCCTGGTAGCATCAGCCTGGGGATGATCTGGAGCAGCTTGGCAGGAAACAAACCAGATAAAAATGCTTGTAACCATGAATATTTGAGCAGTCATATCAGAAGCAGCACCAGAGGAAGGGTGGGAGGGTGCAGCAGGAGCATCAGTGCCAAAATCAAGGTTACATTTCTCAGTGACAGCCCATGGCATGGGCAGCTGCAGCTTTCTGCAGCCATGGGGGGAGGCTCTGGAAAAAACAAGTTAGAGGCTCCTGAAACAGAAATTCTTGTCCCTAAAGTGTTCCACATCAATTCAGTATTCCTCCGCTCGTGTTTTTTTGGGATATGTGTATTCCTAAATACTTCATTGTGTTTGCTAACAGCACTTTCAAAAGTTTTTTGGTGTTTGGGCAAAGCAGGGCACGCTCCAGTGGTGCTGCTCTGTGCTTTAATTCTGCATTTAGTGCTAATGATAAAATCTTTCTTTCCTAGCTCAAAGCAGGTTTTTATATGTGTGAATGTTCTTGTTTTCCATTGCTAGTCAATGCGGTGTATTGTTTGCCTAATTAATGTAATCATTGCTAATTATGTAATTACTGTAAATACGTGTAATCAGCGACTCTAATTTGTAATTATAGAATTTTGATGTTTATTTGTGCAAAAGTGCTTACAAAACTTAGAAGAAAAATTGGTCATATACAGCAGGTAATTTTTAAAAAATTTGTAGGAACTAAATTGCACATTTTTTTTTTGCTAACCGCCAAAAAGAAATTAGTTCTCTTTATTTACTAATTGGCCAAGCTTGCTTTTTTTTTATATAAAAGGTAATAATTACATTACAGAAGCCTAAAACTAATTTTCTCTCCTCTTATGTTGTAGCTTAAATGAGTTAGCAAAATATTGGATTAGTAGAGTGTAGGTGCCAAATTTAACCTGTAATTGCAGTAGCCACTTGAAGTGAAATTACAGCACAAAAATTCTAACCAAAAAAAGATGGAAATGCTTTTGCTAAACTCCCTTTCCTCCATCCCACTCCAGGAAGTAGGTTATTTACAGAGAGCTGGCTATTGCTTTCAATGCAGACATAAAGCTTCTGCTAGGGAGAGTGTAATTACCCAGTGGAAAAAAAAAAGTCAGATGGAAATTATCTTCTTACCATCTGCATATCATGAAATACTTGGCCTATTTGCATATTCTCAGTTCTCCTTCTTCCCCGTCCACGGAAAGCAGAGGAATTCCTGCAGCCTTGAAATTCAGCTTGGGTCTCTTTAAGGAGATCAGTAACTTTGGGTTCCAGTCCAAGTTTTGTTTATTTTTATTATAGCTGTTGGTTGCTGATATTTATATCTTCTTATTTTGTCGGAGAGAATCTGTTCTGGTGCTATGCAAGTTGTTTGCTTTTTTTACTTGGTTACCAAACTGGAAGTTAAAGAAACCTCATCGAATCCATCCTCACTGCGTTTTCCATTTCTAAGTAAAAAGCAAGAAAGAATTGCAAATTTCTTTTGGGGAAAATTTATTAAGGTTTGCCAGGTAGAGAAAAACCTCAGAAAGTCAGGAAGGTTTGGGACTTCAAAATGATGGAAGGTGGGAGCATTTTCCATGCAAGTTTTTCCTTCAGCGCCCACATAGAGACAGAGAGGTTGTTTCCACTGAGGGTTCTTTGATCTCACCCATTTGAGATTTTCTTCCTGCTTTTTCAGGCACTTTAGGACTGAATTTTGGGGTTTGTCTGTGGAGTTTCTGGGCCTTGGCACATGGAACCTTGTCTAATCTGCCTTCTGAGTGAGCCATGGTTTGTCATTTTGCTCCCTACCTGATGTACAAGTGGTTTTTATTACAAGGATAAATTTCCCAAGTGCATCTATTTGTGACTTTTAATGATAAAATGCACAATAGTTTAATCATGGTTTAGTGGATTAGAAACCTGAAGTCTTTTTAGTCTTGCTTTTTAAATGATGGCCCTGTTCTTTAGCTTGGAGCAGAACATTTCCTCTGGATTATATGTGAAATTTCCTGTTACCCACACTGAGTAAAACCCTCAGCCCTATAAACATCTTCATTAAATGATGCCTGGAAGCAGTGACTTCCATGTGTTAATTACGTATTATATTAAAAAAATCTGTTTTAATAATTACTTCCCAGTTTCCATTAGCTCTCAGATCATTTATGAGGAGATGGTGAATTTTGATTAACATAATTCATTATCTTATATACCTGTCACATCCTTTCTTGAATCACTGCATGGAACATGATTTTTTTTTACAACTTCTTGTGGAAAAACCGTGTAATTAGTTTGATTGATTAATTTAAAGGACAGTATTATAATCTAAAAAATGCTGCAGGACACAAGGTCTGAACCAGAACACCATTGGTGTGGGATAAGCATGGATGTGATTTCTAAATTCTTAGCATTTCAGTTTTGTGATTTGACCCAAGTGTTGAAATATTTAATATCTCTGAATACCAGAGATCAATCAAATGACCTTGTAATATACTCCAACAGATTTTTATGAGAAAGAAGTGAAGCTGAAAGTGCTGTTCAACATCTTCAGTCGATGTTTTCTGGCCAGCTCTGAGATCACCCTGAGCTGCTCATGAGGCTGAAATTGTGTGACCAAAATAACAACAAACAAAGCTGCTGCTCTGGGCTTCCCTTTCTTCTGCCCTGCTGGGGATGCTTCTACACAGAGTCACTGGCTAGAAAAGGGTTAATATCTGGATTTTTTTTTTTTTGGGCACAGAAACAGAATTGTTTCATTGTTAACAAAATTTATGTAGTGCTGTGCATTTACATAACAGCTTATAAACATTGACATTCTTCCTGCCCTGAAGAAATGAAGGAAGGAAAATAACTTAATTTTTTTGATTTTTTTTTTTTTTTAAAGTGGGTCAGTGCCAGAGGTGCACTAATTACAGAACAGCCATTGGCTAGGAGGCAGATGTATTATTTTGTAGAAATCTTAGTATCTCACATTTCTTATCTCCCATCAATATATTGCAATTGTTTTAGGGAGAATGGTAAGTCAAAAAATATTTTTCTTGAACATTTTGCCTTCATCCAATTTGCCTCTATCACAAGCTACTGTCTCTTACAGTTTTCTTGATGGTTGTGTTTGCATTTCCTCTCTCTATTACCACAGTTGAAAACTGCTCTGGAAACAATACACATTTTTGCAAAGATCAAAGCATGTAATTTTTCTTTCAGTGGTTTTGGATGAAAGCGTGATTGTAGCACAGTCTCAGAATATGGAGTGTAACGTGTTAAAGGATCTGAAGCCAGCGGGCACAGCCAATATTCATCTGTGTTTAAGCCCAAAAGGACAAAATCTGCTGTGTGTTACATTTTTATAGATGTGAGGCTTTTCTCTGCAATCAGCAGAGCAGCATCACTGCAGAGTGGCAGTGGAGGATCCAGGAGGAAATGTCTCCTGAGCTGCCCCACCAAACCCTTCAGCTTTTCCAGCCTTTCAGAGCTGTGCCTGCGACACCCAAAGGGCTGGAAAATGGGAGATGGAGGGGGCAGGGAGTGAGTGTCTGTGCTGTGTTTGTGTTTGTGGAAGTGCCCAGCTGATCTGTTTGCTCCTCTCTGGAAACCCAGGGCACGCAGGGGATATTCCTGTGTCTGCTCCGGGTGCCCTGAGCCCAGGGCAGCACTGACTCTGACCCTCATCCATGGACAAAGTTCCCTAAACTCCAGAATAGACCAGAACCCACAAAAGTGTGAAATATAGAGAGCAGTGTGGGTGTATCACTGGGTGAGAAATTGAGGGTTTGGGATTTTTAGTGTGTTGTGGATGGAGGGAAGATGGAGGGCACAGGGCGTCATCCTGGGTTTCTCCTTCAGCTGCTTCTTCCTCCTTCTCCATGGGTTTGGGTGGCATTTTGTAATTGGGCAGGAAAGTCCCCATTGCAGCTCTTTGGGATCAGTTCTTGGGTTAAAAGGGAAAATAATCCAGGTGTCAGCTCTGAATTGGATAGTTCAGTCTTAAAAGCCCTGGTAACCAGAGATTGATGGCCGTTTTGTGCCTTCTAAAGAAGAGCTGCAGAACTCACAGCAGTGAGGCTGTTTTACTGATCGGAAATAATAAACACCTGAGTCTGAACATGAATTACTGTCTCAAGACCCAGACAAACCCACACCTGGGACCCCTACACTCCTGGAGCCAGGTCTGAGGAGCTCTCAGAGAAACCTGTCACACCTGAGATAGCTCAAATGGCATGAAATTAGCAGGATGGCTTCTGAGTTTTAATAAAGGGCAAAATAACAAAGTTCTCTGTAGACAAAACTTGAGCTAGGGGCAAGAGGTTCTTGCTCTTGCTAAAAACACTTCATAAAAGCGATTATTTCTTTTGTTCTCTTCTTTTTCTAGTGAATTACTTAGGTGTGACTTTTTGGCTTCTGTCTAATTCTGGGTAGCTTTAGGTTTGAGCTGAAGTCTCAAAGATCTTATAACGTGTCTTTTTACTACATTGAGGAGAGAAACTTCTGGGCTTTTTTCACTAACAATTTGCTCACTCTGTGAACAGGGGGCACATCCCTACACCCAACAGCACGGGATGGACTGGACAGCAGTCCAGGGAGGTGCCTCAGTTTCCCTCCAGGAACACCAGGAACCTGCTGGTCCAGGGACATCCACAGCCCAGCTGAAGGGGCGGAGGCATTTACAGAGCTTGTTAACCAACAAAAACATGAAAACCACAATCAAAGGTAAACAGGGATGACAAACAGTGAAACCTTTGCTGATCCTGCTGGAGTCTTTGCCTTCCCACATTCCTCCCAAGGAGTGGGGAGTGCGTTGCTCTCAGCCTGCATATTAATGTGCTCAGAGTGCAAATGCACTCACAGCCTGGGCTAAAAGGCTGTTAACTTGAAAATCTGATGAGCTGAGACCTGCAATTGCTCTCAAATACTTTGAGAGACTGAGATAAATGGTGTATTAGCAATTTATCAGATGGTGTTAAATCCCACAGCCTCCAGGTGGAGGGAAGGAGGAGGTCAAGCCCGGTCTCTGAAGAAAGCAAGAACTTCATGGCTGGTGAGCAAAAGTCATTCTCATAAACTAAAAGTGAAATGTTATTTGCATGGTCAGCAGGGAAAAACTGGGAGGAAATGTTCAGCTTTCAGGAAAACACTCTCTTTGGCCATAGACTGATAAAAACTGCAAACAACAAAGCATGGATGTGGTGCACCATTATATTTATGTTCTAGGAATAGTAAATGTTGGAGTTTTGAATGCTCGGTTGTTAGTGTGAAATTATGCAACTATTAAATGTCTTAATTTGCATAATTTTTCTATCAAACCAGCCCAGTTTTGAGCACTTCCTCATCTGTCCATTTGGAGATAATGTGAGTTTTGATTACCCTTGAGCCTGAAGGGAGGGATGGCACTCACAGCATGCAAACAGCCCTACAGAATCTCCTTTTCCTGCACAAACACAGCAGCAAAACCAGAAATGACTTTGTAGGTGGGGCCACTGCTGCCCAGGTGTCTGTGGAAGGACAAACATCCAAAATCCATGTCAGACCTAAAAGTAAGGGTAAAAGTAAGACTTTGCAGGTCAGGGTGGCATTGGCAAGCTGGTAACTGAAATTTTGATTTTTAGGTAATATATTAAATGGGAACAATAGCAGTGTGAAGAAAACCTAGGAAAAGGAGGAGAGGATTGGACTGTTTGATATTTTTATGAAAGTTCCTATCCTGAAAGTGTTTTAGGTGGGTGGGAGAGTGCATGCTTCCCTCTGAAACAATCCAAGTGCATGCATGTAAACACCTGCTTTTCACTGCAGCCAATTTAATCCGAAGGGGTGTTGTGCTTTGAACAATAACACTTTGAAATAATCCTTTAGAAAGTCAGATCCTGCGCGGACAAGATTAATGGCATTACTCATGGTGTGACAAGCACAGAGCCTTCCCCAGCTTCAGGAAACACCAGAGCAGTTTGATAGATAAAAGATACATATTCATTTCAGTCAGACTTAAACAAGGAATTTCTTTTGTGTGTCTTTCAAGTACAAAAGCACGCGGAGCTGCGCTCAGCATCCTCGCAGGTAGCCTTTGTCTGGTGTTTAACAGTGCCAAAGCGTCTCACACTGAGCCTGCAACTCCAGAACTTGTACAAGTCAACAGCTGTGACCTCAGCCAAGCAGGCAACTGAGTTTTGAGATAGCAAGCTGTGCCTCATTCTTCCCTGGCCAGAGCTATGTATATTTAATTAGTGTCCTCTCACCTTCACGCTACGTGTTTTCCCACTTGATGCTTCCTGGCATCAGAAGAATGTCCTTGAGAAAAAGTCAGGCCTATTGACTCCCGAGCACATTATTTGACTTGCTGTTCAAGTAGTCTGAAGAAAGAGCTGGAAATAATGAAAGGCACTGCAATGTGGAGCTGCCTTAAGTGACAGTGTCAGGTGGGTCGAAGCTATTGAACAGTTCCTATTAAATTAGCTTACCTTCATCTCAGCTAGTTAAAGCTGGCATGCTGACAAATTAGTTGCTTTCTGTATATAAAAGAGGAGAGGCAGGATGAGATTCCCATTTTGTAGCTTGGTGACAGTAGATATGTCACATCACAAGGTCAATAACAATCTGTCCATGGAAGAAATGTAAATGTGTGGCTGGTGTCAATACATCCTGGATTAGATTGTAAAATATTCATTCCTACAGCAGATGAGCTCATTTGCACTAATAAAGACCACTTTATTCCAACCCAGTTAATTACAATGCCTTATATTGTCTGTTTTAAAATCTGATTACAGCTTTTGTTTAGCTTTTCCAATATTAGCTCTTGTGCATTCTCTGTGCTATTTCTGTCCAAGGAGTGTTAATAGAGAAAGTTAATGGACATGCCTGGAATGTGAAAAGGGTTAGGGGATAATTATTTATTTATTTTTGCCCGTCAGAGCAGATGGATTTTACAGTTTTCTTTAGAGGGAGACTCTGAAACTGTCACAGGCTGTGTTTGAGAGTCAAACAGAAAATATTATTTTGGTTGGTTGGTTGCTGTGGCTGTGGAGTTTCTTATATGGCTAAACTCAGATTTTAGGGGTAAAAATGCTTAAGAGGTAAAACTGTTTTTATCACACTGCTAAGTGTTGGGCTGGGGGTGCTTTGTTTCTCCTCTTGGCATACTCCGGACTCCTGCACTGCTGGGTTTTGATCCTAAATTACTTTTTCCATAAAGGGCTGAACTTCTTTTAGGAATAATCTCTGGTAAGGACATCATGACCTGTGTTTAAGCACAGTCAGAGCACACTGCTAATTACTGCAGCACTACCTGCTAATGTCCTCAGTCACATCACTGCTTCTCACATGCCAGCGTGAGCATTTTAGATGTGGTGAAACAAAAGTATTTTGAAATTTAATTACTGAAATCGCCAGTTCAAATGGCTATATCATTTTTGGAGGGCTGGAGAGGTTTCTTCTTTATAGCTGTCCTTTGATAGGGCTGTTCAATTCTGCGAACAATTTCTGTCTCTTCCTCTTCATAGTTTTTTTATTTTTATTTTTTTTAAATGAAAATATGTGAGTGCTGTAATTATGTCCTGGAGTACAATACTAAACTTGCTTCTGCTCTTTCCAGGACGTCTGCAAATCTGTGAAGTTTCACTATCACTGAATTTAGTCTTGTCAAGTCATTTGGGCACAGACCAAAGCTCCAATTGTGCCACTTCACTTCTGAACTGAACAAGTGCTGTACTGCACAGGGTACTGGTTTGGGTAGAGGTGAAGATATTCACCATCTCTGTGGCTGCTGAACCTAAGAGAAAGCTTTAATGCCTAACTTTCAAAGTCACAGCATTCTTTTCTGACAAATTTTAAGAATCATGCAGAATCAAGACATTTGAATCTCACTTTCCTCTGAGGAAGGTTATGCCAGCTGTAAGTGCACCTTCAGATGTGTGCAGTTTTCATTTGTTTTCCTTTATTTTTGCATTCCCTAAACCGATCTAAGTAACGTGACTCACACCTGTGTAAAGCTTCTCAGGTGCTCTCTCAGTGTCTTTCACTTCCAGCAACCTGTGAAAGATCTGCACTCAATTCTCCAAAGAGTTTAGAAGGTGAGGTTTGCTTATTGATAATTTTTGTGGCAGCATCTTGCTGTGGGCAGCCTGAGCTGTTTTCCAGCTTTTTTACATCTATTGCAGGGCCTGGAATCCCACAGGGATTGGTCTGTCCTTGGTGAGGATCGTGGCCATGCAAGAAAGGTTGACACAACCCTCTCATTTCTCCCAGCACAATTCCCAGCGAATCTGCATTTTTTTTGTGCATCCTGGTAAGCCAGAGAACAACTTTATGCTGTGGTTTAAAGTATGGAATAATCAGTCTCTGCATTTCCATCCGCTCAGGTTCCAAACTCAGCCTCAGTGTCCATTCTGCAGGAGCTGAGCCCAGTAAACAGCACCCTCACATGTAGTGAAGCAGATACTCGTGAATGGGCTAATTAATGTGGAAGTAGAAATATATAAATTAAAATATTAAAGCTCCTCTGAAGTTAGACCTTTAGCATTGAGGATTTCCCCCATTGGGCAGAGAAACAGCCGATGTGCAATATATTTCCCAGGATTTATCTTTGAGCACCCTCCCTGTCTGACACTTCTGCTCTTGTGTACGGAATGTTTTATCAATATTTGTATCCATTTAACAATTACACATCTTTATAAACTGAAAGCTCAGTCAAATTGCATCAGCATCTAACAGGGAAAACACATGAACCTCGTTATAAATAAATTATCTGGAGTAATAAGAAGCTGGTGTTCTGTGAGCCAGCCATCAGCCTGATGCCCTGGTGTATACCTGGAGGCAGAAAAGAAATTAAGTCACTGCCATTCCATGCTTCAGATTCTGATGAACATAGAATAGAATGTGGAAATACAAAATATTAAAAGTATAAATTTTTCATCAAGCAAGCTTGTTCTTTTTGCTTCATCCCATCTTTGAAGCCTGTGACTCTCTTTACTGAGGTTACTGAGCTGTCTTAATATCTTACATCATCAGTGGTTGGAATGAACACACATAAATTATCCACAGGTAGGGGGTCTCTAAATGAACAAGCTCTCAGAAGATATTCAGAACAATTGTGATCCCCAGCTTGCAGTTCCTGATATCCTATTTATTGTTTTTTTTTACCTATTTTTATCATAATTTTTAATTTTTTTTGTCTATTGTTGTTTTCTGTACCTATTTTTATCAGACAATATGGAGCACATGTTGGCAAATGCAGCGGAAATTTTTATTTTGTGGAGTTATCTATAGAAGCTGATTTTCATTTGTGCCCCACGGAAATTTATTATTGGCAAGCAGTTTTAATCAGAAGTGATATGACATCTGCTGTAGAGGTATAAAAGTGCATAAATATTTTTGTATTCTCAGTAGAAAAATAAACACTCCTGTAATATCTCATCTGTAACTTTACTTCTAAAACGTCCCCCTACTTTTAGCAACAATTATTATTGACAGATACCACCTATACTGTGTGGCACTCCCTTGAATCCAATTAACTGCACAATCATGCCCTGAGGTATTGAGAATAACAGCCCACACAAACATCACTTTTATTGGGCAGGAAAATTCACTTTCTATTGGAGTTAGCAGAGAGTTGATTCTTTTCCATGGTGTTGCTTGTGTTGTTTTGTTGAATCTCTTTTAGACTTATCCCTGGAGGGAAAGCACAGAACAAATTCCAGTTTCCAGCTGTAAAAATTCACTTTCACTGGAGTGTGTGTGGAAAAGGAGGTAGGCCCTTGAACTCTATTGTGTTTGGTGCTTAGGATCCATTATTCCAACAAATTCCTGCAGATTTTTGTCTCCAGTGTGGATTATCTTCTTTCCTTTCATGCTTCCTAGTCTGTGATATCTTTCTCCTTCTGTGAAAAAGTAATCAGAAAGAACTAAAAGAGTGACTGAATTTTGTATGTCATCAGGAAAATGACTATGCTGTTCTTTTTAAAGGATTTTTTTGCCTTTTTTTTGAGATTTTTATGTAGAAAAAGAGATATCAAAGTCACATGAAAGTCCTGTACAAGAAATTTTCTTCTGCCTCTCTTTTCAGTAGAGCAAGATAAAATAAGAATATGGTTCTATAGTTAACTAACTGAAAAGAAACCATATTTTATTGGGTTATGGAAAGATATTTCTACCTTAGACCAGGCTGAAATTCCCTGTTGTGGAGCATAAAAGAAACTTCAAAGTAACTTTGCTACTCAGGAAAACATTTGATCACATGATCATTGATTTTGGTTTTATTTCTGTACTGTTTGAAAAGTCTTAAGTCTTATTTATGTAAAAAATAAATTTTTCGCTGTGCCAAGCTCTGTGAAAATTTCGCTGGAAACAAATCAAGCTGCTCCCACAGTTACCTGAAATTAAGGAATGACTGTGCCGAGCTCTTGCCTCAGCTGAAAATGAGATGGGAGGGAGTTCAAAGGGCAGGATAAGGACTCTCTGCACAGCCTGGAGTGAAGTTTGTCTGAAATCATCACCAGCACCTCTTGAGGGAATCTGTTGGTTGAGGTAGGGCAGCAGTGGCAGGAGAATGCCATGGGTGACAGTTCTGTATGAGCAACAGTGGCTGGTGGAGTGGATTCCATCTTGCCATCCCATTTCTGCTGGCAGCAGGTGGAGTGCAGTGGGATGGGGAGATGCTGGCCAGCCATCCTTGGTTATCCCCATCTGCTTTCAAAGCATTCAGCGAGATCTGCAGCAATGTGCCCACATCTCCAGCATCTCATCCAAAGTGTGGCACAAAATCCAGAGCAGTGTTAGCTTTGGCCAGGTCCCAAATCCAGAGCAGTGTTAGCTTTGGCCAGGTCCCAAATCCAGAGCAGTGTTAGCTTTGGCCAAGTCCCAAATCCAGAGCAGTGTTAGCTTTGGCCAGGTCCCAAATCCAGAGCAGTGTTAGCTTTGTCAGGTCCCAGATCCAGAGCAGTGTTAGCTTTGGCCAGGTCCCAAATCCAGAGCAGTGTTAGCTTTGGCCAGGTCCCAAATCCAGAGCAGTGTTAGCTTTGGCCAAGTCCCAAATCCAGAGCAGTGTTAGCTTTGGCCAGGTCCCAAATCCAGAGCAGTGTTAGCTTTGTCAGGTCCCAGATCCAGAGCAGTGTTAGCTTTGGCCAGGTCCCAAACCCAGAGCAGTGTTAGCTTTGTCAGGTCCCAGATCCAGAGCAGTGTTAGCTTTGTCAGGTCCCAGATCCAGAGCAGTGTTAGCTTTGTCAGGTCCCAGATCCAGAGCAGTGTTAGCTTTGTCAGGTCCCAGATCCAGAGCAGTGTTAGCTTTGGCCAGGTCCCAAATCCAGAGCAGTGTTAGCTTTGTCAGGTCCCAGATCCAGAGCAGTGTTAGCTTTGTCAGGTCCCAAATCCAGAGCAGTGTTAGCTTTGTCAGGTCCCAAATCCAGAGCAGTGTTAGCTTTGGCCAAGTCCCAAATCCAGAGCAGTGTTAGCTTTGGCCAGGTCCCAGATCCAGAGCAGTGTTAGCTTTGTAAGGTCCCAGATCCAGAGCAGTGTTAGCTTTGTCAGGTCCCAGATCCAGAGCAGTGTTAGCTTTGTCAGGTCCCAGATCCAGAGCAGTGTTAGCTTTGTCAGGTCCCAGATCCAGAGCAGTGTTAGCTTTGTCAGGTCCCAGATCCAGAGCAGTGTTAGCTTTGGCCAAGTCCCAAATCCAGAGCAGTGTTAGCTTTTTCAGGTCCCTAAAGCCCGTCTGGAAACAGAACCTGCTCCTCCTGGCCCAGGAGGGAGGGATGCCAGAGGTCACCTCTGTGCCCCCTGTGCGGTCACCAGTGACAGCAGAACCATTGCTCCCCTCCATGGAACTGCAGATCTGAAGTGAAAAAACCCCACAGGTGAGTGATTCACTCTTCAGAGACACGACTCAGGTTGTAAAAGTTGGCAGCTGTTGGTAAAACATTTAATAACTGTACTGGAGTTTGGGTGGGTGACAGCCAGAATGGAGGGAGATCCAAGTTTGGGAAATTACCTTGAATCAGGCAAACCAAGGAAATAACTCATTCCTGAGGGATCAAACAGTAAATGTTTAAAATTTCTCTTTCACTTATCTCCTGCTCTCAGTTTCATGCAGATTTTCTGGTCACAAGTTTCACTAGGCTGCTTTTATGCATGCAGACAGTGCTGCTGAAGGGCTGCTGCTGAGCTTACCAATTTCCTCAGGAAAGGGAAAAAATACTAATGGGCTGCTCAGACACCACTCCATCAAATATTTAACCTTTCTCATTTCTTCCTCGCACACTGGTTATTCCAGCAGCTCTGCTTTAATTGTTTAGGGCTCAATTCTCACAGAGTGGCACACTTGTGACCCAATTTTGGTGCCATCTCATCCTTAACAGGCAGTGTGGGACTGGCAGAGCCGTGAGCAGCTTCCAGGTTTTCCTCACTGCTCGTTCCTCTGATCCAGCTGAGGAATCCTTCCGGCCACGTGGTGGAGTTTCCATACAGAACTTTCTCATTTTGCCAGAGGTTAAAGGAAAAAGTGTGAGAAGAACTCATCTTTGTTCATTGTTTGACAATAGCCAGAGAAATGTTGTGTACAGACTTCTGTAATGTCCAGAGGCTCAGACTCCTGGTAACTCAGCTCAGCTTCATCCATGATGTCTGCTGTCCTGGTTGTTTATTATTAACTTACTCCTAGTAATAACTTATAATAATTAACACCTACCAATATTAATGCTAATTTAAAATTGTTGACAAGTAGCAGTTCCTGTAAAGAGATTTTTCTGTACCCAATACTTTAAAAAATAAAATCACTGGGAAATGGAGAGATTCTAAGTCCATTGCTGAAGTTAGCAGCAGTATAGGGCTCCTCTAACCTGAATTTTTCCCCAGCCTCCTGGACCATGTGGTTTTTGGCAGTGGGAGGCTGCCATCCCTTCATTCTAATTCTGATGGAAATTGCTTGCCCCATCCCTGCTCTGTGAAGTGCAGCTGGTAATAAACTGCCAGCTTGCTCACATTTCCAAATGGCCTTATAAACTGCATTTCCAAATGCCTTATAAACTGCAGAAATGCTCCATGTGAGGGAACAGTACCACTCTGTGCTTATCTGAATAGAGCTGACAATTATAACGAAATCTGCTGCTCTTTTTCTCTTATATACTCTTGCAAGACAGAGAAGTGCTTATGTCCAGAGTTTTATCTGAGTCTGCTGATAGTACTGAAATCTTTTGGAATCTTGATGGAAATTCAATTGCTTTTCTCAGAGTTCCCTCACCAGCTTTGTACATGTTCTTTCAGTAGTACCCTTGCTACAGCAAAGGCACGGGCAGATTTTCATTCAATGCTCTTTTCAGACTTCCCCCACCTGAAGATTACACAATTATTCTGGGGAAAGAGTGGATTGCAAAGAACTTTTTTTTTTTTCTTTTTTTTTTATGCCAGTTCTGATATTTATTTTACAGTGTGCATTCATCTAGTGATAATTATTCAGTGCTCTCTACTAGGATAAGGCATTCTGCTGAATATAAACAGTGGTGCAGCTTCTAAAGGTATTAAACAGTGGCAGTTTCTTTGAAATGAATAGGAGTTGCAGGTATTCTGTCTCTGCTTACATGATTATGTATGAATTTATATTTTATTCTGCTGTCTGTGTGGTACCATTGTGGTTCAGCAAAACTAAATCTATAGGGAAAAGAACTAATCAGATAGGAAGCTGAAACAGGTTATAAATGAGTTCACTGTGTAGTCAGAGAAGGAATATAAAAATCATATTCATTGCAGGAAGGGAGAGAAGATTAAAAATAGGTGGTGTGAAATGTGTTACCATTGTTCCCATCCAAATTAAAGTTAGAACATGGGCCATTCACGAGCAAAAGTAGAGAACATCATTTCAGTAAAAATTATCCTGGCTAATCATACTTTACAAATTATATAAAGTCTATTCTGCAGATTAATTCTGCAGAATTAATCACACTAAATGTTAGGACTAGAAATAGCAGGTATATCGGCTGGGAGTCCAGGCCCCTCTATCATTAGGAATTAAATTATATAATCCTATTTGCAAATGTTACAAGCTTTATTTTACAATTAATTAGATTTCATCCCTGACTATTGCTGTGAAATAGTTATCTAAACACTCTAAAACCTTACTCCCAGTGTAGGCACGATTAGGTAAAATTACAGAATTACTCAATCATTTAGGTTGGAAAATGAAATCATTGGGTCCAAGCAGTGACCAAGTCCCACCTTGTCCCCAGCCCAGATTACATTTCAGGCCCATTCGAATATTTCATAGCACATTTCCCAATGGCACAGGAGATTTTGATGTTGTTGCTGGAGCAGCATGGACCATGGTCCCACAATCAGTCTCTTGAACACTTCAGGACTTTCCATTTGTATTGTTACATGTGTGGGGTTTGCAATTGCAGATAAACAGATCCTGCTCCGAGCCAGAAGGCACAAGTTGTATTTGTGGAAATGACCCTGTTAGACCTCTTCCAGTCCCAATTAACCCCAACTTTCTGACATTTGAATCAGTGTTTTAAAACCATAACTCTTCTTCCAATTTCATCTTTCTTAATAAGATCTCTGAAAATGTGATTTGGTTCCAGTCTTGGTGCTTTTGAAAAGTTTGGCTTTTTTTTTCACTAGAAGCGAGTTTCGTAAAAGAAGGGAGGTCTTAAGAGTTGAAGCCATAATTAGAGGTAAATTGCTGTCCTAGGGGAAGATTTGTTCCACTTCCTCCCTCATTTTCAGTAACATGTAAGCGTTAGTAAAGTGTTTTAAGTGTACTGCATGTTATGCCAGTTTATATTCATTTGTTTAGGGCCTCCCAAGTAATAAGATGAAGGGTAACCCAATTTAATATGACAAACTCTACAGGTAATTAGAACCATGTTTAGATCAAATCTATTACTACATTAAATCTCCATTTAAAATGAGGAGCAAATGGACTTCATAGTGTTCTCAAATGTACCAGATAGCAGAGCTCAGGATATCAACCTCCCAAAGAAACCTTTTATGGGTCCTCTTTAAAAAAAAATTATATTATATGAAGCAAAGATCTAATACAGCAAGTCTCACAGAACTAAAATTTCATATAAAAACGGTTTCCTAAATAGTTATCTCCATTTTGTCACTTTTTTAGGAATTCATCATTGGAGTCAGGCATAGTTAAGTTGGATTTTTCTGTTTATGGAGATGTAGAAAGAGATTTTCTCCTTTGCCTTTCTGTGTCACAAATCTTATAAGTGAGATAATGAATGCTGTGTAAGCATTTATACACACTTTTAGCTTCACGATTAGGAATTGTTTCCACTACATTTGATACGTGACCAAACCTCAAATGTCCCTTGTATGTTGTTGAAATCTTTCTGCTCTAGAGCTGATGCCACACGGATTCTGCATCCATCTGAACTTCAGCTAATGGCTGCTGGAAATTATTTTAGACACCATGATCAGATGCAATGGAAAATGAAAATATGTTTTAAGTTCTTTTTGATGACCAGGCTCCATTCCCAAAGGACTTTTGCTCCTTGTCAAGGTAGATAAATTCGGAGCCAGCATCTGAATTGTTTCCTAACCTGCTGATCTCTACAGGTTGCCCAAAGTGGTTTTGGGCATTTACATCTAAGGGGAGGCAATAATACCAACCTGCCTTTCCCTCTAGCATCAATAACGAGAGTTCTTCCTTTTTCTGTTTATTAACGTGTTACTGATTTTGACAGCATGTTTATTTCCTTGGCTGTGGACAGAATTCCAGCTCATTTGCAGGTTTGGGGTAAATTGTTTGCCCCCCTGTGGAATTGCTGAGCGCCCAGCACGTTCAGACACGTGGAGCATCGGGGAAGTGACAGAGCAAGGGCAGCTGGAAGACACCACACAAAGCGAGATCTGTGAGGGGCAGGGATGTGTGAGCTCAGATTTACAGGCTCTGCTGAGACGTTCCCAGAATATTGCTCATAATAGCACCATACCCCATCAATCATCTCTCTATGGGCTTGCTCTAACTCACTTCTTTTAAAAGACAAGAAAAAGAGATATTTACAGCTTTCCATTTGTATTCTTAGCATGAATTGAAGCTTCATAGGCACTACTTATGGGGTTTATCTTTTTTATTTTTACTTGATTTATCATTTTGCTGCTTTTTCTATTATTCTTAGCATTGCTTATTGTTGAGACATACAGGTGGAATTAAAACAAAACACAGCATAAACAACTCTAATTCAACAGTAGAAGATTTATTGTATTACTGCTGTCTGTTCATTCTTAATCTACCTGGCATTAATATGAATTTGAATATATTTAATACAGTCATCATGGACTATACATCCTTTAAAACAGGATGCCCACTGCCCACACAATGCACATTTTTGTTCCTCTTCTTTTCCTAAGTTATACACAAGTAAAATCACACTATTAAGATGGAATTAGTTTCTATCTGGCTTTTGTGTGGAATTTGAAAATTCTACTATCAAAGCAATAAGAGGAAAAATCTCCCTGTAACCAGGGAATTATAACTAGGGAATCAGGGCACAAAAGGAAGATACAAATATTCTCTCAATCCAGGGTGCCCAAAGCAAGGAAGCAAATGCTGGTGTTGTCAGCACACCCATAATTATGTGGAACTTTGTATTCTTATACCATAGCTGCATTGACTTGTGAGCTGTAATACCATATCTATAAGCAGGATCAATTTTCAAAGCTGTGTGCTTGGGAATTAATGAAGATACCACATTCCCCAGAAGGAAAATGACCAGCTCTAGAAAATCCTAAATTAAAGGGATTGTACAGCATTACATGTGGTTTGTGCAACAAAGGCAATTCTAATTTGTATTTTGGAACAGCATTCAGCTGTTCTGACTATCAGACAATCCCTTTTTCTTTTTTAACAATCATGCATTTGCATTCCAGCTTCTGCAGGAACTGAAACAACAAACAAGTGCACAAAGGGTTTGTGTATCACCCACTAATCAGTCACTCAGTGTGAGACAAACAATTCTTTTCAGGCAAGGTTTATTCCTATGTTTTAGAATTTGGAAGGCTCCATATATATGGAGTTCATATATCTGGTTTTTGATTGGTAAAATTTCTCCATTGGTTTTTCATCATATTGTTCCATTTCCAGGGTCAGTTTTGGGATTTCCAGTGCAGTGTTCAGACTTTGCTGCCCAGCCCAGCAGAATCCCTTGCTAAAGAACTCACTGTTGGTTCATCAACCAGGATGGGAGGGAACAATTTACTGGTAGATTTCAGTTGTCTCCTGTAAAAAATGTCCAACTGGGTGTCCCATTCTAATGGAATGCTTCCTAGGAGCCATTTCTCCCTTTGCTAATTTTCTTGTCCATTTTCTTCAATAAGCCAGAAGGTTTTTTGCTAGACTCATTTTTAGTTCAGTCCCTCCATATCCATAAACAGTTTCCCCATCCTGGTGTCCTGCCTCAGTCTTTGCTATCTGTGTGATAAGCATAAAAGTGATATTTCATGTCTGTCTATGCTACCAGAGTATTTTTTTTTCCTTTTTTCCCTATTGACTGGCAGCAGCATCCTGAATTCTAGAAGAAAATTAATTTTTCTGCTGAATTTGGTGATTTGGTTGTGTTGAGCCCGCTTCAAGTGCAGCTCTGTTATTGTGTAAGTACAGTCAGCCTTGAATATATAAAATTTCCTATGGCAGCCTAAATGTCCTTTAAAATGGTCTAGAAATGGCTGCACCTCCAGTGAATAAAGGGAAATAAATAGGTGATGTCAAAAGCTTAAAGCCACTCCTTGGCACAGAGTTTATCAAGTTAATTAAGGACCATTTCAGCATGAGGAACAACTGGTGGGGCAGTAGGTTGTGGATGACTCTAGGATGATGAATTTAATATTCCTTTCCCAATTTCATTCACACATTGCAGTGACTCATGGAAATTTTCCTGCCATATATTTTCACTCAGAAATTTCTGGGTTTTGTTTTTGCAGAGGATGTTTTAAGGAGAGCAGAGTTTGGGGGTTTGGCAGCCTGGGCTCACCCCCTGTTCTCTGAGGGTCCAGGGAGCCCAAAGGCATCGGATTCCTCAGGGAGGGATGAGTGTGGGACTGAGTGACCTGTAAGCGCTGAGAGAACACCTTCAGAGGGTTCTCATCTCTGCCCGCTGCTTCTGAAATATAATATAATAAATTTAAAGGGTGTTGAGCCATGGTTTCTATTAAATGCAAAGGAAACAAGGGAAAGCACAATTTCAGTGAAAAATACGTCCATAAGTAATTCCCTGGGGACTTGCTATGGTCTGGGGATTAGGTCTGGGATTACTTACAGAATTTAGCAGTGACTTATTGTGTAATTTTTGGTAAACCGTCTAAGCTTGGAATTTTAAGTTTTCTATTGAGAGCTGAGGTTGATAGTTTTCCATCACATGCATTAGCATTTGTAAAGCATGCTGTGCCTTCTCTTCTCTGCATTAAACCAGCTTCTCCAGGTGCCTGGATTTCTTTTTCTTTATATGTTTTTAGAACTTTATAATTTCTTTTCTGCTCAAACTGTTAATGAGAAATGCCCTCCTATCTTCTAACCATGGAGCAGAATTAACATTTTATATATATATGTATGTATCTATGTATGTGTGGATGTGTGTAGCATTCAAACCAAAAGGATAGCTATATTTTGAGTATATGGGAAATGATCCTGAAAAAAACACAATACAAATAAATAAGTGCCCCACAAAAATGAGGAGAGAAAGAGGGAACAAAAAAAAGGAATTCAGCCAGTTGGTTTTGATTTTAATGATTGCTGATACCTCTTCTGTTTAGCAACATGTGGTGTGTGATCCATCATAGGGGTTTAGTTCATTTTTGTGGTTGCTTCCTATTTCTGTTTCTTGGTCAGACATTTGGTGAGTGAATGGCCTCCGGGTAACCTTGAGCTGTTCTAACTCAGGAGCAGGACATCTGTACAAATCCTGAGCTGTCCTGCCTTCCCAACTGTTCATTTACAGCGTTCTGGGGACATTTCTGCTGTCACCGCTCCCAGTCTAGGATGGCGTGTCACTGGATACCAAATCAAAACTTGGTGCTGTTGAGGGGATACCAGCTGGTGTAGCTGTACAACCTTGTGTAAATCCTCACAGGGTGTTCAGGCTCCTACACACTGAGGTTGGGGTGGGAGGCTGCTGTCCTTACACATTTGCTGGCACCAACTCACCAAGCAGCCCCTGTGTGCAGGAATGAAATTGTTCCTTGTTTACCCAAGGTGAGTGAAGAATTCTTGACCATTTTACACATCTCATGGTTGTAAGCCCACAAACAGCATGGTGGGTGAACTCAAACCCTTCTGTGCTGTTTCTTTATGCTTATCCTGCTAAGTGAACTTCTGTGCAACAGGTTGTTGGTGTTTGCCCGGTGCTTGGGTCCCACCTGAGTGCAGGAACGGCTTTCAGGTATTTCCTGAGGTGAGTGAATAATTTATCAGCATTTTTAAATATCCCATTGCTATCACTGCACAAACTGGAAGGACTTAGCATTTGTCTCATGCTATTTACTCCTACATCTCCCTCCATGTATCAGATGTCAGTGCTCACCTCTCTGTTGAGTATCAGCTGTCTGCCAGGAAAAACTTTCCATTTACCCTAGCAGCATTGCTGAGTAGCTGGAAAATAATTTTTCTAGCATGTGGCAGAACAAATTATTGCACAGGAGGGGGTTAATGGGATTGTCTGCCAGAGGAATAAATAATTGAAAGGACATGGATCTACTTATTAGCTTGAGTAGAGGCTTGATGTCCTAAATTATACCTTGTTAGAGGTAGGGAGCCTATGCTTTGTTTCAGCAGAAGCTGACTTCAGGAAACAGTGTCAGTGTACCTGATATTTTTGTGTGTCACATATATCCTAAGAAGCTGAAAAATTAGAATTTGTAGTAATCCTCACTTCAAATAAATATACCATTAATTTTCTCTATTATTTTTTTCTCTGTTACAGTGACACAACAGAGTCAGAAGGGCGGAAGGTAAAGTGCCATCCTTAGAAACAAATCTACAGATATTTTATTTTGTTCTTTTGTGCTGCTATTAGTGACAGGACTCTCTGCAATGTAAACTCCATGCTGGGTTCTTTTCATAATTTTCTTCATGCAATACTTTTCAAATGATGCTGTTTAGGTGATATAACAAACCTCTCTGCTGTTTTCATATTAAAAGCTTAAAATAAACTGCATCATGCAGTAGTATGAAGTAGTAACAGTTTTTCTGGAGCTGTTTGTCAAAATGACACAGTTACTTAAAATTTTATTCCTACTTGTTTTTTTGCATAGAAACACAACTCAAAGCTGACTGCTTAGACTAATACTTCTTACTCTCTGATTTTTTTTTAATTGTATGCATTTCACGGCAGTACTTGCAAAAATACTGTTCTAATTTTTTGAAAAAGAAGAACAAAGTGTTTTCTTAAAATAAGGGGATTTTTGGTTTGGGTTTTCTTTTTAAGAAAAAGAAAATGGAATATATTATTTTGACGTGTAGCAGAGCAGATAGAAGGCAAGGTATAGAAATTGCTAAACACATTCAGAGATTGATTTGGTTATAAGGTTATTATATGCTAACATTTGGGCAAAAGGGCTGGATATTTAAAAGTAAAACCAATAGCCCCTTGAAAATAAGATTGTATACTTCTACGCATCTTCACGCAGTAAAGAATTCTGACAATCTTCCTGTAAATAAATTAAAATACAGGTTGCAGACTCCCAGAATCAGCTCATATGAACACTGATTCCAGCCCCCGACGATTTTACCGAGGCCTCGCGCTCTTCATTCAATCACCTTGGAGTGCCAGCCCCAAGTTAATCCTGGGCTCCTGATGCAGGACTGCTCCACAGCAGAATTACCCGTAATTGCCTCCATTCCTGCTGACTGGTTATTTTTGCACCAGTGACTCAAATTAGGCACAGCTGGCCCTCGCAAGTCGGAGTTTAATAACAGCCAATTGTCACAAAGTCGCTGACGGTCAATGTTTTTGTCTCAAAAGGGTGAGAGGAGCAGTGACAGCTCTCCCCCTCTCCCTGCACTGAGCAAGGAGGGAATTTTCCTTCTGAAGATGCAGAAAGGATGAGTTGAGTAAGCTCCTTCCTGTGGGGGAGCGTTCTGAGCGCTTGCCATAACATTGAGGTGTCTGGAGAAGCCACATGAATATTTGATGGTCTGAACAACAAAGTGCAGCAAACTCCCCGCTCGTTTTTGTTCACAGGTATTGTACATTGGCCCAGGAAAACTGGAAAATGGAAATTAGATTTAAATTGAGAGGGGTGGACGACCTAGACAGCAACGAAACCTTTACATCTGAAATGAGACTAAGGGTGGCTGTCCAGGCGCCAACACTAGCCCTTTCCTACAGCTGTTGGCTGATTTTACAAAAAAAAAAGAAAGGCATTGAAATCCAGAATAATGAAATGTAGAAGTCCACAAGTCAGCCAGAGCAGAGTCTTACTGCTGAACAGGCAACAGTCTGGGTCTTGCTGTCATTTGTTTGCTGCTTCTAGCATTTTACATAGAGTGCTATCTGATGCTCTTTTTCTCAATAGAGATGGGAATATCTTTTGTGGCAAACTTGGCAGGACCTTTTTAAAGGACTTACTGTGAAGATACAGTTCTGTCAAACACAGACTGAAAATACCTCGAGAAATCATCTGCTGAGTAAATCCACGGATTTGTGATGTCAAGCTTCAAGGCAGTGCTTCAGCTGCATTTGGTTCTGGCAAAGTGCACAAGCCTTTGCAAAATTCCCTGTTTAAATTCTTGCTGGCTTTACTGCAGCAGGGTGTGCACACCTGATCCTGCATCTGAGAAATTCAGATCCATTACTGTGTTTGCCTCAGTGCTCACCTGTCCAATTAATACAAAAGAATCTCTTGAAGTTAGTTAATGTTGCATCAGAAGAGATTTCTGGTGACAAAAGCCACAAATCAGAGTAAGTTAAAGTTGGAAGTGCTGGTTTTCATTCAGTGCCTCAAAGCTCTCCTGGAACACCAGCAGCATGCATTCAAAAGCAATGTGCAATGCAAACAGGCGTACTGAAAATAATGTGAAATATTTGATACCAGAATCCACAGTGAATCCAAAGATATTTGCTGCTTGTGTCTTTCTACATCATTTTTTGAGACCTTTAAGAACCACAAATGCCAATGCAGAGACAGAATGTCAAGACATCCCAAGGGTAAGTTGAATAGAAATTCCCTAGAGCCTATAAATCTATTTGAAGGTGATAACCTAATCACAAGAATGCCTGTCAAATCTCAAGGAAAGTGATAAGTAAAACAGTAATTCTATGGAATATGGACTTTTACTTATCTGGCTTGACCTTTCCTCCTGCTCTTTAACCCTTCTGCCCTTCAAGTCTCAGAAAGTGGTTGAGAAGAATTCTTTGGTGTCACAAAGAAGGCTGTAATACAGATTTGTACTTGGCGAGCTGGAGATGTTGAGCACTTGAATTCCCCATGGAATCCTCCACCCAGTGAGGATCTGCTTGGGAGCCAAGATGAGGAAACCAGCACAATGTGGTTGTGTTCAATTGGCCATTTGTCCTCTTGTGAAAAGGAAGGTTCCATGGGACAACAGGCCCTGGGTGATGCTTTAAAGCTCAATTTTTGGGAGTGATGTGGCCCGAGACATGCTCGCTAAGGGTGTGCTGAGCTCTGTGCTGCCATGCAAAGGGAAATACAGAGAAACCTGGAAAAGTGAGCAATAAACGACTGGATCAAGGTCAGGACATCAGGTTGGTTTGTAGCACCTTCCTTTACTGGGTCCAGAACCTCTGGTGGCCTGGTGGGTGCCAGCTGTCAGTGGAAAGGCTCGACCAGCTCCACTTAATGAGAGCCCTTGTTTTTCACAGACACGCCTAATAAACAGTCCCATTAAATTCATGGACCAGCCAAGGATCCTAAATGATGGAAAGGATGATTAAATCTCAAAATTAACAAAGCGATGGAGAAATTAAAAAATACCTGCAGTCCTTAACAATATGACTCTTTATACAAAACTGGGAATGCAAAGCAAGGAATTGCACACTAAATTCAAGACAACTGTATTAATTTGAAGGAAAAGAACCCAAACTACAATTTTTTTCTTGCATTAATTAATTTCTATTAAATCAATAAAATAGCTAACATGAATGTTTGCATGAGCAGTATTTCACATGCAAGAAAAGATGATATTCACTTGATTTAAGCTCTCTAATCAAAGTTTGAGTAATGGTACCATGAAGTTCTACAGATTCAGTTCACTATATTCATGCTGCTCCCATTAATTCAGCAGATACAGTCGTGTAGAAAACATGCATATAAGGGATTCTATATGAAAACTGGAAAATGGATTAACAATTTTTGCTTTTAGCTACCAGTGAGCCTTGATTACAATAAATCCAATATACCATAAATTGCACTCATGTATGAGTATATAGAGTCTTTCTTGAGTCATAAGTAATTAAAAGTCAGGGGAAAAATTCAGTTACAGACCCATAATAAATACCTTGGTTTATCTGTGGTTTTCTTTTTTTGACAAGGGGAGAGCAAAGAGGGTGTATATATGAAAATGTCTTAAGGAATGATTAATGGCTATACATATTAGAGCAGCACCTGAATTATTTAAAATGTATTTGTGGTGAGCTTCCTGGTTTCTGTCAGCCACTCTAGTAAGGTGTATCTGACAATGATTTGTGCTTATTGGGTTTACAGCTGCATTGGGAAGATGTTGAAGAGATGAAGTTGTTGCAGTGAATTTCTCTTTCTGATGCTTACCTGAACTTGAACTTCCATTCATGTATTTTATGTGTCAGGATTTACTTGCTGGTAATGACAAGAGAGATGAACTCATTAAAATGGGTGATTGAGTGAGATCACTGGGTGAAACATTGGAAAAAGTGTTTTAAGTCTTTTGAATTGCCAGTCTGGATTGCAATAACCACCACATTTAAGGGGAGGAGGATCTTCAGGCCATCAGCTGCTGTTTCCCTGGGCTGGTTCTTGAGGGTCAGCCTTGCTGAGCTTGTCCTGACCAGCTGAGCCCTTACCTTGGAGTCTGCTCAAATCAGGTAAGAAAAACCTCATTTGTAGCTTTTATCTTCCCAGAGTGCTTTGGTAATGGCCAGAGTGTGATGGTTATGGTCCGTCTCTCTCCTTGTTCTGCCCACCTAATTCTGTGTGCTGCCATTTACCTCAGCTGTGGCCCTGCATTACAGTAAGGGGGAAAATTCCATGTATTGTCCATCACAGGTCTTTGTTATAGGATCAGTTTCTGTCTGAATATGGTACTGACTGTATTTTATTTTATTTTTTTTTTTTACTTCAGATGTGTTTAATCAAAAGACAGGAGTTAAGCTTTTGTTAGAATGTATTCCATGTGGCCACGGGAATTCTTGTGTCCCATTTCTTCTGTCCCTCATTGCCAACTGGCTGCTCTACCCCTCACACCCCATGAACTTATAATTACAGGAAATAGGGGCTTATATGCTATATTTATTTCAACTGTTAGTGAAAACATCCCTGGCAGGTTAAACTTGGTTGAGAGGAGACCAATCCCAAAGTACTTTTCATAAGGATCCAGTGTTGACTCAGATATGAGATGGATTTCCCTTTCCCAGAGAAAGAACAATTTCTTTTTTTTTTTTTCCCAACAAAGGGGAAATTATATAGTTGATGTTTTCCCTGAAAAGTACAGCAGGTTAACAGTTCAGCAGTTATGCTAAAAGACCCCATGAGGCAAGCTAATTAAATGTGGTTGGAGCAGGGAGCTCTTTATTTCTGAGGCAGAAGTTGGCTTTTAGTTGACTTCTCTGGAAGATGTGTCTGTGTGCCTTTTTACATGCCTGGAACTTTTGGTAGCCACCAAAAAAATTGCAATGCCATTGTGGAAGCATACCTATTCCAGAAGTGTTTTTAAAATGTTATGTTATTTTGGTTTATTTTGGTTTTCTTCTGCAATCTTATTCAGTGCCATCTGCTCTTTTCTCTATTTTGTTCCTGTTTTTAGGCTGTACTAGAGAGAACATAATTTCTAAATATTTCTGAGATACCAGGTCGACTTCTGATGATGCACACTAAAAACAATTGACATTTGCTTGCTCTCCTATTATTACTGCAAAGAGAAACATCCAGAGAGACTCATAAAGAAATGAAATACTTTTCCAGACACCCTCTTTGGGCAGTTCAGACATTTTAGCTTTTCAGCTAGAGACCCTTTTAAACTAAATTTATATAAAAGTACTATAGCTTAACCCACATATTTCTAAGGAAGTCTCCTGGATTTTATTAAGTTACAGAAAATCCAAATGACACATGATTATTGTGCTCTTTGCAGTTACAGATTGGAAAATGCATTTATTACATTTATCAAGTACTTAAGGCCCTCTCAGCCACGCACCTACCCAGATGGAGGATATTCCTTGTTGTCAGAGGTATAATAAAATAACAGGATTATTGCCATAGCACATTTCACTTTCTTAAGTGCAAACCTCTCCTCTCAGCTTGATTCCTGACTGCCAAAGCTTATTCCATCAGGAGAGACATCTCCTGAACCCTGCACTTTATCTATTTAATTGTGTTTAAGTTGGTGGGGGTAAACGGGGCTGTAATTAACTTCCAGGAATAAAAGCCATTTTGTGATTTCCAGTAGCTGAGGAAGGACAGGCACACTCACAGCATGTGTTGGGAACAGGCAGCTCCGAGTCCTTGAGCCCAGAGTTTGACCTCTCCTCTCCTGCAGTCAGCAACGTCCTGAGGGTTCTCTTTGCCTCCCCCGCTTACAACTGTATGTAAAATTATATTATTTATAAAAGTGCCGCCTTAAAAGGAATATTCTGTGCTCCAGAGTTCTGTTTGTCCTAACTTGAAGTCTGTCTTATAGTACATTTTCAACTAAGTGAAATTAAAATAAGGATACAGTGAAGTAAAATACATCCATTTATTTGACATTGTGGATTATTTCCAGTTACTTACAAAGTATTTGTATCCTATAACTGTGGTAACAACTTTTGAAAGGCTTTAAGACCGTAAAATCACAACCTTTGATCATTTTGGTTTATTTAATTAAGATATAACCTCTAGGATAATTTTGCAGGGTGTATTTACCAGTGATGGGCTGTAAGGGATTCAAGATTTTGCTCAGCATTTTCCATTTAACATTAACTCATTAGCATTAATTTTGAAGCATTTTCAAGGATTTTGAAAGCATATTGTGGTAACCTATTGCCCTGACATTTTTTAGGATTTATCTGTCAGCCAGGATGATGTGGGAGTTGTGTTGAAAGACTTTTTGAATGAGTTTGGGTTTTATCACATCTGAAAGCAAAAATTTGAGTTGTTTCTGAAATTGATTGTGAACTATTTTACTGCTGTAATTTTTAGGACAAGGGAAGACTTTCAAACTGTAATGTCCTTAATAGTGGGCAATTAATAAGTAGATAAATTGGGAAGAAAAAATTTAATTCAGTTTTTAACTGATTTACTTTTAGTCATTCTCTATCAGTGTTCCAGAAAAAGCATTAAAAAGCTGAGACCATTTCCTGTAATGCAGGAAAGGATAGGAATATTCTTAATAAAAAATACAAGCAGCTACCAGTGTTTAATTTTCCAGCAAATGTACAAATATACTGGAAATTTTAAAGTCCTAATCCCAGTATATATATGGTAATATATTTTATCACCTTGTTTGGGGGTAGGATGAGTTGCAGCATCAAGTTGATTTTTGAGTTTTGGGCTCCACATGAGCAGGGGGACATTGAGGGGCTGGAGCAGGTCCAGGGAAGGGAATGGAGCTGGAAAGGGAATGGAGCCCCAGGAGGGGCTGAGGGAGCTGGGAAGGGCTGGACCTGGAGGAAAGGAGGCTCAGGGGGGCCCCTGTGGCTCTGCACAGCTCCCTGAATGAGGTTTGGTGTGTTCAGGTGATGGTCACTCTCCTTTCCCAGGTAACAACTGAGTGGACAAGAGGAAATGGCCTCAAGTTATGTCAAGGGAGGTTTAGATTGGATAAAGGGAAAAAAAAAAATCACAGGGTTGTGAAGCTTTGGAAGAGCTGCCCAGGGAAGTGGTGGAGATGGTGGAGCCACCATCCCTGTGAGCCTTCAACGAGGATGTGGCACCTGAGGACACGGTTTGGCTGTGAGCATGGTGGCGGCACTGGGTTGATTTTCCAGCCCTGTGGTTCCATGAATGGTCCATGGGAACACTGAGATGCTGCTGGGAACGTGTCTGAGCACTTCATTGGAAACCTCTTCCTTCAGGTCTGGCTATCTTCAGCCTCTGCGCCTTCAGCTGTTGTTCAGACTGTCTTGGTGCTTGAGGGGAAATGTTCTTGGCGCTTCTTGAAGGCCTGGCACCATTCATGGGTTCCTCACCCCAGTGCAGGCCAAATACACACTCCTACTCCAACAAACTTTTATTCCATATATTAACCACTCCCTGAAGCCAAATTTTCTCTCCACTTTACTTTGTAAGGGATGATCACCTCTACAAAAGGAGCCTTGCTGGGAGCTGAGACCTCCCTGCTCCAGGTGTGGCTCAGAGCGTGACCTGCTGTGTTCACTCAGGCTTCACCAGGCTGTGAAGCATGGCAGGCGATCATTTACAGGTGAAGTGCACTTGTGCTTGAAATTCAAAGACTTTTTGATGCTTCTGAATCTGTTCTCTCCCTGACTGGTTTTATAAAGCAGGAGCTGCCATGGTTACATTTGTGTAATCAGATGGTGGCACCTTCCCTGTTCAGCCTTGGAGCAGGCTGGGTCAGCTGTGAGTTCTGCTGCGTTCTCTGTGCAAATGGCAACTTGCATATTTTGCTTCTTGCAGCTTCCTCTTTCATTTCAGTTTCTGAATTTCATGAGGTCAAAAAAGGAATTACATAGAGAGAACAAAATATGTTTGTTTATCAGCTAGAAAGACAGTTTATAAAACCAAGAAGTCAATATTTTTGTTCAGGTAGAAGCAGAAACAGTCTGTGTTACCCATCTGCATTTACAGATTCATTATACTTTTGAAGATCATAGAAATTTCCAGAAAAAAATATTATTTTACATTTTAAAAATATACAATATCGAAAATATCCAGCGTTAATGCTTTGATTGAGACATTTCAGGTTAAATGTGGGTCCGGTGATTATATTTTGAACTTTTATTTAGATGTATTTTTAGTACCATTCCTCCTTTCAAAAAGGCATCTTGTGTTTATTACCAGAAATAGAAGTGCATTTGTTGAATTAATATCTTATGTAGTAACTCAGTAGATTGAGAGGCTGTTAAATCTGAGATGTTCAGATATGTCTGTGAATCATCGCAGCCATTGCTGGTTATGATCATCTTGTTAATTCTCAATCCAGCTTTTCCTTCAGCCTTTCATCTCCTGTTTGCCTTGCCAAGCAATTAAGTGCCAACTGAATGCATTCATCAAAAATAATTTAGTTCCCTATTGAAAGCTTTTATAAAATGTCCAATATTGTGTGAGCCCGGCTTTTGGTGAAGTTGCACCAATACGAAATTTTCACTTGGAAAAGCTCTGAAGACTATTTTTGCATCTTTGGTAATTCAAATTATATTGTTCCTGCATCATCATCCTTATGTAGCCATGGAAAACTTAAGACAGAACATGCTTTTTACTTGATTATTGAAAGCAAACATTTTTGTTGAAACTTTCTATCTTTGTAAATATCAGCAAGGTGTGAAAATATGTACTCACTCTTCATAAGTCCTCCTTTGTTAAGCTTTTCTCTTTACCAGCTGCATCACCTTACAGTGTTTTTCACACATTAATATGCATCACATTTTCTCTTTATATACTCTTTTATCAAGGGCTCCTCTTGTCCAGAATCTAAAGGGAGTCTGGAATGAGATAACCTCTTCCTCTTACTCAAGATTAGATCCTCCATGTAGACCTGTTTTACTTTTTTCAGTAGGAGCTGAACACTATATCTCTATTTTTCTTACTATTTGATTATTTTTTACTAGAATTTTTATGTTTTTTAAATGAAAACAAAGGGGACCTGCAGTGCATTAGACGGAAATCTCTCAGCAATGTCTCATTTTGTCACCAAGGAAAATATTTATTGTAAAAATTCTCTGAATTGCTCTTGGTTCATCAAACATGAAAACTTGCTACTTGTACCTTCCCTCTTTGACTTTTATCTGCTTAAGAAATTCATCATCCAAAATTCTGGTACCTGGGAGCACAGCCTGACACTGTTTGTCCTTCTGATCTCAAATTCCCAAACAGTTACTCTTAATAAACAATTTTGCTACATGCCAGGAAACCTTGTTTGTGTTTGCCAAGCCTTGAAGAATAAAACCATTCCTCATCTAAAATTTTGTGACAATAGAGAATTGTTAGGAAAATCTGCTTGGTTCCCACTTCTAGGGGTACCAGCAATTTTGTCAGAGGGGGGAAAGAAATACACAGAAATAATGTAGGTGGTTAATATTTTTATACATCTTTCATTGCTTTTCCAAACATATTTTAAACATAGATGGAGTTATCCAAACATGATCTATTTCTAAAATCATTTTTAATAAAGAAGAGGTTCTATTCTCACATCCAACAATGGAAAATGTGTTTAAAACCTTATGGGTTTGCCCAAGCTTCTGTTCTTTATTCAGAAATGCCCTCTTTCTGTAGAGAAAGCAAACTCCAATATCAGGCCCCAGAAGTTTTTCTTGAGTCCCACAAATACTTTCTTCCAAGTGAAGCTAAAGGTTGTACATCCTTGGATAAGCATCTGGTTTTTGCAGTGCAAACAACGATAAAGAAAGCAGAAGCTGAATAAATCCAACTGCCTAAGGTACAAAATGTCACAGCAGCAAAAAAAAAGGCTCCAAACCTTCAGAAGCCCCAGTGCTAATTTGATGCCTTTGTGAAGAATATTTTAATAGGAAGCTTCAGACTGTGACAAATCAAGTGCCTGTGTAGTAAACTGGTTTCAGGGTTTTTGTTTTGGTGCCTTTTTTTATTTTTAAAGTACTTCATTAGGTGCAACTCTGCATAGGTGTGCATCTTTTGAACTGTCATTTACAAGGAAAAATGAAAACGCTTTGTTATTGTGGAGTTCTGCTCAAAGTGCTGGGGGCTGTTACTGGGTACACGAGATCACAGGGTGTTTGTTTGGGGCAGGGGAGTCAAATCTGAGATTTTGGACACAATAAACTTGTCTCAGATCGCAGAGTGGAGCAAACTGAGGTGCTGCCCTTCCTGCCATGTTGGTGTAGAACAAACAGAGGCCCAATAATGCGCAATCAGCAGATTTTAGTTTGTTGTGTTTTTTCCCAGTATGTTTACAGTATTGTTTTTTCCATTCTACAGTGAAAGTAAAAGAAAGACAGAACCAGAGGAAACCAAAGTGGATGGTTTTTATTTATAATCATAATTTACTGTTTGAAGAGTAAGCTGCTCAAGTGAAAATAACTCTTGACCGATTTTTGACAAAGGAATTGGGAAGTTTTGTTTTTTTTTTTTGATAGAACAGTAATCAAAAAAAGACAATACAAGCTGGGCATGATTGTTTCCAGATTGACTCACAGAAATTAGCAGCTCCTTGTCTCCTGTCTTTAACTCCATGCCCTGGTACTTGTGACATGCTGACCAAAGGTGAAGATTTTATTTTTATATCATGGTTTAGGGTGCTGTTTGCAAATGCTTTGTGGAAAACTTTCTTCTTGATGGAAATTTCAGTCAATATCAGCCAGAATAATAACTGGGAACTAATGAGAAGTAGATACCAAAGACTTTTTTAATGTTTGGTCTTTAGAAGTTACACTTTTGAAGTTGTCCTTTTAACTTGAAACCAAAAAAAGTTAGGACCAGGTAACTGAGGGATGGGATTGCTAATTTTAGATTAGTGAAACTCAATAAACAGATCAGCTGGGCTGGAGATCCAAGAGCAGAAGCAATCTCATGGAGCAGTTAAAAGGTAACAACAGATCCCTGCCCAGATAATTGCTCAGAAATGGAGAATCCGGAATTTCACAGCCCCAAATACAGATGGTTTTTGTTCCTGGGAATTCCTCAGTGTTCTAGTTCAGGGCACTGTCATTGAACCACACCTCCATTGATTTAATGTCTTTGGCTTCAGGCTTGTGACTTTTACAGTCCAGAATACAAGAGAATGATCAGAGCAAATCTGAATTGTGGTGAAAAAAAAGAGGAGGAACTCAAGAGCTGAGAAATGAAAAAAAGAAAAAACCACCAAAAATGTTCCCTGAAATTTCCTGTGGGGAGGAAATGGAGAAAAGGGGAGATATTAAAATTATTACCAAAAAACCTCCAAAAAGACAAGTTTTGTCTTGAAGCACTGGATGAGTTCCATGTGAATTTCAGGAGAGCTGTAAGTGGCTGCTCACTTCCCACTCACACACACGTTCATGGCTGTTATACCCCGTTAGCTCCCTTTCCAAAAGCTCCAGAAAAGCCGCAGCATTTGTCTCTGTGGTGGTGGCAATGTCTGTTAATGTTATCTTTTGTGATTTCATCTTCCCATAACGTCTGAGAGCCCTGCTTTAAACTAGCAGTCTGTGATTGTGACGGGCGAGATAAAATTTTCAGTGAGATAGAGCAAACTCACGCTCCTGTGTGTGACAAATTGCAATGACAAGGCTGTGTTGATAGCAGCTTATGATGTGAAATGAAATCACAACCACAATGCCATAAAGATGTGTGCTCAGGGCATCTTTACAGAGCTCCAAGTGAAAGGAGATGTGGTCACAAAGTCTGCCAGGCACTCTCTGCTCCTTCCCTGCACTTCATTTTATTGCTGGAGCTGGCCAGGGCTGCTCAATAAAAACACTTCATGCATTTCAGGCTTTTTTTCTTTCTTTTCTTTTTTATTTTTTGTGGCTTTGCTGGGTATCTCTATTCCAGCTCCTGTGCAATGGGTACAACCAACATCTGAAAAGTGGCTCTATTCATGATACAAATGCAATAATTGCTGTAATGTTGATTGGATTCATTTGATTGGCCGAGCAATCCAGCTGAAAAATGGACAACAGGAAAGGAGAAATAACAGCAGCTATGGAATGCATTCCATGAAACTTCAGGGGGTTCCATCCATTTATTTATTAATTTTAGCAATTCACAGGACTGAGAGTAGAAGTAACTGTGGTAATCTCTTCTTCCTATCATGGGTAAAATTTAGGTGCCTAAATATCAAAATCTAAAGCCTAAATATAATTTTTTTTTTTTTTATATTAAAGGCAGGTTTTTGGGGCTGGCATGTGTAACGATGGATGGGAGTCCAGCCCTCCTCTGATGCAGCAGCCAGAGGCTACAGATGAAATTGCAAAATGGCACAAGGAACCTGAACTTTCACTACTTAGAGATACTGAGCAGCGACCTTTATGGCAGCCAAAATTTGGGATTCTAGGAGGTAAAAAAATGGGCTCTGGAAATGGCAGGAAACACCTATTGCAAACCTGAAAAGTAATAGGATTCGAAATTTCTGTAATTTTCAATAATCTCAAATGTTGTTAAGACCCTAAGGGGAAAAAAGAGTCTCCAAATCAGGACTTAGACTTGGAGGTGAGGTCCTTCCAGTACAGAGAAATGTGCACTCAGAGGACAGCTGTAGATAGCCTTGAAACTATTTCAGTTTCCCAATATGATCTACTAAATAAATTGCTACTGAAGAACTGAGTTTTCAGCTTTCTGAACAATTAGATCAATAATCAAATGGGGGGAAAAAAGAAAGCTAGAAAATAATTCCTACACAGGACCCATGCAGGAGCAATGTTCATAATTACTTTATTTAATTATTAATTTGGTTTTAGTTTTTTTTTTCTCTAGCATTATTATTTTAGTAAAGTACCATTCAAAGGGTAATTATCATTACCTGCTCTGCAGTTGCTGTAAATGGTGGTTTGCTTCCTCAGTTCCAGGCATGCTCTGCTTCCATCCAAAGTCTGCTTTTGTCATTGATTTCTGTCCATCACACAATTAAAACCATAAATAAATAATACTTTTAATGTAGAAGGAAGGGTGAAAATGAATAATTACCGTAAACAGGTTTTCTGCAGTTGATTACAAACCAATAATTACCACAAAGAGGTTTTCTTCAGTTGATTAAACAACAAGCAGTAACTGATAATGGTGATGCAAACTATGTTTCCTACCAATAGGTGCCAGTATAAGCTAATTAAGCTCAAGTACATAATGACAGGTTTAAAGGAGACATTAAAATATATATATATTTTTAAAACTCCAACAAATTCTCTTCATAATTTATCCTTTTGGGTGAGGCATAACCTTTCTTGGGAGTGCTGATGGCAGAGGTTGTTCTGTCCCTTCCCTGCTTTTCTCTTCTCTCCAGTATGAACATGAGCAACCCTTGCTTCTGTTCCTAGCTCATAGATTTTGTTATCAGTCTCCTTTTTAAAACCAGAAATTCATGGAAGATCTTTATCAGGTAAAATTTAGAGGGAAGGAAAGAGCAGAGAGCGATACCTGCAGCTGAATCCTGCCCATGCAGGTTCCAGCAGCTGGGCCTAATTTATAGGAAATAACTATTGTGGAAGAACAGATTTAACTCCCACTGCAGTTTCTTCAGTCAGATTTTCCATTTTAAGCATTTCAGATGTGCCTCAAACTTGGCCTCACAGACCTTGGTGAGTGTTTTGTGAGCAAAGCCATGGAGCATCCATCACTGTGCATCCTTTGTGTGCAGCCTCCCCTGCTTGGTGCCCTGCTGTAGATATCTGTAGCCAACCATGTAATTTAATCTCATTCCTATTCAGTCTTAATGGAGAGATGACCTTTCAGCAGATTAGAATTGATTTGTTTATAAATCTGCTAGCCTTGTCAAAGCTTTGTTGTTACAGACAATAATTTTGCTATCATCTGCCTGATACTTATCAGTATATCATAGCAGCTGTAATTTTTTTTTTAATTTTCTTTTTTTTTTAGCTCTTTTTCAGCTTTTATTGGAGCCACCTCCTCCAAAGCTTGGACAGTGTCACTGGTGAAGCATCTCTCTGTCTATCACATGAAATGTCACTGTTCCTTCTCTTTAATTTCTCAACTTCACTCTCATTTTAAGTGTGCTGGACAAGGCCAGATCAAACAGGACAATATGAAAAGAATGAACTTGTCAACACCATCAGAGTTTCTCAGCCCAAGTTTTGCTTTCTTTTCAGTTGGCATGGTTGTGTCACAGTTATGTTATCTGTTATCTGTAGAGACTCTGCTGCTCCTGCAGAAATTCACATTGTGCCGTTGCTGCCCTTGGTGGCACTCACCAGACCGAGCCCTTCATCCCCTTTGCAGCCTGTCTTCACTTCCTCAGGGCTGTTTGGGTGGGGATTTTGTCTGGGTTCATTTTTTCAGTAATTGAATAGAGCCTGTGACAATACTCTTGTTCTCTGCACGCTGCTTTTGCAAGGAGGGAATGGAATGCACTTCTTAGATTTAACAGCAAACACGGAATTAATTGCTTTGCAGCTTTTTCAGTGAGTTTCAATCACACCAGCCTCACAAGCATACAGGTGTTTGCACAGAAAGGCAAATTTGGAGAGCTGCTGAGCTGAAATGTGCTGAGGAACATCCTGTTGGTGGCAGCAATAACTTAGATTTCACTTGTTGGGAGCTGTGAAGGTGACAGAGCTCCTTTGCAGCCCTGTGTGCAATAATGGGCTTGCTGTGCATTTGAACACTCTACATTGATTCTTATCTCTTAATAGCTATTTAATCCAGACTTCAAATCACACATCGGGTGTAATGTACAGTAATGCTTTGCATGAGCTTGTGAATCTGGGCTAAAGAGCAGTGATATGCCAGGGATGTTTGGAATTCCACAAAAATTACCCTGGTTCTGGCGTTCAAGGGTTTGGGGTATTTTTTGTTGTTGTTTTTTTTGTTTGGTTTGGTTCTTTGTGTTATTTTTGTTTGTTTGATTTGTTTCTGTTTTAGGATTTGTTTTGTTTTAGGATGTTGTTGTTGTTGGGATTTTTTTAGGGAAAACCATGATCCAGTGCCTGTGTGCTCTTCAGGATGTCAAAACATTTATAGTTTCCCCACTCATAGCACATTTTGGATACTGAGGATACAGCTCTTCTTTCACGGAAAATGACTGGTGGGTGGTTGTTCAAGGTGTGTGCTGCACAAAAACATCCAGCAAATGCAAGGGGCACACATTTTAACTCTGATTTGGGCTGCAGGCAGTAATTGGTGACAGAGGCCAGTTTGGGCTGAATGTGCACTAAACAACTATTTCAAGTAAAAGCAAGATGGTTCTTTTGAGGTTAAATAACTTCTTTAGACCTCATTTCAGTATCTAAAGGGGCTACAAGGAGCTGGAGAGGAGCTTTGGACCAGGATGTGAGGTCAGGACAAGGGGGAATGGCTCTGAGCCGAAGGAGAACAGGTTTGTATTGGATATTAAGGAAAAATTCTTCCCTGTGAGGGTGGGGGGGCCATGGAATGGATCTCCTGGAGAAGCTGTGGCTGGCCCTGCATCCCTGGCAGTGCCCAAGGCCAGGCTGGATGGGGCTGCAGCCACCTGGGACAGTGAAAGATGTCCCTACCCATGGCAGGGGTTTGAAAGGAGATGATCTATAATGTCGTTCCAACACGAACTGCCCCATGATTCTCTCATCTCCATCTGAATCATTCTAAATCACCCCGCAATGCATTACTACCCTGCAGGGCAGCACCAGCTGCTGAAGCTGCCCTGCACAAGGACTTTGACACAGAACTGTAGGAGGTCACAGATATTTGTGTGGTTTTCAGGGGCTGTTTCTGTGCTGCAGCTCCCAGCCTGGGGCAGGGGGGATGTAACTGAGCAATGCCACAGCAAATCCTGGCAGTGACCCCTTGGGAGGGGTTTGCTGGCCTTGGAGAGGGACAGATCCCTGCCAGACAGAAAGGACAGACTGAAAGCAGCCACCCCCAAAATGTGAATGGGCTGCCACAACTATTTTAATTTCCACCATCTGTACTCAGAAGCAAGAGAAGAACTGTCTGCTGGGGGAAATCCAGATCAGCCTGGAGCACCAGGGGGTTGTGGTGCCGGTGGCTTTGTCACGATTGTCCCCCCCTGGTTCCATCCCAAATGTCAGCTCTGCCCTCCCAGCGTTCCTGCTGAGCACAGTTGCGTGCGGAGGTGGAATTCAGCTCAGCACTCTCTGTCCCTTCACTGCTGGGAGGAATGATTCCACTCCTGCTCATCCCTTCTGGGAGCAGAGCAGGCACTCGTGTGTCTTTATCACAGATTGTACCAGGTTACTGCACGCAGGGGATGAAGTTGTGGTTCTGTTGTTCTGTTTGTCTGGCTGGGACTTTTGTCCGCTCATTCACTCCCCCTCCATCACCCTCCAGATCAGCTTAGGCAAAACAGTTTGCAATGATGGGGGTTGTTTTCCTCTCTAGCTGCAAAGAGAAAAACCCATTTACTGACATTAGCATTTCCCAAGACTTTTAAAAATGAAACTTTGTTTAACAGAGTCATTTTGAAGTCAGTAAATTAAACCAGAACTTGTCCCCCAGATTGCATTTCTAAAGCTGCAGGATACAAATAATGTGTATCTTATGGCTGGTAAGTTTTGTACAGCCTCTCCTGTATTGCCACATTTCTACACAAAAGCAGATCTTGCAAGGCTGTGTTGGACACTTGCAGGAGAGATGTCCATGGCCATTAACTTTCATCCAGCCCTTTCAACACACTGTATAATATTATTTTTCAGATTTACTTGGCATCCAGGGGTCCAATACAATCTGATAAATATCATGAATTTGTTGCTTTTTATCTGAAGTCTTCCAAACTTGTAAATATTTTCTTATCTCAAGGTGTCAGTGCCTGTTATTTCCTTGTCCTTGTTTTGCTTTGTCAAAGATGAGTTTGTGTCTCAGAAATTATTTTTTTGTGTTTATGTTCCATATGTCACACTTCACTGAAAACAGGACAATTACAGAATTTCTGCTCATTTGTGTTTGTGCCATTGCACTTTGCAAAGGTTTCTTTGCACAGGAAGTCTTCCAGCGCTTTTTTATTGTGGAACTAGAATTCTTTTTTGTGCTGAATGAATGGTTAAACCATCTCCCCACCCAATTTTTAGTTACTGTTTTTTCCCTCAGTATTTATTTTTGTGCATGAACATTTAGCATATTTGGCTGCAAAGAGAAAGGCAAATACAAAGCACATGAGGGCTGATTTTCTGCATTGTCTCTATTCCCAGCCAGCTATGTCAGCCAAGATCCATGCCCAAAATAAATACAGTTATTTTTATTGTTCTGGATATCTTTTCCAGTGTGTACACTGAATTGTGACAGAATTGTTTGCTTTGTAGTGAACATCAATCCATGGATTCCCAAACCCTCCCAGCAGAGGAGGGAAGGCAGGGATGTTCTCATCTGCTGGGTTAAAAGCATTTGGCATTTGGGGAACCAGCTAAAGCACAGCACTGATGGTGGGCCCCACAGGCTCTGCCATTTTATCTTCCTGAACAGCCAAGAAAATATTCCAGAAGGAAAATGCTCCTTGATATGTGGCCAGTAGTTGTTTTCTGGGGAGAACTTGTGTTGCTCACTGTGCCAGGCTGAAGGGCTGCAGCCAATTCACCCCCAGACCTTGCTGACATCTGGATTATTGACCTTGATTAATTCTCTGTCAGGCTTTTTAAACTATGAACAGGTTAAGGGAGAAGTATTTGTTATCCAGCTGGAGCAGTGAGTTTTATGAGCTTCAAAGAAGCTGCAGGTGCTTCATTCTCCGAGTATTTGGGTTTTTTTATTTAATATGTATTATGTCTTGTGTTGTGTCTCCATCACCTTTTTCATTTTTTCCAGGCTGTGCCGAGCACTGTGTTCCATTCCCCAGCTCTGCTCCCAAACTGACTGATCTGAGCTTGCAGATATGAGTGACAGCCCAAGCTGTCTCTGGGATTTGATGGAAATAAACTCTCTGAAGCACCAAAAGCACATCTGACTCTACAGAAAGAGGAAACTTTGTGGTAAGCTGGATGGTGCAAGGTGGAAAGGGAGGTGTGAGCAGCAATTTTCCTGTTTTTAAGCCAGAGTTTGGCCTAATTAAATTGTTAGAGTATTAAATGTGCTACAGAATGCTGTGACATAGCTCTAAGAATGCGCTGACAATGTTAGAGAATCCAAGTTGGCAACTTGTCAGTGTCAGACCTTTGAACTGATTTGGTTTTGTTCTTCAGTTTACAAAGCACTTTCTTAATTAGATTAACCTGCCACAGGCTCTTGGCAAATCCCAACTTTAGTGGCAATGAGAACAAACACAATTAATTAATCCATACATAAAAAGGAAGGAATAAATGGTCCAGTTACCCTGGCAGGAACAACTCTGCTGTAACCTCAGAGTCTCACTGGCACATGTTGCAGTTCTTCAGTGCAGCCATGGGTTGGGCAAATGTGTCTAGTGGAAAGCATGAAAAACTTTGACATATACTTCAAAATTCACTCTTATTTATAAAATTTGCAAGCTGCCTATTTGTCACATACAAGGCTTAGAAAATTTTCATTTCATAAAGACAAAACTGGCCTTGGGAGCACCTTGTGTCCTTATTACAAACATTTAAAGTTGGCATTAATATTTATTTCAGTAATGTTGCTTCAAAGTGTGGTGTGATGTTTTAATTTTGCATGACATTTGAGAAGCAGCATAGTCTAAGTGATTTTCTGTAAATACGTTGACTTTATAATATTAAAGACTTTCTTCTTTGGTGCAAGTTAATAGCACTGTTACCATGGAACACTTATTCCTTTAATTTCATGTAAATTTAAATTTTATGATGTTTGCTTCTCCAAGATGATATAATCCGTTTTTATTGAAAAGAATCACAATTATGCAAATGGTGATATCCAAGGAGACAAGCAGCAATTAACTGCAAAAGACAGGCTGTTACCAAAAGAGTTTACTCTCAATGAACAGAACAGGACCTCCTTTAAAATAAACCTTTATTTAAAGAAATCAATTTGGCTTAGTTTCTAAAAGAAAGCAATTCATTCAGACAGAAGTTTCTAGTCTTAGCAGCATGTTCAGTAATTTATTTGAGGTTTTTTCTTTGACTCCAAATGCATCATTTCTGTACACAGAACATGGAGAGCAGGAAGCCTCAGCATCACTGTGGACTCTGCTGGCTTTGCTTCCAAGAAAGCTAAAAAAAGATTTGTTTTTCTCCAGGAGGCTTTAATGAAGCAAAATAATTATTTGTGAACATGGAGTTTCTCAGTCTAATGGTTTTTGAGCAGCCTGGACTGTGGAAGGTGTCCCTGTCCATGGCAGGGTTGGGACTGGGTGACCTCCAAGGTCCTTTCAGTCCCAACCATTCCCTGGCAGTCACTGGTCACAGCTCTGGAAATGTAAAATAATGTAAAAATGGAAATGTAAAATAATGCCCCAGAGAGCTGTGGGGGTTAATACCAACCCTCTGGAGAAGGTCTGGGTTTGGATCCAGCCACGTGCGTCTCTCTTACACTCCAAATGATGCCACAGCCACAGTGTGCCTTGGGATGCTCTCTAAAACGTCCACAGATGGCTTGAGATTGTATTTGAGAGCCATTTCTCCTTGGGTATCCTCCCTGTGCTTGGTGGGAGTGGTGCTGCTTCAGACAGGGGCAGAGATTGCACAGTGCATGTGCTGCCATGTATTGGAATTTATTTTGTTTTCCCAGTGTGAAGAGCTGAGCAGTGTTGGAGGAGGGGACAGCAGCTGGTTTCTGGAGAAAAGGGTTTTGTTCCTCAGTAATTTTAGTACTCTGAGCTGTTAAGGAGCCTCAAGGGAGACTGTGAAAGGGAAAATGGGAGGTGAGGGTGGGATTGAATGGGTCCGAGGGTGAGCAAAGGCTGACGGAGATAAAACTGCAGCACAGCCACTCACACATGGGATCCTAAATCCTCTCTGTCCCTGCAAACCAGGCAACACCCATGACACCAGCTGTATTTCTCATCGCCTCTCTCCAGGTAACAGCTGTGACAAACTGGGAGCAGGGCTGCATTGTCCAAGAGGTAACACAGATGTGCTTCTCCTCCTCCACTTTCCCTGCCTGAGAAGCAGCCAAGGGAGCACCTGGGCAGGGCTCCACAGGCTTCAGGGAGGGCTCCTGCTCCAAACAGAGCTGTTGGAGCTGTGCATGAGCTCAGGGAAGCCTCGTGGTGCCAAGAGCCCGAGGAGTGTCCATGGATCCTGTGTGCTTTAAACAGAGCTGCCAGGAAGGTTCATAGCTGCAGATAACTGCAATTACTGCACCTGGGAAAATGGTTTTTTCCGTTAGTGGCTTTCCCTCAATGAAAGTCAAAGATGAAATAAAGGAAAGGAAAACAAGCTTCAGAATTTGTCAGGTTACTGCAAAGAAGAGAGAGCTCATCTTCTGCATTCTGTTTGCACTTCTCAAAACATTTTACAATGTGTTAAATAATAGGTGTGGTAAACTCATAGTGTCACATTTTATAGGTGGGTCAACACTGAAAATAGAGATATCCTGTAAAATCTACATTGAATGCCTTCTTATACACGGATTTATGTGTAATTTTAGTCACAGAGACATGAGGTTGTGTGCTGGACAATTACCTGGCCTGAACATAGAACAGAGACAATATCAACTTGGAATTGTACAGCTCTTTGTTCCTTTTCTTTTAGCTTTTTTTTTTTTTTTTTTTTTTGGGGTGGGTTTTAAAAATCATTTTATCATTTAAGGGGGTTTTCTTTCCCCATTCCTTCGATAAACTCTAAATTGTGAGAGGATTACTGTTCCTTTAGAGCTGAATGTCAGACAAGTGCCAATAACGTGGGTGATGTGCTTTCCTGGGCTGGGGTTAAGGTGCAGCTGTGAGGACCATAGAGAGGAATTCCGGAAAGTTTTTGACACTGCAAAATGGCTGTAATAGACTGTGCAGGAGCAAGGGAAAATTGGCATTTTCAGCGCAGAGTGAACGTTGAGTCACAGAAAGGTGCTGACCTCCCAGCATCAATCTCAGCTCTGTTCCCCCTCGGTGCTCCCGGGTGCTGTGCCCAGAGCTGCCAACAGCTCAGAGCTGGCATTCAAACCAGCCCAGCTCAGGAAACCTCTCTGAAGGGCCCTGGTGAGATTTGCTCCAGTGAATATTGTGTATAAGAGGTGGGCTTGATCATATCTTTTAAAAGTGTTTTGGATATCACATGGAATAACATCTAGAAACATCAGGGTGGAGCAGGTGACCAGAAAAATCCACCTAAGTGTAGTTCAGGTTTGGCTTTCTCAGAAATAGATTTTTTTTTTTTTGTATGAAAAAAAAAATACTTGGTATCTTTTTTGGTGTTTACCAAATACTTGGTATTTACGAAATACTTGGTATTTTTTTTGGTATTTACCAAATACTTGGTATTTATCAAATATTTGGTGAAGTAAGTAAACCTCTAGCAAACCGACTGAAAAGCTGAGTGTCGACAGGTTGGAACTCACTCTGTTTCTGGTTTATTAATGAAAAATCAACCCCCAGGCAGAAAGGGAGTGCTGATGATGATCACTTTGCAATGCCTGTACAGCAAAATGAGAAAATCAGCAACCAGGATACAGCACAGGCTGAAGGAGCAAAAGCCTCTCCTTTTGTTATTGCATTGCCTCAAAGAATATTGTTTTATCTTCTTATTTATTTGTTTGAGACTGAGTGTGGAGGACTGAAACCACTTACAATTAAATAATGAACACTGGAGAAATTAATATAACTCACAGAAAGACACCGAGCAATTTAAACATCATTTGAGTTTTTAACTTAATATATTAAGTTGTGAGGAGTGTCTATGTAAGTTTTGTATGGGGATGTATTTAAGATACAAATTTAATGAAAATATAAAACATAACTATAACACCCCAAAACAAAGCAAACTTTAAAGAAAACCCTCCAACTCTTAGTTAAGTAGAAAGGCATCTTCACCAATCAAGTGGAGCAGGCTGAGGTTTTTCAGAAGGGACACAATTTATGAGAAAAGCTGGGAAAGAAGCCAGATATAAAGATGTAATATTGAATATGTGTAAGGTTTATTTCACAGTCATTGCCTTAATTTCCCCAAATAGGTAAGTTTCTGAAATCCAAGGGATTTTATAAGGGCTTCTTGGAAATTTGAAGCTGAAAACTTTGTATTTTCTTTTGGATGTAAAACATTTGTTCACGAGACCAGCTCTTGCTTTAAGACCAAGCATAGTTTTTACATTTGTTTACAAAGCCTTCAGGAATTTTTTTGTGGTTCTGTTTGTGCCAATCTGGGGAGCATAGTGGGGCAACAGAGAGGATTTGATGGAGAGTTGGTGGTGAACTCACTCCAAAACACCTCCAGGAGATGAAGAGTCCAGGCTTTGCACAGATGAACTGGATGAAATCTTTTCTCTGATCTCTCAGCTATCCTTTCCTGAAGTAAAAAGATTTTTTTCCCTTTAGAGCACGGACACCAAGTGTTATCCCCTAAACCCAGGAAACTGGCACCAAAACCTGCCAGAGTTAGGGAGATCCCTGTATGGGGACATTCTTGATATTTATTAAAATGAATGTTTGAAGAAAAAACTCTGTATAAATAAATAATGAAAAAATAAAATCCTCCCTTCTCCCTCCTGCTACTCCTGCTAGGTGCTGTTAGAGTTGGGAGCAATGAACTACTTTTATTGTGTGGAGAATTTCAGTAATTTATTTACTATTGAGAAAAACTTTACCCTTTATAAAACACTGCAAAGCATATATTTGTGTTTCATTATCTTATCTAGACTGAACGGTTTATTTTTATTTTTATGTTGAAACAAGTCTTTTTCTAAATACTACAACTATTTGCTTTTAAAAATTATTCTAAAATAAGAATATGAGCTACCACACATTCACCATTTTTCCCATTTATCTTATCTTATCTTTATCTCTGTGCAGCTGGGAAGGGAGACCAGGCTCTTTAGGTGTGGCCAAACCCAAAAATGTCAGCATTTGAGAAATAGCCCCTTCAATTTCTCAATTTCTTTCTCAAATCCAGTATTCCTGGGTGCTTGTGCTTCCTTGTTTATAAACCACACCTAATAAATGCAGCAAGGCAAAACCAAGCCAAGTTGGAGGCAATGGTGCAAGAGAAGAACTCTATAAGGCTGGAGGAAAAAAGGCTCAACTTCAGAATTTGTGATGGATACAAAGCTGTGTGAAGTTGGGAGGTAGGAAAGGGAAAGGCAAGGAAAGCTGATGAGACACAGAGTAAATAAATCCTGAGTATAACCTGAAAATGTGTCCAAAAAAAGAAGATGCGACAGTAAAAGTTACAGATGTAATTTAAAATATTGACTAAAAAGAAAATTAGATCTAAAATATGAGAATTTTAGCTTAAATTGATACACTTTACATTGTTTATTTTTTTTTTGCAAGCAAATAGAGAATTCATGATTTTTGTATTAGTGTCTAAGAGAAGAAGTAGGAACTTCTAAACCCAGTGCATTCCCAGTCATTTCTTTTGGGCTTTTGATCATGGTGTGGAAATGTAGCTTGTACTGTCTTTGTAGGATCACTTGTAGATGGCTGGCTGAGTTTCAAGTCCTTTTTCTCTGGGGAAGTCAAGTCTTTTCCAGCTTCCTAGTAATTAAAAAGAAAAAAAGCAGACTCCCACTGTGAAGCTATGACATTTCAGCACAGTTTTTATAATGCTGGAGTAGAATGATTTCATAAGCTTTGGAAGGACAAAAAAAATACTCAAGTGAATGCTTTTGGTTCTGCATTAAATCACATTCTGTAGCACTCCGGTGTGGCTGTCACTCGATAGCTCTGAGTCTGAGCCTTGCTATGGAATGTGTATATTTGTTTGTTATAATCCACCTCTTGGAGAACAGCTTGCTTTCTGTGTCTCAGCTGTGTTTTACTTGGAAAGGTAAATCTGTTTTGATATTTTTAAGCTTCTCACTTTTGTTGTGTGGCTCCGTTTTCCATGCTGTTCGGTGTTGCTTAAAAATATCAAAATTAATAATCCTGAATTCAAAACCAGAGTGTGTGGCTTGAGGTGTGGCTATTTTATCTTTAGCTTGGGAAGGTTTTTTTGTTCTCAGCTCGCTTTGTTCCTGTAGCATTGGTTAATTTTATCTAAACAAGGTGGTTGTGCTTTTCCCCAGGGTATGACTTTCACCTCTCATAGCTACAGGGATAATTAAGACAAGAGACAATCACTTAGGAACCATAGTAATACACTCATTTAAAAATAAACCAAACTAAAATTAAGAGAAGCATTTCTTTTATCTGGGAGGAGAAGGCATAAAAAACCAGGCCAGAATGCCAAAATAAGTGTGTGTGTATATAGATGTATATATATTTATTTATTTATAATACAAAACAGATTTAATAAGAATTCAAAACTATACGGTAGCCATTGTGAATGATGCCAAGAAATTGGAATCTTTGCAATGGCAAACTGATATAAGCTATAATAAAGTGATATAAACTGATATAAACTGCGCTAACCCCATTATGGGAGGTGAAGGGTGCCCTCCATTCCATCTTTTTTCAAGGAGCTGAGCCAGGAGAGGTCCAGTGTTGGCTGGAGGTCAAATGAAGAGTAAAATCAGGATAGGAAAAACACATTCCTCCTTGCTGAATAAAACCTCTGCCTCCTGTGTTGTGCCTGTGTAGCCATGGAGCTCTGGTGGCTGCAGGTATTCAGCACTTTAATATCCTTTTGTCCTTCCAGAAAGCTGAGTTCCCCCAGAGAACAGTTCTAGACCACTGAGATTGTTGACATGTTTACTCAGTGGCTGCAATTAAGTTAAAATAAATGAATGAAAGTGAATCTAATCTTTCTAAAGCCTGACACAGAAGGTCTGGATGTTCCAACTGAGCAGCTCCAGCATTCTGTGCTCTTGCCATGTTTATTCTGCAGCAAACAGCAGTGAAATAAATGCAATTGCTTCACCCACCACCAGGAAATCCAAGTTTAAAAGTTTCAGCAAGGCCAGGTATCCTTCTGCTGTCAGGTAAATTCAATGATTTAATGCTGGTTTTGTTCAGTGTCCTGGTGATCATGCAAGTGCTCCCACAGCAGCCTGAATTCTTATCCTGACAGAGATGCAGGGGCTTCACTGCTCCGTCTGATCCTACCGAAACACTTTGGGTTGTCTGTCACCATCTGAGACACTTCACTGCAATGTCAAGGTAAATAAACACAAAACTTTGCCCTTTGCTCTTCTCTCCAGGTGCAACAGAGGAAACAGGAGGGGTATATGATGGTGTTGATTGACATATATGGGATAAAATTAATTAATTTAATGTAGAGGAGAAAAACACTTAGAATAATGACAGAGGAAAAGTGTATTCTTCATAAGCAGAATATCTTAAAAAGTAAAGTATCTAAAACCAGGATGGGTTTTATGTTTTGTTTTGTTCTTTTTTGTTTTGGTTTTTTTTTTTTTTTTTGAGAAATGATCTTAGCCTCCTGAATGACAGATATAAAATGTCAAAATCTGATACTTCACAAGAGGAGGATGGTGAAGGATAGCAAAGCCAAAGCAATAACAGAAAAGAAGAGAAAGATGTGGATTTTCTTTCCTATCTATTATCTGACAACTTCTGTTCTACTGTCATTCGACATATATCTTCTAATAAAACCAAGTACTTTTCCTTACAAGAGCTGCCATCTTACAGTGTTAGGAAAAGAGGAATTTACAGTTTTACATCACTCAATGAGAGAGAGAACACAGAGGGGGATTTGTGCAGTCGCCTTCTTTCTCTAAAGAGACAATTTATTTGTCATCTCGTAATGACAAACTCACATTCATCTCTTTCTGACCCTTTTTTCTCTCTCTCTCTCTTTCTGCCCTTCCCACTCTGTTTCTGTATCTTCTCCCTTTTGCAAAGCTTTCCCCATCTAATCCAATTACTCTGCAGTGTTTCCATGCCTCAGTTTTCCTCGGGGACCGTTTGGAGGTGTTGGGTTGCACATTCCCCTTTGTGGGCTGCCCAAAATAAATCTGTGCTGTGCCTGCTGGGCACAGCTCTGTGCCAGACACCGCCCGTGAGCAGCACAGCTCTGCCTCTGACAGCAATACACATCCTGACCTTCAATTAAGCTGCAGGTTAAGACAATACTGGGAAATCAATAGCTCATTTTCTGTCTTTTGTGCTCAGATTTTGATGTTTACTAAGATAAAGGATGACAAGGCTGAAGGCAGGAATCTTTGCAGAACATCTATTGATGCTGCCAGAGGCTCAGGGGCCAGGTATGGCCTAATCTGTGCAAAGCTCCCAAACACCAATAAGTCAATAAATATCAACTGTAGCTTTGCACAGCATCCCCTGCCCCTGGACTCTCACCAGGAGCTTTTTCTCCTCTCCTCCTGTCTCCTGACCCAGGGCAGGGTCGTGAGAAATCCAAATTCATTGGTGGCTGCAGTTACTGGGAGGAAAATCTGGAGCTTGAAGTCTTAAGTGTGTATATATATATATATATATATATATATATTTATTTATATATGTATATGTATACCCCAAAGCAGGCAGGTGTGAGGGTCACAAACGCTGTGATGTCCCTCAGGAGCTCCTGTAGGAACCTTTCCCAGGAGGGGAAGCTGTGCTCAGGTGTGCTCAGGTGTGCTCAGGTCTGCACAGGTGTGCCTGTCTGTCTGTGGGAGCACTGACACAGCTGGAACATTTTTGGGTTAAGTTAAGAGAAAGGAGTGGAACAGAGTTGTGTGAGAGGAGTGAAATGTACCCATGTCTGTGGATCTGAATAAGAAATCTCCCTCTAGTTCTCTCTTTTGTGCTGGCTCCCAGAGCACCTTTTATTTCCTTTCCCATTTTCTGCAGGTTAGCATCTCTCCTTTCTTCATGTCTGGGTTTTTGGTGTATTTCTTTTTCAGTGAGCCCTGCACATAGCCCTGTAAAAAGGAATAAAAAAGGGTACAATTCTCCCCAGGCAAGGCTCCTGCCTACCCAATAATCCCTGTGACACGCTGCTTTCTGAGGCCCTGGCTGCTCCTGAGTGCAGGTTTTACAGAGCAGAGCAGCACAGCTCTGCTGCAGGCATTCTCCTAACGAGCTGTCCAGGTGATTTCACATTTCTGTTTTACATGCCTCCCTGGCTCAGGTGCCAGCCTCTCCCTGCCATTGCCTTCCATGCAGATTTTAAAGGCAGGAGAGCCTGGTTCTTCCCTGGGCTTTCCCAGCCTTTGATTTCTGTGCTAAACCAGCAACGTGCCCTCCTACAAGTGTTCATTTATTTAATATTTGGTGTGATGATTCCATCCCAAACAGCAAATCCAAGCTCATTTCTTCCATGACTATTTTATTACCTTTTTATAAAGTAAAAAATAAACTCATCTTTTCCGCTGATCGTGGAAGAGCAAGGAAGCAGAACTTAATGTGTTGTTTTCTTCCTCTCCCACAAATCATGCAGTGATAAGTAAAATAAAAGCATCTTCATGTGGGACCATGGAGCCTGAATAAACCTTGTTTTGAGCTCCTGAGCTCAGTTTTTTTTATTTTTACTTTGCACATTTTCTGACAATTTCCACAGCTGCTAAAACCCAAATATATTTCCGAAGTGAAGATATAAGCAAGAACCTGTTCCCAGTTTCATTTAGTAGCTTAGAAAATAATGGTAAAGTCCTAGAAGGACAAGTCTTGAGGCTTTATTTCTTCCTCAGCTCAATGTGATTTTTATGAGAGGGTTGTCAAAAGGTGATTACAGCACTGTGAGGTGGATTTTGTATAAAACCATCACTGCTGTCCTTAGAAAATGATTGCATAGATTAATACTTTAATTCATCCTTTATGTTGAAAGTAGATGAGCAGCACAACTGGAATGTCTACTTGAAAATGGAGAAAAATGGATATGAATGTGAATTTTCTTACTTAATGACCCAGAGAAGAAGTGGTTCACTCAATAAATCAAACAAGGCTGTATTTTCCATAGTTATCACCTGTTATTTCACTCTTCTGGAGGGGAAAGATTAATCTGGTCCTAAGGGGGCTGATAGGGAAGGAAAGGAAGGATGGAGAGTGTGCAGAACAGCACTGGAGCTAACACTGGATTTATATTGTTCCCATGAAAAGGTAAACAGGAAGAAACCCTGGTCAATAGACTCCTAAAAAACACAATTCTCTGTATCTACTAAAATTACAGCTGTATTTTGATGGAGCTAAGTAGTTAATACATTCACTATGAAATCTTACATCTCTTTTTTGGTTGTTTATATGAACAGATTTAAAAATTTTGTAACAGATATAAATGGTTTAAATAACCCAGTTTTTGGAAACAATTTTGATTTGCAGAGTTCACGAGGAGCTGGGTAGGTATTGACTGCTGGAGGTTGGGATTTTGTGGTAAATCAGATAAGTCCCACAGCAGTAAAGCCCTTCCAGCACAAACACTTATGTGTGTGGATTTTACTTTCCTTCTGCAAATACTGGTGCACGGTGCTTTGAAATTAACTTTGCACAAATGTGCATGGCAATAAGTTAGTCACTCAAACGCTCATGGAAATCAAACACCCCAAAGGATCTGAGCATGGCCTTGAAGAAGTGCTGTAATAAAATCAGCTGAATATTCAGGCAGTGTTTTCCCCAGGAAAATGGCTCTGCCTTGGACAGAGCCCTAGCACTGACAATTTTGATAAGTACCTCTGGAACTCTGCAGTGATGTCTCTGCCTAGGGGCAGTCGTGAATTCAATCATTGCCAGCTTTTGGAGAGGTTTTATTTATTAAAAAAAAGGTGCTGGAGAATGGCATGGTTCACACAAACATCTCAGACTCTCAGAGCCTGAGTGAGCACAATTGCAAACCCTTGGAGTCCCCCAGAGCAGGAGCAGAGGCTGCACATCTCCATGTGGCTGAGACCAGGAGTTTTCCTTTGGATCTGATCATATCCACTTTGAAACCTTCCTTTGGCACAGAACTCCCCTGTGAGGCAGTGCTGCTGCTTTGCATTTAGCAGGGGAAGTGTGGATTGGTGAAATTTGTGCTGCTGCTCCTGCGCTCGCGCCCCTGCTCCAGCTGTGCTCTGCAGCCCCTGCATCTCCTCACCACCAACACCTCCAGAAACTCCTCCTGGAGCCTCTCCCTGAGATGGAAGGAGATCATCACTGCAGAATGCATGTTTTATTCCTGATTCCTCTGCTATTTCTTCATATTGATTTAATTTTTAATCCATTTTTGAAAGTTTTCCTATAGAATTATGAGTTTTGCGATGGTGAAATCTGAGCAAAAGACATTGGTCCTTGATCAGTCCAGGATCCCAAACCTAATTTATTTTGCAGCAATCAGAATTTCCACTAAATAACATTCTGTAATGTGACCAAATGGCAGTAGCACTGACAAAAACATGAGATTTGTCAGGATTACCCTGGGTGTAAAATATAATCCTTAAACTATGAAATGACAGAACATGGAGAGCTGTTATTTATACCACAGCTATGCAGTAGATTTTTATTTTCTTCATAGACGTCCAGCATTTACAAAATGGTTTTTTGAAACCCAAAATAAAGAAATAATCCAGATGACTTTTAGATGCATATTTGGTCTTTAAATATAAGCATAGCTTTGCATTGTGGTTTAATGGGATTTCCAATTGCAGCTGAAGGTGCCTTTCAAATCCCTGTACAATTGGTAAGTTCAAATAAACATGCATTAAAACTTGGAAGTACCATCAAAAACTTTCTCTTTAAGGTCCCAATATTAAATTATGTTTATTTCACTGAAAGTAACCATAAGAGATTTTAGTTCTAGTGGTATAATATTTTATTAGAGTCTACTTTGTCATGCAGCATCTAGAAACTTCTTCCAAAAAATTGCCATATTTTCTGGATAGAGCTGAAAGGAATGACAAAAATCTGGAAGTGTTTATTTATACATTTCCTCTGTCACCTTCCATTTGTCCCAGGCAGTTGTGTGGGAATGTGAGGACAGAGCTGTGACCCCTCTTGCTGAACTTGGCAATTATTTTCACTGCTTCTGTGAGTTTTTAAATAGAAAGCTTGTGGGGAGCTCCTGTTGTTCAGCCCATGTGCTACTGCTTTTTAACACTGCTCTGAAACAGCACTTGCACAGATCAGTGAAAACAGGGTTAAAATTTAATCAAAAACATTTGGGTGCAATTTGTGCACAAAAACCTTCCAGGTGACACTCAGGATCGTGTCCTCTCACAGGAAAACTCCTCTCCAATGTTTGTTATGCAAACTCATGCTTAACATTTTCAGGAGTGACCAACCAATTTGTTCTGGTACAGAAGGTTTTATCCATTATTTTATTTCATCTGTTTCCATCTCAACTAAGAGCAAATTAATCCCCTTTTTAAGCAGCAGTTGTGGTGTTGTTGGTGTTTATAGATTGCAATTCATAATTGTGGATTCATCTGGACTGGATGATCATTTTAGGTCCCTTTCAAATGAAAGAGTCCCTTCTGTTCTGCATGAATAGAGCACTGGAGATTTCTGTCCTGAGTCATGAAAACACATTCTTGATGTAATTAAACTACTTTAAAATATGATAAAAAGTCAGTGACTGCACATGTTGTACTTGCAATTCAGAGCATTACATGAGAAATGAGCTTTGAAATAGTGCATCCCAGAAAAAATGGCAAATGTGTAAATAATCTTTGAACCAGCTCTGGTGGCTCTTTAATTTCATTTCTTACCACTTCACCCATTTAGATTTGATGGTTTTATTTTGTTTTTTTTTTCTTGAGCTGTGTTAGTCAATATAGTAACTCCTGCTGTATTCTTTCTAACCTGTGCTTCTGAGGATTCTGCCAAGAGAGATTATTAATTCAATTTAGATTGTCTGGGCTTTGTGATGTTTTTCTTTTAATGCCAGCTACTGAAGTGCCAGTAAGGCCTGACAAATGATGGGGACTCATGCACATTTATGGCTAGAAATGGTTTTACTGCTGGGCTATTAGTACAGATATCTGAGATGAAACCAGAGCAGGTACAATCTGTTTATCAGACAGACCAGGCATGGAGGCAGAGACAGTTCTGGCTTTGGAAAGACCTTTGGTTGGAGGAAAAGCTAAAAAGAACAGGACATGGAAAATGCAAGAGTAACCTTAGCAAAGAAACAGCAGAGATGAGCTGATCTTACTTGCATTTTACACTAAATGAATGTTTATGAATGGGTAGACTTTTATTCTTTAATTCCTACGTATGTGGCTGAAACTGTCCTAAATTCTCTTGGAAGAGCTAAGCTTGAGAGATCAGCCATGTGCTCAAATCTGCAAAGAAATAGAACTGCTACTAGAAATAAAGTGTTCATCAGCTGTCCCATAAAATGGTTTGTGCACTTTCTGTAAAGTTTGGATAGTAAATTTAGATAGTTTCTCTGAGGTGAAACTGTAATTTTTCCTCACCTGTGCTGTAGAAAGGAGGAGTGCCATAATTCTGTGGGGCAGATAGAAAAGCATTGAAGCAATTGTGGTCACTAATCTGTTCCAGCACTCGAAACCTGGAGCAATGGGGTTAAATGCAGTGCAGAGAGCCCTTCATGCCTGCAAGAAAATGAAAGTATCGTGGTGCCGTTCTCATTGCACGCTGCATTTCCCAGCTGCTTCCCACTGGTACAGCTGCAGCAAGGTGACCTTGATGTGTGAGGTTCTGGTGTTCTTTTGGCTGAATTCTGATATCACAGCAAAAGGGTATTTGCCACAGAGCCCTACCAGCCCTATATATTAATGACCTCATAAAATATTATAGCCCAAATTCCTAAATCAGTTGTGAATTAGTGTTCCTTTATTATCAAGTCAACAGATATTTGTTCAGAAGAAAAAACTCTCAGAAAATTCAGAAAATTGACTCTAAATTACTCATTCTTCAAAGTAGCTTTGCCTTGCTATTGTTCTTAAAAGGACTAAAAGACATTTGACTCAAAAATTAGGCTTCAGCACAAAATAATTTAAAATATTTGTTTGTTTTTTTTTTTTTTTTTTTTTTTTAGAGAACATTCAAAATAGCTAAGTAACCCCAGGCAAAAATATGAAACCAATTTAAAAACAAGTGCCAAGATAAATCCCTGCCTCCAGGTGAGCTTCAGCCTATTGTGCACCTGTCTGGAGAGTGACCAAAATCTTGATAATCCCTGATTAATCCAAATCTCAATGACCCCTGCTGTCATTGAGGGGTTGACCCAGAACCCAGAAACAGAAAGGTCCAAATTCACAGAAATGCAATCTGAATAACCTTCTCCTAAAAGACTTCAGGGCGCTCTGTGCTGAGGTAGAGGTAAATGAGATTATTAGAATGAGGCACTCTATAAATAGCTGTAAAGAGACTGCCTGTACCTACCAAATGTAACATTTCAATGCAGTTATATTTCACAGCTAGTTACTAAATTCCCTCATGAAAAATACAAATTAATAAATGGGCCTAAATACCACACTGCACACGTCAGCAGAATTGTTCATGTGCCCTTTAAGCATACTTTATTTGGAGGTAAAAAACTGACTCTGAAAATTTCAGTCATCACAATTTATAGGTTTAGAATAACACTGGGAGAGCTTTCTTGTATTTTGGTTATTATTACTGAACAAAACTGCTCCATTTTGGAATTTTTTTCTAAAATTTAAAGGACAGAAAGGAGGGGAAATGTTAAGACTGATAATAAGAAACTTCTTGTCACTGTCAAAAACATCAATATGATTTTAATTATGGATACAAGATGATTAAATTTAATACTTTGTTTTATATCATATATACATATATACATATACATATCTATATATAGTGTGTATATATATATATATATATATATATATATATATATATATATATATGTTATAATTTCGTTATATATCCAGAGAAAAAATGCAGAAAAATATCATGTCACTACTTTGTTACCTTACAGTATTTTCCTTAACTATACAATGATGATTTTCTTATGGGTGTTTTTGGAAATCACTGCCTCCAGATTACAAAGGTGTCTGTTGAGACAACTAATCTGCTAATAACAAAAAGTATTTATCACACATTTATGCCAGAACTGCATATAGTTGAAAATATATAGTTGAGATATTTGAATGATTAGAGAGATTTCTACAATTAAACAGAAATTCTAATTTTTTTTTTTTTTGTATTCTCAGGAGAGGTAAATGACTGATAATTATAAACTATATTTGTTTCATTTGACATAAGCTACTTTCAATTTGAGAGCTATTATTATTTTAAAATTAAATTTCAGAAAAGGAACTTTGCCCCTCTTTCCCAAATTATCATATTTTAAACCATTATTTCCTTAGAACTGCTCAGGCCCAGTGCATTATTCTTGTTGCCAGCATAACCTTCAAGCCCCTAATTCCCAAATTCATTGGATTATTGCCCATTATCTATCATCAACAGTTCTCAGACTATCATGGATTCTTATCATAAAACTTTTAATTGAAAATATTCCAGCAGGGATAAGATTTGGAGGCCACCTGTGGGATGCCCAGTAAGGTGTTGAAAACATAATTCGGTGACTTCAGTAATAAAATAAGAATCTCACAAATAAGAAGCTATTTGGCTAACAATGGGCTTGCTTGTAGCTTTGGGGTATTTCTGAAGTGATATGCTAAACTGATGCTCTAAAGCAATTAAATTCACTTCTGGAAAATATTAAGACTCACTCTCCAGCTGTCACAGAATAACCAGAAGGAAACGAGTACCCTGGGAAAACTCCGCTCCTGCCTCTCCTGGGCTTCTCTTCAATTATACATTGCTGTGTCACAGGCAAGACACTTATTGACACTTATCAAGTTTTATGCAAATTTACCTGGTTGGGAGTTGTTTTATTTTTTAATAACACTTTGAAAAAGTTCCAATTTATCGGTGCAGTTGGATTCCCATCTCCACCGTGTAAATCGTGAGCCTCAAATATTTCCTTGGTTTGTGGGTGAACCTCTCGGGCTGCCCTGTGACAAAGACAATATTTGGTTGATTCTTGGTTGTAAATTTGCATTTTATTTCTTGTTTAAAGGAGTGATTGGGCGAGGTGGCAGTGCCTGGAGAGAGGGGACATGTGGGGAAATGTGCCAGGCAGGAGAAGGGACAGGGGCACTGCCAGGGCATCTGTGCCTCAGCTGTGCATAAATGGATTTCCAGGCCTTGACAGCCCCTGAATAACCTTCTTGAACAGCAGGGGTCATTGAGATTTTGATTCATCAGGGATTATTAAGATTTTTGCCACTTTTCAGACAGGTGCACAATAAGCTGAAGCTCACCTGGAGGCAGGGATTTATCTTGGCACTTGTTTTTAAATTGGTTTCATATTTTTGCCTGGGGTTACTTAGTTATTTTGAATGTTCTCTACAAAAAAAAAGACCCCAAATATTTTAAATTATTTTGTGCTGAAGCCTAATTTTTGAGTCAAATTTTAAGAACAATAGCAAGGCAAAGCTACTCTAGAAGAACGAGTAATTTAGAGTCAAGTTTCTGTGAGTTTTCTTCTGAACAAATACCTGTTGACACGATAATAAAGGAAAACTGATTCAAAACTGATTTAGGAATTTGGGCTATAATATTTTATGACATCATTAATATATAAAAACATGTAAGGCTGAAAATTTTCATTAATGTCTATTTTTTACCCACATTTGGGAGTTTTGTTGGTTTGTCAGGTTTATTTGTTTAAAGACTTCAGCTTTCACATTAGTTCATTGAAAAGTGTAGTGGTGCTCCTGTTTTTATTCTCTTTGCCTGGATCAATAGAAACAATCAGATTTCAAAATTTCCAATAAGTGATACCCACACAGAGATTTAGTTGATCTAGAGTATCAGTTTTACTTCTTGTAAAATTGGGCTCAAAAGCTTACGTTTTGTAATTATTCACTTTATCTACCTGTAATTTATTTGATGCGTCTTCTTCTCATTATGCTAAATATTTCCCTAGTTTCACTTTCCCCTTGCCAGCAGGTACTGTCATACAAAAGGAGCATATTTACAGTAGAATAATGGATTTTTGTAAAGATTTTACATACAGGTTATGCGTAGGCACATCTCACAATGAGCTGTTTTTATATGAGATGATTTAAACAAATTTTAATGTCATTTTTTTGTCATCTCAGAGGTTTTTAGCTTGGCCATGCTCTGCTCTTTGCACAATTCTTTTTTTTGCCATTGGTCATGAGACAGATGCTCCATCAGAGTTCTTTGTTACACCTGCTTTGCTCCTCCTAATCCGTTTTGCTGTGTTGTGTTTGCAGCTAAACCTGGTGTGAAGAATGAGGGGCTCACGAAGCTCATTATGCTTCATTTGATTTGAAAATTAAATTTTGCAATTTGAGACTTGTAAACACTTTTGAGAAGCATTGCTTCCTGTAATGGAAAACAACACATTCCTACAGTGTTGTAAGGAAATAAATTTGTATCATGAATCTTTAATAAGTCATTCAATATGTTGAGCCCTTGGGCTATTGATATACCAGGAATTGTACCTGCATTCTGGAAAAAAAAAATGTGCAATTTGGAAATTTTTTTCCTTCCCAAGACATGTAACAATCTGAATCTTATTAAGTTGGTAATAAGCCCCAGCTCCTTCAGCCTTTTCTTCTTGCACTAAAGCTCCTCCAAGACAGAATGCTTTTTGTCATGTCTGCTTCCCAGCACTAAATCTTGGCACGTTTGCTGCAGCAGAGCTGAAAACAGAGCACAGTTCTATTTAGTGTCACACTTGCCAGTGCACAGTGCATATATTTTCGGTGTCCTTCAGGGTTTTTGGTGGAGTCAGTTATTGAATCAGACTTTCAGGAGACCAGACAGTGGACAGGCTCCTGCCCACACACCTCCCAGCTACACATAAAGTATTCATTAGAGGAAGGTTGAGAAGAGAGGAGCAGGTTCTTTTCGCAGAGGTCTAATGTAGAACTCAATATGTTATCTGTGGATAACAAGACAATTTGTGCATAACAATTCTTGTGCAGAGCCTCTTGGAAGGATGCCTCTTTCTTTGAAAAAAACCCTTTATTTTATGTGTGTGGACATGCAACTCCATTCAAGAAGGTTTTTTAACAATTGGAATCAATAGATATGAGAAATTCTATGTGAAGTATAATTGTTTCAATACTCTCTCTCTATTTATATATATATATATACACATATATATATAAAATGAGACCTGTTATTTTTCCAGAAGGTTTTAGAACTTTTAGACTTGGAGATTAAATGATTAAATTTCAGAAATTTCTTACCTGGAGTTAGAAAATAAACATCTCATGTTTAAATAGCCTCTGGCTAATTTTTCAGAGACCCAGATTCTTTTTCTTACGTTTCATTTCACCAAACTATTTCTGACTTTAATTTTTTTTCAATTGAAAATAGAGATAGCTGCAATATTCTCCTTTGGTCTTTTCTGAGATTAAAATTCCTCAGGTAGAAATTACTCTTAGAATACCCTCAGTACTTTTATTTATTCCGTGGGCATTTTTCTTCTCAGAGAAAACCATGAGAACAGATGATATCTTTCCTCTTTACAAGGGCCTCTTAAACTCAGAAAAACTCAGAATTTCCTCCCAGCCAAGCAGTACTTAACTCTGTCTTTCCTAGCACAGATTTCTCTTGACCTCTGATCCCTCCCATCAGTTTCCCCCACGTATGTCTGGGAACACAAGGTCTAAAACTCTGATTTTAGCAGAAATTCTCTGCATGCTGTGCAAACAGGGATCACCTCATATATCTTGCAACTCTGAACTCCTGTTTGTAGATCCCAGTGTGATATTTGCCTTCCCCAATGTCATGACATTGACTCGTGCTTTGCCCACACTCAAACACTGCCTGGACTTTTTTCTGAGGAACTTCCATCTGATCTTTGATCCTTCCTTGTGTATTTACAAAACTGATTATCCCTGCTCCACTGGTTCCTTCATACACTGAAATTTGCTTTTAGAAATGTGTGTGTAGGTGCATGTGAGATCACAAAAGTATGGATGTGGAATTAATGCACATTAGCTGTAGCTCTTGATTAAGACTAGTCCCAATGCTAATAAATATTGTTGGGGAGTTTGTGAGTTTTTGTGTCTTGCCCTTAGTTAAATGTCTGAAATGCTCCCAGAAGTCAGGCTTTGAAGTTGCAATGTCAGGCTGAATTAAGTAATTAAGGACAGAAGGAGACCCAAGGCTCCTGCACAAGAAACTCAATTTTGGTTTTAAGCTCCATGCAAGAAATTGTTGGGTTTTTGCTTGTCATGGGAGGAAGGTTCAGCCTGGAGAAGAGAGGGCTCCAGGGAGACCTTGCAGGACCTAAAGGGTGCACAAGAGAGCTGGAGAGGGACTTTGGATAAGGATGAATGAGAGAAGGCAGGTTTAATTAGAGATTGGGAAGGAATTCCTGGCTGGCAGGGTGGGCAGGCCCTGGCACAGGTGCCCAGAGCAGCTGGGACTGCCCCTGGATCCCTGGCAGTGCCCAAGCCAGGCTGGGCATTGGGGTTTGGAGCAGTGTGGGACAGTGGGAAGTGTCCCTGCCATGGCAGGGGATGGGAACAAGGTGATCTTCAAAGCCCTTCAATCAAACAGTTCAACAATTCAAAGTTTAGCTTTAATTTTGCAGCGGGTAAAGAACCCAAAAAACCCAAACTATTCCGTGTGTGCAACCTGGATTTTGGGTGACCAAGTGAGCAGGAGCCCACCCAGGGCACAAATGCAGAGAGAGGACCCTGGTGGTGGCTTGGGCAGCTCCAAAGGCCCCACACAGGAGCTCTGTCTCTGCTAATGGCCTGAATCCTTCCCCTGGCACTGAACGCTGCTCTTGAGCCCCATTAGCTCATGCAGCTATCCACGATGGAAATGGGGGTTACCACGGCAACCTGCGGCCCAAACCAGCCATCCCTGCCAGCCCAGCAGGCCTGGCGGGGCCTCAGGGCCTGCTCTGCTCCCACGGAGCTGCTGGCACACACACGGAGGGCACAGCCCTGCTCACACACCCTGCAGTGCTGCAGCCACTGAGCATCTCCTCTTCGGCACGCGGAGCCCCAGCCTGCTCCTCCTCTGCATGGAAAACTCCACCCACACATTTACCTTTTGGAGGGTTATTTTCTTTTACATTGCAATTAAGGCAAATGATAATTTGGGACAATTAACTGTGACCTTTGGTGTTTTGTAATGAGATAACTCTTAATAGTTGTTATTATTTTTCTATGGAGGGAATAAATTATTTTGTGATTACATTAATTTCTTCATTATATTCCTTGCATATGTTTTGTATTAGTTAGCCTATCAGTCTTTTTTTTTTTTTTTTATAATTGTCCTTTCTCTTTGACAGCAATAACAGAAATCAGTTTTCCTTAGTTTCACTAGTAATTTAATTTTTTTGCATATTTGAGGCAGGCTGAACAGACTGCATTTCTGGTCAAATATCACACAAAAGGCTCTGGAATGGTTAAAACCAGAGCAATGTTGTTAGAGCACAAATGCTACATCCTTCACACCTTGCTGCCTAAGAGGTTTGTTTGTAGAAAGTCAGAATGCTTAGAGCTAGAGCAGCACCAAATAGAAAATACAGCAGGCACCCAAAGCACCTGATGAATTGGTACAGGGCTTACCTTCATGATTCTCATTTTTCTTTCCAGCCTGGGCATTTCCAGCCTTTCTCTGGAGACAGAGTGTTCCTGTGTTTTTCATTGAATTTGCTGTACAACCTGGGGCTTGTTTCATTTCCCACCCAGCTGAGAGGTTTTCTTGTTAACTCCACACAGGTAAACCTGGTCTGCTCTGCAGTCAGTCCTGTGCTTTTCCTCAATTGTGCTCAGCTCTTCCAACCCTCACTGGCCACCTCAGGAGGTTTGAGGTTTCAACAATCCCTTTAAGCAGTTTGGTCAAATGCTAGGAAGGCCTTCCTCTGCTGGGGCTGCTTCTTTGAGTTGGTGAAGTTCTTTGAATTTGGAGTCTATTTTAGAGTGGATGTACTCTTTGCTCTCTTCTCTGCTCCTCCCCTCCCTCTCCCACCAGAAGGCTGCTTCAGCATCTCCCCGCTTTGGGAGCTATAAACCAGTTTCTTGTTTGCAGCCTGAATTTCTTCTTTGCTTTAATGCTGATGTGACGACACTCTCAGAAGCTTTAACAGTTGGATTTTTTCCCTCTCCCCAGTGGTTGCTATCACTAAAGCATTTGTAAATTACAGTTGTTCAGTCAATAAATTAACTTTATTGTGTATTTAAGCTTATGCTTAAAGTAATTCTAGAACCCAGAATGCCAACAAATTTTGCCTTGATTTCTCAGCAAAAAAAATGAGGTTGAGTCCTGGAGCTCTGGTGAAACAAGAGTGTGTTTGGAGCTTCGTGTTTAGGCACATTCCCCTGAGACAGGAGAGATAAACTGCTCATTAGAGATCCTGAATAAAGCACCACCATTCTTCCCAGCCCTCCTGCTCCAAAAAATCCAGGACTCCAAACAGAGTCAAGGCAGAGGACTAAAGCATCTGAGAAAAACCTCAAGAAGCTGCTCTGGAAAACTGACTCCTGTGGTTAGACACAGTAAATGTGACCATCAGGGTTCTCAGTATTGGTACGTAATTACATTTTCTTATTAGCAGCATTTATTAGCAGCATTTATTAATTTAATTATTCTTCAAAAATAAGCTCTCTCACTGAAAAAGAGTTGAGAACCTGATTTGAGAGAAAACTCAAACAAAACTTACTCTTTTACTCTTGAATTGGTGAAAAAAAGTTTTATTATTTGATTCTTAATAGCATGCTAAACCCTAAAATTCATAGATCTAAGAAAAACACATTTTAGTTTGTAAATGTCTTCAGCATCTTGAAGACAATGACAATTATACATGATTCAAGTCTTAAAAGACTCTCTGAAAAAGTATTTTAGACCCTAAATTTCAGTGCAACCTTTAGTAGAAAGAGCCTTGCCTCAGCTGCCATTGCATGCAGTGTTTTTGGAATTTGGGTAGAGGATTGGAATATTCTGATGTGCAGCATGAAGCTAAACATGGCTAAAGGCTGAGTGAGTGACAAATGCCTCTGGAAATGTTTAGAGAGAGACAACCATTTCACAAGGGCACTTGAAAGAAAACAGCTTTGAAAGAAAACAGCTTTGAAAAGAAAAAAATATAAACTTTAGAACATTCTCATTTTATTGAAAGAAAATGGAGTATGTTTTCCACAGAAATATTCTCATTTAGTAAAAGGATCAAGTGTTCAAAGAGATATATTTCTTTAGCAGCAAGGCAAGTTCTTATAGATTCATCTAAAACAAAAACTCAAGTTTTTGAATCCCTTAAATTCAAAACTAGCCAGATTTCCCTTTATTTTCAATGAAATTTAGTAGATGGTTGGCACTATTAACATTAAAAATATTTTTTTTTAAGTTCAGAAATCCAGTGTTCCTCTGGATATCTGGATAATGCAAATAAGGAAAAGTTTAGGAGTATTTTTCTAGAGCCTTAAAAACATTAAATTCTGAATTTTTCAGCTATATGCACAGCAGTTTTCTGAACTGTTGCATTCTTTAAACAAACATATTTTTAAATTAAGCTCAGGTATGTGATACACAGATCTGCCAGCTTTAGGTGGGGATCATTGAAATGATGATGGTGACAATTAATTGTTCTTTATTATTCTTTTGGCTCAGCCGGGAGGAGCAGGGAGATGGGGGCTGCCCCTTTGTGGGATCCCCTTCAGGAAGGGCAGCAGAGAGATGAAAGCACACTGAGGTATTTCCATTAAAAATACATTTACCAAACCATGGGAAAGGAGCAGGTAAAGAATATCTGAGTGCTTTCCCAGCCTGATATTCATATTTCTGACTGAAATCTCCAGCATCTGATTAAACAGCGCCGCTGATTCCATTCAATACGTGTGTGGAATGAACACACATTTTTAACATTAGGTTCAAGGAGTAATTTTAATTAGAAAGAAGGCTCATTTTTGTATAGCACAGAAAACTTTATTTTTCTTTCTTTTGTTCTCACTTTTAATTGGACATGGTTTCCATGAAAGTTATTAGCTGTTATGATGTGTGCAGTTTTGGCAAAGGAAAATGCATCTTCCCATGAGTAAAGATAGCCTATCTAAAAGCACAAGGCTCATTGTAACTTTTGAATGCTTCTCATGTGAAAGAACCCCTTTATAATACTTTATAAATAAAGTATTATTTATTATATTATTGATAAATTATACTTATTATTGCTTTTCCACAATAGTAAAAATAGCACTGTAATATTACTTATTTACATCAAATGTCACATCACTCAAAGCTGACATTTTCATATGCTCCTCGTAAATCTGAATTTGCTTTATAATATCAAAAGAAGCATCTGAAAATGGTTTTTTTCCTTCCTGAAAAGTGTATATAAAATATATTTTAAAATGTGTGCAACAAACTTTTCCCAGAACTTGGACAGTGCAGTTTAAGTGACTGGATTATATAAAAATGGGAGTATAAATATTCTCTTTCTCTCTCTCTCTCTCTCTCTTTCTCTCTCTCTCCCTATATATATATATATATATAATTTAAATATAAATAAGTATATTTTTATATAAATATATATTTCATGGAAATATAAATATAAAATAGGTTTTTGTCAGTTTTGCCACTGGAATTTGCAGTTGAATTAAGCATTGAAGAGAGCATAAAGAGTGAAGCAGAGAGGCATAAAAGTGTTCAGTGAGGAAAACTAGAATGGAAAAAACCAAAATAGACACAGGAGGCAAAAGTTAAAATATCTATTCTTCCTTTCTGTCTACCTTTAATTGTATTAACAGCAAGGTTTTGGCAGCAATCTTTTCATTTTCCACCATTAAAAAATAATGAAGTTGATTCTGTACTCTGCTTTATTAGTTTTACATGGGGGTGACTCACAGAGCACAGTCTGCATCCGCCTGGAGTGGAACCCTGACCCGGTGAGACCAATGGCAGAATTCCCGTTGACTTCAAAGGGGCTTGGATTTCACACCCAATCTCCTCTTCCTTTTTTCTGCAGCCTCTCTGCTTTTGCTAAATGGGATTGCTTTTCCCAGATGGACCTCTTAATGCTATGCACAGTGATCATTTCCACTTGCTTTAATAAAGTGCTGTAAGTCTTCTAAGGGAAATTCTGTCTTTTCTTCTTTCTTTCTCTTTAGTGCAGTCCTGATGTCCTCCATGGTAAGGCTGAGTGCCATCCCCTGATCTCTCAGCAGTGTTTTGTCTCTTTGGATTTTACTCACAATTTAAGAAGGCATGGTTTTCAGAAGTTCACGTGTTAAAAGTCATTTGGCTCAATATCACAGGAGCAGAAGTTTTTTATGAGCACTCTGCTCCATATAATATTTATAAATTTATATTTACCCAAATTAATCGCACGAACAGCTAAACTGCAATGTGGTTATAATTTCCACCTTTCCCATGAGCTCAGTTCTGCTAGGTTTTAATCACATCATGTCCTTAACACTTCTTTAAGAAATAAACTAGAATATTTGATGTTTATATATTTGAAGCAGCTGACCACTTGTGTTATTTTTGGCATTCCATTTAAAAGCTGAACTCCCCATTCCTGATTAAGTTTTTCCTGTGAAGATCATCACCATATTTACAAGTGTTGATTGTTCCTTAATCAACAGACAGAAGGCTCTATTTACTGCATGTGGAATGTTTTATCTGACTGTTACTCCTTGTCCCTAAACATTTTAAATGTCTTTAAGAATAAGGCCTTTCCTTAAAGCTAACTTCTAAATAAGGCTAAGCCATTTATTAGTAACGCTGGACCAAAGTACAGAAATTCTCTTTGCAGTGGTTGCTGAGTGTTTATAGCTTTTATCTTCTGTAAATATGATAAAACCTTTTTATAAGTTGTTTACATGGTGAACTGTGTTTGTGATTATATTTTAATTACAGAGAAAAGAAGCACAGACTAAGCCCTCAAATGTCTGGAAGATTTTTTATGTCCTCTAAGACAAGAGATTTCCATGGGTTTGAATTGCTCACTCCTTGTTCATCCAAGGCTGGTAAGTCTCAAACTTCCCCTTCTGAGCTGAGCTTTTTTGGCCTCTGAAATGCACATATTAAATAGCTCAGGAGAACGTGTGGATAACTCAGCAATTTGAATGCATTTATGGACGACTGACTTTGCCTGTAATAGGAGGAGGTGTTGAACCCTATTATGGAAAACTTGCTGACTGCTCCACGGGCACAAAGCTCTGAATCAGCTGCCGACAGGAGTCCCAAATTCATCTCCCTGAAATGCTGCCCTCTGTTAAATTTCCTTGAGAAAAAGCAATTTTTTATGCCTGCGATAGCAGCAGCTTGTTTTCCTTTGGATCTGCTTGGCCCCAAGTCATAGGCACACCTAGAACAATACCTGGAGCCTGGGTAAGGCTTTCTGACAGCATCAGCCTTGTTTTTCATTTAAACGATCCTTTTAATGAAACAAAAAATGCAGATTTTCTGCTAAGTGAAGCACTGTGTACTCCTTCATCACAATTTTCACCTTTTCTCTTGTTTTTGGTTTTAAAATCTACCCAGTTTAAGGGATAGTAGCTATGTACCCGCCATAATTGGTCAATAATTATGATAACACTGTAATAATTTGCCAAGTAATTAATGGGATACCTTAAAAGTTGAAAGTAGTTGAAAGAATTCATCAATTTCTGCACTTCTGGAAATATCTGCTCATGTGGAATGGGAATTGTTTTGGTTGTAGGAAGAAGTTTTGTGGCACTGCTCAGAATTACTGCAGAACTGAAGCCAGTAATAACAGCAGAAAAGGAATCTAAAATATTCTAATTTAAATATATTATGATTGTCAATTAGTGCAAACCAAAGTGAAGTTATACTGTTGAATATTTATCAGATTTATCTTTGTATGTTTAGTTTGTTGAGAGGTTTTTTAGATAGTTTAAACTATCATCCCAAAACCACCAGTAATTGTGTTAGGAAGATAAGATTTTTAAATACCTTCATAATAAATTCCATCAAAGGTTGCTTTCTAATATAATTATGTATACAGTTTTATGGTTCTGTATTCACTGGTAACTTTGTTCAGTTAAATTACATGTTCTTAGCTGTAAGAAGTCACATCAGGAAAAAATCTTAGGTAAGAACAAAAATGTACAGATTTATAATCTCACAAGGAACTCCCCTAAAGTGTATCTGGCACAATGATTAAAGGTAATGCTTTTGTAGTTCATAAAATTTCACTATTACACAATAAAAGACCCTAAAATTAGATACAAGAGTTTCTAGGAACTCACACTAGCTAGATTTAACTAGAATGCAATTTATTTCTATTATGTGTGGAGGGAAATGTTAAAGAACTTGACCTTCCACTATGTAGCATGAAAGCATTTACAACTCCATTAAACTGAGGATAGATGTTTCAAATAGTCTGTGTCTTCCTCTGAGACATCTAATTTTGCCAGCATTACTTTAGTTGGAAATAAAAGGAATTCTATCAGTAAACTAGAAACACGAGTTAATGTGTCAGGATTATGGAACATCATGTTTTCTGATTTCTGAGGAGGATTGCAGTTAGAAAGGGCCATGATAAAAATTGTCCTTATTCACAGGTATGTGCATCCATTTTGAAAATTCATGTTTTTCTTTTTGAATATTTATTACTAATAAATAGAAGTTGGTCACTATTTTATCAGCTTATCAGTGTTCTGAGGTTTGGGGTTTTGGTTTTTTTTTTTTTCCTTTTGAAATAGATGAAATGTGCCGTCATCAACCATTTACCCTTTGAGTTTATTATTAGTTTTAAGTAGGGAAAAAAAAATGCAATTTATATTTATTGTGCTGTAAGAATATTGGAGTAAATGAATGAAAAAATGCAGGTTTCATTGTGATTTTTTTCTTCTTTTCCTGAAAACTATAGTAAAGTTTTTTCTTCTTTTAATTTTTTTCTTCTTTTCCTACAACATATAGTTTTCCTGTCCCTGTGGTAAAGTATAGGGACAAATAAAGAATTAAACTGTATAATCAAATTCAGATTGTTTCAGATACTGGTGCACTGCTGTTAGGTGAGAAAATAATTTTCTAAAGGACAGGATGGTGCAATTTAAAATCAAAGTACTGCCAGTCACATTTGCTTGCGATCCGGTAGGAAAATGGCAGCAGCCGCAATATCAGCCAAAAACTCTTTGATGTTTCATAGGAAACTGTTTTGCCATTAAAAGTTGTGTTGATTCCTCAGACTCACATCGAGGTTGCAATTTAGGGTCTGTCACGGCGAGGGAGTTGTGCCCAGCCCAGCGATGGCTGGGAGGATTGGCAGGGCCACGAGGAGAGGAGCAGCCCTTCAATGTGCTCCAGAACATTTCCCTCTTGGCCGCTTCCAATCCCTCCCCGGGCTGGCTCCAGAGAAACCCAGGGAGCTCCAAGCCCACAGGGATGGCATTTCCATCCCGCTGCCTCCACCAGAAAAGGAAGATGAAGTGAGGAACCAGGAAAACAGGGAGGCCAAATGATTCCAAAGGTCAAACGAGAGGAGAATGTCAGGGACCCTCCTGTGCAGCTGTTTGGAGTGGATCAGGGGTTGGTTTGATACCTGGCAGCAGCTCCACTGACGTTTAAATGGGCCTTTGGCTTTGTCAAGTGGGTAAACTCTGGTTTGTTTATAGCTCTCCATATGTTTGTGTTCTTAACACATTTTCAAGTGTCATTAATGACTGTCTTTGTCTTTCAGCAGTCAGTCAAATCATGGGTTTTTTTTTTAAAAAAGAGTTAAAAAGTGACTTTTCACATGCTTAAATGCAGCATCTCTAGATATCGAATTGATATTAGATACTAGCTTATTAGATATTAGATATTATTAGATATAGAGATATTAGATACCTGTATTATAGATATCTAATATAGATATCTATATTGGATAGCTTAGCTATCTAAACTATTTTTAGATAGCTTAAAAATCTTTGGGAAGGCAGTAATGTTTATCCATACCTGGAGTTCAGATTTCTAACGAGCAATCACATAAGTTACAAAGTAAATTAATCGCATAAGTTACAAAGTAAATTTTAATTTAAAAACATTTGCCTTTTACTCCCTTCAGTTTGCAAATAATGTTACAGCATGGAGAAACTGAGATGCAGTGTGGCAAAATGGTGCCACGGAATGACTGAGATCCATGAGGCGAGGGCAGCATTTCCTGTGTTTTAATGAGTTCTTTAGGTTTGAATCTGGAACCTACTAGGAAAGCTTTGAATTTAGATGATGGATAAATCCTTGTTAAGGAGGCAAAAAGGAAGTCAGAGCTCTCAAGCACAAAACACTGGACTAAAGTGTGTACTCCAAGACAGCCTGTTTTCCTGATCGCCTTTCATTTTCTTATTTTAAAATCTCACATCCTCTCTCAGTTTCCAGAAATCTTGGATTTCTGAAAAGAGCACATTTTCTTCTGTCCGATTAGTCTAGTGGTTTTTTGTCTTCACCTTCCAAGAGGTGATTTTTAATATCCCAGAAGTATTGTTTCACAAAAAGAAAAAAGAAGAAAAGGTATTCAGAGTTGACCTGGTGAAGATAACACCTTATTCTTGTTTAAGCTGACCTTTAGGTATTTCTTAGTGTGCTTAGATTTTTGCAATGCTATTTTAGTAAAACCCTTGATGTTTATTCTTTTTAATTGAGTTTAATTGCCACATAAATTTCTCAGTTCACTGGGGAAACTGCTCCCATTTATCTACTTCTGTTACTCTCTGTGGCCAATTAACACCCGGGCTCTGGGGCTGCAGTGAAGCAAGGACATTCTCCAGGGTCATCCCACACATCCCAGGGTCTTCTGCCCAAAAACAGCTCCTGCAAAATCACCCATCAGCGCTGTTCAACAAAAGCTAATTATCAATTGTGAGCAATGAGTTGCCTACAGCACACTGCGTGCTGGAGCACTCATTTAACAAAAGGAAATTATGCAGATTTCCAGTGCTTATGAAAATACGATTTTACCAATGTTATATGCTCTCAGATCCCCAAGATCTGGGGCTGTTGCAAATATGTGAAGAGAAATGAAGACATTTTCTGAGTGTTCCTATAAAGCTCATAGGATATACATTTCGGTTAATAAAATGCATGATTCAACAGTGCAGTTACAAATTAGGGGAAAGCTAAACAATTTTAATTTTGTTTTTTCCTTTTCTTGTCTATTTTTTTGCCAAGTGATTACCAATGTTCTTTATTCTGTTCTTTGCTCCACTCTGGCTTCTTCTCAGCAAAGTTTCCTAAGTGTAAGACAAAACAACATTTAAATCAAGCTTCCTAAGTGATGGCTCTGCAGATTCCTTTGAACTCAGCTCCATATAGCTTTATGCCTCTAATTTTGGAGATCATTTCTCCTGTAAATAAGTGTTTGTTCAAGCTATGTGCTGTTTCCCATTTACAACATGCAAACTGCCACGAAAACATCAATGGCTAAACACAAGTTTTCTCATGGGTCCTCTGTGATTAAATCATTAAAACTCCTTCCATCTGTAAAGTCTTTATGCTGACAATATCTGGATGCAAGTACAAAGATACTATTCTTCTGCCACCTTCAAAGATCTAACCAGAAAGCCTTGCTTGAAACAAAAAATTAAATTTACAGCATAAAGCAATTCATTTTCAGCACTGTCCTGAAGGATAGATTTGTCACAGAGCAGACACATGTACTTTTATTAGTTAAAGTGATGTGTATTTGTTGTGGAAGCTTCTGAAAGTCTCCAAGGTTCAAATTTTTCTTTGTGTATCCAGTTAAGTGAAGGAAGGATTTGGTTTCCTCTATTGCAAGTTTCCAGCCTTGAAGAAAGAGCAGAGCTATTGCAAATGAGGCTCCAAGTCACCTTCCTGTTAAAAGCTCAATCCTATGTAAATCTCATAAGCTAATTTTGAAAAAGTTATATTACTTGATAGTGCAATTACAAATAGCTTTCTAAAAATGGCTTGAAGGAAATTGTAGTTTTTTAATCATTTGAACACAGAAGGAAGTCTGCTGTAGTCACCTGGGGCACCACGAGAAAAAATCTCTGCTACAAAGTTTTCCCTTTCTTTTTGGCGTCGGATATCTAATTGTCTATCTAAATTGCAATAAGGACCTCAAAGGGTAAGTTACACTTATTTCCAGTTAATAACATCTGAAGATAAGAGAACATTTTCCCCTCAGTGCTCCACAAAAACAAAACTCGGATTTAAATTGTTCTTTTAAAATGAACGCGGTTAAATGAGATTCTGCAAAGGGTAAAGCGGAGTACTTATGATAACAAATGCAAAAAGGAAATCGCTTCTCTGTGATTTAATTGGTACATTCATGAGCCAGTTTGCTGCTAGCCATTTATTATTTATTATTAACTGCAACTGTCGCACAGTTATTCCAGCCCTGTGTCCTGAGGAAAGGCTGTGGGTGGGTGTGGAGGCGTCTCCGCCTGCTCTCCCTTGCTCCCTGTGGTAAATGTTGAATTTCGTGGCCAATTCCAGCCCCCTCTGACAAAGGCACAGGAGTGTCAGAGATAATTAAGTTCCTAGGAGTGTCATGGCAAGTGCTGTCCAGGGGATGGGGAAGAGCTCAGATTAATGCTCTGCTGAGGAACCCACCTGGCAGCTTCTGCTTTATCCCCTCTGCCCCTTGCAGAAAATCTGGTGCACAACCACTGCTGTAAATAAAACCAGGGTCCCTGGGGTGGAGACACAAGCAGAAGGGTCATAGAAAATTTGAATAATTAAATATGGGCAATATTTAATTTTTTTTTTTTTTTTTTTTTTTTTTTTGGTTTGCTGTGGGCATGGAGAGTTATTTCAGTTGTGTGAGGTCAGGGGGAAAATAGAATCTGTAAAATGAGCTACCTTAGTTCTACCAGGGACTTGAGATTTGTTAACAATTGGCAGAAAATTGGAGTTGGTGGGTGTAAAAAAAAAACTTGCTATTTTCAGAAGGAAGGACTTAGTGGCAGATTGGATGTAATTTCATAGTGATGATGATAAAACTTCATATCTGAGATGAAAAATACCAGGAGGCAAAATGTCTTCAAATATTTGTTTGAATTTAACAGGATATTTCATCAATTTGTGTCCTTACTATTTTCACTTAAGAAAGATCATCTTTCTTTAACATTCTATAAACTAAATATTACATTAAAGCAGAAACCCCTTCCCTGTATGAATTGTCAACAATTTCACCAATATCTTTATAGCTGGAAGAAACCTCAACATTTTAATGGGAGCACTAATTGTAACAAAATTAACTTGCAATATGATTAATAAGTTACGAATATGGAAATTTAAATTACTTGTATCAAAATGAATAAGTTAATAATCCAGGTATGTATTTCACTTTTACCAGAAGCAGTGGAATAAATGTTTCTCAGATCTGTGAGTATGGAATGGGTGATTACAAGTAAGGGAATGGTAAGTGAGGAATTATTTTAATTCTAGAAAGTCTAATTTAAAAGCAATGGATTTTTAAAATTCCTCTCAGGTAAAAAAAAAAAAAAAAAGTCTAAGGTATTATAGAATGTTATAATTTTGGTCTTTTACATGGCTCCTTTGGCATTCAGTTATAGACACCATATGTTTCTTGACTGTTTTTTCTCCCAGAAAGAGAAGTATGGTAGTGAATATATATATTCATATATATTCATGAGGTAGGCACGTAAAAATGCACAAAGTTACAGAGTCCATTGAAACAAGCAAAACTTTTCTTAAAATATAATTACCTACTGCAAAGTATTCACCAAAATGTGTTCATGGAAGATAACTTTTTTTAAAAATGTATTTTGAAGGCATATGAACAAAATATCTAAGAAGCCCTACCAGCAGTTCTTCTCTATTTTTTTTGTCCCTTTTTTTGGTATTTTAGATATTTATTAGAATTCATAGTTTGGCCTCACCCTGGCAGAATATGAATTAAGCAGCAGCTCACTTATCTGCAATAGGTTTTGCAGATTAATGCAGTCTTGCCTTGTGTTTCCTGTATTCCTTCCTTTCAACTTGTCAGTATTCAGTGCGGGAAGTACAGCAGAAAGTTGTGTTTGAAGTTAAAAACAAAGAAAAACAAAACAAAAAAAAAAAAAAGAAGCAAGCCTCTGGCAACTATAAAGAACTAACTGGGATCAAGATTAAAGATAGAAGTGGCAAAAAATGCATAAAACTATTGGAAACCTCTAGGCATTGTGAAAGAAAGAACATGAAATGTTTATACAGATAAGGGAGCCCTAATGAAAGAACAGAAATTTGAGCACTAGTGAATTTTATCATGACATTGTCTGGAATAAGAAACGTGGATCAAAAGCCCTGACAGCCCCTCAGAAGCTGGGGAGCCCCAGAGCTGTCTCCTGTGTTAATCAGCAAACAGTGCCCTGCAAGGAGGCAACAGGAGCAGTGGCACAGCAGCTGGGCCACATCTGGCAGGCTGGATGGAAGTTTGGGGGCGTCTTTGTAGGGATGCAGCTTGGGAAAAGCAGGGCAAGTCAGGAAACATCCTCCAGTGCATAAAAACATAAAAATATTCGACACTGCAGGCTTGTTGAGCAGAAATACAAGGTGTGTTCCTTAACCAGGCAAGGGAGGCAGCAGCAAGGCAGTGATTGTTTGATTGCAATATCAGTATTGATTGCAATATTGTTTGGTTGTTTGATGTAAATCAATATCATTGATCCCGATAAAAGCCATGTTAGGAGCATGTAAACTTATGAGAGGCCATGAGTTTTTGTCTTCAACACCTGCATTGTCTCTTTGGAATAAGAATTCCTTCACATTGTGGGGAACTCTGTCTGCCACTGGATCCCTGGCAGCTAAAAATGATGGATTTTGGGGACCCATGTAAAATTCTAGAGCATGGAGTTTGGATTCAAGAATCTATAGGAAATTGCCTTAAGATCTCACTAGAATGCATGTGGCGGGCCAGGACCTGCAGTTTAACCATTTCTGTAAAAACAGATGGCTGAAAGGCAATTCAGTAATTGAGGCTGTAGAAACTGAGTCAATTAACATCAGTTTTATTTGTAGCTGAGGAAAAATTTCTATTCCAGAGTAATATTGAGACATAGAAACACGTGGGAATCTCTGAACCCAGCAGTAAGGACAAAAATTTGTCTGGGTCACCAAATGGAAAAATAGATGGTTTCTTGTGTTCAGAATATTAACCAAAAAACATTACTCTCCAGCTATTTTTTTTTGGATCCTGCATTACATAAAAATCTCACAAGTACAGATTTTTTACTCTGGTGTGTTACAGTCTGTTTGTTACAGAAAAGTAGATCTACCACCTAGCATATTATTCTGGATTTTGGCAAAATATCCATAAAAATATTTTAAATGCTTGAGGGAAAACATTTAGATGCATATTATGCTTTCAAAATAATTATTAGAATGGCAGACATCCTCCCAATGTTTAAATTATATGTTTCTTTTACAGCTGTTGCTGTAAGTATATAACATTTTTAATGATCTCTGACCAAAAGGGCAGCAGTTCTTGTAAGAATTCTTGCTTTAGAATGCTACATTTGCTTTCCTTTGTCTGCATTCTAGACAGACTACTAAAGACATTTTTTTCCTTAATAAGGCAAATTGAGCTCCTCTAGACTTTGAATTGAAAGAGAAAATATGCTGAAGTGTAATCTTAGCAGTATCCACGGAAACCAGTGGCTTCACTGGAGAATATTCTGTATTCCACTCAATGGATTTGTGCACCAGGAAAGAAAAACTGGTTTGGACTGACTCATTATCCTCAGGAAAGCAGAAAGTCTAAGGTTATTATAAAGGTGTTTGCCATTAAAAACTGTTCAGCATAATGGTCCCCTGTGTTTACTCTGGGTTTCTAATCAGGGTCCTCTGGCCCATCTAGGCTGCACATTTTGACTCTGGGTCCAAACCAGCTTCAATCCCAGGTAACTCACTTTGCTGTTGTTTTATGGGTGGGTGTTCAAGGGTCTGATTCTCCCAAAGAATTCACATTTCTGCAGAGCCTCAGTGTTTATTCCTCTTCTGTACGTGGGGCAGCAAAGGAAGGGAAAACTGTTTTCCACAAATTGCTTCCCACTCTGAAACACTGAAATGGCTTTTCCAAAACTGGTATCATTGTCCTCCTTTTGCTGTCTGTGTGAGGAAGGACTTGCAGACTATAATGAAGACTTTCTAAAAGTGTGAAATGTGTTGGTGTCAAGAGATTGGGGAAGGAGCTGTGTGTGAGGATCCTGAGAGCTCCAGCAGGATTTGCCTGCTGGAGAGGAGAACAGCCTGTGCCCCAGCAGGGTGAGAGAGGTGCCTGAGCTGCTGCAGGGGCTGCAAACAATTGCACAGATAGAACTGGCAACCTCAGAATAGGCACAGAAAAAATTCACTGCCAAATTCCTTCAGAATTTTTGGAATTCTCCAGCTTCGCCTCACTCTTCCTGACATCTTTGTGAAAGTAAAGCAAGAAGAAAGCATGCATGCAACTGGGATGGTTTTATTTAATGGTTTCTCTTTATGTCTTTGTGAAAGAGGTAGCATTGAAGGAAAGCATTTAAAATACTGGATAGTTTGTAATATTATAAAAATGCCAGCACAGAACAAGTAGGAGGCCACCAACAGAAATATTATTCTGGGTACTGGTACTCTGTCAGGAGCCCCATCCCCTTCTGGAATCAGAGGGAGGTTCTGGCATAAATGGCAAGTGGGTTTCAGGGTTTTGTGTGGGACGAAGTAAAATCAAAACTGAGGAGCTGAGAGATCAAGATTAAGTTTTGGGTGCTTGTTTTCTAAGTAACAGGACAAATAATCCAGCATCATTCCCGCTGCTGAAGCACCCCCTGCTTTGTACGACCTGATTCAGATTAATGGTGAGTAAAAATGGATGGAATTCAATCCTGTGCTGTTTCATACCTCCAAAATATTTTCTGCTGTCAACTTAACACCTCATTTGTGCACAGTTACAGCAGCACAGGGAATTTCTGTGATTTCAGTGCTCGGAATGCCCCTGGGATGGAGCCTCCCAAACCCTGCAGTGCTCTGGGGCAGCTTCAGGAGCCCAGAACATTCCAGGGGTGGCTCCTCTGAGCTCAGCAGGACCTGACTGGGCTGAAATGGGATTTCACCACTCCCTGACCCAGTCTGTAAGTGAATGTGAGCAAAACCCTTTGGATGCATTTTCAGAGGCTGAATAGGGAATATGCCTGACCAGAGAAATCTTGTAGTTCCAGAACTTTGACCAAGTGAGGTTATACAGCTCATCTCATACTGAGCATCTTGCAAAAAAAGGTCACTTTAAAACCAGAAATATTGACTGTATCTCAGTTTCTAAGTTTTTGCTGCCATCTAGAATTAGGACTTATTTGACATTTTCTAACAGTACTCAGGATATTCTAACAGCTAAAATTTAGCATTTAGAGAATTGAAAAATTAAAGAACTATAACTAAAAAGGATTTCCATTTTTAATATAAAATATTCTCATTTTATTAATTGGTTGTACTTTTCAAAAAGGAAATAATGTTGGTATGATTTTCTTTTGATGCTTGGTCTACATTCAGTTTCAGCAGATCAATGCCTCTATTTCAGGCCACTATTAATGCTCTTACTCTGATGTAGTTTAACTTCCTAAGGTTTCTGATGTGGCCACATGTGATGTCTATAAAGGATTCCTTTTGAACATTTTTGTGTCCATTCATTTCAAAGAGAAGGAGCAGTGGCATTTATTTCATCAATTAGAGATTAATATTGACTCAAATCAAGAAAAGTATTTTTTAAAAAATACATCAAACATTTGACTTCCTTGAAAATCATGTTAGAATTTGCAAAAAACTCTTCAAGTTATCGTTCCAGTGGCTTTTGTCTTTTCTTTTATTATTAACTAAATACTTTTGATTAATACTTCTGTGATTTTTATACTGAAACAAAATAATTGTTTGATCAGTGTATGAATTAACCAAAAAGGAATATTTCTTGTAAGAAATGTACAAATACTTAAACTCTCAGTCTACTTTTTGTATAGCAATCCAACAATTTTGCCAAAATTCAAAGCTTTGTGTGTCCTGATTGGTGTCTGCAATCAAATAAATCAATCTATTAACCATGTTAATAACTAATAATTAATAACTAATGACCTATTAACCCTGTTAGTTAGTATATTCAGTATTTGGGTGCTGTGGAACATCTTCCGTTGTTTGGGGTGTTTTTACCACTTAGGAAAGTTTTGCCCAGCTAAACAAAGTCTTATAAAAAAGCCAAACTACAAATTCTTTGGGGTGTCTGGGGCAGGATTTGAGTAAGGAAAGGTTTCACCCCAGAGAAGGGTGAGTTTGCACAAAGCAGCACCTCGGGTTTTCTATAAAATCTAAAATGCAGTTTTGAACATTAAAAAAATGCAATTTCAGCACTTTTTCTAATTTGGAAGCAGTTTAACACAGCCAAACAGGCTTTCTCTGAGCGTGAGGTGGAAATGTGGTTTTTTACATTCTCGTCCTGCAGAATGGGACACCTGCAACCACCCAGCTCGTGCTCTGGGCTCTGTGACAGCACGAGCTCCTCGTGCCTTGCTCTGTGTGGCATTGAGCCAGCTCAATATTGGCAAGAGACAGAAACACAAAAGGAATCCGTGTAAAGCTGCAGAGGGGTGAGTGATGCTCTATTACCTCGCTCCTGGCTCCGGGAGCCATGTGTTCTCTCCCTGCAGAGGGCACGTGGAATTGCAGGAGCAAGAAGAATTGTGTACAGATTGAGGGAGAGCAGCAATGAGAGCTCTGCTGGTGCAGATCCCTGCCAGGGCTGCAGAGCAGAGCTCAGCTGCAGGTGCTGCTGCTTGCTGGATCAGTCAGCGCTGGGTCTCCAGAAAAAGAGATCAAAATTCACATCAAAGTTAGGAATAGCTGCAAAGTGCTGGAGCTGCTGCTCTCCCTGTGCTCAATTCTCTCATTTCTGACCCTGCACCTTGGACCACTGATGGCTGTCGTCAGACCACCACGGTCTAGAGACACTTTTAGATTTAAGAACTAAAACAAGAACTGGTTCCAAGCCTGAGTTTAGTTTCTGCAGCGTGTTGTCATGGAAATGCCTTGCTGGGGGCTTGTTTTATAAAATGTGTGCAGCTGATGTGGGGAAACAGTTCCAGGAGCAAGGCTGGAAGCAGAGCAGCATCAGAGCCTGCTGCTGGGGATGTGGTCAAACACAAGGACAAACACAAGAGGAGACCTGTGACCGTGTTCACAGGGGTCTGAGGATGAGGGAAGAGATGGGGATCTGACTCCATGTTTCAGAAGGCTGATTTATTGTTTTATGATATATATTACATTAAAACTGTACTAAAAGAATAGAAGCAAAGGTTCTCATCAGAAGGCTGGCTAAGAATAGAAAAATAAGGAATGACAACAAAGGCTTGTGGCTTGGACAGAGAGTCTGAGCCAGCTGGCTGTGATTGGCCATGAATTAGAAACAAGCACATGAGACCAATCCAGATGCACCTGTTGCATCCCACAGCAGCAGATAACCATTGTTTGCATTTTGTTCCTGAGGCCTCCCAGCTTCTCAGGAGGAAAAATCCCAAGGAAAGGATTTTCATAAAAGATGTCTGTGACAGAACCTGCAGTGGCTCTTCTGCTCTGGTGGCCTGTGCTGTCAGTGGGGAGATGCCCAAAATGTGCTCAGGGATGGGGTGTGACCCCCAGAGAAATCCTCTTCAGCTGAAGGTGCTTCTTCAGCCCCGAGCACGGGACAGTGGCTGTGGAGATTGGAGTGATGGAGTGACCTCTGCAGCTTTTTGCACAGATTGATTTTCATTCCCTCTTTCCAGCACTTTACCTGAATGTACAGCTGATCTGTGACTGTGCAGTGCTGAAGAGCATTTTGTTCTCCAAATTAATAAACTTGGTCTTCAAAAAAAAAAGGGGGAAAAAAGCTTAAAATATTTCTGGAGCAGACCTTAGTGATGGTAGAAAGAAAATAGTTCCTACTCTTTGGCTGACATTAATTTAATGTGTATTGATTTCAGTGTATTTTTTTTTTTCTGTTGAGGCATCCCAGGTAGTTTTACCTCAGTCTTTTCCTTTGAGATCACGACAGAGGCTTAGCAAAAGCACTGAACACCCTAAATCTTGGCCATACATATTCTTAGGGCTGCAAGCACAGAGTAATATCCTTGATATGATAGTTTGGGAAAGCAGAAATTTTTATTACTTCATTTAGCTGAGGTCCATAAAAGAGTATATCTTGCAATAAAACAGGACTTGTCATCCTCAAACTCTCAGGAAGACCAATTTAACCTTGCAGCCTTCAGCCAAAAAGGGCTTGGGGTTTTATTTTGTCTTGTTTTGGGGAAAGTTTAGGTAATTTCTTGAGAAAAATGAGTTTCTCCTCATTGCCACTTGGTTTGTTCAAGGCAAGCTTCTGTCTGATGGTCAGTTCTCCCTGTTCCACTCTTTGCAAGTCTAATGTTTATTTATTTATTTTATTTGGTAATTTATCTGAAAGAACCCGCACAGGTTCAAGTCAATAAAAATGCTTTCGATATCAAGGTGAATGGGCACTTAAATGCAGTCTTTAAAAGCTAAACTATCTTTCATGTCACTTAAATTGCCTTACTCAGAGGCAATTTGGGAAAGAGAAACATGCCTTTCCTTGTGCTGCCTTACTTCTGTATTCAGAAATGTTCAGTTTAAGTTCAACTTTTGCTGATAACTTTATGCATGAATGTCTGAGTTACCATTAAAGTTCTGAATTCCCACTCCCAAGGAAGAATTTTTGAACACAATGAAGGACGTGTACTTAAATTATACCCTGAAATATGGAATGAGCCTGAGAGAGAAGCTAAATTTATTTTTTAATGCCATTTCTGCAAACGCTCTGTGTTTATCATGAGTCATTTTCTGGTAAGCCCTAAAGTAGGGGTATTATACTTTAATATCATTTTCCGTAACATTAAATTTGCAATGGAGAAAGGCACTGGGTCTGATTCATCATTTCATTTCACTGCTCACATTTCTTTGACTTCAGCAGCGTAAATTGGTGTAAGATAAAGGACAATCTGGTTTCCCTTCTCTTACAATTTTTTCTGATTAGCTTTCTATTTTTCATTGCAGAATTTCCTGTGTTCTAATCTGAGTGAAATCATCAATGGAGCAGTTTAAAATATTGAGGTTTTTTTCCATTGAAAAGATGCCCCAAGTAATCTGGATTCAATGGAATATAACGAAAACTGAAGAGCTGCTCCTACAGCTTTAGAATATCTTAAAGAAATATGATTTAGTTATAACTTAATTGTGATTCAAGAATCAATGAATACTCAGATGAGTGAGAGAAAGCTCAAGGAGACTCAAACAATAAAACCACATTTATTTTTTGTTGTTCAGTTATTTTCTCAGACTGCTGATTATGTTTCCCTTACTGGACTTTCATCTGATTTCTTTGGTGCCTGTGCTTTAATGTAAATGTGGCTTTCCAGATTCTCATTTTTAAGCATATTTTGGATAGTTGTTCTAGTGGCCACCCTCTCTAAAGAGAAGCTGCCAGTATTGAGTGAGAAATGTCAGCATTTCAGCCTATCCAAATGCTAACCCTTTTCCTCTCTTATTTGTAATTCACTTCTTCAGCAATATCTGATGGCTAAAAAAGTATATAAAGTTACTATTTAGTATACTAAATATTCATAATAAATAGTATATTAATACTATAATTACTTACTAAAATACTATTTTAGATTGCATAAAACATGAAGAGGTCTGACCCAATCAAACAAAATTGGGATAATTCTTTGCTCTCTGCTCTATTCCTTGTTATCCCTTGACTCTGGATGGAAATATGTCCAAATTTTTATCCTTCAAGCTTATATTGATCAACAAGAGTCCTGCCAGACCTGTAGCTCCTCGTTTTTATTGCTTGGTTTCCAGAGTGGGATCCAAACCCAGCTGAGCTTCTGTCAATGTCAGAGCAGGAATTTCTGTGCAGAGAACAGGGAGGTGCCGAGGCTGTACTCTCAAATCCTGCCTTTGGGAACCTAAGCATTGCGGATTCAATGTCTTCTCCACTCTGAAGCTCTTCATGACAACAGAATGTGGTGTGTGGGGTCATCCCCATTCTCTCCCCTTCAGAGAAGGATGGAAGATTTGGAGAGTATCAAAGAGGGTGAAAAGAACCCCCAAAAACCAGACCTCCAAAGAGAATCTCAGTAAGGATTTTATACTTGGGAATGATTCCAGTTCCCTGTAGGAGCAGTTGTGCCCTGGCTGAGTGACTTTAATGAGGGGAGAAGCTGCTGCTCCCCAGTCCATCCCCAGCCCCAGAGCGAGCAGCAGGGACGGGGCAGGAGGCACATCAGGCTGGGGATGGTTATTAAATCTGGACCTCATGAATTATGCACAAACTCCCCAGCTCATCACCGCTCAATCCTCAAAAAAATAATATGAACCAGAGGGTCAGGGTAATTCCTGTCTCCCTGTAACTCAGAATCCAAATTACTCTCTGAGTGAAGCGTGAACAAAGGCTGGTGGAAGTTCAGCTTGAATTTTTATAAGAGCAGTTTCTGACTAGGAATGAAGGCTTTTAAAAACACCATATTTTTCTCAATACCTAAAAATTATGAATAACAGAAATTAAATACAGTTGTAAGAATGCAGCCAAAAAAACAAAAAAAAAACAAAAAACAACTTCTTGGTATTATTCATGGTGCAGGGAAGTGAGGAGCAATTCCCACTGTTCTCAGCCATCCTCTCCACCAAAGCAGTGAGAGCAGCATAAAGAGAGAAGTTCCTGGTGATATCCTGAGCCCAAACATCCATCCTGAGCCCAAACATCATCCTGAGCCCAACTATCCATCCTCAGCCCAAATACCATCCTCAGCCCAAACATCATCCTGAGCCCAAACATCATCCTGAGCCCAAACATCATCCTGAGCCCAACTATCCATCCTGAGCCCAAACATCATCCTGAGCCCAACTATCCATCCTCAGCCCAAATACCATCCTCAGCCCAAACATCATCCTGAGCCCAAACATCATCCTGAGCACAAACATCCATCCTGAGCCCAAACATCATCCTGAGCCCAACTATCCATCCTGAGCCCAAACATCCATCCTGAGCCCAAATACCATCCTCAGCCCAACTATCCATCCTCAGCCCAAATACCATCCTCAGCCCAACTATCCATCCTGAGCCCGAACATCCATCCTCAGCCCAAACATCCATCCTGAGCCCAAACATCATCCTGAGCCCAAACATCCATCCTGAGCCTGCAATAATGGAATGGATGCATGGCTGCAATCACCCAGCAGGGCAAATAGTGAAAACCTCACCCCAGCACAGCCTGGGGATAATTTCCTGAGGTTTGCTCATTGCCCAGCAATGATTTTGTGAGAGGAGCAAAGTGCTGAATTCGATGAATCTTAAGTACCTTAATTTCAATGCAACCTTTGTGTATTTTTTTAATTACTGAATTAAGCCCACTAATCAATCCTGCAGCATGTGTGCCTACCACTTAAAAAGTGAACCAAAGAAGGGAGAAAATCAGTATCTTGTGCTTTGCCATCAGAATTGTCCATATTTCCGCATATAATCTGAAATCTATGGGTAAAGCAAGCATCTGATCACCACAACTGATTATGTAAGGTTTGTAATTCATGACTGTGTATTGGAGGAACTTTAAGCTGAATTTTTTCCTCTCATTGCAGTAAATGTTCCATCAGACTCCACCTGAAAACTTCCGCACATCACCTGGAGGTGAGCAAACACAAACTCTTTACCCAGTTTCATTGATTCCACATGTGTTCACTCGTTGCTATTTAAGCTAATCCTGCTGTGCTGATGAATTAACAAACCATAGGGTTTATAGTTATCCTAATTTCTTCCTCTTAGAAATGTAATTTCCTGCCAATGAATCCTGCCAATGCTGATACACCCACTGTTTTTTTTCCAAAGAACAGGATCACAGCTCTTAACTTTTTAATTAATGGCCACGTTTTTCAACAGTCAGGATTTGCATCTTGTTTTTTATTACTTTCATCTATGCAATTTTTGTTGGAAATACCTGTCCAATGGCAAATTCAACAAATTGATACTTCTGATGTTCTTGCAGTTCTGGAATCTCACTTATTTGAGTGTAGACAACATAATAGTGTACAGAATATTCGGCAGTGAGTAACAGAATATAAGAACCAATGGTTTTATCCCCCAGTCACCTTGACTGAGCTTTAAAAATAAAATAAGTGTATCAAGCAAAAACTTTACTAAAGCAGTTAAAGTGTCCGTAAGTGATTTTGGACAGGTTTTTCATTTCCTTTTTTGCCTGCAGAGAATCTATGTGGTTTTTTTGGGGTTTTTTTTGTTGCAGTAAAAAATTAGATCTTCAAACATTGTTCTTTTAAAAAGCATTTCTTAGTGAGTTGGGAATAGTCTCATTTGTTTGATTCACAAGTTTAGTTGATTATGGATAGTTTCCTTTCAAACATGTACTTCCACTGACTTTAAATAGCATTTTCCTTTCCAAACCACCCTGTTAATCTATTGGTGCAATTTCCTTCTATCTGTGCTCAGCGAAACAAAACAAACTGGCAAAATTTGGTTAAACAGCAGCGAGACTGATACTAAAATTTAATTTTTGCAATATTTAGCATGCACAACACGGAGTTTTGTCCAAAACTGGAGGAAGTAAAGCACGAGGGACTGAAACACCTCGTGAGCCCTGCAGTGCTGGTGGCTGCTTGGCACGCTGCAGGCAGGATCCTCCCGGCAGAGATCCCCAGCAGGTGCTGAACATCTGCACCTTTCCAAAATTCCTGACTGGGGCTGGGGGTGCTCAGAGACAGCTGGAAAATGGAGCTGGGAGTCTCTCACTTTGCACCTAGATTTCCGCAGATTTGGAGGCGTTGTGCTTAGAGGAATTTTAGAAAAGGAACGGGACAGACACGAGAATCGAGAAAAGTTGTCGCTGTTCAAATTTGGGGTCTTAAGCGTGAGCAACCTTAAATAAGGGACTGAGAGCTTAATCACCTGCTGATAACATCTTTATGTTTGGATATTTGGGGATTTTTTAATAAAGAGCTTCAGGGAATTAGCCAGGGAAGTTGATAGCTAGAATATCTCAAAAACTGATTTTTAAAAAAAAATAATAACTGGGCTCTGATGCAGGATCAGCTAGCAATGATCTTGTACCACAGAATGATGGAAATCTGGCTGTATTTCCAGCAGCTTTGTGTTTTAGTCTGTTTTATAAACCTTGTTTCTGAATGCCCATTGTGATGAGAAAAGGTCTTTTCACTCAGAGTTCTTTCTGAGAAGAACATTAAAGAGAAGAGTGAAAATTATTGTTAGAAGTAACTATGATGCTCTTTAAAAGCAAACTTGTTTTTTTTAAGGAGTCTGCAGATGAGCAGCATTTCCCCCCTTCCTTTTATCAAAATCCATTCACCTGTTGCATAGGAAATAGGATGTAACCAGCTGCTATATTCAGCTCACAAAGGCCACTCATCAATATCTCCACCGGAAACATAAGCTGAAAAGTAATTAATTCACTTATTGGCACATTTAGCACTCCCTGTTTCGTGCATGGCCCTGCCAAGGCTGATTGGAATCACAGCAGCCCAAGAGCCAAATTTCCCAATTGCAGGCAGCCCTGCCCAGCGCCCTGTGCTGAGCAGAGCCCAGGCCAGGGATCAATGCAATTATCAGCCCCTGACACACGGCGAGCAGCTTGGGCTGCTCTCACATCAGCCAAATTGAATGGGACACAAATCAGTGACTGTGGCGAGGCAGGCAGGGACAGCACCTGAGACACAGCGAATTCCACAGGCTCTGGGTGGGGAGAGCAGAGCTGTGTGCTGCTGATATTGCTCTGCACAAAACCCACCCAGCTCAGGGTTTGCTCTGGCACCCAGGCACTGAGCTGGGTGATGTGCTCCTCTGGGGTTTCTTTATTTGTGCCCGCACTCCTTTTCATATCCCTTCCGGAGGGAAAATGCCCGTAATTCTGTTCACTCGGTTTGGTAAAATGGAGTCAGGAGTGCTGTAACTGCTGCTGGCAATCCACATGGAAAAATAGCAAGGATTTCAGCAGTCCAAATGCTTCCTACACTCCTGCCAGCTTCAGCAAGGAAGATGACAGCTTAAAAAGATGGGAAATGCCATTTTCACTTTTCTTTTTAATCCAAACATGGACTGTCATTTTATGGGAAAAAAAAGGAAAAGTGATAGTGACTTAATCTAATTTGAATACTGGAAATTCATTCATATACTTAATTCATTATAGCTCATTAAGTCCACATTTGTAGGTGACAAGGAAGTGTGGTTCAATGTGTTTAGGTACATAAAGAGGGAGCTGCACCATCCAACTCCAGGAGTTTTGGTGCCTAAACCAGAAACTAATCTTCTTAAGCCTCCAATGAAATTCATGACAAGAGAGAGGGAGATTTCTCCAGAGGGCAGTTCAGAGTAAGGATTTAACTCAGGTGCTTTGCATTGGGCCCTCCAGAGGAAACCCAGCTTCTCCTTTTAGGAGTAAAGTGTGTGAGGAATAAAGTGTGTGAGCAGCTTTCTAACCTGGGCACTTCAGTCAGGGGAATGAAATCCTGTATCTTAACCAAGGCAAACCTTTTCTTCCCAAATAATTATTTTTCTGTAAAATACAATTTTTTCTGTCTTGAAATAGTTCATGGGTATCAGTACTATTTTAAAAAATATATAATTCTGCAGTTAGAATGGGTGTAGGGAATTACGGTTTTCTGGTGAGTGGTGGTTGTGCTTTATATAACTCATATATCTCAATGTTATTTCATTTTCACTATACTTGTAGAAAATATGGATTGAATAGTCTGTGAATGTGCAAAGGTTAAATATTTGCAAGAAAGAAACGCAATGGTGATAAACAGAGATATAATTTTTCATTAAGTGCCTTTTTCACCTTGTTTTAGCAAATATTTGAAACAGTTTTGCCCTGAGTGATGTGGGTTTGTTCGGGTCCAGAGCTGCTGAATTTCATATGGTTATTATTTAATTTTTGTTCGTTTTCATGTCAATAGTTACTTTAATATAATCCTGCAAGCCATTTGCTTTGACTGACATGCTTTTAATGCAAAGTACCATTTGTTTTGAGATACACTGAAACAGGGGAGTTGGCAGAGCATGGAGGGAAAGGCCTTGACTGAAGGTTCAAACAAGTTTGGTTCAGGTTTTGAGCAGGCGGAATCAGTGTACAGGGAAGGAGAGAAAATCAGAGTGAAAATCAGAGGCTCATTTTTAACTTCCAGCCCACCAAGGCCCCCTGACTGCTGTTTGCCAGCCCAGCCTTTCAGGAAAAATGGAAAACAACAACAAAAAGCAGCTGCCTAAGGACTCACTTCACCTCTTTTTGATTTTTCTCCCCTTTGCTTCCCTTGTAGTTGTCAAAACCACATTGCTCTTTCCATTATCCCAGGCCTGGGCAGTCTCTTTCCATAGGACATTTCCTTCTAAATGCCTCTTGGCTTTTACTCAAACCCATCCATCTCCGAACAGCTCTGCAGAGAACAGCTCTGTCAAAAAGCCTGCAGAAACAAGGCAGCTTTCAGGCCTTTCATGTACTCACAGCACAAGCAAAAAGTGGAGAAATATATATAAAAAAAAAAAAGAAATTGGAATTTGATGGTTTTTAAAGGTCCCTTCCAAGCCAAACCATCCTTTGAGTCTATGAAATAAACTTATGTGAGTACACAAGGTTCTCATGGACTTTTGGGACTTGATATTCAGGAGAAAATGGCAAATACTCAGCAGACATTCTCATCCAGCCTGTCCTCCAGCTGGCAGCAGAAAGATGCCCTAAATCCCCTCTTTTCTTCCATTTTTGCAGAGTTTCAAAGGCCCAGGGAAGAAAGCTCCCTCCAACCCTGCAGCCTCCAAGCTGAGCTCCAGCTGCACTGAGGGATGCACTGCCCGGTGCTCCTGCTAAAGGTGAGCAGTAATGGCTTCATTTGAGAAATATCAGACCAGGATTGTAGCATTTCTCATTTTCCAGAGCCTTTTCTGAGTGTGAGCTGCTCCACACAGTTTTACCAGTAGGAAGAAGGGTTAAAATGAGTTTGGATATTGCTGTGTTGCACAGCAGCCACTGGAGCACAATTAACTCTCAGCCCTCTAATCTTTGTAGAGCAGATTTTTCTTGCCTTCTTATGTAGAAGATGTTGTTACCTAAGCATGACTGTTTGATTAATTAATTTCAAGGCTTACATCATATTTAAATGGCTCCCGAAGAAATGAGGCAACTGAAGTATCCAGTAGCATCAAATTCATATTCAGTATTCATGTGTTGTATCAGATAATTATTATTAAGAGACTTTGTGTTCAAATTCAAATGCTTCCAAAAGTGACTTTAATAAAGCTTGAAGTATTGGAAGGACAGGAAATGTATTTGGAAAAAATCCAAACAAGAATGAGAAAATACTGATATTCTGATTTTATAAAGAGCTGAATTTCAGAGTACTTTTACATGTGGGAATCCCACACTAGTTATTCCATATAATTACTTCCTCACTGCATGCTTTCTACTCTCATCCCAAGAAAAAGAAATTGCAAGGCTTGTGCAAAGAATCCCTTTTAAACTGAGTAAAGGAGGAGAGAGATGTGTGCAAGCTTAATATTGTCAAACACAGTTTATCTTCCTTTATTTGGGGCTTGATCATTATGGATGGAGATGTCTTCATGTCTGGCACAAAGTTTTGCAGTGAAATATCAACTAAATTATGAAGCCTGCATTATAGACATTCAGGTCTATTTATATGTGTGTTCTGCTTGGGGATTTTTTCAGCTTGATGGAGGAGTTTGTCTGTGCCGTGCAGAACGTGGCAAACCTGGCCAGTAAGTGGCTTGTATATAATTAAACCTTGGATTTATAGAAAAGTCACTGCACCATAAAGCTCATGGTAACCACACAGCCAAACAACAAAGGTTAAATTCTGCCCTTAATTTTGTTTTGTAGCCTCCCCAAAGCCACTCGTGTGCCTTAAACAGCAGAAAGTTGCAAAGACTTTAAGTACCTGACTTCAGAGCTGTGCAGAGGTATTGTGAGGACAGTGAGAGGGAAAACAACTGGTCCGGGGAGCATTCAGATAAAGGCAGGTCTTATCAGTGCTGCAGGAAGGAGAAAAACAATTTAGCAGCTGTGGAGCTCCTGTCCCTGCAGGATGTGGCTGCTGGAGCAGCCCTGCCCCAGCTGCTGCTCTGCTCCATCCCCTCCACCCAGAGAGGCAGCACCAGCCTTTGCTGGGAATGGCAGCTGGAAAAAGAAAAATTAAAAGAGAGGAGAGGGAAGGGAGTTCAGGAATGGAGTGCTGGAGTGCTAAAAGGTTTAGTGTCCTCATTGCCCCAAAAGCCTCATAAATTGTGTGTCTAATCCTTTGTCTTGACCACACCCTCATCCAATTTCATCTGCCTTGAGTTGTAGCCATGATATTTTATGAAAAATCCTTTCCTTAGGATTTTTCCTCCTGAGAAGCTGGGAGGCCTCAGGAACAAAATGTAAACAATGGTTATCTGCTGCTGTGGGATGCAACAGGTGCATCTGGGATTGGTCTCATGGGGTTGTTTCTAATTAATGGTCAGTCACAGCCCAGCTGGCTCGGACTCTCTGTCCGAGCCACAAACCTTTGTTATCATTCCATTCCTTTTCTATTCTTAGCCAGCCTTCTGATGAAATCCTTTCTTCTATTCTTTTAGTATAGTTTAATGTAATATATATCATAAAATAATAAATCAAGCCTTCTGAAACATGGAGTCAACATTCTCATCTCCTCCCTCATCCTCAGACCCCTGTGAGCACCACACATTGAATAAAACTCAGTAACCTCTAACGAACAGAGCTGACCAACGAGAGCGGGGTTCACGCAGTATCTCACATCCCTTCTCTCCAGATCTTACACTGATGGCAACAGGAAGCAGATAAATGTACAGCTCCTCTCCCAGTGATTTTTCTTTTTAAGAGACTAGTTTCCCACTGGCAAAACATCCATTTTTTTCCCCATGGTATTTTTATCTTTAGTCTTATTTATTTTTGCAGCATACTGGCTTGTCACTTATATGAGAGGCATTTATTTTTCCCATAAAAATCACTCTTTCCAGTATGTTTAATCTCTGCTGCTTTATTAAGTAAGCTATTTTTAAAGGATTAAATTAAAAACTAAAGAATTATTTGCTGACCCATACTGAAGCAAGCGGCTGCAGCAGGATAAAGCAAATCCCTGGATGCTCCAAAGCAAGTCCTGCAACTGTAAAGCCATGTGTGGTATCCCATCATTTCACCCAGATGGAAGAGCCTCAGTCTGCCCCCAAAATGGGCAAAGTTGTGTTCATTTTGTGCCTGCCAAGCCACTGAGGGCTGCTGTGTCTTAATCAACAGAAGAAACATTTTAATTTTTTTTAAAGCAGTTGGAATATTTGCTCTGATATACATACATATATATAATACTTACAACATTATAAATGATATAGATTGGAAATAATTAAATTTAACCCTTTTTATCCCCTGTATTGTTCTCTAAATAAAGCTCCAGTGTTCAAGGCAGTCACCTGGGGGAAAAAGGACACGGGAGAGCAGCAATAAAACAGAATGAGGGATATAAAACCAGGAAACAGGTAGTAAACAAAAGTTACTATTTAAAAGGTTCTAAGCAGTTACTGAGGAGGAGAAAAAAATATAATACCAATATCAATAAGGAATAGAGTAAGTAAAAAGGAAGGTTTTTCAAAATAAAGAGTGTTTGGGTTAAAAATAGCTTTGTAAGTCCAGTGTAAGGAATAAAAGTCATACCAGGATTTGAAATCAAGGAGATCTTTGCAGCCCTGGAGAAATAAAACTGTTGTCAGCTCTGAGTGGGAAGAATGGGGAGTTACATTTACCAAAAGTACAGTTTGTAATCCTCTGATCTAGGAGGAGTTCGGGAGGCAGAGAAGAGCTCACTGTGCGTCCTGAGACACAACAGCAACATTTAAAAGAGAAGAAGGGTTGCACAAAAAAATGAGATTATAAAATTGCCCCAGTATTGAATAAGGTAAGAATCGTGACCCGGGAGTTATAGATCAACTGGATTGATATTTGATTCTGAGCAGAATAAAAGAGCAATTGAGTTTGGACTTTAGGACAGATAACTATTACAATGCTGGATCTTATATTACACATCTAGTTTTGTGCAATTTGTCTTTTCAAGCTTTCTGTGTTGTTCCATCCTGACAAACTTGCAGGCCTGATCAGGACAGGCAGAATTTTGATGTCTGGATTTCTCCAGCTGCCTTCTCCCTAACTCTAATTGAAAGGAATCACAGGGCGTTTTGCAGATTAAGTTTAGAAGAGACTCTTTCATAGAAAACAGTTTTAAGTTGCTGATGGGTGGGAAAGAAAGCCCTGGGATATTACTGAGTAGCTGGTTGTGGGATCTCAGCACCTCAGGATGGAGGTGCAGAGAGGCCGAGACCACTCTTGGGGGGCTCGGGAGTCCTGGAATGTTGCCAGAAGTGTCTGGTGGCTGGACTTTGATCCTACACAGGAGACGACGCCTGTATGAGGATGGGAGGAATTCACTGGGTGAATGGTGAAGGGATAAGTTAGTTAAAGTGTAAAACACAGGGTTTAGGATTTTGGTACAGGGGGGTCTAAAGAAGTAAGATGGAGGAATTGGGGCGTGTCCTGTCCTTCTTCTTCTTCTTCTTGGCCTCCATCTTCTGTGGTGGTGGTGGCACTTTGGGATTGGTCATTACTAAAAGTGCACCGGTTAATAAGGGTAGAAGGTATTGGAGAAAAATGATAAATATTGTACACGTAACTTTGGGTATAAAGATAAGTGACCGCCCGGGGGCTTCGGGAGTGTGCCCATGGCTGACTTGCTGTGCAGACCTCTGTCGGGCTGAAAGAAAATCTTTTAGATAAACAATTAATAAACACCAAGACCGAGACAAGATCAGAAATCTCTCCTCGTCCTTTGAAGCGTCGGCTCTTCAAGGCCATCCCTGAGAATTCCAGAACACCTAAAACAGCTCACAGAAAACCTTACAAGTGGCATTCCCTGAGCTACTATCTCCGGCCGAACGTAAATCAGCCGGGAGAAAAATGAAATCGACAGCTGGTGTTTGCTGGAGACAGAGAGAGGACATGCAAAGTTGCAAATGGTGCAATATTTATATTTGTTAGGGGCTGATGAGGAATTAGCGCTGATGGGCTGAGCGGAGAGCTCACCAGAAGCACCCAAGGGAGCCTCTCCTGTGCCAGCCCAGCCTTCCCCAGGGGACAATCACAGCTCCATTCATCTCCCTCCTTCCTGCCCCTGCGTCTGCCCTGGAAATGACCTGGGGCACTCGGTTAAATGGTCACAGCTGAATTCTGACGTGCTCAGGGATGTTCAGTGCACAGTGAGGGCCACACGCTGGGCTCAGGATGCTGGAGCTCCTGTGCGGAAATGCAGTGAGCCAAGAAGGGTTTAACGCTTATTATGAATTTATATCAACGCTTTAAATTCACTTCACAGGGATAACTGGAGAAATAAATGAACAATCTAAAAAAGAAAAAAACTTCCTGTAATCAGTGCTGTGCTGGATATCAGTGCTCTGCGGGGCTTTTTATTTCCTGTCCTATTGGAGGTTTTCAGAGGCTTTTCTGAGACTTCAAATTCTTTGAGTGATTGGAGTTGCTGTTTGTTAGAGGGAAGTCAAATGACACAGAGAATCACAGCAATATTTCAGTTCCTGGCTGGTGCCAAGTCTGCAGAACTTGTCTGGAAGTGATGTGCAGTCAGTGAAGGGGCTCCCCTGAGAACATCCAGCCTCTACATTTTAAAAAGGAATTAATTATCTCCTGGCAATTGATGCTACAATAAATTGATATTTTAGAATTAGTCTCCACTTTCTGGTGGCTAAAATTAGGTGAATTGGATGTCACCTGCTGTGATATAAAAGCTTAATAGTATTTTTTTTTTTTTATTTTAATTTGAAATATTTCTAATGTAACGTTTGGATACAGACAGGTGACACACAGGGTTTTTTTTTTTTTTTTGTTTGTTTGTTTGGGTTTTTTATTTTTAATTTTTTAAATTTTGACTCTCTGCTGTGCTTTTCAGGGACTGCAGAGTTACCACAGCTGTATCATTATATTAGGAATTGCCACATAATTTGGGCCACACACAGAACATAACCATTAACTGGAGTTATTAAATGGGAGAATGACAATGGGTTTGTTGAGCAGCATCATTGCTCATAAATGCTCCCTTTGTTATCTGCTATCATCCACTGCATTTTTCTCCCAGAATGAATAACAGTTAAGATCAAAACAATTATGCCAAATGTTGAAAGTAATTGTACAATATCTATACTCAGACAGAAGATGTATGATAGATAATAAGAACAGGGTCAAAATACAATTACACATACAATTTGTTTTGTAGTACATGGTTTTGTGTGGCAAAAAATGCTTTAATTCAAGCTTTCTTTTTTGTTTTGTTTTCTTAATTTTTTTAAGTGTCCACTACTTTGAAGATAAGCTAAATTAAATTGCATTTATGAATTGCAGGCCACCTTTTAGTGGGAATTTCTCCATTCCCATAATAAATGAAGCAAGAAGGCTGATGTTTCTGCTGCTACAGTTTGGAAGATCCCACTCAGGTTTGGCTAATTCTTTCCATTGTTTGTTGTCTTATTTTAAGATATTCACACTGTGGAATCAATCCATCATTAATAGGAAATTTTCCTGCCACAACTGGGGTCTGGTGGGACTGGGTGAGACATTATAGCAGAGGGAGAATCTTAATTTATGAAGGGTTAGGATTAAGGGACTAGATAATTATTTCCTGCCTTGTCATTATGTATGGAACAATCTGCAAATGAACACTTTACCATGATTGCCCCTTAACTGATGTTAACAATATTTCTATTTCTGGCTAACCTGTACAACTGGATCTCTCATTAAAACCTGGAGAATTTTCTGGGTTTTTTTGGTTTGTTTGTAGTTTCATGTGATCAGACCTAAGGAAGCATGTAGAAATCTCTGGTATAGAAGGGATTCGTGGAGTTTTTATGATCATAACTTGCTTCCTGTCACTGCTGTTATTCCTGTGTTATCGGGGGTCTGATGTTAACCTCTGTGAGAGAATCATTTAACACCATCATCACATTATAGGGCAAGTCTCTGTGCCTTCCAAAACATGAGAATGTGCTTACTAATTGTTGTGTGCTGTTCTGAGCATCTCCAGGATGAGATGAGAGATGAGAATTGACTCCAAGTTCTCAGAAGGCTGATTTATTAATATAATATAATATAATATAATATAATATAATATAATATAGCATATAATAGTATATAATAACATATAATAGTATATAATATAATAGTATATAATAGTATACAATATAATAGTTTATTATATTATATTATATTATATTATTAATTAGTTTATATTATTAATTTTGGTTTTATTTTAGTTTATATTATTAATTATATTTATATAATATTCATTGTACTATATATATTATATTATATTATATCATATCATATCATATTATATTATATTAATTATATTATTATACTAAAACTATACTAAAAAAGATAAAAAGATCAGAAGGCTAGACAAGAAAAATAATAAAATCTCATCACTAACCAGTCTCAACACAGCTGGACTGAAATTAGTCATTAATTAAAAACAATTCACATAGAACTAATCAAAGATGCACTTGTTAGTAAGCAACTTCTAAACCACATTCCAAGCACTCAAATAATTATTGTTCACATTTCTTTTCTGAGGCTTCTCAGCTTCTCAGGAGAGAAATCCTAGCAAAGGGATTTTTCATGAAGTATAACAGTGACATGAGAATTGTGCTGCACCTGCCAAACACTGTTTATTAACGTCTATTCCGAATTTTTGTGCTGACTCTCCTCGCCTCACCCTCACTGGGATGTCACAGACTGGGGTGAACTGGGAGTGTGCAAATCCCTGCTGGTTTTCCTGGCCAGCAGAGGCTGAGGATGCCCTGGAGCTCTCCCAGCACTTTCCTGCTGCCTCAGTTAGAGCAGCTTCACTCCCACTGGAGCCACGAACGTCCTGCTGGGAAGGGAGAAGGAGCTCTGGGCGTCAGAGGTGCCTTTGGCAGGGGCTGAGCTCCGATGCAGGGTGAGCTGCCTCTGCTCTTCCATGCTGAGGTGCTCCCACTCTGTCTGCTCACACTGACAGGTCTGAAAATGAATGATTTTCCCTCAGTGGTGATGGATACCTTTCCCAGACATATTGTAGCGTAATGGACAAATAACTTCTCTTAAAGACTTGTCATATAATTTGAAGGGGGGAAAAAATTGTGCCCGAGACAGATTTTTCTATCTATATCCTCTGGGAATAATGAGACCTTAGAGCAGAGTCTAAGGCTAAGAGTTGGTTCAAAATACTATGATGTGATGTGCCCTTATCTTCTCCCCCAGATAAGACAGGCAGACTGTTTCTTGCACAGAAAATCAAAGAGCAGGTTGTAAAATCATAGGAAATAAAACCCGACAACTGAAATCTTTCCTTTCCTTTGAAAAATATTTCTTCCATATATTCTCTTTTATTTTTCTCTCCTTGGTGACCCACAGTTACCTAAACTGCAGTGACCGCAGCTGAATCTTAAATAAGTCATCTGAGTGCGGAAAATAGAAACCCCATACGTAATTTTGGGTATTTGTGTTGTTGTTAAGCTGTAACCTCGTGCCTGAGTGAAGCACAGTGGAAGTGCTGGTGTCACCCTGGTTTTTTAAGATTTTCTAAGCTTTCTGATATTGACATTCTTGTACTGAACTTTCTCACACACTTTCTGAAAATAACTCATTGTTTTGCATTCCCTTATGGAAGAGGGGAAACTTGATGGACTGTTGGTTTGACCAGTGTCATTGGAGAGGTGGCACTGTCACCCTCCAATCCACTCCCACTTTTGGAAACCTATAAATGTCGGAGTCAGAAAATAAACTTCCCTTTTTTCCTTCACCTTCAGAACAGCAGTGTGAGCTTGTGTTCTTTCGTGTCCCATAGTGACAGTGCTGGGACCCTGACAGCAGCCTGGGGGCTGCAAAGAGGGCAGAGATCTCTGAGAGTGTCCAGATTGAGCTATTCCAGCTCCAGATCATCAGGAGGGACAGAGAAAATGAGAAGCTGAAGGGGCAGTAGCTTTTAGCTGTGCAGATTTGCCAGTTAACCAGCCTAAAATAAATGTTTGGGTGACTTTGGCTAATGCTTCAGGTTTAGATACCAAATGTTTGTCCAACACAACCCCCAAGAAACCATTTCCCACCTGTTTGGTTGGTGTGCCAGTGGATGTTTGGCCATACCTGAAAGATATTCAAAAAACTTTATCAGGCACATCTAAAAGTTCACCCCAGGTAATTTTTTGACTGGTAGATGCATGTAACAGTGGGTTCCTCATCTACCTGGCCCCAAGACTTGGAGATCCTTGGCTTTGTGTACATGACCTATAGTGTCATACTTAATTATGCATGGGAAAATCAATCTTTGGTTAAAGATATTACTCCCACTCACAGCATATTCAAAAATCAGACCTCATGGTTCAACCATACCTCTTTAGTTCATTCTGCATTTGATATTCCTTTCAATGCCCTCAATTACATCCTGGTGGCTTTTGAGATGTGTTCACCTTAGCCCAGAGGATTCACCATGTGAGGAAGGAGCAGCACCTTCAGCCAGCAGCTGAGTTGATCCACACCAGAGCTCTGGTGGCTCATGGAGAACCCTGTGTTGGTGTCAAAACCATTTTTCCTCCCTAAGGCCATAAAGTCTGTCACTATAGGACACCAAATAAAACAATGTGCACACATTGCTGTTCTCAAGGTAAAAAAGGGAAGTTTATTTTCTGACTGCAACATTTATAGATGTCCAAGAGTGACAGCGGGTTGGAGGGTGACAGTGCCACCTCTCCAATGACACTGGACTGACCAACAGTCCATCAGCTTTCTCCTCCTCCATAAAGGAATGCAAAACAATGAGTTGTTTACAGAAACTGTGTGAGAAAGTTCGCTACAAGAATGTAAACATCAGAAAAGTTAGAAACATTAGAAAATCTTAAAAAATCAGGGTGACAAAAGTCCCACAGAGCCCAAGGAGAGGAGCTGCTGATGCCTCTCAGGGTTCCAGGCCCGAAAGGAGCTCGTGGTGGGCTCAGGAGCTGCTCTGTGTCCCAGCCCCTGGATCTAGAGGGAAGGATCATTCCCGTGTGCTGACAGCCCTGCTGTGGGAGGAGGCCGGGGGCTCCTCCTGGGAGATGATTGGGATGTCCGGGCGATAACAGATAGAACAAGAGGACACAGTCTCAAGTTGCGTCAAGCGAGATGTAAGTTAGAATTAAGAAGCAAATATTTCACAGTAAGAGTGGTCAGATACTGGAATCATTTACCCAGTGAGGTGGTGGAGTCATCATCCCTTGAAGAATTCAAAAAAAGACTGGATGTGGCACTTGCTGCCATGATCTAGTGAACAGTTAGAACATCTACTGGACTTGATGATCTTATAGGTCTCTTCCAGTCTTGAACTTCTGTGATTCTGTGATTCTGTGTCCAAAATGCCCCTGCCCTTCGTTTGGTCTTTTCCATATTTGCTTTTCCATATTTCCACATTTGCTTTTCCACATTTCCACATTTGCTTAACAAACAGTTTAGAGCAGGCTGAAGGACAGGCATGGAGAAGGTGTCATACATGACAAAACATCTGAGGAAGCTGGCATCTGTCAAACCCCATTAAGGGCCTCAAATGTGAGTCCAGGCAAAGGCTGATATTTGTTATAAATCTGCGTGGTGACACAGACACAGAGCATTGCACTCCAAAGCATGGGGTCACTCTGGGTCCATGGTGCCTGTGCATGACAATCTGTCTCTCTGCATATTTCCCTTACAAATTGCTGCCTGGACCTGATTAATTGCTTTTTGTTCATTAGCAAGAGAGTCCTGGTTATTTCCAAGTCTCTCAAGGTTTCACATTCATTACTTATTATTCTTTTTTGAAGTTATGGGAAGAGATTGACCTGTGGAGGGTGAAACAGAGGTGTCTGCAGTGGAGAGAAATGTCCAGGCTGACTTCATTTTTATTTGGTTTTTATTTAGCAAGGGAAATGTCCAGGCTGACTTCATTTTTATTTGGTTTTTATTTGGCAAGGGCATTGGATAATCCATACAAAAAAAGTCAACTAAAATTCCAGAAACATGTTTCAAAATTTGTAAAGAAACAGGCATAAAGGCCTCAAAAAACCCAAAAATACCAAAAAACCCCAAACCTCCCTGTTATTTTGAAATAACATTTAAAGCTGGTTAAAACTAAATAGCAGGTTTTAAGCTTAAAGTATATAGCTAAAAACAAAGGTTCATTTGACTCAAAACAACATCTGTTGTTTGTTCTAAGCAAACTAGAAATTGATTGACCCAGAATTGATTAAAAATTGTAGTCTCTCACCAAGCCAAAAACTAATAACAATTTTTTCACAGATCTGGTGAAATACATCTTAACATTATAAACTGAAATATCTGAGCTCTATGTGAAATCACATTACAAAATCCCTATTGCCATTTATGAGGAAAATTAGTGTTTGCAGCCCCTAACTACTTCATAGATGTCATTTCTCTGGAGATGATATGATTTTTATTTACTGGAAAAGTGTCTCTGATGAACAGACTGTAATTAATTAAACACATTAGTCTGTTTTGTTTAAAGTAAAACCCAGACTTCCAGGATGGATCTGTTTCTAATAGAGAAGATGTGAGTGGTCCTTGCCCAGACTACAACAAAACAAAACAAACCAGGAAAAACACAGCAAAACAAAAGTGGAACAAACCAAGAAACCGAGATTGGAAAAAACCAATAAAATTATGGCTTTTTCTTCCCTCCTTCACTGTTCAGTCAAAATATTCTTCATTTTAAAGAGTTTCTTGCCTGATAGGAAAAAGAAGAATTTTAATAGGATTCTGTACAGCATCTCCCAGCCCAGACCATGGTTCTCTATGATGTGTAAATCCCTGATACCTGAATTTTCCTGGAGGGTTTCCTGCATTGGTAACTGGGATGCAAACAGGGTAGGGTCAGAGGTTTCAGGTTTTGCTGCCTAACTCAAGCCCTTCATTAAAAGGCTATTTGAAGAAACTTTCAAATAAAATAAAATAATTTAAAAAAATAAATAAAACTTAGCACTGAGTGTCTTTAGCAAGGGATTCACTGGGAATTAAAAAACCTGAATTTCAGCTCTTACTGTTGCTACTTGAATGGCAGTGGAATTGGAGTCCCCAAATTAAATCATTGACCACGACCCTCATTAAAAGTCAATATTTATGGAAATTGATGCATTCTGGGATCTGAGAGACTGAACTATTACTCTGAGCACAGAAAAGCAATGCCTATTTCTATGGCATATACAGCAGTATTTTCATAGTTCCACTGAGGCAAAGTGCCTCAATTATACCTTCACTGTCTTACAATGAGCTGTTTGTAAATCTCTGAAAAAAAATTCAGATTTTCTTCTTTTTTTATGTGTTTTTTTTTTTACAAAAATGGAAAACCCATTCCTACAAATGTAAACGTGAGGACGAGCCTTAAATAAATCTGTTTATGCCACCAATTTTTGAGGGCTTCAGTGGCTAAAATGAGTGAGCAGAAATGCAAACCAACTCTGGTGGAGGACAAAGAAGCCAAGTGGCCGTGGTTGCTCTGGTAAGAAATTGCCTTTCTCCATGAGAGCGTGCAGGAATGCGTGAACATGAGAGGGATATCTGTGTTTAGCTCCCAGCACATTTGTACACGTCCATTTACGTGCGTGTCCTTCCCTCTCCCACATCACTCCACATCTTTCATTACCCATGGGTCTATGTGGGTTTTCTCCCCTTTAAACTTCATTAATCATCCTTGTAAATGGAATGCTTCCCTTGAGTGGCATTTTTTTTTTAACGTTAAAATTATATTATATTTGATTTGAAAAGCAACCTAATTAAGGTAGGCTTCCTGTAAGCTATTTAAGTCTCCTCTCCCTGTGGAATCCTGGAACATTTAGAAAAATAATGAATTACATCTTATATAATCTTTATTGCTGCTTTTTAGGATGAATAATATATTCAGTTTGGGCTGAAATAACATATCCCTAAGGTACAATCTGTTTCCACAAATTAGATTGGTCCCTCACATACAAGATTATTAAGCATGAAGAAGAAATTTATTGGGTTCCCTGTGCCCCCTAGGAATGGCATTTTTCCCTTCACAGCTGAGCTTTAAATGTAGCCCAATGCAAGACAAATCTGGTAAATAGTTAAAAGAATGCTGCAGTCGCTTGGGCTTACCTGTTAACCTCTTTTATTTAAAATTCTCCTCCTTTTTATTTTGAAGACATGATTGATGTGCACAGCTCGAAGGGGAACACAAAGAACAGGAAAACTGCTGAGATTCCCTGTTTCTGTGGGCTCTGGATGTAGTTTTAGTTCTCTTTCTCACTTTACCAATCTTTTAGTTGATTAAAAATCTCAGTGTGATTTACTCTGATTGTCGAGGAAGGTTTGAGTTATTATTTCCAGACCAAAATGGGATTATACTGTAGTATGAAGTGGAGAGAAACATGTTCAACACAGAGTTACCATTAAATAATTTATAAGTCTCATAGTTCCTCTGGAAAAGGCTTGAATAATGAGTTATGTGATGAATCATGGAAAATGATTTGCAAAGGATGGAACAAAAGGATTTTTAAACAAAATCCTTGCCTAAGATAGTCTCATGGTTCCCAGTTGTTCTCTCTATAATTACATTAAATAATCATTTGGTTTTTTTCCTGAAGGTGGAGGTATATATTTGTTCCAAGTCACTTTAATAGGTTGAGAAGTACAAATACTACTGCTCAGAGCTAAAAAATCCTCTCTAATTTATTTTAAAACCACAGCTCTATTCTTGTTTATACTAAGTAAGTAACCTGGTAAAATGAGAAGTAGATCATGCAGTATTTCTGTCATACCTGTCGATTCTGTTAAAGCATTTTACTTGAGGTAGTGAAAAGATTAGACAGTAATTTTTCAAGTGTGCTGATAACTATATTTAAAAGTCCTGCTGAACTAGAACCTTAAAATTAGCTATATTTGAAATTAAAATCAATATGAAGTAATCCTTCTTCAACCTTTTTTAATTTTTTAAAGAATTTTCTGCCTTTTTTACTATTAAATATCCCTTTAGATTAGTTTCCCGAAGTTATCTTAGCCTGTATTCTGCTGGCACCTGAACTAAATCCCATCCATCCAATCTGTTCCATGCCAAAAGTAGTTTGTTCCACTCTGGTTTCAATGAAAAAAATGGATGTAGATAGATTTCTAGAATATACAAAACCTGAGGCAGAGGCTGGCTAGGACTTTAAATCCCATTTTTATCCAGCCTTGTATCTAGATTAAAAGATATGCCTGGTAAGAGCTGGGAAGATCCAGCATATGTGAGATCTTACGTTGTTGTTGCCGCCTCAGCCAGGAAAAAGAGATTTTAAATGAGCTAAAGCTGCAATTCCAAGCTCATTAGAACTTTTAGCTTCTTTCCAGATCAATAGTAATAGACCCTTACATAAACCTTGATATTTTTTCTCTTCTTTTTCACCTGGAACAAACTGTGAGTATGAGTTTGCTGAACTTTGTTCCGGTGTAAGACATTCTGATGGAAAGGTGAGAATGAACTGGGAGGCCTTGGCTCTGCTGCTCCTCCTTTATCTGCAGAGCTGCTCACGGAGGGGAAAGCAGAGGGAGTCAAAATCCCAAAGGTGCCTGGAGAAGGACATGGACCTCACTGGGCACTGCTCTGGAGGAGAAAACTCACAGCAGTGCCACAGCTCTTCAGCTGAGTACTGCAGAAATGGAAAGGACATTAAAAACAAAAAAAAACCAAACAAACAAAAAAAAAACCCACTAGAATTATGGTTTTGTGGAGAAGAATTTTACATTATCTGGTACATGGATACTGGGATCTGTATCTAAAGGGACTGTGTGTCCATTTTTGATGGATAAAAACATTTTAACCCTGTGGCCAGACCCTGCATATTCACCTATTTAATGCAGCAATATATTCACCTCAGTTTGTAGCATGAGTGCACACACCTGAACAGAGCAACAGGATGATTTACACCTCCCTTATTTCTGTGCTTGAACATGGATTTGCTTTTCCTTTGGATTTGATAGGGCTTTTTTTATTATTATTTTAGGAGAAAAGTTGACAGCTTTTTACCATAACCAAGGGGCTGTTTGGAGAAACGCTCAGTGTGTGAAGCAGTGAAATGTCCCAGGAAATTGCTGTTATTCAACCCAGCCACAGCTGCAGCTGATTCCAGGTATTTAAGGAAGGAGGGGTAGAGGTTGGTGTGGCATGAGCTGGTTTGTAGTGATTTATGTTCTCTCTGGCCCCAGGATCCCAGAAAACCTCTCCAGGTACTGTAGAGCTGCATTGTCATGAAACCAAGTGTTTCTGCTTGGAGGATGTTCTGAAATGAAAAAAAATATATGTGTATATATATATATATATATGGGAATAGCTCCAGAGCTCAATGTCCAAAGCAGAGATCCTGACTGGGATCCTGTGTTCTGCATTTCCAGGTTAATATGCAGGAGCTCACCTCTCTCTCTGATTGGATTGCTTCTGATAAGAAGGCTGTTGGCATAATTTTTCTGGTTTGTTTGAATTTTCATGAGTTGGATTTTGCTCCAAGGCAGACTCTTTGCAAAGTCATTTTGCTCGGAATTTTCCTAGTTTAGATTATGGGCTGGGAGTTAGGCAAGGTGTCTTTGTGCTAAACTTCTTGGTGTGGTTCAAAAACTTTATTTCTTATTTGATTTTCTTTGAATTTGTATTTTTTTTCCTTTTCCAAACAATTTGTCTATGGCAGCTCCCTATTTTTCTTTATCACAGCTGTGAATTCAGCTTCTCTACTGCTGTGTCTTTGTGCTTTGAAACTGCAGTGGTGTCACCACGGGTCTGGGAAGGTGACACTTGCAGAGGGAACACTTTGGGTACTGTTTAAGAAACACTATTGTGTGTTAAACATAAACACCACTTATTTGTCAAAGAATACTTAGAAAAGAGAATGAGGAAATGGAGAATAGAGATGTTAAAAATGGAGTGAATGTTGTTTTGGTGCTGGAATACCAAATCTGTGAAAACACAGAAAGCAGAATGGGATCCAGGCTGGTGATTCTGCACAGCAGCTCAGTCTGATTCCTCTGCCAGGGTTCTGGCTGACATTTAAATCAAATCATTTACAGAATCAGGTTTGATCACCATTCAGGAAATGCCAATAGGAGCTTATGACACTCAGGAGAATTGAGCAGGCCAAAGGGTTACCTGCAATAATGTTTATTCAAGTACAAGTTCTATGTATTAAAGCTTTCTGAAGTTTCTGTTTTTGTTGTATAATTGAACTAATGCAATGTTGCTGGTACTTCACTCTCCTTTGGAGAGCTGTTAATGGTTGTGCTTTTTCATATAAGCCCACAATGCCAGAGAGACTCTGAATTTCATCTTGTGTCTGAAATAGGGTATGGATTTTCCCCAGTAAATCCTATTTCTACTGAGGCCAGTGGAACTTTTCCATGGGCTTAATGGCATTACATTTTTCACCTTTAATCTGTGCAGGTGACAAATAGACCATGGCTTAAACATCATATGACATTCTTCCAAAGTCATCAGAAAGCCTCTGAAACATCATAACCACAATTTCATACTGTCCATTGTACACTGGCCTTCCAGGAACTTGGATTAACACTCACAAGGACTCAGCAGCAGAAGAAATTATCCCTGCCTGTAATGAACATTTGTAATCTGAGCCCCTTTCTGCACTGAATTTGTAGAATTTCCCAGGTCCAGTTGCACTGCTCGTGTCACAGAGCCAAGGCTTGTGTTTCCTTTTGTTAGCAAGGTCCATAAATCAGTATTCTGGAGTGGGAGGAATATAATTCAGAAATATTTTTCAGTTAATAATATTTTTTTTATCTTCAAGAACACCTCTTTAAGCTGCTGGCAATGCTTCTGGAGGTGCAGCCAGGCTGGGTTTGATTCTGGGTTATTCAGGTTATACACTTTATTATATAAAGCAGCCCAGTAACATCCCCAGCCTTTCCCAACCCCAGCATCCAGGTGATATTTCCTGGCTTTCCCACCAGCCACGCTCTGTGGTGTGGCTGCACAGAGTATTTTGCATGAAATGGAACGTGTGAACTCCTCAATGACAATATCTCACCAGGATGAATAAATGCCAAGGGCTGCTTTTTATTGCAGTCAGTGGGATGCCCGGGCTGATAGGTTGCTTTTCTTCCCTTCTGATGATGTCCATGACTCCAGTAACTTTATATTTTAATGCCAGTGCCTAGTGCTTTTCTTTCAGTCAGTAAATACACTGAACAAATTGCACAGAGCACCAAGGGAGATATTGGTTAAAACGTGGAAACACCTCTAGAAATGGCTCCGAATGGAATGGCAAAATATTTACCACCGTGCCTGAGCCACTTCAGTGCATTGTTAGTGTGAGAAGAGGCATGGCTATTGATAATATTTTCTGCTTATTTGAGTGTTTTACATTGCAAAGTGGGTGATGCTGTTGAGACGAGTTTGTAAAACAAGAGCTCTGTGCTGGATGTGCTCACCAGGAGAATCTGGCTGCTCTGCCAGGCCCTTTGTGCTGTTTTTGTTCTCAAGCAGTGAAACACTGCAAAGCCAACGCAGGGGAGCAGCCCTAACCCATAAATAATTGCCTTTGTTATTACAAGGATGGCCACAGGATCAACAGTTGTGCAATAATCTCCTCATTTGGCAATAAACAGCCTCATTTGTCATTAGCTTAACGGTCCCAAAATTATGCTGACTAAATGGAAATATGCAAATTGATGTTATAGCTAAATAGAGAAAGTTTGGCAAAAATCAGTTTGATGCTGGGTGTTCATGGGATTTCTACAACTGTCACATGAATTATCACTCTGATATACAGCAATATAACCATATAAATGATTTCTCTGAGATTTATAGCAAAGCTAATCTGTGTTCCTCTTGTAATTCATGGAGAGGAACAATCACATTTGCTCTGCCTGAGAAGAGGGAAAATTTGCATCTGCATTGACTCTGCCTTTTAGAGTTTATTACTCCCTTTCCTGTATTCTTTGTGCCTGTAATACTAAGCTGCAGGGGGATAAAATTTAGCAAAAAAAAAAAAAAAAAAATCAAATAGCTGTGCTATGTCTTTTCTTTGGAGGGTGTTTCTAGATGAAAGAACATTAGGAAAGGACACACAGGCTTGAAATTTAATGACTATACTTAACTATATTGGAAATAAGTATAGATTCCAACCCCAAACCTGTGTAATGCCTATAGTTCCTATAGCATGGCACATTATATAAAGACATAAAAGGCAGTCTGTACTCTCCTTTTATTTTAGAAGCAAATTGTGCCATAGAAATTGCATAACAAGCTGCCTGGATGAATGTTCCAGGCTCTCTTTAAGCCTGTAAATAAATGGTGTGCTCCTGGAAGATATGCAAAGTGCTGCTGTCACTTTTCCTTACGTCACCTTCTGAGCGCAAGGAAATTTGTTCCCACCAAACCCAGAAACACCTGAGACAGTCAGGGCTTGAAATCTGCTTTGTTCTCTAAGGTTATTCCAAATGCCATCACCTGCAGTCCTCTCATGCTTGAGGTAGAGCTCATGTCTGAATTTAAATCAAGCTGTGCTTGATGCATATTCAGATTCTGTTTATTTGGTTTCTTCTCCTCTTGGTAAAGTTCTTGCAAGACCTTGAAGATTTCTTGTCACCTTGCAGAGAGACAATAATGTGCCTTTCTGTCACTTTTAGAGACAGATAAATTGTTAATAAAGTGTTGGATAATTTTAAATTAGTGGAGAAGCAATTTTAGCTTTATTTGCAGAGAACTCTAAGTTTGCTGTGCTATTAGAAAAGTTTGGTCTGAAATGTGTAACTTCACAGGATCCTGTAACGAAGCTGTTATTCTTAACTTTTTTTTTTTTAATTCTTGTTGAAAAGAGAATTACCATATTTTATGAGGGCTTTTCTTTATTGTAACTATACCTACTATACGTTGAGATGTAAGAGAAGGAGATTTTTAATTTTTTTTTTTTTATTTGAAGGGGCAGAAAAGAATAAAGTAGTGATTACACTTAAAATTGAGATATGGCCCCATCATGTTTATGGGAGACAAGACCAGGGGCTGCCTGTCAGGGCAGATTTGTTCTCTAAGATGCCATACATGATTTATGGAGAAATAATACCCAAATAGATATTTTATTGATCCCTTTGATGCCCAGCCTGTCTCTGGGTGGCTGCTGAAGCTCCATGCTTTCCTGTAGACGTGATACCTTTAAGATTGAGCTGGTGGGTTTTAGTTTAGAGCAGGGGTGACACTGGTTTATCCTTAGCTGGCCACTTATGTGCTGATCATATTTTCATTTTTGTGGCATGGCTGACTGCTCTGTAGCTGCTGGGATGTGCCCACAAAACCCAAGCCACACAAACAGCAGTGGTTATTCAATATCATCTTTCAGAACCCCCCTGCAAATTGTTCCCACAGCAGAAATTCGACAGCTCAAGTTCTCAGCAAGGCCACAAACACCCAGGTCTGGCCTGGCAGTGGGCATTGCTGCTGTGAATTCCCCTCTTCATCGTTACTGTGATACTTTCATTATTCATTAATGCCAGCCTTGTGCCGTTCCCAGAAATCCAGTTTAATTTCCACAACCCTCAGCCTGGCCCAGTGGGGCTGCAGGGAACCAGGAATGGACAAACCCAGTGCTAGAGGGGTCAGAGAGGGGCTCTCAGTCACACACACAGCTTTACATCACAGCAACACGTCCTGGGGAACTTCTAGACACAAATTTCACTTCTTTATCAGCTTCCCTTTTGCCTATTTTTTTTTTTTTTTGTATTTATGTATTTTTGGTATTTATGCATTTTTTTGTATTTAAGGGAGACTGAAAATGAATTGTTCTTTTTGCCAGAGTGTGCGATTGGAATGTGTCATCCTGCAGGGTGTAAGTGCCTGTGTAGCTGGAGAGGCACCAACTTCTTAGCAAGCCTTTTACAATGTATGTGAGATCGTGTGAGGTGGTTATAATTAGCTTCTACTGAAAAATTTTGGTGATATTTAAAGGGCAAATCCCATTAAAGATTTGAAACAGAAGGTACTGGGAACAAATTCCAGCTAGAAAGGAACGAGACAGCTGCAAGGAGCCATTTCTTCTAAAATCCCTTCAGATTTATGGAGTCTCACATTCAGCACCATCAGACTCCCAGCAGCCACAAAGGAGGGGAAAGAATTGATGCTGTCCTGGTCACCTGTGTGACCTCGTGCCACGCTGCCATTCCTCCTCACCCACGTGAATCACTCCAGAATTATCCCCAAAGCTGATTTTCCACAGAGCGTTCTGCTGTCCCAAGGCCAGTTAATCTTTTGGAGATGCTCCCTGCTGGAGCACACTAAAATATCCTGAGTGTGAGAGAAACCTGAGCTCTCTTTGTGTTGCCCGTTCCTGGCAGGTTTTCCCTGCAGGTGCCCCAGATTCCAGGGTGATCCATCCCAGTGCAGGGTGTGAGCTCAGGCACACAAATCCTCTCTGCCCCCACGAGAGGTGATGTCCTGGTGTCCTTTTGGGAAGGATGCTGAAACCACTGCAGGAAAGGAGCCAGCTATTTGTTTTATCTCACCTTAATGCTACAAGGACACCTGCTTTGTTCCAAATTTTAAGGAAGATGAAATACTAAAATACCTGGAAATGCCAATATTTCTATTTTTTGACTGCAGTTCCTTCTTCACCTCACCATATTCATACGGTGGAATGGCTGTACTTGGTGAATAGGGGCAGACAAAAAAAGAGAAAGGTGGCATATCAAAAAAGAGCAGATTGTCTTGGCTTTCTTATGAAAAACACCCCAAATAAACAGAGGAACAACCCCCCCCAAAACTACCACAGCATAATTGGGATGGTAAATTATTAATTATTAAGATAATTTCATTATCTTCATTCATTTCATCCCAAAAGTAAGGCAGTGGGAACAACAAAATTCAAACAGCTTAAAATGAAAATCAGAATGTTATTGCAAATCATGAGACTGTGAAGAGAAAAAATTACTACAGAGGCAATAAACCCTGTTATTGTTTGTGCTGTAAGAGCTGCCTCTAATTTCTTGGGCTAACAAACAATCCCATCTAATTACAGAAACATTCCTCTTGATTAGGGTTGGCTGGTCCTTGCTTGCATCTCGCTGTATTTCATGTGAGAGGAGCTGGGAGTTCTTGATTGTCTGACAGCCTTGGCCAACTGTTGCTGCTAATTTGCATTTCCAAGCCCGCGAATCTGAAATGAAATGCAGCTCAGCAACCTCTGCTCGTGCCCTTGCAGGGCCTCAGGGCTTCCTGCACACCTGCGGGGAAAGCCTCGCAAGGCAGAGCATGAAGGAAATTTGTGGTGTTTCCCATGAAAATATAACCAAAAGCATCTCCTCTTTAACTGAAAATCACTCAGAGAGGAAGTCTCAAAACCAGTGTTGGATGAGCATGGAAGGAATGAAGAGCTGTCTCTTTGTTGCATTAAAAACATCTTTTTTACCTCTTATAACTGGAATAACAGTTGATAAGATCTAAACTGCACTGTTGTTTTAACTTAAACATTATATACCCATGCTAATGGGATGGTTAATTGAGGAAAAATAGGAAATATATAATGATAAAAGAGTTCTTTGTAAGTCATAATTTTCTTTTCCTCATCTAGATGAGTTTTGCCATTAATTAAACCCCAAACTCTAAGGATTCAGTCACACAGAATGTTCAAAAATGGTCTTGTTCAGTCAATAAACGTTTTCCTTCTTGCAAGGAATTTCAAACCTGATCTCAGTCGGGTCATGTTTAAGGATTCAGGAATTTTCCAATGTTGTTGTTTTGCATAGAAAGGCAGCATTTTCCTAAAGCTAGCCCAGTTTGAGGGGGACCTGTTAGAAACTTTCCAGCTAGAAGGATTTTTTCCTTGGCAGAGAATGTGCCATCACCCTTGGATGAAATAAACCCTGATCTTGCTCGAGTTACTGATACTGCCTGCCTTGGAAAGAGCAATCACCCCGTGGAAAGCACAGCATTAATATCTGGATTATTTACCTCCATTTCCAGCTCGGCTCACAAGCCCTAGTACAGGTTGAGGTAGGTAACTGTGTCAATTCCAGATCAAAGTGGGTATGTCTCCTCTCAGTGGAAATATTGTGAAAACTGTGCTTTTGGGTTCTGAGTCAAGATGATGGATAACACTTTCTGTTCAAGTTAGAAACACAGCTGATAAAATGAACGGGTAAAGGTCCCTCATGCTGCTGAAATACTGCCTTTTGCAGCACTCTGCTCTTCTGCTGGTGTCAGATTTTATATTTGTCAATAAGTTTTATTCAATGTAAATACGTGTACCTGCTGTTAGATTTGTATGAAGAGATTCACACATGCAGTGTTTATTTCTATAAATTGTGTTTTTAGTTATGCAGGTTGTGTATTTATACCAGTTTGGAGTCCAATATTTTGTGTGTGCCTTGATGAAACCACATCTTATAATATGTTTGTATTTAAAGTCAGTTTTGTAGTCAGTCTAAGCACTTTCTTCCTATTTCTATAGTAAAGAAGTGACAAGAGACCAGGACAGCCTGTGTCCTGAAAAGCAGCTGTTACCTACAGCTTGGATCTTCATATCAGGCTTTTCACTCTTCATATGATTATACATTAGAATACTAGTTGTGAGAGAGTAGAGAACTTCACCCAATTTGTTAGGTCCAAAATAAGGCAGTCTGAGGCAAATTCTTTTTCCCAGTTGGATTATATTTCCTGAAAACAGATAGAAAATAAATTATTCCTAATATGAATAGACTCAGTGCTAGATTAATTTACAGGAGTCCTCTTGACTCCACAGTATGGGTATTGAGAAGGGTTTTTTAAATTTTTTTTCTTGTACTTGGCTCAGAATGCAAAAATCTTAAAACTTAAACACCTTGGTGAAAACCTTTGGAAAGTTCCTGTGGGAGCTGCCTTTTTAATTGTTTTTTTCTTTTTTTCCCTCTCAAATTAACTCAATTTAAAAAAAATTAAAAAGAAACAACATCTTTCAGTTAGTTCCTTTCTCTACCTCATAGTTGTCTAGTGGTTTATTTTTGGTTTTTTTTAATGTTCTCAGATTTCCTCCATGGAAAGGCTGTGGGGAGATTATTTTACATAATTTTTATGAGTAACTCAGTCTGCAAAATATATGTAAAGAGCCATCAGCAATCTGTCATTTGGCATCTGGAGCAAAGCCCCTCATACTCCCTGAAGTATGAGAGTCCAAATTCATCCTGCTGCAGTTTCATTGGGCTGAGGGCTGGTGCATTAAACAACTGCACAGAATCTGCCTGAGTCATTTGTTGTGATATTCCTGCAAAATATTCAGGATCTTCACTGGAGGCAAGGATACAGCACCAAAAACTGAGAGAAAAAGAGAATCAGCTGCTTGAACTTAGATCTCACTAAAAACCTTGGGTTTGGCTCCCTCCTCTTTCCAAATGCCCGCTGAAACACTCCTCAGGCGTTGATCACGCAGAATCAGGGTCATGATGTCCCTGATTTCTTGGGGAATTTGCTCCAGTTTGCCCTGAGTGGGAGCAGGGTGAGCTGAGAGCAGTGATATCTCAAAACCAGAGCAGTGACATGGCAAAAAGGGAGCAGTGATATGATAAAAACAGGGCAATGATATGAATCGCAAAAACCGGAGCAGTGATGTCACAAAATTGAGCAGTGATGTCACAAGAACGGAGCAGTGGCGTCACAAAAATTGAGCAGTGATGTCACAAAACCAGAGCAGTGACATGGCAAAAAGGGAGCAGTGATATGATAAAAACAGGGCAATGATATGAATCACAAAAATCGGAGCAGTGATGTCATAAAATTGAGCAGTGACATCACAAACAACTGAGCAGTGACGTCACAAAAAACAGCAATGATGTCACAAAAACAACAATGATGTCACAAAACCAGAGCAGTGATCCCTGCCCGGGTCAGTGAACTGCAGGGGATTTTGGGGCATTCAGGTTTTGTGTTCCTGCCTCCGAACCCTGACAAATTACCCTCTGCATTTAGAGCAGGTCAGTGCCCGCCATTGGTGCATCAGGGATTTACAGCCCTCAGATTTGCTCAGTTTTCATCCTGCCCTTGTGCAGATCGCGGGGCATACCAAGAGGTGCATTGTGCCCACAATGAACTGTGTATTAACTTAGTGCTTTTATATCCAGCCTTGAACAGAGGGAAAAAATGGTGCTTGAGGTCCTGGGGGTTTGAGTGAGGTGGAATGGCAGTGTCTGGAGAAAGGCAAATATTTTGTTCCCTCAGTCTTCTTTATTAAAAAAAAAAAATCTAAAGAAAGTGCCTGTGGGCTAAAGCATAATCTTTTCTGTTCAATTTCAAACGAGAGAAAAATGGGAAATAGCAGGTAACAAAGTGAAAGTTAGACTCTAAACAGTCCACCAAGTTCTTATTTTAATTATAGGTCTGTGTTCTCATGAAAGCCATGAGACAGCACAGAGATCTCAGGGCTGTACAAACGGGGTTTGTCATTATCTGTGCCATGGCTGGGTTGTGAGGTCCCTGCTACAAAGAGACTTTCACAATGTTTTATTTAAAATGACACATCGTAGAATCTTAGAATGCTTTGGAAGGGACCTTAATGATCATTTCCTTTCAACCCCCTTTCCTGTTCAACTTCTTGTCTTACTAATTTGAGTGTTTCAACAATTGTCACTAGATTTTCTGCAGGAGAGGAACTTGGGGAACAGCAGGAGAGAAGACTGGCTAAAACTGGGTAAAAAACCTTGACTTTTTAGATATCACTTGCTAAATATCATTATTATAGATATAAATTTATTAGGCAGTATAATAGCCTTCTTTCTAAAAGTACATGGTGTTTATTTTCTTTACTTTTATTTTTCTTTACTTCAGTCTTACATGAATTTCCAAATTCTCTCACAAGTGGAAGACAATGGTAATATACATTAATCTGAGAGATCTCTTCACTACGTTGCAGCAACTGTTTGGCATGTCCTGTTATCAGGTCTCTGAAAAGGGGAAGATTTTAGCATCTTTGCAAGGATTCCAAACACTGAGGATTTTTTTTTTTTTAACAAACATAGCAGTGCCAAACTACTGTTAAAACATGCAGCATTTTCTTACAGTCAGTCTTTATTTTTTTTTAATTTATTTAATTTTCAGTGATTATTCCTGGTCCCGTGTCATTCTTGTCTTTCATTCTCCTGTAATTGCTCCTTCCCTTGTTTTCAGTTTGCCCTTCTTGCTTTTGCAGAATCTCTTCCTGAATATTCTCAGTATAAATCTGGCTTGAACAAACACTAGAAATGAAAATGTTCATTTTATCCCGGGACAGATATTATTCCCTGTTGGATGCTTTCATTTGACTTACCACCCCCTGAAGTTTTTAGAGCGTTTTGACAATTATTTTAATTCCGCTCTTAAAAAAAAAAAAAGGAAAGAAAAAAAAGAAGAACGTTATTTCACTGTGATTGGCAGTGGAAACTTTGAGTTCATTTCCCAACTGCAGCTAATTAGTCAGTCATTGCAGTGTGCTCCAGTTAGATGGCAGAAGCCAGCGCTGCTTTCCGAGCCTCCAAGTCATGAGGGCAGGACAAGGACGCTTCATGTGCCAAGGAATGCGAAATGAAAGCTTTCACTTTGGCATGGGATGTAAAAAAATAACTCTGGACCTTTACAAGCAGCTCCATGTCTTAATGCTGGATCACCCCTGAAACTGCTCTCAAGCTGTGCTTTGACCACAGCAGGGAAGCGTTTGATTAACGACCACAAGAAAGAATGCGCTGAACAATGAGACATCAAAGGCAGCAGCTTCCTGACAGCACTCATTGAGCACTGATTAATGAGTGACACAAATGGAGAATGTATCACCTCCAGTGTATTTAAGAAGGCTAATAAGTATCATGAGGTGAAGTTCACAAGAGTCATTAATTGGTAAAAATAAAGAGCAGCACCTTTTAAAATATGTTGTAAAATTTCACATTTGGTCTGGCGTAAAGATCAGCCCTATAGGGTGACATGGGCAATGCTCACATTGCAACTTTCCTTTTTAATGGAAAGATCTTAGAATAGTTTAACTGGGGGGGAAGATTTATGTGGATTTCAATGAGCATTGCAATTTGAAACTCTTTCATGCTATAATAATAAACAGTCCTTATTTAATGTTCTTAGTTTTCATGGTAGTTAATTACTGCTGAATTTTCAATGGCAATACTGAAGAACATAAGGAAGAGCAGAAATATTACAAACATCAGTGATCTGAAATAAGGTGAGAGGTAACTGAGCATCATTAGCAATTCAGAGATGTTTTTATGCCTTTGGTTTACATCACTTAAAGCTAATGGCTCAAAGAACACATTCCATTGCAATCAGGTGCAATGTTCAGACCAGAGCTGTCTTCTAGTTTGGTTGTACTTCTTTCAAGCGCTGCAGAATCCCATTCAGACTGTTTGAAGTGTGGTGATGGCATCGGGAGGAGGTCAGGAGCTCAAAACTGTGAGAGAAGTTTGTTGGTCCCCTGCTCCCAGCATGCTGTTAGCTGGAGAAGAGAGGGCTCCAAGGACACCTTGGAGCATCACCTGGAGCCTAAAGGGGCTCCAAGAGAGCTGAGAGGGACCTGGGACAAAGGTGTGGAGAGACAGGAGAAGGGGCTGCCAGCAGGAGGGCTGGGTGGGATATTGGGAATAAACCCTTCCCTGGGAGGGTGCCCTGAGCAGCTGTGGCAGCCCTGGATCCCCGGAAGTGTCCAAGGCCAGGCTGGATGGGGCTTGGAGCAATTTGGGATAGGGGAGGATGTCCCTGCCCATGGCAGGGGGTTGGAATGAAATAATCCTTAAGGTCACTTCCAAGCCAGGCCATTCTCTCATTCTGTGCTCTGCCATAAATACAAACGTGCTCTCCACGTGGCTTCCACCTTTAATTGCCAATTGTTCCTTCTCCACCCAGCTGCAGGGAGCCAAGGCCAGGGCCAGAGATCCTCACACACCAGTGTGCTCCTGGTGGAGTTCACTGCTCTGAACTGGGTACAAAAGTTTCCTTTCTCTGAACTGGGCACATGTCACAGACATCTTTTATGAAAAATCCTTTCCTTAGGATTTTTCCTCCTGAGAAGCTGGGAGGCCTCAGGAACAAAATGCAAACAATGGTTATCTGCTGCTGTGGGATGCAACAGGTGCATCTGGGATTGGTCTCATGTGCTTGTTTCTGATTAATGGCCAATCACAGCCAGCTGGCTCAGACTCTCTGTCCGAGCCACAAACCTTTGTTATCATTTCTTCTTTTTCTATTCTTAGCCAACCTTCTGATGAAATCCTTTCTTCTATTCTTTTAGTATAGTTTTAATATAATATATATCATAAAATAATAAATCAGCCTTCTGAAACATGGAGTCAAATCCTCATCTCTTCCCTCATCCTCAGACCCCTGTGAGCACTGTCACAGGCACACAAGTTTCCCTTCTCTGAACTGGGTGCACAAATGTCCCTTCTCTGAACTGGGCACACACATTTCTCTTTTCTGAACTGGGTACACAGTTTTCCTTTTCCAGGGGGGAAGAGCTGCTCGCACGCTGGGATCAAAGCTGTGGAACCCACCCAGGCAATAAGAGCAGGCACAGAGGTTCCACTCAGCCCTGAGCAGTTCCTGGGAGCTGAACAAGTCACCCAGGCACAGCTGGAGTGATGTTCTGCTCTCACAAAAGGAGGCCCTGGAACCCCTCTGCAAACCTTTAGCAGCAGAACAAAAATGAGGGCAGTGCCTGGGATTAGAGGAGATCAGATCCAGCTCCCTCCTCTGCCTACAGGGGTTGTTAAAGCTCTCAGAAGAGCCCTAATTAGTGTGCTATGAGGTATTCTATGGAAGAATGCTCTTGGTTGCTCCTGATGTTATTGCACTTGGCATTAAATAATTAAATCTTTGCTGGAGAAGAGATGTAAGGGAAAGGCAAGGGGGTGGAGGGGGAGAGAGAGTGCACCAAGATGACTTTTAAACAAAATGTGTGAGAAATTCAGACTTGTATTCTCATTCCTATAAATACAACCCCACTTCCCACCTCACAGTCGTTTAAGGAGGGAACATACATCTCCCTATCTCAATAGCCTCCAATCTACTAGACAATTAAATTTGCTTTTAATGAAATGTTGGGAGAATTTGGGGAGGGTTTGGAGCTCAGAGGCTCTGTTGGTGCACATGCTGGAGGCACTCTTTCCCTGCAGGGAGGGTCAGACCCCTCCACTGAGCAGAGATGCTCTGGTGGCCCTGAGCAGTTGGGTTTGGAGATAAATCCTCTCAGCAAGGCTGCTGAGGAGAGCAGGGCGTGTGGGAGGCACAGATTTATGGTGTGACCCTGGAGCCTCTGCAGTGAAAGTTGAGGCTGTGATGAGGCAGATGCATGGCTGCAGTGCTGAATTTGGTCAGGAAGCTGTGCCAAAAGTGTGTGAGAGCCCCTCAGCCTCTGCTGTGGGGGTCACTGGGCTGCTTTGTTATTTTGGGACGTGACATCAGATGGAGAAGGGCTGCTCTGTTCAATGTCAGTTCTGCTAAAAACATAAAATTGCACAGCTCAGGGGCAGGGTTCTGCTGAGAGGGAGATTTTTTCTGATTTTAGTGCTGGGTAGAAATATATTTGTGTGTGTGTGTTTGCATATACACACACTAGAAAGGTGTGCCTGGGAAATTATTTCTGTCGTGACAATTTTTTAATTGTATCTGTGGTCTTTGCAGGTGACAGCCTAAGTGTGTCAGGTTTTCAGAAACTGCATATTGAGGCAGTGACCACGTTCATTAGTTGTTATTTCTGGGTTTTTTGTAATGCTTTAATAAGACAAAGTTATACCTGAAGTTAATCATTTTCTGTGTGAGACCTGAATATGTAATGTAGTCATGGGAAGTTCCCTTGTATCATTGCAAAGTTCTACACTTATCAGAAGTTCTGGGGCTAGAAAGGAGAGATCTCTTCTTGAGGCTTCCGGCATTGCCTCAGTCAGGCTAAAAGCCATGTTTCAGTGCTTTTAAACCCAGAAAAAGGCAGTTCTAATTAGTGATGTTTGCTAAAGGCTTTCAAAGGCTGTCACAGTCTGAGGATGCTTGGGGGCTCAGGGGGGGCAAGGTCAGAGTTTCCAGCATTGTGGTCCCATTAGTGCAGAGCACTTAAGTTAATCTGGGCTCTGTTAAGGCTGAGTTAAGCCCCGAGCTCAGCAATGGAGCTCAGAGTGCAACAGGCAGGACTTGGGAGCTGATCCAGAATCGGGGAAAGCCTCCCTGCCCAAACCTGGGCTTTGAGAGAACTTGCTGTGAGCACTTCTGTTTGCGCTGCTCATGGCCAGATACCCAAAATACCAAATCTGCTCTTCTGCTAAACGGCCTGGCTTGGGTCTCGCTGGAAATCAAACTCCCTGCATCTTGCTAGACTTGCAAAGATTTGTGTTTGAATGTAATAATGATCTTGATTTGGTACACTCTTCAATCCCTCATTACCCAAAGAAGGATTTATTTCAGTAATGCAGGAAGTGATCTCTTTATATAATTGTAGATTTTTTTATTATTCCTCTGACTCAAAGGCACATTGTAAGTGCAAAATAGAAATTTTGACTACTGCAAAGGAAAGTTATTAAACTTCCATTTATCTGAATTCTGGCAAAACCTTTGGTGCCTTGTGGTGATATTCTCTGTCTGCAGCTGTGTTGTAGAGACCAGATGGCAAAGCTTTACACTTTTCCACACTCTTCAGCTGAGATGCTGCATGAAATTAGGCTACAATTACATTATGAAGAGTAGGAAGCTTCCAAACTTGAAGAAAATAAATGATTTTAAATGCTGTGTCTCTAGAGGATTATGATGAACCCTTCCAGTTTCAGTACTGCAAATTTTCTTTACTTTGAGGCATTTGTAGTCTGGCAGAAAGGGTTTTTTTTGCTGCAGTTGGCATTTGGCACTCAGCGCGGTCACTGCGGAATTGCCTTTGGGATTTGCAGGTTGTGACTCGCCTTGTGAGAAGGTTTGCATCCCATGCTCATGTTCCTCTCCCTCTGCTTCTTTCTGATCATTCATTGCATTTTTTAATTGAACAGCAGAATCTTTGCATCATCAATCATTCTTCTCTCTTACACCATAAGAGGGAGAGATCACATCTTGATCACGATAATCTGCCAAACTCTGTCTCAGTTTGGCTCTGTGGTTTTGTCTCAGCACCTTCTCCTCTCCAGGATCTCCAAACTTATTCCTGCTTATTTCAAGAATTTATTGCTCTGACTGATTTTCTTTCTATTACTCTTTTCTACTCTTTTCTATTGTTACTTATTTCTGGGAGCTCTTTCCAAGTGTTGGGATTTCACCTCATCCAAAAGAGGCTGGGCCTTGCACAAAGGTGTCTGTCCCTTCTCACCTAAATGTGATTTATAATCTAGGTATATAAACATAAAGGCACCACATGAAGGCAAAGTTAAGCTTAATACTGTATGAAAATTATCACTTTGTCTTCATTTTATCCTTTTATCCTGCATAAGTACTTTCATGACAACTTTTGAGAAGGCCAGTTCTCAGTGAAAGCTCTGGCTGTTTGCTGGAGAACTAATGCCACATAAATCACTTCTCCTCCTTCTGCAACCATTGCTTTGCAGCTCAAAGTTCAAGGCTCTGCTTTTTCTCCTTGTGGGACAATTTGCACCAGCTGGGGCTGGGATTTGTTGAAAAAATCTGTGAGGAAACTGATTTTGCTCAGGACAAAAGACACCAACTATTGAATCCTGTTTGCCATCCCATTGTGTTTCTGAGGTCTGTGCTTCTGTCACAGAGCAGGATTTCTGGTTTTGGCAAAAGAAGCACATTCTTCATTTTATTGCTGGCTGTAATTTCCTCTGTTATCAGTATAGAACATAATTTTCTTGTCTGTTCTGCTGCTCTCTGGTGCTCCCACATCCACATTTCTATTCACACTTCATCCACATCCATCTCCGTGCTTCTGTCACAAATCTTTCAGAGGGCATTTCAGCAATGAGCAATTAAATTGCATTAACATATTAGCATTGTTAAATGCATTATATACCAGCCCTGAGATACCACCAGAGTTATAGAAATTGCCCTCCAGAACACAGAAACAACAGACTGAGCTGGATATTACCTCTCCCTAGCCAGACTGGGGCAGGTTTGCTTCTCCTTTCCTTCTGCTGTTGCCATTTTCCCTCTGAACATTAAAATCCCAGCTGTATTTTTAATTTTTTAAAATGTTTTTCATATATTTTTGATGAGGACTTCTGGAGTATATGGACACTTTTGGAAAAATGCATTTATCCAAGTGGTATTTAAAAGGTAGTGCATGAATTCAGCCTTTGCTACTTCATTTAGCCACGACATTCCCAAGCTTGCTGCAGTATCTGTGAGGAAGGAAGCAAACTTAATTGCAAAGTCAATGCTAAATTAATTTATAAGTCATGCACACTTTGCACAAGTATCTTCTTCCATGAACTTGAATTGTCACGTTAACTCAGTTTTCTCCTAAAGGGCTTTGAGAGTGATAATCTTATTTTCTCATCTAGTTTCACATGTAACAGAAATGAGGAACTACTGGCCTTGAGCATAAAATCCTTCAAATGCATAATGGTATTTTAGGAGTCTCAAAATATAGTGAGCTCGATGTTTTCTTTTAAAAAATACACTTGAAATGAATACCTGAAAAATATGCTGCATAATGAAATGAGATATGAAGTGATTGCCTTGAGAATAACTTACAAAGATGATTTTTGCCCTTCAACTCCTGCTCTACACTGAGCATTTCTCTCACATATTAGCTTCCAAGTGGATTTCATTGCCAGTAAATAATGAGTCTTTGAAACAGCTGGGAGTCAAGGAACTTCTTCTCCCAGGAATAAAGAGCACTTTTTTACACAATCCCCTCCACCCTGCAGCCTTATTGTGGGAGCTGCAGCTCCAGTGGAAAACCACTTGGGTTTGAATGGGCAATCAGTTGTGAGCCTGCCTGCACGCCCAAGGGGGAGGATATGCTCCTTCCTGAGATGAAGGAGAGAGAACCAAATGGAAAAAGTCCCAGTTTCTCATTTTGCATGTCTGTGGTGGTAACAGAGGTGGAGAGTGTGGTTCTGCTGGCTGGGTCAGGGGCACAGCACGGGCAGAAACTGGCGCAGCACACTCAGGGTGGTTCCTGCTGCTCTCCTCCCTCGGGGGAGGCAGCTGGGGTGATGCCAGGGCTCAGGAGGGCAGGTCTGGATGTTTCCTGAGGAAATCTGGGGGTGAGAGCACTGAGGGCTGTCTAAATAAACACTGAGAGTGCAAGGGGAGTGCAGGCAGGCACGGGCAGCTGTCCTGCCACTGTCCCAGCACTGTTTGTCTCAGTGGGATTTATTGCTATGGTGGCACCCTGGAAACTCAGAAAAGTCATTGAGTAAGGGCAGCAAATCCAGCCTGAGCACCAGCTCTGCTGGAAACAGAGCTGGCTCTCATCAGGAAAAGTGTAAGCTGAGATTTCCATTCTGAGGGAGTTTAAACTGGGTAGAGTGTCCTCAAGGATGTTTGATAGCACAGTACAGAAATAAATGTGTGCTCAAAATCCAGATCAGGACTTGTGGCCTTGGGTATGTCTAAATTCATATTTGTGGCTGGAAGATGATGATCATAAGATCAGTGAGACTTTCCATGCACTGTGCACAGCAAATTCTTCTTGTGTAATATGCTGCATAAGCCACTATAGGAAAAAAAAATCTAAAAATATTTGTAGATTCTAAATCAGCAATGAATGAAAAAAATGCAAAAAACAAACAAACAAACAAAAAAAAAACAACCCAAAAACCCCCAACAAAACTGATTTTAGGGGGTTTCTAAATGTGCTGAGAGAACACTGAAAAGTGAGCTTGGGTTTTGTCCCATTGAAGGAGTCTCCTGTTTCTGGCCAGCAAACTGAAATAATGGATTGAGAGATTCCTTTCCTGGTGCTTTCCTCTGGGTACTACAAGCAGGAAGGTTGTGCAGTTTTCTTTTGTGATGAGGAACACATCTCTGCATTAATGGTGGAGGAAAATGATTCTCTGAGTTTCTATGGGTCAGCCTCAGCTTTCTTTTTTATTTGTTTTATATAATAATGTTGTTTATGTGCAGAATACTTACCAAGGCTTGCCTGCAAAGACCCAGGATCCCTTTTCAGATATGCATATTTTAGATGCCATGCTATTAAATCTAACTGCGATTCTGTTGCTTTAAAATAAATAAATAATTGAGCCTGCTGCCCTTGTATTTGTCTCTTCCAGCCTTCTCCTGCTAACAAAGAGTATTATAAATGATAGCTGAATCTGGAAATTAGACAAGACTTCCCTTTTCTTTTTTTTTTGTGGGTATTTTTTGCTGTAATGCATTTTGTCTGTTTACTGGCTTGAGGTCACTTCCCCCTGTGAGACTTATCTTTTTAATGGCAGTCATTTTTAACATGCACAATTTTTCTGTAAGCATGACATTCACTATCTCTATAATAACAATCATTTGGCTTATGATTTAAACCATTACAGCACTGCACCATGCTGTGAGACTCAAATGCTGGCTTCACTTTTACATTGTTTATTTTCCTATCAGCATGTTGACAGTTCATAACTCTTGGCTACTTCCACACTGACTGCAATTTCTGTGCAGCTTTAGTGGAAATAAAGAACTGCATCAGACAATTGTTTTTTTTTGATTACTTGCCTAAGCATGCTGTAAACTTGGTATCAAGATGCTGAACTGGACAGCCACTCTGGAACATGGCCCAGATTTGCTGGGAAATGGGTGGGAAATATCACTCTTTAAAATATAGGGGAGGTGTAATAGACAAGGATCAATGAAAACCTTTTTACAACCTAAATAAAGCTGGGATATATTAAGTACTAAATTAATAGACAGATTTATTGTCTGGATAATTTTGTTTCCTCTCTCCACCCTTCTTCTCTCCCTCATTTGAGGAGCACTAATTTTGAAAGTTTAGTATGATGGTCTGTGAGTGAAGAAAATTTATTTTACAGGTGATGGTTTTGGGTTTTGTTTGAATTAGTGGAATTTGTTTGGATTATCTAAAGGTTCTGTAGAGATCTTTGCTCCCTGAAGGAATTTCACACATTTTTGCTGCTCTTCAGTTTTCTGAAGGAATCTCTGTATCCAGCAGGAGCAGGAGAGGGCATTGCTGGTAAATCTCATCTCAGGACAAACAGGCTCTGGAAACTTAGCACAAAGTTCTGAGTTCAATGTGAAATAATGACTGGGGTTTCTTTTTTAAAGAAAGTTTAGTTTTCATCTCACATAAATACAGTGGGGTTTTTACAGCTGGCTTCCAAGGTGTATCTCTGCCACAAAATTCTCAGACACAGTTTGAGTCCCGTCCTCTTTCAAAGAAAATCTCTAAAGAACTTTTCACCTGCAAAGGAATTATTTTTGCAAATTATCCAACCCAAGGTGTCCATAGGTTTAACTTGGTTAATGTTTTATGATGCAGACAGTTTCTGATCTGCACATATTTATCTTAATGAGCCTTCCCTATAAAATAAACAGGAATATTCTGGTCTTCTGTACAAGTGTAGTTCTTGGTATTGGCCAAAAATATACAGAAAAGCCAAAAAAATCATTTTATCACTCTCTTATTTCTTTTCTTGATTAGAGTTAATTTCTTTTGTGGCAACAGTTTTGTTATTAAAATGAAAATAGAACGAGGGAGAACTTTGTGTCTTAAAGATGATTGAAGCTGCCTGTCACAGGCAGTACAGAGGCAGAATTTGGTTTATGCAAAGATAAATTTGTTTAATAAAATCTCATTTTCCAGGCTTTAATACTAATGAGTTGGAGAACTTCTACTTTCAGATACTCCTGATGACTTGTGAGTGTGTTACACATGTGCAGTGTAACCCCCATTACTTGGGTGTACAATTAAACTTCAGGTTTGCCTCACAAGCTTCAGGAATTGTGTGATTATTCCCTTTTCAAGAAAACATTTCCAGTGTGTCCAGTTGTAGATAAAAAGCTTGACCTTGTGTTTTGAGCATTTAGTTTAAAGTCATGTCATCTGGAGAAGTCAGAGATATTTCAAAGGTTTTTTAATAAATCTGATGTCAGAAAACACAAAATTTCAGAGTGAGTGACAATGGTTATAGTCCAGTTTTTACATATGATAAATGTTTCATATGTATCTGGTATATATTTGGAGACAATTGCAGGGGCAATTGTGGGGATTTCATCTGAGTCAACCTTTTTTAGCTTGCTTTTTTTGGGGGGTTTTTTGGTTTTTTATGACATGACCTCTTGAGGATACACTCAGTGCCTGCAGATGAAAATGTTTGGTTTTTCCCTGATTTCTTATCTTCCTTATAAGTGTTCAGTGAATTTGTACAACATAAACTGATGATGTGTTTGGAAGAATATTTCATACCATTTTACACTCTCCATCATGTTGGTGTGGAAATAACCTACTTTTAATTTTTCTTTAATTCTACCATTTGAATTGACATTCTTGTAAAAGTAAACAGGTAGGAGGATGGTAGGGCAGAACTTAATTTTGAAACATTCTTATTCCACTTGATATTTGCCTTTTTTTTGTCTTGAAATTCAAATTTTTGGCATTGTGTTAATGCAGCTGTTACTCAGTTTGAGATATCTCTAACAGGAAGAAAGTGCTCTGAGCTGGGGAACAAAGGGTGACAAATGTCATTCTGCACATCAACTTTCCCAACACTACCCCTGAAGCAGACAGTACATTAACTTTAAAAAAAAAGCAAAACAAAAAAAGCATTTGAAGCAGTTCAGCGTCAATATGTTATAAAAGTCTCCTAAACCTCTTGTCATTTGGGATAAGGACATCAATAATAGTCATTGTCAACCTTCATTACACTCAGATCATCCATTTTTGTGTCCCTCAGGATGTTTTTCATTGATATTTTCCCTGGAAAGAGAAAAGGCCCTACATCAAGCTAGTGCATAAAGCTTGATTCCTTTCCTCAGGGCTCTTAGTACAAGAGAAACAAATTATTTTAATTACTCTTTTTCTCTTTTGATTTCTTTTATTATTTGTTTGTTCGGTTGGTTTTTCCTCTGAGTTCCTCTCAGGTTCTTAACCTGTTCCTACATGCAGAATGTCCCTTGCTTATTAATCCACATTTTAAAAGTCCAAGAAAAAGGGAATATTCCACTTGCAAACACATAAAAAAGGGGAGATGTTGAGAAAATTACATCCATGCTTGCCTTTCTCTAGGGATTTGTCTCAATGTTGCTGATATTCTTTATTTTACACCTGCCTGGAGTTTGGCTTTAATGTCCTTGTTAGCTCTTGCAGGTGGAGTTACCAGCACCACCTGAGTTCTTTGGGGTTCTTTTGGAAAAGACAACAAAAAAGATAAAATTCATGGCTATGGTTTGAATTTGAGATCTTTGCCAACACAGGAGGGAGGTGCAGGTGGTTTTGAGCTTGGATGTTGGTATTCAGAAATCAGTATCCTGAACCTATTTGTCTTTATCTAAAGAAGACAAAAAAAAAATTGTTTTCTATACAATGACCTGTTTTATCAGACCTTGCTAGAGATTTTGCTAGAAGTAGATAAATATTCTCACAGAGAAAAAAAAACAAACAAAAAACCCAAGAAAACAAAAAAAAACAAACAAAAAAAGCCCAAAAAATCCCAAGAAAAACCAAACCAAACCAAACAAACAAAAGCCTTATCAGGAAACCCCTTTGATCATATTTTTTTGTGCCAGGCAAAGAATTTGATGAATACAAAAATGCCTCTGCTCAATATAGGAGCTGGGGTACACGAAACAGTCCTGTAAAAATATGCAACAGTTGAGTTCCCCTTCATAATTAATTTCCCTGCTCGTTTCTGAGTTTTTATGCCTTTAGCTTTCAGGATTTTGGGTTTTTTTTTTTTTGATGAATTTTGACCAGCCAATCCCACTCCAGGTTTCATTAGCGCGGTGTTTGCAGAGCGGCGGAAATTTCTTTCTCTGGTGCCACTTTCAAGAGGCTCTTCAGGTGGTGGATGTACTCATCATGCCTCTTTTGTCAGCGCAGGGCGCTTCGTTAGAGCGTGGCAGCGCTTGAAAGGGCAGAGCCTGCCGAGGCAGAGGCCCGAGCAGGCCTGGGGAAGCGGGGCTGGAGCACGGCTGGGGAAGCGGGCCTGGAGCGCCACTGTCGGCTGTCAATGCAGCCCTGCCTCAGGCCATTCCCACAACATCTCTAATTCTGTCCCCCTCTGACCCCTTTCATGCCAGAAAATGGCGGAATTGCGCAGTCGGGCCTTTGGAAAGTGGCGGAGAGCCTGGCAGCGCTTGAAAGGGCAGAGCCTGCCGAGGCAGAGACCCGAGCAGGCCTGGGGAAGCGGGCCTGGAGCGCCACTGTCGGCTGTCAATGCAGCCCTGCCTCAGGCCATTCCCACAACATCTCTAATTCTGTCCCCCTCTGGCCCCTTTCATGCCAGAAAATGGCGGAATTGTGCAGTCGTGCCTTTGGAAAGTGGCGGAGAGCCTGGCACAATGGATTCCTCGTGATATTGTGGGGAATGTTGAGCCGGGCCCACGGGGGTTTTCCAAGGGGTGGAATTGTGCTGATCATCCTACAGGGCAGTTCAGTTTTATCTCCAATCCTACAAATAAAACATGGGTGTGCTTTCCTTGCCGTTAAAGCCACTCTATAAAACGATGCATGAAGTGATTGTGAGGGTGCTGGCCTGGAAATACTCTGTATTTTTGCAAACAGCTCAAAGGCAGTGATGCTGTGTGAGCCTTTCTAACACCAGGGCACCCTCTGACCCAAATCCTCCGAAGGGACTGAGCTCTGTGAAACACCTTCAGGCTCTGTGGCATCAGAGCAGTGCAACACTCTCAGAGTTCCTTGTGTGTGTGAGGAAATTGGAGAGACAATATTGTTCTCCAATACAAATAACTGAAAACTGATGTTTTTCTCCTAGAGTGGACTGGATGTGACACAGCCCTTCCCCATCCCCAGCACGGGCACAATGTCCCTGAGTTACCTGAGCCATGTTTTGGTGGCAATGCCCACTCTGGCAGCTGGCATGTCCTGCAGCTGCTGCAGGGAAGGCATGGGAGGAGGGAAGGCACTGCAGGATCCTGCTGGGTGTAAGTTTAGGACTGACAGACAAGCACGTGAACCTTGAATTTATATGCAGGTAAGCACTTCTCTTCCTCACCTCGCTTTTATACTTTGCTAAATCCAGATTTAGGCTTGGTTTTCTTCTTATGGCACGGTTGTGAGGACATGTCATTTATAAACCCTTGAATCTATTCACTTCTTTCTTCGTGCTCTGCCTACCCCAATTTAAAGCTGTGGTTACTGGGAGAAAGCACAGGGATCTGGGAGGAAAATAATGTTCACCTCTTGGCTTTCTGTTGTAAGCATAATATTCAGAGTGTTTTTTGCCATATTAATGTGTAGCTCATAATTGTTATTATTGCCAGTGATTTACTGATGAGCCTCTTAACTTTAAGCAATGCTGTGACTCAATCCCTTTCCCTGTAGCATTAAGAACTAATTTGACATTTGCTACAGGCAAAGCTGAAAGATGACTCAGATTGTCAAATGTCCTTTGTCCTCACAAATGCAAAATCCTCCAGCCAAGTTTCAAATGCAATTCCATTTTATTCTAATTTATTGTTCATTTCCTCTTCCTGACACAGCAGCTCCCTAACGAGTCCCACATCACATCATTGCTTAAATGCTTGCTCACACAGGAATGCTGTCAGTCACTGGCACAGGACATCAGGATTTCTGATCAAACACCCTTTGGGAGCTCTGCCAACAATGGGGAAAAGCTGAACCAAGCTCGGGGAAGAGAAGAGCTAAACAAGACTCATTTGTATCCAGGAGATGGGATTATTTTAAATAATAACTCTGAAAACCGAGTGGAATGAGTTCATTTCTATGTACTTCTTAGAATGCATATTTTTAAAGGCATTGATTATAAGGTAAGTGGTGGATAAAATGCTGATACCAATGAGCAGAGCAGAAATGAACCATCAGAACATTCAGGCCTTCCTGGGGCTGCAAAGAATCTTGGATTCAGCCTGAAAATTACTAAAGATAAAATGAGGCATGATTCCTCTGAGGGTGAATCACTCCTGGGTCATCTGTATTAAAAGTAATGAGAGCATTTTAAATACTCATTTTTTTCTCTTGCATCCTTTTGAGTCATGATCTTGATTTTATTTGTTTTAAAATACCCACAAGAAGAGAACATCAGTGGTTCAGTTTTACAAACAGTATGTTTGCTTTTAATTTATTCTAAAATATAATTGTTCTTTACACAATGTATCAAAGCCTCCATCAGTTCAAGAGGTAAGTGGCACAAAGGAATTGATCAATTTTAAATTCAAAATACTCAAATAGATTTTTCATTTTGAGTACCTCAATGAAAGTAATTAGATTTTTTTTTTTCCCTAATCTGAGAAGAATTTAATGACAGTGTATAGCCTTGGACTTCCCCTGATCTCTGCACTGTAGCTGCATACAAATCAATAACACACTTCACTCACAAGAGTTTATGTCCTTGTCAGCTCAAAATCCTGGTCACTCAGGGCTGTCACACTGGAGGTGAGCTTTGCACATCTCCCTGGATTCATCCTTCATCCCTTCATTTTGCACATCTCCCTGGATTCATCCTTCATCCCTTCATTTTGCACATCTCCCTGGATTCCTTCATCCCCCTGGTGGGGCAGGGAATGGGAGTGGCAGGGAAACAGCCATGGTTGTGGTTGTCTGCCAGCCCTTCCTTACCCCAAATCTTAAAAACGACAAGATCTTTGTCACAAATGGGGAATGATGCACTCCCTGAGGAACCCCTGGAATTCCACTGCTCTGGGATATCTCAGGAGGAGCAGCTGGCTGGGCTTCAGCTGAACAGGATTCTCATTCTGGGCACTGAGTCAGGAGACCAAAAGGAAGAACAATTTATGATGATTTAACACAGAAATAACTGCCATGCATGGAGACAATGAAATATGGGCAGTGTTATTTTGTCACTAACTTTTACGTGCCTCACTCTGAAATCACCTTTTAAGTTATTTCAATAGAATTCCCTGTGCTGTGTTTTAATAAGAAAACCAAAAAACTCCATCTCAGCCACTGTCTCAAACTGCAATATTGATATGGTCCACCATTTGGCTTTATGCACAGATTCTTAGTAATATTGATGATGATGATTATATCATCACCATCATCATCCTATTCTGAGGTGAAGAGACTTCAGAAAGTGAATTCTTACTGAGCCTGAAAAGAGCTGTGGCCCCAAGTCCTGGACTCAGTGACAGGATCTGGATTACATTTCCTTCTTAGTATGAAAACTGAAGTTGTTTAACCCAGGAGCCTGAGGGCTGCTCTGTGTTGACCCAGAAACAGAGTCACCACAAGATCTAAACCCTTCTAGTAATTGCAGAATAAAAGCCATTTATTCTGAAAAGGCAAAAGGGTTAACTCTGGTAGGAAATAACTCTGAGAAAATGGGCAGCCTGAAATGCAGCTGTTACCATCAAACACTGCATGTGCTGCTTGTAGAATAAATGGGTTTACTTGGTACATATTCCTCACCTCTTTGGAACTAAGAAAAAGCAGCAATTCTGTTAAAACCTCACTCTTCTCCTGTCTTGTTTCCAGGTGCTATTTAAAAAAAAAAACAAACATAAAAACATCAAAACACATTCCCTAAACTGATTGACTTTCATCAAGAGCTCTTTCAATGTCACAGAAATAGATTTCATTGGTGTTGACAGCCTGGCTTGATGCTAAGCTTGTATTGAAACCCTACCAACAGGAAAAGACTGCTGAGTTGAACATAATGGTCATATTAGGGGTTTTTGCAGTGCCTGTCTCTGTGGTGGATGTGATTTCTTCTATTTTGACCCCAAGAAGCTTTTACAGCAGCTCATTTAAAGTTCATGTCTCCAAAAGGAAAACAGTGGAAATACAGAAAACGAAATGATCAACGGCACTTTTGTGTGGAGGAGCCCTCCCACCGGCCAGGGGCCCTGCGGGGAGCAGGGATGGGAAATCAGAGCTGCCCTTAAAACACAGCAAATGTCTTTTCCAACATCATATACATGAAACTCCCCAGCACTCTCCCTCTCTGTAAACTGCTCGGGACAGGAGGGGCAGGCTCTAACGATGTGGAGAGTGCTCTAAACGCCTGCCCTCCCCAGCTTCCCCTGCTGCTGAGCATCCCCTGGCCTCCCGAGGGGCTGTGAATAATGCATCATCAGCAACTTTCACATCCTCTGAGACCGTTCCCATCTTCTAAAGCAGCTTGGTTCAGGGCTGTAATTGAAACCGTGCACTGAACTGGTATTTTTATGTCGGCCACTCTGAAAGTCTGTCCCTTAATTTCCATGTGCTGTCATCTTCTTTTTCTGCCCAGTCTTTGGGAAAAAACAAACCCTGGAAACAGTCCAGCACCTCAGTGAAGCCATGGCCATTCCCCACGCTGGTGCTCTCCTCCTTGTGGTCAATCTGCAATGTCCAGCCATGCAAACCAGAGGAAGGAAATGAGATGTCTCCCTCATCCACTTGGAGTATTTCCTGGATGAAATTGAAGCAGGGTTTACAGACCTTTTTTCTGTCCTTTTTTCCCCAAAGTCTGGTCAAGAGCAAGTTTCCAGTCAATAAATTCTTTGCACAGCCCCTCTTTTCTATTTCCCTTGGTGGAGGCATCCACTCATTGCGGGGTAAGGAGAACATCCTGAGTTGGAAGGGATCCACAAGAATCATCAAAGTCAATCTCTGGACAGAAAGTCCAAGAGCTGCCCATTGAATGCAATTCCATGGTCAGAAAGGAGCACTGCAAACACAAATATTCCACAGTTCCACTTTTGACTCCCACTCTCCTTAAGCAATCCTGTCTGGAATGGGAAGGACGAACCCAAAACTCTGCGAAGCTGTGGCAAGATGGGAAAAGTTCACAATTTTCTGGCGTCAGCTGGGAAATGTTTATTCCTGGAGTTTGCTCATTTTTGCCAGAGAAGCAGAACTAAGTTACACTTTTGTCCTTAGCTATGACTTTTTGAGAGTGTGGCTCAGGCATGGCAGGAAACTTGTGTTTAATATTCCACTTTGGTGATGATGTGTGCAAATCTCTTCCCCTAACACCTTTTTAGATTTTTTTTTTTTACACTCTTTTTTCCCCCCAGTTTGTACAGATGTAAACTTGTCAAGTGGGATGTGGGTCAAATAGTGTGGAGAAATACAGTTAATTGTTGAAAAATACTTTTAAAATGCCATAATTTGTTACAAATAAGTTGAATTATAAACAGCAAAATTAAGCTTGGTGCTAATTTCTCTTGTGTTCCTCCGAGTTGGCAAAAATAGAAAATGGCTAGTCAGCTTTCCCATTGTTTACACAGTTTTGAGTTTTTAATTAACATAATCTGCTTATTGCAATGTAGCTGTTAATTGCAGCCAGTTGAAGGAGAGGGGTACAAATTGCTGTTTATGTAGTAGAAGAAGGAGCCAAATAATTAGGGAAACTGTTTCCCATATAGGAAATGACAATATTTTCTTTCTTTACATGGAAACATAAATAAATCTGTGACCAACTGTTTAGACACCATTTAAAAAGCACTGTAGCACGGCGAGGAACTTCAATACATTCAGATTGGTTCATTTCTCCATCAACTTGCCTGAACACATTTTTCTTTTTGATGAAAATGAAACTTCTGTTAAAAAGAACTCTGTGCTGAATTTTAGGGATTTGGTGGGGTCTTTAAATTCTTTCTGGTCAGCCCAAAGATTATTCTGCAGCAGCAGCTCTGGGCTTTAAATATCTGAGACTAGCTTGAGTTTTTATAGGAATGACTGTCGGGGTCTGTGAGTGTTCCAAGACTATTTCAGTGTCTTCATTACTGGCAATTAAAATGATGACTGTTTAGGCACTGAATATTTCTATTTGTTTTCCTCAAAAATGACGGGGTCTTAGCAAGGAAAAAAGCATAAATCAATGGTTTTGGCAAAAATTCATATGATATGTCTGTCTGTAAGCATGCTTAATTACTGCATGTGACTCTGCAGGGGAATCTTAGGCAAAGAACCATTAATTTTGACTTTTTCTGCAAACCTAAGCAACAGAACCAATCCTAATTACAGAGCTGAATTTTGTCCCAGCCATATAATCCACTGTGTGAGTTTTACTCTTCCTCACACTTGCACTGCAGCCAGATATGGCAAAGGTTATTAAGTATTCTCATCTCATAAGCTAAAAAGGAACAAAAAGGGATGCTGCTAAGATGACTTGGTTCTCTTTAAACACAGCAAGCTTTGCTTTATGCTAGAATGAGCAATGATTAAGAAGGTTCGGCTGCATTATTAGAAATCTTTAATTGCAAAACGAGGAGCAGCTATGTATTCTGCGAAATGTAATCGAAATCACTCGCAGGAGCAAATTAAATATATTCATGAGGAAAAGTTCCAAATATTTTATCTGTTGACCTTTACCATGCACTGTAAAATTGGTGCTGTTGCATAACTTTAAAAACAACGGTGCTGCAATGTGAGGGCCCATTTAATCTGATGTGGTTTGGGATTTTGGATGCCGCCCTTGATTGGCAACGCTGAGTGGGGGCACCCTTGTGGCTCAGATATTGCCCTTATGCCCACAATAATACCAATTTCTGATATTAATAACAGGGACAATGGTTATTGATCCATTCCAAATGACACCCTGCTTTCCTAGGCTTGGCACCTGAGTCAGGGAAATGGGTGATGAATTGCTGGCAGGATAAAATGGATTCTTGGAAGTAAAATTTATACTTTGAACCTTCCAAATCATTGTTGCCATGATAATTCATTTCACTTTGTGACAAAACACTGGGGTCTGCAGTGAGATTTAACTCAGGCTGATGCTGCTGAAGAATGTCCTGATGAATTGTGTGCAGCAGCTCAACAGGGGATAATAGATCCTGAAAAAAAGAGAAGTTCCTAAAATGACCACTAATGCTGTTTTTCAGGAGAAAGAGCTCTCTTATTTACAGGATGTGAAGAGGGGTGATGGAGAGCTTTTAGACAGAAAGTGAAACAACTCTTAAAACATCCTAATGCCTTCAGAATACCGCCTTGCCCCCCTCCTCCTGGTGCTTTATGATTCCAGTCTCTTTTGGGTGAGAATGCTCCAATGAAATATATTATCCCTTTTATTGTAAGGAGGGAGGCAGAACACTTACCGAGCAATTTAAGAGACGCAAGTGAACCTGATCACTCCTGAAATCAAAAGAAGTAAAGAGAAAATTCTTTTTCCCCTTCTTTTGCCTGGTAATGAAAGTGAATACTTAGATTCGGGCTCCTTTCAGCATTCTGCCTCAAGAAATGAGCAGGGAATGGATTTTCCCATTGCTGCCCTCTCCCAGCTCAGAGCTCCACTCCTCCACCCTCTGCTCCACTTCTCTGGTGTGTCACCAACTTTTTAAATGGTTATCAGGAGTGGTTATCAGTCAGTGCAGCCCTCAGAATGGCTCTCCTGTAACCCATGGAAGGGTGAGTGTGAGGAGGAGAATTGTGGTTTATGGGGGTCAGTATTCCTGACATGCTACAGAATTCCTTAGGTTTTGTCTCCATTTTCATCTGTCTGCATAAGTGGGTCATTCAGCCTTTTGCACAACAAATTCTCGGGATCAGGACTGCTCTTCTGCCCCCAGGGTAATTTGCAGCCTAAGTATCAGCTGGTTAGAGAGAGGGGAATTTAAACAGGTCAAAACTGCTCCTAAATCAACATGGCTGAATGCCTTATTTAAGTGAGGATAAGGAATACATGGGATTTATGCTGAAATCTGAACCAGGCATGGACTTTGTTAGTGCTGGATCCCTCCTGGCTGGTACTCACAGGCAAAAAACATTAACAAAAATTGTGAAAAAGTACAAATATCTTCTTCAGCTGGAGCTTGTTCCTGTGCAAGGCTTTTTGTTTCCAGGGGCTGTGTGGTGAGTGAGTGACAGCCACCAGCAGCCCCTCTCAGGTGACAAGGGGGTCCATCACTCAGCTAATTTTGTGTATAAATTTTTATATATACATTATATATATTTTTATATAGTTATATTTTATATCTATACTTATATAAATGTATATATCTATATATATTTATATTTACATGAATTTATATAAGTATATAAAGTTTTTATAAATATAAATATTATATATTTATATAATATTTATTTATAATAAGTTTATTATAAATATATAAAATGATATTTATAAAATATTATTTGTTTGTTTGTTTGTTTATGCTGGTATAAGCCACAGCACTGAGAGTTTGGAGCAGATTAAGCAGCACTTTTATAGAAAACTATGAGGCCTTTTTGCATCTTGCAGGTGAGAAGGAAGCTGTCTCTATGTGCACAATGCACTGTATAGGATTAATTCAAATTGCTAAGAAATCGACACAGGTTTTTTTTTATATCCCAAATCAAGGGAGTGATTGAGATTGTGTAAATAAGAGTTTCTCAAAAACTTGAGGGATAAAGGAAATAGTTGCTTGATGCAGTGGCGTCTTTTCAATTCGGATGGATTCTGATGATGAACAGGAATGTCCAGGAACACTTATTTTGTTTTATTTTCACTTCGAACATGTCTTGGCAATAAAGAAGCCCTGTGAATAAATATACCTGCTGAAAGAGTGGAATGGGCTCTGTGGCACTGAGTGCTCCTCCCTTGCAGTGCAGCAGCTGGAAAATGAAGATCCAGCCACAGAGACACAGTTCCCCCCATGGAGCACTTTTGCAGCAAGAGAGGGTAAAAGTAGGAACAAGATAAAATGTTGTTATGGGGCCATTGATCTTGTGTTACCTGAAAGGAGTGAATACAGGTGGCAGAGTGCTGAGCTGTCCATGCAGAGCTCAGTACTGAAAACAGCCTCATCAGATCTTTGCCCAAATTTAGGGATGGGGACAGGAGAGCAGCTGACCTTTAGAAACTTTTAAGACTATAAAAGCTGCCAGGCTCCCTAAAAAAGCAAAGCTTGGATGACAGCTGTGACTGCATTCTCTATGAAAATAGGAATTTCTCTTAAAATTTAAAAAATTGCTTTCAAGCATCAAGTGTCCCTGCTAGGTAATATCATGGAGTTTTATTACCTGGTTTAAATACAGAGGTTCTGGAACAGAAGTGCTCACACACAATTATCTATGGGGACTCCAGCAGTGCTGCTCATCCCAACCTGGTGACACAAACCCTAAGCACATCTGCAGGGACATTTTGTAGTAATAATAATAGTAGTAGTAGTAGTAATAATAATAATAATAATAATAATAATAATAATAACGGATTCTTTCCATCTGCAGTCTGTGTTTTTCCCCTTTAACCTTTGTTTTTGGAGTCCTTTCCACCCCGGGTGTTTTCCTGCAGAGGCACAGCAAGTCAGCCCAACTCATCCCTCACCACCAAATCAGTGGTAAGTCTGTTGGAATCAGCAATCTTTCTGTTTTGAATAAAGTTTTAAAATATTTAGTCTGAAGCTTGAGCTCAGCACTTCTGCCACATTCAGTGCTGACAGTCAGAGCAATCCACTGACGGAAATAATTTGGGAGTAAACTGACAAATTCTGTCTGGTTTGAATCCCTTTGTTTTCCTGCCCATGAATCATTCAGGGACTGAGCGAATATTCTCAGAACACACCTGACTTTCTCTCAGACAGGCAGGATTCTCTTTCTGCCTCCTGCTTGGATGCCTGGGTGTGATTTTGATGAAAAAGTGGAAACTCTTGGCTCACACAGCTCTCCTCCCTCTCCCCTTCTGCTGAGCTTGCAAAGGGGACTCTCTGTGGCTGCCACTGATTTCGAGTTGCTTATCAAAAGCCTGGTCTAATCTAATCCAAAAGCTCTCCAGTGACAGGGAGTTTATATCCCTGCTGTCTGGGAAGAGCTGATGCTCAAAATCCATATTTGGTTGTTTTATTTACATCTGCCTGGCAGCTCGCTGAAGGAAATGTGTTTGGATGTAATTTTCCAGCCATTTTCAGATCCAAAATGAGACCTTACACAAAGGAAAATGCAATTTTTGGGGTGATGAACGTGTCATGAGGAAATGAGCTTTACTTGCTTGTCCCTGGCATTAAATACCAGATAGAAAATGAAGCAGGTTCCAATCAAAGACTGATCTGAGGTGAAACCCAGCGTGAGACCCCTTCCATCACTCAAAATATTCAGAATAAATCAAGCTTGTCCATGGCCATGGGGTAGGAATATCTGTATGACTTTCAGCCTGAGTAAAAGATGACTTTTATATCAATCTGAGTTTTCCATTTCTGTCTCTTTTTCAGATGCTGTGGTTGTGGCTGGGTTTAAGGGTTGGATTTTTTCCCTTTCCATAATAATCCATGCTCTCTGGTCAATGACATTAAGCAAATTGACACTAAATAAAAACTAATTAAATAACGTGATTACGTGATTATCAATTGTTTATCCTCAGGGAATGGATTATAAAAAAAAAAAGTGGAAATAAATGGTGTCAAGATGCAGTCTGAATAATAATAATAATAATAATAATAATAATAATAATAATAATAATAATAATAATTATTATTATTATTATTATTATTATTATTATTATTATTATTATTATTATTATTATTGTTATTATTATTGTTATTATTCCTTGTACCTTTTGGCTGCCAGTAGCCAGGCACCAGCTGAGTCAAGATGTAGCCTCACCTCCTGCCCATTGCCTTTGAGCAGCAGCCATGGATTAAGTCTGACAGAGTGAAAATAAACGGGGGAGTGCAGCCGAAGCCAAGCATTTATCAATTCTGGTTGTACTCTTTGCAAGGCAAGCCTGATACAATTTAATAAGATAACAAAAAGCTTAACGGTGTCTCCAGGATGTCAAAATATGGATTTATGCCCTGTATCCAGGCTGCTGCTCTTAACCTGATGAATTTTAAGCTGTTTCAGGTTTTGGGTTTAGCATCCATAAGTCAGTCGGTGCAATAGGAATTATTTTGGGGTACTAAAGTGAATATCTGTGCATGCATATGGCAGGGGTATTTCAGGGATCATAAAATGGGGGGAAGAACCAGAGAAAGCATTGGGATAACAGGTCTGCTCCCTCATTGTGCTTTACATTCTCCAAAAGCTTTGTTTCAAGCAGTTTAGGGATTAAACCTGTGAGTGCAGGAAGGGAGAGACCCTCAATAACCTGAAAGAATATTTCTTTATCTTCTTTTGTTGCCCTTTTGGAACTGGAGATGTTATCCTGGCCCCTCTTTTCTCTGCTCTTCATTACATTTAAAATGAGCAAGCAGGATGCCTTCATCAGCAGTTATTCTTTCTATCCCTAATTTATTTTTTTATTTTTATCCCAAATTTTTCACTGGTTACCAAGCCTTTGATTCCAACGACATTCCACTGTGTGGGTTTGGTGATTTTTTGTTCAAGAACCCCGAGAATTGTCACAGCACACAACATGTGGGGCTGTCTCTGCCTGCAGCATTTCCCTCCAATGAGAGAAAATTAAACAATTGCAGGTGGGTTTTGTGCCTGTGTGTAATAAATGCTATCAAGATATCAATCATTGGCTAAGGTAACCTTTTGGACTGCACAGAAGGAATCCCTGTAGTCTCTCAATGACTATTTATCATTCTTTTCCAGAGCGAATTTGATCCAAATCGATTCTTTTCCTGTGCTGCTCTATTTTTATGCCCTAGTCCATCTTTAATATACACCATGGCACTATCTGCTCTTGAGTGTTTGATGAATGTACTCCAGCCACCACTGTTTTTTCGTAGCAGCTCTCCATTGATTCTCATCATATCAGCTTTCGCCACTGGCAGCATTTGTTAGGATTCCTCCGTCGTTGGTTGGTGCACAAACACTTCAGCCCTCTCCCAGCAGTTCTTTTTGGGATTCTCTGTGGTTTCTTTGATCAATCCCATCTGCCCTGCTCGGGGGGGACGTGCCCCAGTTATTGCAGCTCTTCAGAGAGGTGGGGCAGGAGTGGCCCCACAGCTCTGCCAGGCCAGCCCTTGATCTGAGCACAGGGAGCAGGAAATATTCCTGAGCCCAATTTCCAGAGCAGGAGGGGATGGTTAGCACAGACAAACCAGTCAGTTCTCTTTGTCACAGAGGAAAGGGATGGTTCTGCCTTGATCTGTTTCAGAGATGATCAAAAACCAGATTAAAGGGCCTGAGATCTCTGTTCAGCCACGCTGCATCTGTGTGCTGGATAGCAATGCTGCCAGGCCTCCTCCTGCCCTCTCCTGCCTCCACCTCCACCCAAAGCTGCTCCTCCCCTTCCTTAGGATGCTCCCCCACATCCACAGCTTTCCGTAACCCCACACCTGAGAGCTGATGGAATTTATCTGGGAACAAGTGGGTTTAGGCTGGGGGTTAAATAAAATAGGTGTGACGCTGTTCACAGGGGTTCTTGGATGAGGGAAGAGATGGGGATCTGACTCCATGGTTCAGAAGGCTGATTTATTATTTTATGATATATATTACATTAAACTATACTAAAATAATAGAAGAAAAGGTCTCATCAGGAGGCTGGCTAAGAATAGAACAGAAAGGAATGACAACAAATGTTCTGTCTTGGACAGAGAGTTTGAGCCAGCTGACTGTGATTGGCCATTAATTACAAACAAACTAACATGGGCCAATCCCAGATGCACCTGTTGCATTCCACAGCAGCAGATAATCAACGTTTACATTTTGTTCTTGAAGCCTCTCAGCTTCTCAGGAGGAAAAATCCTAAAAAAAAGATTTTTCATGAAAAGATGTCTGCGGCAAATAGGTGCAGAATTTCCATCATGTGCCAGGGTTTCTTCCTTAGGCTGGGGTTAAATGGAATAGGTGCAGAATTTCCATCACGTGCCAGGGCTGCTTTCCTGCTCCACATCCACTCCCAGGGAGGGAAAGAGCCCAAGGAATTCTCAGGGCAGCAAAATTTTGCACTAAATAGCTGCATCTTATGCAGCAAAGAGCATTTTCCTGTTTGGAGAGCATCTGGAAAATACCTTGGAAGGGATAACCTTTAGTGGGGTAATCCAAGCAGCCATAACTTTAAATTGTTTAAGAACTGAGCAGCTGGAACATGCAGGAGCTGCACTTTCCATTCAGCTCCTCTGTTCTTTGATTGACTTACAGCATTTTTGCCGCTGATTAAAATTGTTAGAGTATGATTTTCCAGTGCTGGTGTGTATAATAAATCATCTGTTATAAACCAGCCATTGTGATGAGTGCTCCTCTAGAGTTTGATGTATGAGGCACCAGGCTGTATTTCTCAAATCTATTTTAATCCACTGAAATGAAAATTTTACTATTGTTAAATGCAATTTTTACTGACTTACAGAAATATTACTAATTATTGAGGAGTTAGGTCAAGTCTTTCCACTTTAGCTAAAGTGGCAATAGATCTTAGTGATGTGAGAGCTGATAATCATCTTTTCTTTATAATATTTAGGCAGATTCTAGATGCATTTATCATTTTATCAAAACATCTGTTTTTGAAAACAAGAAAAGGAATGTAATACATAAATTCAGTTGCATTGTAATGAGAAAAAAAAAATTAAAACCAATGAGATCTACATGTTTTACATAAGTTCAGCACTCTTTCTGTTTACATACATTATTCAGTGGGTTAAAAAAGCTTTTCTCTCCAAAGCAGGTGCTGATCTTGTTCTCACTCTCAGTGAAGAAATGTCTCTAAAAGAAGTCTGTAAAAGTTGTAAGGAGCGCAAAGCTGACCAAAGGTTGAGGACAACATGTGGTGAAAAATGGCATTTCTGCAGAAGAAAAGAGAAACTTGGGCAAGCCAAGATGCTGGACCCACTCAGGACAGGTTGGTACTGAATAACAAGCATTAAATGTTTTTTTTTTCTTTTTTTTTCTGAATGTAGCTCTTTGTGGATGGTATGCTTAGAAGTAAGCAAACAAAAATATGTTCTATCAACAGGCGTTCCCTTCCTCTTATCAAGCTTATTAAAGGAGCCAAATCCTTCCAATTCAGACTGACCTTTATGTATTTCATTTTAGTTTAAAAAAGCCCTGACTCTGGTTCACTGGGACTGAGGGCTAAACATTAAGGTGAGCATGGAGAGAGCCCAGTTTTAAAGAGTACTGAGCTAACTACATCCAGTTCTGTCTCAAATCATTGCTTTAAACCCATATTTCTCAATTGTATGCAGTGCCTTCTATCCCGCCTGAAATTCCTTTTTCTTTCTGCACAAGAGCAGAAAAGGCAAAGCGGCCGAGGTCACCCGATCCCCTAATGAAAAATGGATGTGGTCAGAGTGCCAGAAATGTGACAAAAGCTTTTGGCAGGGAGCAGGCAGGCCCAGGGGACAGGCAGGGGCTGCTGGGGACACGTGAGCACTTGTAGGAGACGTAGGGACCTCGTCCTCGGGTCACCTGCAGGGAATGGAGCTGGCACTGAGCGCCCAGGGCACAGCCCAGGAACCTGCAGGGAGCTCAGAGAGCCAGGGAGGAGCTGGCAGGAGGAGAGGGCTGGATGGAGGGTGCTGAGATGCCAGTCCAGGGCTGGATGGAGGGTGCTGAAATGCCAGTCCAGGGCTGGATGGAGGGTGCTGAAATGCCAGTCCAGGGTTGGATGGAGGGTGCTGAAATGCCAGTCCAGGGCTGGATGGAGGGTGCTGAAATGCCAGTCCAGGGCTGGATGGAGGGTGCTGAAATGCCAGTCCAGGGCTGGATGGAGGCTGCTGAAATGCCAGTCCAGGGCTGTGGTTCTGTCCAGGCTGAGAGGGAGGGAATGCAGAGCCCTGGGGAACTCAGAGACATTCACAGCAATGCAGCAGGGAAGGAGGAACTGGAATGGATGAGGAATTGGGATGAGGAACTGGGATGAAGAACTGGGATGAGAAACTGGAAGGAGGATTTGGAATGGGGAATTAATTGGAATGAGGAATTGGGATGAGGAATTAGGATGAAGAACTGGGATGAGGAATTAGGATGAGGAATTGCAATGAGGAATTAATTGGGATGAGGAATTGGAATGAATGAAGAATTGGGATGAGGAATTGGAATGAGGAATTGGCATAAGGAATTGGAAGGAGGAATTGGAATGGGGAATTAATTGGAATGAGGAATTGGAAGGAGGAATTGGAAGAAGGAATTGGGATAAGGAATTAGGATGAGGAATTGGGATGAGAAATTAGGATGAGGAATTAATTGGGATGAGCAATTGGAATGAGGAATTGGAATGAATGAAGAATTGGGATGAGGAGTTGGAATAAGGAATTAGGAATTATTTGGAATGAGCAATTGGAATGAGGAATTGGGATGAGGAATTGGGATGAGGAATTGGGATGAGGAATTAATTGGAATGAGGAACTGGAATGAATGAAGAATTGGGATGAGGAGTTGGAATAAGGAATTGGAAGGATGAATTGGAATGAGGCATTAATTGGAATGAGGAATTAATTGGAATGAGGAATTGGAATGAGGACTTGGAGCTGCAGAGGATGGAGCAAGGAGCAGGAGCCAACGCTGAGCATTGTGAGGGATCAGATGTGCCATGGGATAATTACCTGAGCAGCTCTCAGGTGCACACAAAGCTCTGTTCTGCTGCTTGGGGAGTCAGATAATTTAAAGGACGCCTGTGAGAAAAGCCCTGGTAACAAGAGGCTGGCACTTGGAGTTTTTTTGTTGTTTGAACAATATTAAGGCTGAGCCAGCACCTCATCATTTCCCCGAGCAGTGGCCTGTTGTAAGTCACAGATTACAGCTCAGAGAAGAAAAGAAATACAAATAGTAGGATTTATAGAAAGCAAATAGTCATTTTGTCTATTAAGGGAGAGTCAAACTCAGTGCAAGGGAAGGGTGAAATCAATATGCTGTAACTCATAAGTGTAAAGGCACTATAGAAGAAATATGAGATGATTTGAAGGTGAACTCACTACAATGATCACTTTATTTTTAACACAGTAAGTAGTCTAGTGGTTTCAGCAGCAAAGATGAGAAGTTTATAAAATGTAATAAAACTCTCAGAAGTCAGAGCTTTTTCTTGGGTTACATCACAATGTTTTTTGGAAAGAAACACTGTCAGCTGTGTATCAGATCCTTCACTGCTCTGGGTTTCTCTTTCTGTGTGTCTTTCAGGGAGAGTCAGAATATTAATAGAGCCTTCTTCATTTGATTAATCATTAAAAGAATTGCTGTGATTTCTTTTGTTCCCTTCACAGGAATCCATGCAAATGCAGGTTTGCACCTTCCTTCTCATGATTAACAATTTCAAAGGCATGGTCTGTCTGCTTATTTAATTTTTTACCCTGAAATGCAAACTCAACAACAACATTATGCACATTGAGGAAGTTTTACTTCAGATTCACTTCAGTCTGGTCCCTGGCACTAAATTCCCATTTACAGCTGATGGTCCATCATGTGAAGTAAAGCAGAATAAGTGGGAAACTAAGTTCCTATATGTAGGTATCTTAAGATTGAAATACTTAAAATAATAAAGATCTTGAGACAAGATAATCCAAGTATTGAAATAAAGATCTTGAGATCTTAAGCTACTGAGATTCATTGAATTTCTTGCTTATTCTTTATTTCAGGTTATCTGCTGTTTATTCCTTTGTGAAGCTGACAGGTCTGGATAATCTTCTTTTAAAGGTAACATTCTAAATTATAATATATTTATAATTATTTTAAACTATTGCAAAACATACTTACAAATCTGTAGTTTCTCAATTTTGCCTTTGAATGCCTTTCATTTGTTTGCCACAAAGAGGGAGTGAGAAGCAGGTAAGAAAAATGTGATTATTTCTCCCTGAAGAGGACTGCAGGGAAAACCCTGAGATGGTCCTGTGTGTAGAAAGGACCTTTGGCCTGTGAAGAGCAGCACAGGACAAGGAATGGATCTGTTTGTCCCCAAGTGCAGGGAAAAGCTGAGATCAGAAGCCAATCCATGGCGGCACTTGATGTGTCAGCAGCTCATGGGAAACGACGAGTTGGAGGAGAGGCCTCCAAGGCACGTGAGAGGTCACCTGGGAGGTGACAGAAATGGGGAAAAAAATAAAAATGAGGAGGAAAAACAAAGGGAAAAGTACAAAGAGAGGAGTAGAGAAATGTTCATTGCAGGAACATTTCAGATGGACGTCACTGAACCAAGCCTGGGGTTGTGGAAGGTGCAGAAAGGCGTTGCAGGTGTGAGATGAAGGGCAAAGCTCAGTGGGTGAACGCAGGGCTGGGAGGTGCCAGGCTCTGATTTCCTCAGCAAGGACAATCCTCCTGGGCCACCCAACTCATGGTCCTGCTTTGGGAATAGCAAGCTGCAGATTCCTCTGGGAGAGGAGCAGAATCCCAGAGACAGAATGTTCTCATTATGAAGGGACCTGCAAGCACCCAGCTCCTCGGTGACCATACAGGGATGGCAAAAGTGACCACAGAAATGTCCTGGGGACAGGCTGGGACACCTGGTGACAGCAGGGCTGGGTGAGAACCCCCAGCTAAGCCAGGCTGCTGGTGGATGGCTTTTGGCACCTTCAGTTTCTCACAAATCTGCAGCTCAAATAGAAAGTCAATAGCTCTTTGTGCCTTATCCCTTTACCAGGCCGTCTCAGAGCAAAGTGCTGCTCCAAGTTCAATTCCATGAAGAATTGCCCAGGAAAATCAAGGAATGCTAAACTTAGCAAAGATAATGCTTCTGAAAGCTAATGGAGGGAGGGAAAAAACCCAATCCCAAGGGCAAGGCAGAGCTTTTCACACGCCCTGCAAAGCAAAGGGACAGAGATGCACATTTCATTTCCCATCCCTGCAGTCACTCCCCAGCGCCCCATCCTGATGTGAGGAGATCCCTCAAGAGTTAACTCAGCTGAGGGAGCTTTCAGATCAATCCTCCTCTCTCCAGCCGTGCCTCCCTCCCGATCAATAGTGGCTGATGAATTCTCTGTCAGGCCCACAGCACGGCCACAATGGAAATCCTGCTCTTTTCCAAAGTGCCTTTGCCAGCCCCTTGGACAAGGGTGCACAAAGCTGAATTCCTGCTGATGCTGCACTGCCCTGCTCACCTGCACCTTCCTGCCCGTGGAGGGGTTAGCGAGGGCTTTGCTAGTTTATTCAGAATTAATTCAAACACACAATCCGTGTAGCTCTCATCTTTAATAAAATCTAGGGTTTTTATTTAGATTCTCTTGTCACAACAGACGAGAGGATCTAAATAAAAACCCTAGATAAAAACAATCGCAAAATTGTTTTTTCAAAATAATGCTCTGATAATTGGATATTTTCTCTAAGTGTAAAGTTCTGTAAGCAGTGCAAGCTGTCTGAATTACAGCTGAGTTTTTCTGCAAAAGCTAGGAAAAATTTAAAAGTTGGAAAGATCGGGTGGTTCACATTCATAAATCAAATCCCTTAATTGCACTGAAGTAGTAAAAGAAGAAACACTTTTGTTAACTTGAAAGTTAGGATGCACTTTTTGGGGAATTCAACCCTTTTTGATGTACATATTCCCAGTAAATCTACGCCTGATTCTAATCTACAGTAGCATTGTCCATAATTAAAAATATTTTACAAGATGCTCTTTCAAAAATCCCCAGTAATTAATAATAAATATCTCTTTTCAACTGCACATGAATCCACAATAATGAAATAAAACTGAAGTTACAAGCACAGCACTCCAGCCTGTGCAAACAGACTTGGCAGTTCTGAGTACAGATTCGTGTCTGGAAGGATGCATTCTCCTTGAAGATGTTTGTGCAACCTACTTATCAGAAAAAAGAGATTTCCTGGAGATTTCCTTTAATTAGCTGGAACAAGTCATTAGTAAAGCAAGCAACTAAAACCATAAGCATATAAGCGAGCATGGTTTATTAAAAAGCAATAATTAAAAATATATCCTAAAATTCAAGAGGGGTGTGAGCAGGTTCAGTAACAGCTCTTTCTGTGGACTACAATGAGAGGGTAGGAAGAGAAAATTCAGCATTCTGCCTGGAAAGACAATGAGAGGAGAGGAAATGCATGATCCATGCTAATGTGCTTCGTGTTCCTCCCCTTCCCAGTTTCTGAAAGCCTCCGTTTATTCCTCTGGCAATTAGGACTCATCATCACTGTCAATTATATTTTTGCACTGAGCGAATGCAAGGTCATTGCCAAAAAGTTCTGAACCAGATAAACCCAAAGTCTGGAATGCAGTGATTTTGCTGTGAGTGTTCTCTGGAGCAGCCACAGCCTGGTGTGGGTTATGGGGCCATGAGGGGATTACAGAAGGTGGGGCTCTGTCCCTTCCCCTGCCCACAATGAGAATTGGGTGTCCTTTACCCACAATGAGAATTGGGTGTCCTTTACCCACAATGAGAATTGGGTGTCCTTTACCCACAATGAGAATTGGGTGTCCTTTACCCACAATGAGAATTGGGTGTCTCTTCCTTACCCAAAATAGGAATTGAGTGTCCTTTCCTTACCCACAATGAGAATTGTGTGTCCCTTACCCAAAATGAAAATTGGTTGTCCCTTCCTTTACCCATAACAAGAATTTTGTGTCCGTTCCCTTCCCCACAATGAGAATCCTGTATCCCTTCCCTTACCCAAAATGAGAATTGGTTGTCCCTTCCTTTATCCATAATGAGAATTTTGTGTCCCTTCCCCAAAATTAAAATTGGGTGTCCCCTCCTTTTCCCACAATGAGGATTGGGTGTCCCTTACCCATAATGAGAATTGGGTGTCCCTTCCTTTACCCAAAATAAGAATTGGGTGTCCCTCCCTTACCCAAAATGAGAATAGGGTGTCCCTTCCTTTACTCATAACAAGAATTCTGTATCTCTTCCCCACAATTAAAATTAGGTGTCCCCTCATTTACCCACAATGAAAATTAGGTGTCCCCTCATTTACCCACAATGAGAATTTTGTGTCCCTTCCCTTCCCCACATAGAAAATTGTGTGTCCCTCCCTTAGCCACAATGAGAATTGGGTGTCCCTTCCCTTACCCATAATGAGAATTTTGTGTCTCTTCCTTTGCCCATAATGGGATTTTGTGCCTCATTCCTCTCTCCCCAGGCTGAAAGGCACCCCTGCAGTTCTGCACTGTGCATATTGACTCAAATGAAGCTTTGTGTAATAAGATTTAAATTGTAATGACTCATTATGTCAGCCCTTTTTTCTGCTGTTATTTTACACAGTAAGTGCGCATGGAGACTGCTACTACTGCAGAAAATCCCAGCAAGATGGCAGTGGGTAAGTATTAAAAAAAAAAACTACTGTGGAAACTTCTCCCAAAGCCTTAGCATGACCAAAAGGATGATTTATGTGGGTGAGTGGCCTTTTTACATCCATTTTCATCAGTTCCAGATTTTCTGCTGAATCCATCACATTTAGATCCAGATCCCCACTGGCTTTTAGTGGGACCAGACTGTCTCTATATGAGCCTGAGGTGAGTGGCTTCAAAGTATTGTTTTTCCAGATTGTTTAAACATTCAGCCATGCACACTCACACAGAGAGCTGTTTTCTAATAATCCTTTTATCAGCCTGAAGCTGAAACAACTTTCTTTCTTGCAAGGATCTGTTGTTGAGAGTTTCTTATTAGTAACTAGATGCTGACATTGATTTCATTAAAAAATAAGCACAGTCCCCAAGAGCTTTTGATTTATTTTTTTTAATTGCATAACATGTAGAGTATAAACACAAACTGCTTTGCTCAGAACTGCACCTCTTTAATTGCCTGAATTAAAAGGATTTCTGGATCAGCAGTTTCTCTCATTTTTGGTACATATTGGTGGCATGTTACCGAGGTACCTCTGAAACTGCTAAATCTGGCTGGGGCTGAAAGTGATGTGGAAAAATTATTTTTGAGTGCTCTGTAAAGAGTGTTCAAAACCACTGTTTTACAGCACCAGAGTAATGGCTGTTCTGTGCAAGATCAGCTGTAGATAAATATCTTTTCTTCTTACAGTGAAGGAATAACTGTCTTGAGATACCAGTTTGTGTCCAGTGACTCTAACAGACAAATTTTGTTGATTTGCACCAAAAGGTGAACTGATTCTAAGCCCAGAATTTTGTGTCAGCTTTATAAAGACAGAGGTTAACAAAACTCTCCAAAGACACCCAAGACTCTTCTCTACATGATTCCACACCAGTCTCCAGAGGACAATTCTCTGGCTGGTTTCTAAATTCTGGTGCTCCCTATTTAAATATCCATAGGAAGGATGAGCAGGCTTCTCTCCTACCCATTTCTCATCTGAGAATTCAATAGCAGCAGTTAAATAATACAAGAAAATAGGTTGGGAAAGTGGGAGGAGGATGAAAAATTGACAAAGGATTGGGAAAGAGAGCTGAAGCTTAAAGTTTCTCGTAGGACATCACTGGAGCTCTTCTGACTCTTTATTTGCACTCTTGCTTCTCTTAAGAATCCAAATATTTACAAGGCTGTAATTGAAAGGGGTAAATATCAATATCTAATAGCTGGTGTCCTTCTCCCCGTTCTCCCCTGATTTCCTAGGAAATGCTGCCAATGAACAAACCCACACCAGTGGTTTTTTATTTCCCCAGCTCCTCCTTGGATGTGCCTTTCTCATCTCACAGAAAACTCTTTTGTATTTCAGGATTGATTGGCTTATCTTTTTTTTTTTGGCTGGCAGCTCTTCCTGCTCTCGTTAGTACATGAAAGTCTAATTGTGCTGGGCAGCTCTGTCCTGGCAAGCAACTTTGAAATTATGTGTGAGATGGAAGCAGACATCATTAATTCTACTTTTTAGGTAAGTTTTTTTCTCATGTGAATGATGTGTTTTGCTCCTTACCTAAAAATACTCAGTATTTTTTTTAATATACTGTGATATCAATTCAGGTATATAAAATATATTCTTACAACTAATTAGAAATCAGTGAGAAAATCCATGTGAAATTTATGGCCATTAATACAGAAGAACTAAACAATTAATTTATGTTCAATCCAATGAGCCAGTACCCAATATTTTTTCCCTCTATTTATTTTTATCTCAGTGTCTTAATTCAGGGAATATATCCATATGTTTTATTTCTTTTGTAAAATTAGCTTAAAGGAAAAGAAGAAAACCACCAAAACATAGGATTGCAGACTTGCCATTTTTTTTCTCCGAGAGAATCATAAATTATTTGAAGTTTCTTCACCTTCAGAATGCCCAGATGAATGCTCTGAGATATTCAAAGGCAAGAAGCTGAAAGATTATACAGGTGATTCAATAATTATTGGCATTAACTAAAATAAAAATTGTGCTTTATTTTTATATTTTAAGTATGAGAGATTAATTTTTTTCTCTTGGTTTTTCTCTGTGTCAAGAAATAATTTAAGACATGTCAGTATTGAATATACCATAGCTGAAATGAAAATGTATGGGATCATTCCAATTTTAGTTTCCTTGAAAATACTTTTTATTTTCTTTTTCCACTTGGTTCTTTATACTTGAAAAAGCAATATTCCTCATGTGAACACTGCTAATTAAGTCAGGCATTCATATTTTTTTTTTTGCTATTACCACTTTTCTTGGTGCTTATTTAAAAACTTTGTTTGCAAAGTTGAATACTCAAGGCTCCTTTTCAGCACTTGTATTGATTTTCTTTTGTCTTTCAACAAACAGGCAGCAATCTGTACTTAACATGGAAAAAATAACAAGCAGGCGGTGCTCAAATAGCAAAATCAACATTTTTATTCATCTTGTAATGAATAGTGTGAGCAAGCCAAGATCTGGCTGTACCCCAGTAGAAAAGCAGAGGCCTTTATTTCTCAAGTACCAATGATATCATCAATAGGTGGGGAGAAAGGGTTGATAAAAATAAGAAATATATTCAAATGGAAGCTCTTTAGGATTTTCAGCATGCATTAACTACTTCAGTTCAGGTGCCTGTCCCAAAATTGCCTGTGGATGTGTTAATCCAGCAGGGAGCGGGAAATTAATTTTGATTTTTAAATGACCATTGTCCCTTCAGTGCAAGTGTGGAGCTGGGAATGTCACACAGGGCACCCTACCAGGGGCACAGGCGGCATTTGACCATCACACAGAGCTGTGCGTGAGCCCCCAAGGGTACAGGTGACATTTTAGCATCACAAGAGTTGTGTGTGTGACCCCCAGGGGTGCAAATGGCATTTCACCCATTACACAGAATTCTGTGTGTGACCCTCAGGGGTACAAATGGCATTTCACCCATTACACAGAATTCTGTGTGACCCCCAGGGGTACAAATGGCATTTCACCCATTACACAGAATTCTGTGTGTGCCCCTCAGGAACACAGGTGGCATTTCACCCATTACACAGAATTCTGTGTGTGCCCCTCAGGGGTACAAATGGCATTTCACCCATCGCACAGAATTCTGTGTGTGACCCCCAGGGGTACAAATGGCATTTCACCCATTACACAGAATTCTGTGTGTGCCCCTCAGGAACACAGGTGGCATTTCAACCATCACACAGAATTCTGTGTGTGCCCCAGGGGTGCAAATGGCATTTCACCCATTACACAGAATTCTGTGTGTGACCCCCAGGGGTACAAATGGCATTTCACCCATTACACAGAATTCTGTGTGTGCCCCAGGGGTACAAATGGCATTTCACCCATTACACAGAATTCTGTGTGTGCCCCTCAGGAACACAGGTGGCATTTCACCCATTACACAGAATTCTGTGTGTGCCCCTCAGGGGTACAAATGGCATTTCACCCATCGCACAGAATTCTGTGTGTGCCCCTCAGGGGTACAGGTGGCATTTCAACCATCACACAGAGTTGTGTGTGCCCCTCAGGGACACAGGTGGCATTTTAGCCATTACAAAGAGTTTTGTGTGTGCCCCCCAGGGGTACAAATGGCATCTCCCCCATCACACAGAGTTTTGTGTGTGCCCTCAGGGAGCTGAGGGGGTCTCAGAGCCTCTGTGCAAAGCCCTGTGAGCTGAGCCCAGAGCTGCTGATGTGTGGGGATGGACAGGAAGGTGCCAGAAGAGAGGATGAGGAGATGGGAAGAGAAAGAAAGTTTGTTAGCCTGGAGAGAAGGGGTCAGGCTCTGATTCCAGGCAACAAGTGACAGGAGGAGAGGACATGGCCTCAGTGTGAGCCAGGGGAGGTTCAGGCCGGACATTCAGGAATTTCCTCACAGAAAGGGCTGTCAAACCCTGGCAGAGGCTGCCTGGGCAGGTGGTGAAGTCTCACCCCTGGAGGGCTCTGAGCAAAGCCTGGACGTGGCATTCAGTGCCAAGGTCTGGGTGACAACGTGGGGCTGGGTCAGAGGCTGGGCCTGGTGACCTCAGAGGCCTTTTCCAACCTAATTGGTTCTGTCAAAGCCTTCCAAGGTCTGATGAGCTCTGGGGACTGCCTGGCTCAACCTGCAAAAACGGGGAAAGCACCAAAACCTGCTGAAATTGTCCAAAGGCAGCAGAGCTCAGCAGCATTAAACACAGAACACAGCCAGGGAGGTACAGGCTGCTTTATCCAAACACCCCCGAGCCTCTGCCACACTGCTGGTGGCACTGGGATTCCCCATGAGGCTGGAGGGAGCTTTTTGGGGAGCGCATGCATGTGTAGTTATCTGTAATTAATAAGACTGTATTCTATTAGCAATACCATTTATTAGAAAGACTGTATTCTATTAGCAATACCATTTAATAACAATATCTCATAAATATTTGTTGTGATCTGTGTTTCCCCTATTTTAATTTTCTACCAGGGAAAAGGGTATTTACAGTACTTCAGCAGGTTTTTCTACCTGGAAAAGGTGAAGGATGGACCCCTCAATGTGGCTGCAGAAAATCCCCCTTCATTTCCCACCCATGCCCATCCATTATCCCCCTACCAGCAATAAACACCCAGGATTTGCTTTTAGTAAGAGCTTTATGAGCCTGCAGTTCATGTGAAGATTAAAAGGGTCATATTCTTTTGTGTTTATACAGGGAAAACGATTCTGATTTTGTTTTGTTTTGGTTTTTTTTTCCCTTTTAAATCTTAGCCTGAATCAGAAGGAAGGCAGGATCATCACTGGATGTAATGCATTACCATTAACTTCATGAAGCAATTTCTCTTGTACAATTTTGCTAGTCCAGGCATTCTGGCTTTTAGTTTAATTGAGTTTGTTGATAAATCTCTCATGACATGCTTTCTATATATGATCTTCCTATTAAAAAAAATACGTCTATGGAATAAAATTCATTGCATGAACAGGATTAGAGCAAGGCTTGTACATTGTTTAATCGTGTGTTCAATTGGTTTCTAACAAGCAGTAGCAATGACTTAGGCTGGCCCTCTGTTCATTTATGACTCTCGCATTAACATTTGCAAAACAGGCAATGAGAAAAAAAACATGCTAAAATCACACAGTTCAGCAAATGTTTTCATTAAATATTACTGAGTACATTCCCTGTTGAAATGGAATATTCTTATTCAATCAGTGAGTCCAGTAAATAAACACACAATTGCCTGAGGTGTCTTTTGCATCAGAATTTCAGTTCCCACCCTTGTCCCAAGAGCAGGAAAGAGCAGGGCTTGGTGTTGGGGACATGTTTAGTTGTACCAGGCCCTGTCTCAGCACATCCTTGTCACCTGGCTCACATGTGACAAAGGTGACAGAGTGCCCTGTGCTGCTGCAGAGGCAGCCCCTGCACCAGGAAAATGCAGTGACTGGGAAGCAGGGAAAACCAGAGTAACAGCTGATTTTCTGTCAGGGAGTCAAATAAATGGAGTTCCCACACTCCTTCAATGCTAGGAATAAAATCAATCAATCAATCAATCAATCAACCTTCTCACTATCTTATAAGAATAAGAATAATATAATATATTATTCTTATTCTTAATAATATAATATATAAAATTAATATATAATATAAAATAATATAATATAATATAATATAATATAATATTTAATATATTATTTAATATATTATTTAATATATTATTTAATATAATATTCTTATTCTTATAATATATTATTCCTATTCTTATTATAATATCTTATAAGAATTATTATACAAGAATAATAATTATTTGCCATTCTTTTTATTTTGGCAGCAAGCAATTATCACCTTCTACAGGACTGAGGCAGGCTGACTCCAGCATACAGTGGAAAGGAAATAGTGACTACAAGTGTTAACTGCATTTAAAATGTTTTATTCCTACATACACTTTTATGGATTTCAGAAGTGGGATCAATTTTCCCTTCCTGAATTCTGATTACGATAATTTTCTTTATTTATTTCTTTTCAAATGAGAATGCTACTGGCTTCCTTTGGCATATTTCTTGCTAATATGACTGCTCTGGTTATTGCAGTGGTACCTTTCATGTCCCTGACCACAATACAAGATGTTTCATTTACTTAAAGCTTTCTTGATGTTATCGAACTGAGAGAATTTACTTCAGTAGCCCTAGAAGCAATTCCAGGAATAAGACTTGATCCTCCACTCAATTATCTGTCCACATCCCATCAAACATCTGCAGCCAGGCTAAACAAAATGTAAGGACACCCAGGCCTCAGATCAGCCAGCAAATGTTATCTTGGAATTGACTTTTTTCCTCCTAATATAACAAGAATTCATGCCAGCAAGTCTCTGGCTGTATGGAAGCCAGGCTCACCTTCATGACTGCCAAGCTGTTTTACAAACTCAATTATCAGTCATTTTAATTTCACTATATTTCACCAAAAATGCAGAGGAGGACTCGCATCTCAGCAGGGGATGCAATCCCAGTGTGGTCATGCAGAACAGCTTTGTCCTTAAAAGTTATTAGAGCCAGTCAGTGGGAGAAGGGAAATCAAATTAGCTTGTCTTAATTCAAAGCTCTATTTTATTTTCATTGTCATTTGGCTTTTTGTAATCATCAGCCTTATCAAACCAGCACACTTAGATTATCTCTTTTTGCAAACATGGAAATTTACCTTTGGAAGTTTTTAACTAGTGAGCTCCTCAAATTTTATAAGTAGACTTTTCCACCTTCTTTTTGACATTGAATAATTTGGAAATAAATGAATAAATAAATATAAATCTAGGAAAAAAATATAAGTTATTAGAGCCAGTCAGTGGGAGAAGAGAAATAAAAATAGCTTGTCTTAATTCAAAGCTCTATTTTATTTTCATTGTCATTTGTCTTTTTGTGATCATCAGCCTTATCAAACCATCACACTTGGCTTATCTCTTTCACTTGATTTTGCAAACATGGGAATTTACCTTTGGAAGTTTTTTAACTAGTAAGTTCCTCGAATTTTATAAGTAGACTTTTCCACCTTCCTTTTGACATTGAATAATTTGGAAAAAGATATAGAAAGAGGGTTGGTTGTTTAGGGTGGTTTTTAGGTTATGGTGTACAGGCGTTAAGAAAATAAAGGCTGTCTGTGAGTTCTGCCTGTGGTTTGGTGCATGATCAACCCCAACACCCCAGTCCCTCTTTGGGGGACATAATAAAAGGTGAGAGATCTAAAATAAAAGCCCGCATTAAGCAAAAGGGTTCACAAATTTGTTGGTTTAGTGAAGATATGGAGGGGGCATGGGGGAAAGAAAAGCAGGCAGGATGATCTAAGCAGTATGAACAAATCTAGTACAAGGAAAAAGACTGTGAGAGAATTTAAAAGAGGAAAAAATTAAAAGAGGAAAAATTTAAAAAAAGAAAAATTAAAAAGAGGAAAAAAATTACTGAAATGAAATAACTCAATGTTTCCTCATCAATACAGAAATCTGTGTGTTTATTCAGAAATATTATTGAGGAAACAGTGAAACTAATAATGCTATTTCTTCCTAGCAGAAGGAATTTGTGATATGTTTTGTCCCATCCTCCCCAAACATAAACCCCTTTCTGGATAAAAAGAGTAAAGCTTGTAACATTGCAATAGCTCTGGAATTTTATTATTTTTCTTTTAATGTTTTTAAGCATAAGAGTCCATCCATTGGAGCTTTATTTCTCTTTTTTCAGCAGCTTTACAATGGCTTGGTTTAGTGTCTGAAGAAGAAATTATCCAGGCCTGGAGACAAAGCTGTTCAAAGCCATGTTTTTGATCATTTAAACGTCAATACCACTGGCTACACAGAAACTCCTCCAAATCCTTTCACAGGGCTGGCAGGAAGCAAAGATAAATATTTTTCACAGCAGCGCTCTCCATTAAAACTCTTGCCTCCCAAAGGCAAGCTCATGTTTTGGACTTGTCCTGTCCCAAAGAGATTTTGTCCCTGTCAGCTTCTAAAAGAAGCCAGGAATGTCTCCTGTGATCTCTGGGAGGGAGTGTAGATGGATTTTCTCAATGTAAAAATGTATTCTACTCAATGTAAAGATGGGATGGAGCTTTATAGGGGGGAAATATCTAATTTTTTCTCCTTTCATGTAAGGTCCTGGTCTTTCTCGCTTGTTCCAGCCCTTTACCCATGGTGAACTATGGCTTAGTCCAGGATAAATTTATTAACTGACCCTATTTAATGTCTGGGTGAGTAACAGGAAACTGTGTGTGGGTGCAAGGCCAATCCCAATCAGAAATGCTCCAGGAATTTCTTCTTTTAGTGAAATATCTCTGCATTGAATGAACAAACCCAAGAACTCCAGCAAATATGGTGGGTAATAGTCCTGTAAAGAGAGAATTTGCTTTGCTCCTTGATTTCCCCTAGCAGAGACAGAACAGGAACACTCCATGCAGGGTTTATTTCTCTCATGTAAGTGGGTTGAATTCCTCCATTTCTAAAATCAGGGGAAAATGGAAAATCAGGAGGAAAATGGAGCAAGCTCTGGGAATTTATTATCCAATGTTTCCTGCTTGTCCAGGGAATGTCTCTGTGCTCCCACGCTTATTTCCTCCCTAATTTAATGACATCCATGGCACCTCCAGGGCACCAGGTAACAGAGGCTTAATGAAAGTTCCTCTGAGCAATTTCACTCCCACATTGTCTCCTGACACATCCAAACAGCCTGAAAGCCCAACTGGAGCTCATCCTGGTCTTTCAAGTAAAAAAGCAAGTAGCCATTGGCATTTATAAATAAATAAATATTTATTTATTTCATTATCTCATCTACATGTGTATGCATATATATTATACCAAAAAAAAAAAAAATACATTAACACATTAAGTGCCCAATGTGTCACTGTAGCACCAGGAGCATTAGATTTAATTAGGTAGCAAAAATAGAAACTGGAGCCTGGTTAATAACTTCTAAAGCTGATCATAATTGGCTTATTAGTTGGAGATCAAGCAAAAATACATTTCAGACATCAGTTTAAGAGAAGACTGAATAAATTATTCAAAATAACTTAGAGAATCAAATAATTAGACAAATAATACGTAAAGTCAATAAAGTGTGACCATCAACAAATGACAAATGGATGAACAATGGAACAGTATTATTCTTCTACTCAGCTGCAGAGAGTTCCTGTGTATCCATCAGATTAATTGTTTATTCCAGTTATTACTTTGATTCAGATGTATGAGAAAGCAAAGCATTGATTCACTGCTGTCACGGGGTACTTAGTGCAGCAGTTTAAACAAAGCATGGCTCTCTCCATATATAATTCATGTTTATTAGAAATGTAAAGGAGAAGGAAAATGCTACAGGAGCTTGTGTAGGCTCAGCCAGCTAAATTTCTGTTGCTTTCTGAATGTAATAAATACAGTGTTTACCTGCAGAAATTACCAAACAGAAATTTCCTGCACTGAATAGATAATTTCCAGAGGGAGACACAATGTCATTAAAGGCATTCTCCAAGCACTGATTGCTTTATTCTAAACTAAATCACATCATTTGGTATTTAAAAACTGTCTGGATTTGCTGCTTCGTTCTTAATATGCTTGACATATTTTCTTCCCAAATCTCCAAATGGATCCAGAATGTGTCCTGGGTTATTTTTTGCTGGGATAGCAGAGATTTGGAGGATGCTCAGTGGTGGATCCTCCCCCTCTCAGGGCCCTGCTCCTCCCTTCCTGAGCTGTTGAAATTCCAAGAGAGCTCTGATTTAAAAAGGGGGCTCAGGCCCTGCCACTCTCACAGCCCAGGCTGCAAGGCTGAGTTTTATTTTGGTTTAAGGCTAGTAATATATCAGTGCTTATGTCAAATCTGCTTTAGAATTTTCAACTTGTGGTTTGCTCCATTTCATTAGCTGGTGTTTTTTGGTTTTTCTTTCCCCTTCCCCCAGGTTGTAGCAGTGAATCCTCTCCTTCCAGCAGTCTGTGATGCCTTCACTGGATGCTCCACGCCACCCTTTCAGCCTAATAAAAAGTAGAAAATCACTTGGGTTTGTTCTTCAATTACTTATTCACCAAGCAACTCTGAAAAGTGAAGTTCTAGATATGTGATTCTAATTAGAATAGTATTCCAATTACTAACTTGGAATCAGAATCCTGCTGTGCAGTATTCTAATATGAAATGTGCCCAAAGAAAGCAACAGAGGACAATGCAGAGTCCCTTTTCTTTAGTAACTTCAGCAAAATAATAGAGCCAGATCTCCAAGCCAGTCAGACATTGAATTTCAGAGTGAAGGAGGGTGAGTAAATCCCTTGAAGGCACAATAATGATGGTGCTTGTTAAGGTCACCATTTTCACTTCAAACCGCAGCAGCAGCCATTTAAAAAATAACTTTACAACCAAGGAGAACTAGGAAATAGCACAGTACTGCAGTGTACTTACAGATGTCACACCATGTCTGCAGAAAGAAAATCAACTCCCAAAGTAAATAATGTCAACACAAAACCTCATTTAGGCCACGGAGAATAATTGGCCAGAAATCCCAAATATTTTGGATAACAGAAGGGATCAGTCATCATCCATCCACCATTGTGTATGGGGTGTGTGCTTTCAAAGGAATTGTTGCTGTGTTAATTCTTGCCTGTTTCTCTGCCTGCAAGGTCTTGAAAAAAATAATAAATCTGATCTTGAAATAAATAAGGTTTGAACTTCTCTTATGCTTTATTATAATTTTTAGCAGCTTAGGCTTGGTAAGACTCTTAGCATTTTAAATCTTAAAATACTGTCTTTAAGTAAGCATGTCTTTGCTGACCTGTCACCTTTAAGTTATTTGCAGGGAACTTTTTGATTAAGTAGCATTAACTAAGTCTTCTCCTTAAATTATTTGAAAAATGTAACTTTAAATAGGTCATTAAAAAAAAAAAAAAAGAAAAAAGAAACAACTTCTGAGCTACTTTCCCTGAGTCTCTCCCCTGTGGATTGTCTTAATAGGTAAAGCACTGTCTGCATTTGCTGGAGGTTGCAGCCTTTACTGACAACAAAGTCAGTGTGTTCAGCAGACAGATTCCTACAGAGACCTCGGGCCTTTCATGTGGGACCTCTGTCTCCTGGAAATGATTTTGTATTTTACACAGAAAAAGCACCTTCCTCACTCCAGCTGTTCCAACCCCTGAAAAATGTTGAGTTCTGCAGAACACACAACTCTGCAATCCTGTTTAATCAGTGGCTGAGCCCTCCCCAGCCTTGCATTGTGCTGGAAGGTTTTACATTACTTTTATCATTCTTATTGCCTCTAAGAACATCCTGTTACATGGAAAGATCATTTGTGAATCATGGAAAATATTTATTTTTCTGTATGACCAACCTGAAGCTCCATGTCTGTATTTTCCCCTTGTGGATGGGGTGAATAGCCAGTTTTAATAATTACAGTGATAATATTTATCAAGCTCTGTGGCAATTTGCAAACACAGAGCATCATCCTTACACCCACCATGTAAAATAAATCTGCAAACTTGGCCTGGGCAGCCTGTGAAGGACATCAGCGCATCTGCTTTAAATGCTCTTTTCCAGCTAGGTGGGACAAGCTTGGGAGCAGAGTGGAGCAGAGCAGCATCTTTGTGCTCTCACATTCTCATTTTTGACAGTGAAATGGATAAAAACATCCCTGACACCATTTTTTTTTCTTTTAAATTTTCAGAGAAGGCCTGGGCTAAAGGCTTGAGCTCCTGTTATTTTTGTCAAGTTCCTTTCCACAGTCAGTCTCCACTGGCAGACTACAGTGACTGCAAAGGTGAGCAGATATTCATGGAGGCTTTTAAAACACGCCTGGAATCAGGTCCCTGCTCTGCCAACCTGCTCACCTGGAACTGAAAGGATTCTGTGACATTTTTAAGTCCCTCAGCCCCAAGATCTCCTGAGAAATCCCTGGCAGCAGGGTAAGTCTGGGTGGAACACGGTTTCATTAGCAAATACATTTCTGCTGCCTTTGAGAAGGGCATATCCAGCTGAAATCCACTTTACAGGGATGCTGTGTCACAGGCACTGTTGGGTCGTGCACTGGGAAGGAACCTACAGCACAAACGAAGCCACTGGACACATTTACCTGCCCATGAAACACCTTTCCCCCTGGAATACCTGCAGCCAACCTTTCTGCTCTCGTTAGCCGGAAAAAGAAAAGTTACTGGGATTGTTTCAGGTGCAATCATTGCTGGAACACGACATTTAGGGCTCCTGTGAAGGTGAGACAGAGCAAGGCACCTTTTTCTTCCCATGCTCCTCATCCTCAGCCGTTCCCAAACACAAACGATACCCAAGACCCTCTCCAGAGGCTGCAGCACAATTTCAGGCTGTGGGAAGTTTGAGCTGTTAAGAAGACAAGCACAGCACTAATAAAATCTAAACACTTATAGTCAAATCTTATTCCTGATGCTGCTAAATGGGAACTCACAGTTTAACATAATAGGCAATTTAGCATACAAATGTGCCCCATAAAAGCAAGGATGTTGGCAGTGCAAAACCATAAATGTTAACCTTTGGGCAAGCTGTTACAAATGTGCTACAGGCTCTTGCAGTTTTAATGAACTTGTTTGCACACACGAGGTTTATATTGTACTGAACATTTGGATGCACACACCGAGGAGCACCTTCAAAAATTCAGATGTGTGGGAGCTCAGCGTGTCCCACTCCTCTGCCATCAGGGGTTTACAGCAGCAGGTGAATAAAATGGCCTTTGTGCCCTCAGAAATGTGATGGAGAAACAATGCATAACTCTTCTGATGGCGTTAGGGAATATAGGAAATATTTTTGTTAGAGAATATAGGAAATATTTTATAAGTACAAGTGTTGCAGTCAAGACTCATATCCTGGACGAGCAAGATGATGATGGATGTGATTTTCCTGAGTCGTGGTTTCATTATTTTTTTGGTAAGTTCCTGGAAAGGCACAGGTTGTTGAAAATGTGAGAAATCCATAACAATTTCAACCCCAAACCAGGGCTGATAGTTGTCTTATGAACTAGCAGGCACCTGTGACCTTTCCTTGTAAGCAATTTGGCTTTGATGAATCAATGTCAAAGCATCCTCACAATCAAATAATCCTGCAGAGCCACCAAATTAAGTTGCTCCATTTCAGGGAAGCACTTGGTGGAAAAAAAAGACACATTTTCAAGCAGCTTTGCTAGTCCTGAACATTCACAATCCAGCCTTGGTGGTGGGCATGTTCTCAGTCCAAGTCTCTCACGTTTTTTGGCGTTTGAAGGCCACTTCCAAAGCAGAATTATTCAGAGCTGCTCTTCAAGCAAAATGTGCGAAAGATGAATCATTAAAAATAAAAAGAGATGATGCCTCAGTCTTATCTGACTCCACTGCCAAATTTTCTTCACCTTACACCCTAGGATTGCTGCAGCCAAAATAAGGAGATTTCAGTTTGCGTTCACAGAGTTTAACGGCGTCTACTGGAACATTCATAGCCAAGAACTTTCTCACTTGCTTATTCCTCCAAGGAAAGAAAAAACAAACTCAAAGAAATCTCTTCTTAATTGGCTGTGAAGTTCTTTTAGCTTGGCTAACAGCCTTAACAGCCAACAAAGCATGGAACTGGATTGTAAAGAGAATTCATGCAGAGACCAGAAAGTAGTTACCAGGTGTTTCTCACCTCAATAAGAGTTCATTTGCTCCCCTATTGCTAATAGATGTATCTGTATACACAGGTAACAATCTGAGACTCCTTAGGATATAAGGCAAGAAGAAATTGCAGATTTTCATAACAACTTAAATTATTATAAAGCCTAAAAAATTATACATATGCATTAAATGGAAAGTTAAAGCTTAAAAGAGAGAAAATATATGGAGTTGAAAATAAAGGGAGTTTTCATTTTTAGACATACAGGCAGTGAGAAAAGTTTCTTTAATGTTATCCTTCATTATGCAGTGCAGTGTACTAAAATGGGATCCAAAATATCAAAATATTCCACTTCATTGTTACTTACATACAAGCTCAGAACCAGAGTTTAATGTACAGTGTAAACTGAAAATCAGAGCTTCATTAATTTAAAAAAAAATTAATCTTCACTCATAAAAAAATATTTCATACTAGAATGAGTCAATTGAATTAATGGAATTAATATTATTGTACCCTACTATGTAGGAAAAGCACTTAACACACACAGGTCTAAAAGACCGTGGTAGGTTTGATTTGCAGAACAGAACTTTACCTGCATGCTTGGTTGCTTTTGCTGCTCTCTATTATGTCATCTTACATGCTGTAAAATATGTCCTTGACATTAATTTTCTGTAGAAAACAAACAGGAAAACTATTTGCATAACTGTAAAAACAAAACCCCTTCGAGTCATTAGCATTGAAAAATATTCTTTTGTGTTTAAGCTTGGCCTGAGCAATGTTCAGTTCAGTGCTTTCCAGGTCCAATTTCTGAGCTCAGCTTCATCAAGTCTAATGGTGCAAAGGTGATTATCTGTCTTCTGCTAAGTTCAGGAATGTAATAAAACTGGTTACATTAGGAAGACAATTTATTATCTGTACCGTGGCAGAAAAAGGTAAAGAAAAGGTAATTTATGGTGGAGCTTTCTGTGCTTAATGTATTAGTTGCGGCAGAGGTTAAAACTTTCATCTTCTTGTACCTAAACTTGGAGAAATGAGAAATACGAGACAGAACACGTGCAATAACATAGAAATTACACTTCTTTATTTATTCAGCAGATGGAGATCCATTCTTTTGGTGTTATTTCAGTCATATTTTGTTTTATGGTACAAAGACTTACCCTGAAGTACAGGAGGAAAATCCTTGGGGCTGCATTTTCTTTTTCAGGTTGTTGCCTTTTATGATCCCTTGGGAAAAACTGCTCAGCTGGATGGTGGCTCCACTTATGGCACACGACAGAATCAGGCCAGGGATGGATTTCTCACTGCTCTCATTAATCTGGGGAAAGAGATCAGGGCCAACAGGATTTGGGGATAACAGGGAGCTCACAGACCTGGGATGGATGGCACAGGAAGAACGACTCCTTCAAGCCTTGTTGTCTCTACCTTTCCTGAGAATGACCAAAAAGTCAAACAAAACAAACAGCAGGGATATTTTTCAGAGAGACATTTTCTGAAAATATCCCAGTGTTAATAGGAAAAAAAACCTTTTCCCTTTGCTGGTTTAGGAAGCCCAGAACTTCCTTTCCATATTGCACCTGTTGCAGTTCCACTGCAAACATCCTCACACATCAGGGAAGAGCAAAGCTGAAATGCAGCAGTCTATCTTTGGCTCATTAAAGTAAAATTTAAACATTAAAGTAAAATTTATGGGTTTTTCTCTTTTCTGCCCTTGTGCCAAAGTGTATTCCAAACTTTGACCCTGTAGTGATTTTTGTTTGCTAATTTGAGATTTTGTTAATTTTGAGATTTCTTGGTTAATGCACTGAGGAGTGTGGAGGGTTTAGTGCTGGTTAATTACTAGTGTACTTCCTTTTTGTTGTGAGGTAGGATTAGGATAAAGGTAAAGTAGGCTCAAAACTTTAAAAGGGTCTAGAGAGAAATTTATTAACAGTAACTAAAAGAAAGAGTAATAAGAATTAGAGCAAAACCTTCAGAATACTTCTCTCTCTACAACCTTATTTTTCACTGTTAATGCAAAGAAAAAAACCCCTAAAATTTCAGTTAGTTTAATTCTTCTAGAATTGTCTTTTTTTTAGTTTACTTACAGAGAGAAGTCTTTTTTGTTAATGTTATGGAGACTTTTTTAAAAGAAATAAAAAAGTTCTCTTGTGAAGAGTATTCTTCTGACTGGCCTGACCCCCAGCCTCTCTCACCCTTCTGATTAATGAAAATTATGAGGAGTTCCAGGGAAATTGAGGATTATTCCAGACTGAGTTTGATTGATCTGCCACTCAGGTTTTTAAATTCATTGCATTTGGCTGATTATCTGCAAAGACATTTTCTTAATTTTGTTTCCTAAGTTAGTAGAAAAAAATTGGCAAATTCTTAAAAATGCAAGGTGGTTGTCAACTGTGAGAATTCCCTGCATTCACCCCAAACATCTCCATTCCAAACATAGAAATTTTTGTTTGCTATTAAAGCAGATTGTGTGTTTGGACACCCAAATCCAACAGCTCTTTGACAAAAGGATTTTTCTATCCCATTAGAATATAATTTCTTTGGTGTCAAAACACATCAATAACAAAACTAAGAGAAAAAATCAATCACTAAATATGTGTGATTTCCTACTGAAGTGCAGCAAAAAAAGTCCATGGAGTGGGCTATGCTTTAAATGTCATTAAACTTGTGACGCCATTTCCTGAATATTACATAACATTCAGCCACTTCTGCAGAGGAAAATGAGGTTTCCCCAGCACCCAGCCCCTCACTCCCCTCAAGATGCATCACCTTTCAAGCCAGAAACCTCCCCTGATTGAATTAGGTCCATTAAGAATTGAATCTTGCGCATGGTTTATTAAATCACTTGATGAAATCAGCCTGTGATTACAGAATAATGCACTGACATCCTTGCCTGGACTGCTGCATCTTTCAGGAAGCCTGACTGTGGGTCCTGTCCTTACTGGAACTTTGGAATTAAGAATCTGTGGATCCCAGTGGTACTGACATAATTGTGTGAGTTTCCAGAGCCATAAGATTGCATTCACCTACATATATTCAGGAATATTGGTTTTAAAAAAATAAATTATTTTCCCCTGCATACCTGTTTTACTGCCAAGCATCCCTCAGTGACTCCTTTTCTAACACAACTCGATATTTTTGCCCCCAAAGTTCTGATAATCACTTGCTGAGCTCCCCTATCTGCAGTTTGGCACCATTCAATCAACCAAAATCATTTTGCTCATGCAAAAACCTCGCTGAGATTGGGCTTATCAGGGAAAGGCTTCACTCTTATGGTCCCTTTTCAAGGCTCCTGTCCGTGTCCAGATATCCCAGAGCAGTGATAAATGGAGGCAGGGGTTGTTTATTACAAACATTTGCTATCTGGAATGTGCTGCCACCTCATTACAACGTGTTTCAGCTCCTGCATGGACAGGGCTCTTATTTACACTCAGCTTTATTCATGGAGGGAGCACTGATATTTGAGGCAGCAGAAAGCAGAGTGAAAGGATTCCGTGTGTAATGCTGTTCAAATAATCCCTTTCCACCGCTTTTAGCATCAGAAATTGGTATCTCCATATAAAAAAAAAAACCTTAAAATTTCTGATTTGAAGATCCTCAGGTAAAGATGTTAATGGTGAAGGCCTGGAACTAAGATAAAATCCATGATAGTCTGCGTCACCTGAGCTTCTGGGAGGTGTCAGCCTGCCAGCACATACAGACAGTGAGAATATGGATTGCTTTTGATTCAGACTCCCAAAGCAAAGTTAAGGGCACTACAATACCATAAGGACTGCTGGACTCAGAAATTTCAGATGTAAAAGTACAGAAAAAGTCCAACACATCTGTTACTCTGCCCTGGTCTCTATAATGTCACTTGTGATATAAATGAACATGACAATTTTTACCTGTATAGATCTACAGAGCCTCAGTGGAATACTCCCAGGTAGATAATCAGTGTATTTCTGTAAGCAGCCCTTATTTTAGCTGTGCTCTCAGTGAGCTCTGTGGAGAAGTAATTTTACTATCACATATAAAAAGCAATGAAACGATACTTAATTTCTGGGATTCCTTAAATAGATAAAGAAATTACTCTAAAAATAAAGTAAGAGCAAAATTCAGACCTGAAGGGCACCAGCTTTGTTCTATGCTGCACTTGCAAAAGCACAGCCAGAAACTCAGGAGAAGGATTATTCTCTTTCATTCTGGATTATTCTCTTTTACCTGGCATTTATTTGACCGCATTTGCCTGGTTTTGGACACTTAGTACCTTAACAAAGTTCTTTTTTTGAAGGAAGACAAAGCCAGATATTTCTGAGAGATTCCCAACAAGGCTCATGGCAATGGGCATAAGTTGGAGCAGAGGAAAGGTGTTATTAAAGCTCAGCAGAAGTTTCCTCATGCTGAAGGTGGTCAAATATTGGAGCAAGGGCCCAGAGAGGCTGTGAAATCTCCATTACTGGAGATGTTCATTGCTCAAAAGCAGAAAGTGCTGAGCAACCTCACCAAATTAAACCTTGTTTTGAAGGGAGGATAAGAGATGTTCAAAGGTCCTTTCCAACCTGCAACAGCTGATGTTCCTTGGTCCCAGAATTGTGCATCTACACATAATTTGGTTTCTTTTATCCCAACCACACTGTTCTCACCAGTTACAGATTTTCCCAGTGTTGTGCTTTGGGTTTTTTTCCAGGGGCTGTGGTGCTGATTTTCCGAGACAACATCTGATTTCCCAAATAAGAATCTAATGACAGAAACATTCTTCACAAGACACCAAGTGACTGGCATTATTCTATATTACAGATTTCCAAGGAGGGTAATTCATGGCAAATACATTTTGCCCATACTTCTCACGAGCCATTTCTTCAAGATCCCAATAAGTGCTGTCAGAACATGGAATAAACTGTTCCTGCAGAATGTGAGCAGTGCAATCTGTTCACATTACACTGTCCTGCTCTCCAAGGAGGAGAAAGGATTTGCTTCAGTAAAGAAGGCACTCTGTTATAAAGCTTTTTCCTTTCCAGCCTCATATCTTATGTTTCAATGGGTAAACTCTGCAAGTCAGATTTATATTCAAGTCTAAAGTTATGTTTTGTTGCAGTAAAATCAGAGGAAGCAATGACAAGTTGATCTATGGAAGAGCAGGTGGGAACTGAGCAGACCTTATTAATCTTTTTCTCTACTTGGTGGCACTCAAGGGCCTTTAACGCACAGAGAGAACTTTATCTGTGCCATGTGAAGTTAACCTTGAACAGGACTTGGACTTCTAGAAGTAAAATTAATTTTTTCTGAGTTAATAACTTGCACTTTTTTGTTAATTCAGAGATTTTGGGAGCATCCTCTTGCCCTCAGTGTTCTCTGCCCAGCTGGGCACTTTGAATAATTTAATGTGGATTCCCTTTAGAGACAGCTCTTCCCATCTTTTACATCTGAGGCATCTTCCACTTCCCATGGTGGAACAGAGGCCTCTGGAACTGAACTCTGAGGCACCTCGTTGCACTCTCTGAGGCATTTTAACAATTTCACAGTGCATGGCAAAGAGCTTCATCTTCCTCTTGAAGCAGCTTTGTTTCCATTTAAGGCATAAAAATTAACTGGGCTGAATACAGGCTGGTTTAAGCACGTCTCTGGAATCTTATGGGTAAAACAATGGAGGGTGCTGTCCTCAAGCATTTTGAAGAACTGCCCTGTGGGTTTCTGTGGAAGGTTTTGTGTGAGGTACAAACAGAGACTGATGTGCCCCTGCTGGATCTCTTTAACCGCCCATCCAAGAGACCTGAGCATAAAGCTCAACTGAAAATGGGGTCAGAAACTACAAAATCCCCACTGCAGGTACGGTATAACCACCAAACATCTTCATCCATAATTCTATCCAGGAGAGGAAATCCTCCTCCCAGGTAGCACTAGTTTGTTTTTTATACCAGATGTGCTTTTCTAATTGCATGAAAATGCTCAAGAGCAGAACAGAAATTGAAGACCTGTGAACTCACTGATTGTTGTTGTTGTCTTTTAGACGGAGTTTTGAAAAAAAAATGCATTAACTGTCTTTAATGCCATTAAAAGAATTTAACAGGTTAATGCAATAAAATTTAATCATCTTGATTTGAGTGTCCGTGGTTGTTGCATTTACATGATGAAAGTGCTGTAAGGCTCATTATCTTAAATAAACTCCTCATTTTCTACTCACAGTTGCTGAAAGTGTTGTTCCAGACTCAGCAGTGCCAAAATGAGCATTTCATTCACTCCTGCAGGGTTACAGGCTCACAGCTGGGATCCTCGTGCCATGGCTGCAAAGGAACCACATTGTTATTTTTGTAAATTTTGGATTCACAAACCCCTGCAGATAAAAACAGCCACAGGTTCTGTCCTGTGCTTGCAGGGAGTCAGGGCTGGGCCAGGCCAGGCTCTGCCCAAGCTTTTCATGAACTGCTTTGGTTTTTGCTTTGTTTTGCTGCACCCAAATTTCTTAACTGTGGTGTCTAACACACACCAGGTGTTTCTGTGCTCCCTTTGGAAGCAGTTCAGACCTGCTCCAGCCCTGCCTTTCTCTAACTGGACATCCGAACACACCTTTCATTTCCTAACTGCAGAAATGAGGATGGGATTTTCGAACCAACCAACTGGAGAAGGAGTGGGTTATCCTGAACTCTTTTTTGTTGTTTTTTTTGACAAGCCAAGAAGAAACATTACAATAAAAGAACACAAATCTGATTCTCCTGTGCGTGCAAGTCTACCAAAGCAAAGGAGTGACTTTTAACAGGTGAGAAAGCAGATTTTTATCTCAGATTGCACTGGTGCAGCTCCCACACCGGGGTGTTGCACTGTAACAACGGCAGTCAATCACTCAGCTGCACGGAATCAACCTGAATATCTGACAAAACAAACTCAGCATCTCCTCAAAATACACAAACTCTGCTGTGACAGAACAAACCCAGGCACCTCTGGGGGCTCAGGAGTGGCTCTGTGCTCTGCTGCAGCCCAGGAGTCTCTCCCAGTAATGGGAATTTCCAAGATGAGGGCACAGATTTGTTTTTCTAGCCCTTCCCCTGAGACCTGAATGAATATTAGTGGAGAAAGTGAAATTAGTGGAGCAGGTGTCATTTAGTTTGTTATGTCAGAAGGTGGACACATTATTATCTTTGGTGACAGTAGCCAAGTTAAATTTAGTCCATGCTACATTTCGTGGGAGGACTGTTAGTGTAAGCAAAAATGTGTCTTTTTTTAAAAAAGAAAATTCCAATTTTCCCTCTGTAATTTCTTAGTTGTATGCTGAATTATTTCCTTTTAAAATTAATTGTCTAATCAACTATTGCACACACAGGACACACAAATACCACAGGAGATGGAGTGACTTGCTAATAAAAACAAAAAAGGAAAAGGAAATAGATGTGTTCATCTGTCAATCAATAAACTAAACAGATGTCATCAAACTTTAGGAGAATTATCTTTTTTTACTGTTGTCTGAACCACACTTGATCTTGTTCTTCACAGTTCTAACAATCATATAACAATCAATTGTATAGATTTACCAGAACCATGACAGGTAAAAGCAGTCTCAAGCCCCTAACAATTTAATTTCAAACAGCAGCCAAATATCCTTATGCTGTTATCAAAATCATTAATATGCTGCACGAACACAGGAACAACAAAAATTCCTCATTTATTCTCCCTGCACACCAGCAAGATTAATGTCAAATACTCTCCAGCTTCCCAAATAAAAGGTTTCTTGTTTTTCATGTGACAAATGAGAAACAAATCTCAGCCTGAACTTTTTCATCAGCTGATTATTTTACATTGTGATTTGTATTTTTTTGACAGGCCCGAGTTCCAGGTGGACCAGAGGTAACTCCAGTCACCCATCCGTGCTGGCAGGCAGGCAGCAGAGGAATACAAAACTGCACAAAATGCTAATTCTCATTATTCTGCAAAATGCAGCCGTTCCATACCGTGCCCTACGAGTTCCAGTTGTGACCTGATTCCATTAAAATAAAACCAGGATATGTGTTAAAAGGTTTTCTGCTGCTCTTTAGGATATTTCTTTTCTGCTTCAGACACCTGTAATAACCTGGAATAACCACTCCTGTTTGCACATTTTCAGGGACAGTCCATGGATGCACATTTTCAGGGACTCTGTGGAGGAGCACCCACACCTCAGAGGAGCCACTGCTGCCTCTGTTTGCTCTCTTTGTAAAGAATAAAAAATCAGCTCTCCCTCCCCAGTCTCCAGAAACCTGCAGAGGCTCTATTAACACATCTTCTCCCTTCATTTGGGGATTCATTTTCATGCCCAGAGTCTCCAATTTTGGACCTAACCCCGGCACGAGCAAAAAAATAAAACCCAGAAGTAATAAATTGTGATACAAATTCAGATCATTAACCCAGAATCAAACCCATCATTTATGTAGGAGCTTCTCTTTGCCAGATCTGGGAGGCACAGCCAGGAAAACCAAAAAGAGCCATTTTATATTGAGCAAAAGACCAAATCCTTCACTCTTGCTGCCTTACAAACTGTACTCCACAAGAATATTTTTATGCAGAAAGAATTCCTATCTAGAGTAAAGGAAATCAATTATTTATGCAGAGGTTTTTTTCAGGTAATTTTGCTGTTCTTCAGAGATCGGCCTAGAATGGTAAAGAGGAATAATTTTAAGCAAAGGAGTCTTAAGGTTCTCTGCTATGAATTCCCAACTTTATCCATTTTCTCTTGCAAGCAATAGAATTTTGCTTTGGAATAAATTCCCCTCTACTGTCATCTGCCTTCTTTGGGGAGCGTTTAAGGCAGTTTTAAGTCACATTCTGCATATCCACTAGGAGGAAAAAAAGTTATCTGTGAATTTGCTAATGTTGAGCCTAACACCTGGAAAATGAAAGAAAAAGTTATCTACCAACCATTGCCAAGACAGGGCTGCAGATTCCAATTCAGCTCCACGAGATAAACTGCTGTTTAGGAGCTGGGTGCAATATTTAGAATATTTAGAGAATCTACAATAGTTTGGAATAGAAATGGAAGTTTCTTCCCTTCTGACCCAGCAGCAAACCCCATCCCACAGTTCCAAGCCCCAAGCTGACACATGGTAAATTTTTCAGGGCTAAATATGTCAGAGCTGACCTTCACACTGAGGAATCCAAATAATTCCACCTGGTGATAATGGACATTTTGGCTCAGGTGCAAATGGTGAAGTGCTCATGACCTGTGGTAAAAACGCCCCAGACCAATTTCCCAAGGGAATTTCACAGAACATGGGACAAGTCCTGCCCTTGTGCTCAGGGCTTTCTGTGCCCCAAATCAGTGCAGGGCTGTGGTGCCCACGCCTTCTGAGCAATCTCAGCTGGTTTTTACCCAGCCAGCATCCAGCCCTGCAGACTGGCTGCTCCCCAGGCAGCCCTGTGTGATTTTACATTTCCTCTCTATTCATTACACAGCGATTTTGGAGTCTAATCTCTCCCCAGAGCAGCAGCACTGACAAGCTCATGCTGCCACCTCTGCTGTCTTTCCCAGTGTGAAGAGCCCTGCTTTCTTCTAATTGTTGTTTTTTTCTTGAAGTTATTTAGTGTTTCTGGAAATGCTTCACCTCTGGCAGGGATACAGAGATTCTGGGATTCTTTAAACCTCCAATACTGTAGTGGATAATCTCAATTCTTTTCCTCCTCACAAACCTGAAAAAGGCTTTTGCATCATTCTAGCGCTGGTTTGCCCAAGTGGGAAAATCCAAGTCTGAATCCCAAACTTTTATTTCTATTAACTGTGTTTTGTGCACATTTAGAAATAATTTCCTGCAAAAAGAAGTACCATAAGAGGAGTGCTAGGAAAAGGCTTCAATGGCATTCATGGTATCCTCTCCCACAGGAAGTCACTTGATTATCAGACAAACCCTAAATAGATTCCACTTGGAAGCATTTATTGTTTCTATTGTACGATATACTGACTATATAGGTCTGCAATTAAATAAATTAAATATCGGCCCCGTTAAATTCACAAGCGGAAACAGCTCAGTTACATTTGCCAAACACAAGAGTGTCTATGACAACTAATTGGATTGTATCTGGAATTTATTGACTTGTAATGAGGCTGTATTGGTTTGTGTGCAGCAAACAGCTCCCAGCAGGTGAGGCATCTGCACATCAGAGCAGGTGGGGCTCCATGGAGAGCACATTGGGGTTTGTGTACATTGAAATGCATTCTAGCAGTTTACATGCTCAAACGTACACATGAAGTTACAGAACTCTATTAAATAAACCTCATTTTTATATCCTCCAGCAACAGATCCTGTCTGCTTGGAGAAGTAGTCAAGCCATTAGAAATGTTTATTTATGATTCTGGTTAGTCTGTTCTCGTGGTGTGTCCAAGGAAGGAGCTGCTTCCTCCTGGCTGTTACTGAAATGAAGATTCTCATTATGAATTTAACATGATCATGTTTTGCCTTTGATATCTGTATTCACCCCTGTTGGTACATCCAGGACAATCTGGTGCTTGAGAGTCACCTGGAGGAGCTGGGAAGGTGCTGGGTGTGACATGGTGCAAAATTGAGGTCACTACCTTCAAAATGGAAATTTTATTTTTCTATCAATTTCAATCTTTCATTTTTTCATAACATATTTTGTTCAAGACTGCAAAAACATAGGCAGTTCTATAGTAAAATGAGAGAAGAATCTGAGATTCTCTAAGAACAAAATTAAGATGTTTTTAATTTTTTTATTCCTGTATGTTCAGAACCAGCACCAATCAGCTCTGAACTATTTCCACTCCCAAAACTGTTAAAAATCCCTCTGAATAAAGTGCTCCTCAGTATTGACAGGTCAATTATTAAAAGTGTATTGATCAGTTCACAGTATGTACAGGATTATAATTACTGAAACAATTAGGTTTTACTTTATGCTACTCTATATATAATTATGTAGGTATGGTTTAGTTGATTACTTCTGAAAACAAAAAGATTTATTTGAGTACAGGGGTTATTTGAGGCTGATTTCAATTAAACACTCAGTGCCCTCACATTTTATGGGAAGCACCTGATGTCCTGTTAAAATAAAACAAATTGATTGAGACTATATATGTGTACTGTAACAAGTTCTTAATGAGGAACTGCCTGCTCATCAGTGGTGTTGGGAATTTGTGCTTTATGGCTGTCTCCGGTCTTTATGGACTTCTCTTTTTTCCCTCTGGTCTTATTCTGAAGATTTGCAATTCATTAGCAAAAAACCCTGTAAACACCTCCATGCCTTTGGATGGGCACACCTCCCCCTTGGTGTTTGCCATCACTGTTCTCAGAAACTTGCTAAATTCTCTGAAATAACTCAGATCTTGATATCCAAGGAATGGCTATGTGACTCCAGATCTGGCAGAAAAGCAGTTTCATCCCACCTACTATGCTTCGAACAGTTCAGAACCTTTTAGAAATTATTCTCAGCATAATTTGGTCTCCTTTTTCACACAAGTCTGTTGAAATGGAATTACCTACATGTTTTCAGAAGCAAAAAAGGGGGAAGATATTAATGCAAACCCTTCAGTTTCTTCCTGGTGAGTAGTGGGGAGTTGAAATGTCAAAGGCATTTTTGGTTTGTGTGTATCTGTTTGCAAAGTCCTGGATCTTTGCAGAGTTGGTGATTCCAGGCTGGAAGCACCCGGTGGATGCCCCAGAGATGCTCAGGATGGAACTGGGCACCCTGAGCTGGAATGCTGAGCTGGAGCCATCCCTGACAAGTGAGCTGGTGGAAATCCAGGGCAGTGGGCACCAAGGAGGATGTCCTGCAGCACTGGGTCGTTCTCAGGGCTGCAGATGTGACAGTTTGCAAGGAAACGGGAAAATGAAGCCGTGGAATTCACACTGAGATATTGAAATTAAACAGAACAGAGATGGAAGGGATCAGCTAATTCATCCTGCTGACAATTCTGTAATGTTCCTCTGAGGATTAGCATATTGTTCAGCATGGTGTTAAATATTCCCTGCTAGGAGCTGCTTTTTTTTTTTTCCTTGAGAGACCATTTAAGCTAGAACAGGTCTTAGTGTGAGGAAATAGCCTTGTCTGTAGCCTAAATATTCATATTTCTTAATTTTATCCTATTATGTCTGCTGGGACCATGACACACACTGCTCTGTCAAGTAACATCTACCTTTAACTCCTTCAGCTCCTGAGGGCTGCTCCAGTGACTGCCACAGATTGTTTAGCCAGAAATCACTCCTGCTAAAGAGCTCTTGCCACACTTCACCTGTGGTTCCATGACCGGATTATCCCGCTGCCATTGCCATCCATTAGCAACATTTCAGCACCTCACGTGCTACAAACAAAACAGACTATCTGAAATTCATCACTGAAACAGCAACAGTGGGAGAACAAACTCCAGGGTGAGTTATTTTCTGTCAACTGTCATTTGCTTTAGAAGTTCTCATCAGTCTGCCACAATAAAGCATGAAATAGAAGACATACGTTCCTCTGAAAACATCCCCAAAGGTTCAAACTCAGAGATTCCTACTGAGCCAAATATCAGGCAGTCTGCCAAGAAGCTCAATTAGAATCTTTGACTAAATTAAGTAGCTCACAATCAAAGCATACAAATGGAAAAAAAAGCCCCCTCCAAAAGAATGGCTTTCCTGGAGGTGTAACAAAGCCTTCCTTCGCTGCTCAAAATAAGTCTCAAATTATAGTGATGTTATTTGACTTCAGGAAGGCACAAATGTGTTAAGCATTTCATTGGGAATACAGTGTGGTTAGTTGGACAAGCATAAAACATACATAATTAAGTTCACTCTTACTGTGCCTCTGCTCTTCAACATGATATTTGTTACCGTAGCAAAAGCAGCTTACCAAGCACCCCGTTTAACTGACAGCATTGAAGGGAATTGTTAAAATAAATAAATAAATAAATAAATAAAAATCTGGTTTCATTGCACTCTCAGAAATGCAGACTGGATGTCTGCATTTAGGGCTTTAAAGCAGACTCAAGAAGAATGGCAGAGAAATGTGTCACTGGTGATAAACAGCCCCAAAGCCAGTGGAGCAGATAATGCATTGCAGGTCAGAAACTGCACCCCTGACAATACTGCACATGCAGGTAATACAGCAAATGTCACTTCTGAAGGGGGCAATGCTTGCTCTGCTGCTACATCCTCGACAAATTGTACTACATAGCTCAGTTACTTGCTGACACAGAAGCATGAAGGAGTTTTAGGTAACAGAAAATGCAATGAGAGCCTGAATGAGATAGACCCCCCCCAAATCAAAAACATCCAGTAAAATTAACAGCCCAGCTCTCATCAGCAATATAAAACCAACAGTAAATCATCTTAGATTGTAATGTACCTTATAAAAAGTAATTATTCTTTATGGCTCTGTATTAAAAGATTAAGCCCTCTAGACAGAAAGGCATCAGGCCTTAATAAGGTTAAAAATAGCTTGCTTGTTTGCTTTTAGTCTTGACACATTTTATCCTTTATGTGCAGGATTTTTAACAGCACATTTCACTTTAATGGATGCAGTGGAATTCGTCTGTGTTGTTCATAATTCTTAGTTACACACACCTTGACTTACACCTTTCCAAAGCTGACATTAACTCATCCATTCTTATCAGGCTGGGAGGGAAAGGAGGAGACAGGAGACCCTGCCCAAAATCATCCTGGCACTGCTACAGCATTCCCGAATTTCCCTCACACGCTCAATCTCCCAGGCCATGCTTCCTCCTCCTCCTCCTCATCACCCTCCTGTACTATTGAGGAAAACCAGACTCAAGTGTAACAAACTGATTGAGAAAAGGCCCTAATTAAGTTTGTCACCTGGACCAGGCTTTCCCAGGGCTGGGTGAGCACATCAGAAGTCACAACCCGAGTTCAGAAGCCCCCACACACATCAGGGGTGGGTGCAGGAGCCTCCAGCTCCGAGCAGGGTGGGCTGCAGAGAAGCCCTGCCAATTAAACAGACCCCCTAAAGCCCCACACTCACACCAGAGCAGCCTCAGGAACCAATTGTAAAGAATTTCCTTTTGTTGTACGCACCATGCAGCTTCCAGATTAGCTTCCCAGGAAACTGCTCCATTCAGCAGAACGTTTTTGAGCAGAATTATGCTAAAATGCAGAAATATTTTCAGTGGTAGAGGATGGTTTTGTATAATGAGTCCCTTCTTGATGAGCTGACATTTTTCCTTTCAGGTCTGGAGCCAAGGAAAAACCTGGAATATTTTTTTTGAATCATCACTTGTCTTAACCAGCAGGAAACTCTACTGGTGACTTACTGGTCCAGGCTTGTGCTCAAAGTTTTAAAGATCAGAAAATCTGACTGAGACAGAGTTTGGGAAATCATCTACTGCAGCACAATAGGGCACAGTTAGCATTTCTCTTTGCTATCCCATAATCAAACAAGCATGAGCTCTTGGTTTCCCAGTGAAGAAGGGTAACAGAATTTAGGTAGATTTTGTTAAAAATTCATGCTGTCACCCATGGACAGTTTGAGCGCTGACAGGAGTGAATCAAATCATATTGGAACCCAGCAATCCACTAATTTTGGTAGGTTTCTAAATCCTTATCCCACAAATCCAACACCTGAATGACCCCCAAGGCAAGGCATAAACACCCACATTTACCTACAAACCACAATGAGGAGGCAGATCTGTGCTGGTGTGTGAAGGGTTCAGCAGTCATTAGTGAAGGGCAGCTTTTTGTGCATTCCCCTTTAATTTTTTAAGCAATCTGCTTCAGCTTAATGCCATCATTTTGGTTAAGAGGTTCCTCCACACAGGCAGAACAATTCAGTGCAACACTCTTCTTTGTGCCACCCCTTTTTTACCTTCCCAAGCTCATAAACTTTCCATTACTGAAAAAAGAAACCCTCATGTTCCTTAAGTTACTGCAAACTCGCAAAGCCTGGCATGTCAAATTCAAATAAAAAATCCATGATGTGACAACAGCAGATGAAAGTGGCAAACTGTAAATATGACAGCTGTCTGTAACAGTGGTCCTGTCAAGTGCTGAGCTGATGGTTCATGGATATGTTGATGCAGGGCCAGGTAAAAAAATCACTCTTCCTGACAGAAAATGCCTCTAAATAGTTCACAGCTGAAATCCAACTCTGCCTTAATTTACACATGCTCAGCTGATGTCAACCTTTAGAAAAGACCTGAAATATTATTTTTCCTGCTTTTAAAAGCAGAAATTATAAATTAACAGCATAGAAACAGTGGGAAATTCTTCAAATGAGAAAGGACAATTTCTTTTGGCAAATTTTGAAAGGAACATTTCACAGCAGGCCCATACTGGAGTGTCAGGATAGTCAAGAATCCAGAACTGGCCCTCCCAAAGGTCTGATCATGCAGTGGTTCCTGGCAGAGAATCCCAAAACAGCTGGATGGATTTCTCCATCCTTTTTATTATAGCCATGGACTGCTACCTATCATTGTGATATTTAATGAAAATCCCAGGATTTTTTCTCCTGAGAAGCACAAAAGCCACAGAAAAAAAAAATGTCAACAACAATTATCTGCTGCTGTAAAATATGGCAGGTGCATCTTTGATTGGTCTCATGTAGATTGTTTTACTTGATGACCAATCATGGTTCAGCTGTGTCAAACTCTGAGCAGCCATGAGTTTTTATTATTCATTCCTTTCTAACCTTCTGATGTCTTTTTCTGTGTTTCTTATATATAGTTTTAGTACACGATATCATACAATATCATAATATAATAAATCAACCTTCTAAAACATAGAGTCAAGATTCTCATCTCTTCCCTCGTCCTAGAAACCCTCAAACACCGTCACAGCTACCAACTGATCCCTGAAGTGAAGGGATCTCAAACCTGATCCATTTCCTAGTCTCCAATGGAATATTTACAAGGTGGGCAACAGACTTTTCTGTATGTCTGCCAAAGATTCTGACTGTGAAAATGTGAGAGCACAAACCATGGGCTGGTTTGGGGTGAGCCCAGCTCTGCTCTGCCCTTTGTGCTTCGGAGGGTAAAAATCTGCCCCTGCCTGCTCTCAACACACCCCAGAGCCCAAAGGATCCCGTTAGGACAGGAGGAATTGCAAAGCAGACGACAAAACTAAACCCGTGTCATCTTACAGGGAGATTTGTGTCCCTTTCAAAGGGAAATGGAGCTCTCAGTTTAACACCAGGCAGGTACGAGCCTGCCAGCTGAGAGCCTCTTGTCACCCTGATAAGGCTGTCTCACATTGTGATGTGATGAGATTAAAAAGCTAGAAACGTTCCTATCAAAATGGTTTAAATTAACAATTTTGATGGGAAAAAAAAAATTGGAAAAAAATTAACAATTTTGATGGGAAAAAATGCAAAATTTACCAAAAAACAGAGCAAAAATAATTGCCTGATAAAATCCTCACCTGACTAATCACCTCTAGCTCAGTTTCAGGTGAAGCCAGTTGATATTTTCTCTTACAGAGCCTCCAGAATGACCTTGCACCTCTTCTGCTTTTCCAGCTCCTTGCCAGGCACGGGGCATTCATTATTTAGACAGGAGGCACCCAGCAGCCTGAGCTGTTTGTACCTCCATGCGCAACCTGTGAAACGCTTCCCTTTGTGCACACACAGCCCAGGTGATTGCTTTGATAGCAACAGTTCACACTGCTGCAAAGAAAAAAAACTTAAGAGGATGAGAAAGATTTGAAACATTCCTGAGTGAAATCTGAAGGGTTTTAGCAGGATAACGACTTCTTTTCCTCGCTGAGGGGAGCCTGTAAGGAATCCTCGCAGTGAGAGATTTGTCATGTATCAGGCAAGGCAATGAAAGAGCCGGCTTTTACCTCCGGAAAAAACTTGAAAACCTCTTCTGTCTGCAACCCCCGTTGATATTTCCCCACCAAAACATTGATTTGTGTTCTTTTTTCTCCACAGCTTGAGATGCAGGCTGGCTGAACAGCCCGGGACTCTGCACGTGGACCTTGTGGCTGGAACTGCACCATCATTTTTAAATTTTTTATCTGCTTCTGGAGCACAACCTCTGTTTCCCTCTCAGAAATGGGATATCAGCCATGCATCTCCCTGAGCTCGGAATGCAGCCGACCTTTTCCAGGTTCCCCGCTGGCATTAATCCACTGTTTCCCAGAATCCCAAACTTTTGGGCAGTTTCTGAACAGAAACTTTGCACAGACTTGGCAAATGGGTTTGGAAAAACAAATAGTTCTCGCTTAAAAAAATTACAAGAAAGCTATTAAGATGAAAAAATTTCTGATCTTATTTCTTTGACCTGCTGTGCTGCCTGGAAAAATTCCTTGTGTTAGAAAAGATGAGCTGGAGGTGAATGAATTAAGGAGTGAGGATCCTCCCTTTTTCCTTTGTTAAGTTTTATATTTTTGGTCTCCACTCTTCTCTGAATATCTGGCAGGACTCTCCTTTTAAAAAAGCAAGATCCTACTGCTACAGAAGTCTGAAAAGATTCTTCAGCTGTCCAAAATCAGATGTCCAGGAGTGTAGTTCTGCATTAATCTACAAGCTGCCATTCCTAAAAGGGCAGCAGTGTGCTGACAGCAAGATGTTCTCCTAAAATTTCCCAATCATTCTGAGCTTGTGAAGAGCTGTGTTGCAGAACTGTTTTACACTAAGATATGATCTCAGAATTTGCTCCATTTTTTCACCAGCAAATCTAATTGGAAATTTACCAATAAGTCACGACCCTATAAATCCCTGTTTTTGGTCCCTGATGCAGTTTAATCAGTTGTATAAATAATACAAATGATAGGTGCACACTGGGCATGCAAGTCCTTGGAATGAGTGTAATTTCCAAGGAATGTGCAAAGCCTGTGCAGAGGAGGGATGGGAATAGCAAGCACGCAGGATCAAGAACACTGTGTGCTTTCTGAAGGTCATTTGGTTTCCTCTCTCCCATTATTAAGTTTAATAATTTATACTCTTTAAGCTATTTCTGCTTTCTTTTTATATCTCTTGCTTAAACAATGAGATTTAGGTCTTTGTTTAGGCTTTCTGAACATAAAACCATGTCTGATCTCCACAGTCCTTCTATTTTCCACCTGACTTTAATGCATTAGAACTTTTCTGCTCATTATTCTGACCATGGAAGGAAGTACATCAGCTTGAATTCATGCAGCCTGTCTTCTGGTTTTGTTTTGCTGGACTTTTTGGAGGGCAAGAAGAGAGAAAATCCTCTGCCTTTGGGAGAAGGTGTTTATGCATTTTTTATTCTCTGGAAATCTTATAAGTGAATTATTAGAAAGCCATGTTTCCATTTATTTTGGTCCCCAGACTAAAATAATCTAAGCTTACTAAAATAAAAGAACACTGAGAAGTGCATAGCCTCTATGTGACAGTTAAAATGTGTGGACACACTAACTCATGGATTTAGTATGCCTTGAACAGAGTTAAATCTGATAGAAAACAGCTTTTCTGCCAGATCTGTAGCATTTACTAAACCACAGCCTCAACAGCAATGGATTATAAACCTGGATTTACTGCAACAGAAGTGAAGCAGATCCTGGCCTTGACCTCCAGCTGCTTCTGAGGGGCTGTTACTGCCCCTGCTCTGAATAAGGGGGAATTGCTCATTTGGAGCAGTGTGGCTGTGGCTGAGGGGCAGAGCAGGAGCCTGGGTTATCCCTGCTAAATTCACAGGGTGCTCACTATTCAGCACTGCTCCAGGAGGAGACTTTCACACAGAATTAAGCCATTTTACTTGATCAGGGAACGTCACCATCCAGATTCCCAGCTTGTCAGGAGTCCTGTTCCACCAGCCAGTCTTATGTTCCTACTGGCTCCAAAGACATCCTGACACCATCATCTTCCACCAGTCCTTTCTGTGTTCCCCCCAAAAGAGTTTTTATCCAGAACCTCATAACACTGAACTATGGATATTTACTGCAGCTCTGAGACACATCCAAGGTACAACTCCTCCTATGTTCCCTGTGAGGAAATATTCCACTGTGCCTGGGTAACCCACAGCCTGATTTGGGGATGGATTATCCCTGATAAATTCACAGGGTGCTCACTATTCAGCATTGCTCCAGCAGGAGACTTTCACACAGAATTAAGCCATTTTACTTGATCAGGGAACGTCACCATCCAGATTCCCAGCTTGTCAGGAGTCCTGTTCCACCAGGCAGTCTTATGTTCCTACTGGTTCCAAAGACATCCTGACACCATCATCTTCCACCAGTCCTTTCTGTGTTCCCCCCAAAAGAGTTTTTATCCAGAACCTCATAACACGGAGCTTTGAACATTTACTATAGCTCTGAGATATCTCCAAGTTATGACTCCTCCTATGTTGTCTGCAATGAAATATTCCGCTGTGCCTGGGTAACCCACAGCACACACAGACAGCTGATAGCACCTGACAGGAGAGGGATGGTCCTGCTCACTTCCTGAGCTCTTCCAGACCAATTTCTCCATCATTACATCACAGGCTTCTTTTATATTTTGGCATTAGATGCCAAAAGAAAAGATAGTATTGAAAAATATATTTCTTTTCAGTCTTCAGCTATCTTTTTCTTTTCTACTTCTTCCTTCATACTTGTCTCCAGAGAAAGAATTCAACCATTTTAAATAGATAAGCAAGGGACCTGACTTCAGTTATGTTTTATGGCTTCAAATTCCACAGATAGTCTTCAGCATAGTCCCTGGAATAACACTGCTAAACACTTCAGTGATTCTGACAGCTTCCCAGCTATCACTTGCTATTACTTTCACAACTGAAAATCAAAGTTGTTACCCATAAAATATGAATGATAAACACAAATTGTAGCCTCCCACATGTTCTGGGCTTTCTCAGAGACCACAGTGCACCAGGGAGGGGTCAAACTGCTGCTTGTCCTCATTGCTGCTGTGGCATTCATCCCTGGACAGCCAGAGCTGCACAGGGATGCTGTCCTGGGAGGAAATGCAAGGAGCTGATGCCTGGAGAGGCTGGGCAGAGTTAAAGAATAAAGTGGGGATTTATTGAAAGACCTCAATTGAAACACCTTGGTCAGTACAAGAGCCCAGCCAGGGCTACACCTGGAGTGGACAATGGGTCATGAATTTTCCCACTTTTATAACTTTTGGTCCATTTCCATATTGGGGTTAATTGTCCAATTCCAGCTCCAGGTTGTGCAGTCCCACCCTCCCAGTTTGCTCTCCTCAATTTGCCATTTTTGCACTTTTTGGGCTGAATCTGCCACGGTGTCCTTGGTTCTGGGGTGGAAAAGGATGGTTCTGTGTGCCTGAGCTGTGAGAACTGCTGACGCTTTATCTGGAGTTCAGACTTACACACCAGTGCAGTGCAGAGGCTGGGAAATAAAACACAACATATGAAAGCTCAAACTGAAGGCATCAGAATCATGCAGAAAAAGGCAAAGGCTCCTCATCAACCCCTCATTTGCAGAGTGAGGAGTGGGGCTCAGAGCTAGTGAGAGAGGGATGCAGCATTTCCTGACACTCAGGGCAAAGCTGAGCTCTCAGGAATGGTGCTGGATCTCTCCCCACTTCACTGAGAGAGAAACCTGAAATATTGATTTCCAAATTTTAAATGGAAGAAAAACAGCCTCTTTTATTTTAATAGGCACCAAGCATAATGGATTATAAAATAATCCCTGACTTAATGCAAGACCTTTACAAGGCAGAAAATTGGAATACAAGACATGCCTGAGACCTTTCCTAAAATTGTAAAAATTTATTAGTATTTTTTTTAGTTTCAAATTGAGACCATTTCTGGTTTTGCTTCTGCTGGAACACAGAGTATTTCCCTTCCTTAACCACTTGATGACATACTAGTCCTGTAGGCTTCCCTAAAACACATCAGTGGCTTTCCTGAGTGGGAGAGGTGAGGGAGGTGCTGTGGCAGCAACCAAGGGGTTCAGTACTAAAATATTACAGCGACACAGACTGTTTAGAATAGAATGTTCCACACACACCAATCCCCCCAGAAATCTCTACAGAAATAGATACAAATGCTGCCTTGCAGATAGATTTTGTACCCAATTCTGCAAGTACTTACACAGGTTCATATATATATGTACATTTGGAAATATATATATTTAACTGGAGCTTTATGTAGAAAAAGGTTTATGTAGAATGTTCCACACACACCAATCCCCCCAGAAAATCTCTATAGATATAGATAAAAATGCAGCCTTGCAAATAGATTTTTTTTTACCCATTTCTGCAAGTACTTACACAGGTTCATATACATATATATATACACACACACATACATGTAGAAAATATAGTATATTTTCTACATATATGTATAAATATATACACTTATTATATATGTATATATTTATACATATATACATATACATATGTATATATTTATATATATATACATATACATATGTATATATTTATACATATATATACATATACATATGTATATATTTATACATATATATACATTTTTTTTTACTTATTTTTGCAAGGTTCATATATATATATATATATATGAAAATATATATATTTAACTGAATCTTTATGTAGAAAAAGGTTTATTTAGAAAAAAGAAAAGCATATGCTGTTACTTGTACTGCTAAGAGAACATAATTAAATTAATTCTGCTCCAGGAGCCCTCTGTGAAGGGAAGGTGTAACTTGAGGCAGTATCCTGCAGGGTTGGTGGGTGCTCTCGTTACCTTCCCAGGACAGAAAATGTTCATAATTCATTTTGCTGCTGCTGGAGCTTTGGTCTGACACACCTGAGGGCCGTTCCTGGGAGCACAAAGGAGATGTTACATCCAGCCCTGGCTTGGCCACTGGAAATGGGAAAAGTCAATTGGAATTCCAAAATGTGATTAAAGAATGTCTGTCCAGGAAAATGTATTGCTGTCCTCAAACCCATAGAATTGTACCTCTCTCAGTGTAAGACTCCATCTTTGGAATTTAGTTGTTTGTGCATTTTCTCTCTTTTTTTTTTTTTAATATTTTGGTGGCTTTGCCAAAACTGAACCACTTCCAGGGAGTCCCAAATAGCTCTGAATGATGCTGAAAACCCCAAAACCACGTGTTGCTGCAGCAATATCCCCAATGTCTCCATCCCAGCTCCCCCATGCCATGCTAAAGCCCATTTAACAGCCTCCAGGCCATTGCTGTGCTCCCAGGGATTGCAGGGCTGCAGAGGGGCATGGCAGGAGATGCCTGCAGCTGCAATACCAGACTCCAGTCTGAGAAAACACTGCCACGCACAATTTGCTCCTCTATTCCAAACCACATTTATACAACTGCACCCCTCTATTATCCAATTAATCCAAAAATTAAAACCTCCTCCACCTACTCTGTTTGCTGTTGGGGGATTTAACATTATGGTGATCATACAACACCTTTAAGCATGCAAACACATTTTTGTAAAGCAAATTCTTTAACCTTTCCAAGGCTCCAGATGGCAGGACCAATTTTTCAAAATTTTTTAAAGACTGTAGGGAAGCTACTGTGCAAGTCTGCTGTACAAGACTTTGCTGCAGTTTTAACATCTTCTGTAGAAGTGTTGGAAGAGCAAAGGCTTTCCTGACAGGAGCAAAATGCATATGAAGGAAGAGCAGAAATAAAAGGGAACAGTTCAGGAAGTGCAGATTAATCTGCTGGTTTTGCTGGTTGAGGCTCTTAGTACCAGACACATTTATATGAATTTCATTCAGCTGTCATGGGCTTGCCACTGATTTCTCACCAATTTTTTCTCTCATTAATTTTATTCTCTTTTATTTCATTATTTATTGTATAAAGAATATCTGAGAGTTATTAACCTCCTATTAGGGTCATTAAAGTTCAGAGACATCAAAAAATGCCTTTTATTTTTCAGAAAATAATGAAATTTCTTAATGAAGTCCCAAAACTGATGGGTGCAAATCAAAATCTCAGATTTACCAATCTGGATTTTTTTTTTTCTTTAAGAGAAAAATAAATATTGATTTTTTTTTTAAATCTTTGCCTGCGCCTGAAATGACTGACTCTGCAGTGAGAAAGGAGTAAAAAAAAAAAAAAAAAAAAAGGAAGCAGGTGTGGGTAGTGAATAATCTAAATTAAGATGGAAAGGAATTGAACATATTAAAATTAAGATGGAAAGGAACTGAACACATTAGTGAAGTGCTTTTAGAACAAAAGAAGTCTTTTCAAAGTGGCCACTGCTCAGGGACAGGAGAGGAATTCGCAGTGAGGGAAACCCTGCAGCAGCCCCAGAGCAGCAGCCAGGAGCCACAAATGGTGAGAGACAAAATCCTGGCAGCTTTTGGCTCCCACCTTGCCCCAGACCCTTCAGAGGAGCTGCTGGCACTGCTGCCCTGCATTTGAGGGGAAATCAGGAGCTTTTGGTGCTGGAGAAGAACCGCAGCAGGAGTCGGGAGGAGACGAGTGCACGCGACCTCTAATTTGGAAAGGAAAATCAGATTTAGCACTGAAATGGAGCTGCCAAAGCCTCTCCTGCAGGCCAAAGTGTCCAACTGCTTGATCAGTGTTTTGTGGGAAATGAGCACAGCCTGGGACGGGCATGAGCTGGCAGCAGGGTGGTGCTGAGCATTTCGATGGGCTCGGGGATGTGAGATTTGATAGATTTGATAAGAGACTGCAGTTATTTATCTGGAACACAGAGACTGGCACATGCATGTTTGCACACACTCAAAGCACAAGGATAAAGTGGCATTTGGAGGAGTTGGAGGAGTGCTGAGTGATTCCTGCCAATCTGGAGCCAGGGCTGCCCCACTGGGCCTGCAAACTCAATCAAATGAAGCTCTCTGCCTTTCAGTGGAGGAGGACTGACTAAAAGACAAAACCCTCTATCAGAGTTTTGCACAAATAAGCTAACAAGAGATCAAGAAATGACCCAAAAAATAATCGCCTGAGCTCTGTAGAGTTTTAGCGTTATTTAATCCACCTGTAATCTTACTTCAGAGTCTCTCTTCCTAACCCCAGCTTAATCCCTGGTCCTAATCCTTGACTATTCCCCCTTTAATACACACTTTAATTTAAACCTCCCAAATATCACCAACACTTCCTTCATTGGGAAGATCAGTACCAAGCTATTCCTGAACTTTTCACACCAATCCCAAAGCCATGCCCAGCAAAAAGCATCAGCATCACCAATGCAATCTATCACTCAGCACTGAGCCAATCCCTCCTGCTAACAAGAAAGCATCTCTAATTAAATTTTCCCCAACTGGCTACTTTGTTTTATGCCAAACCCAATATAAACTGTTATTTCTGTCTAGGTACATGAATCTGGGATGCAGAGTTTATTGTTAACCAAAAGAACATAATGCTCTCTGCCTGACGAGCTATTTTGGGTAAGTTCTGACTAAAGATATGGACAATATGTTAGAAAGATTTGGTGCATTACAGCAAATAAATAGCTGTAAAGTAAGCAGTTTTTATTCCAAGATCACTTAATCTTTAAATAAAGCAAAGTTGAATAAATATAGGCTTTTGTTTTTTTTTTTTTCTTCCTTCAAAGAAGAATCTCTTTATGAAGAAAACCCTGAATTGGCATTTTTGCTTCAATTGGAACTTAGAGCAGGGAAGCAAATCTTCTGTGGCTTTAATCTGAAACATTAGGGCTTGAAGCCTGAACAACTGTTTACTATTCCCCTATCTGATAAAACTTCAGCACCCCAGGGAAACTAATTTAAAAGGAAGACCTGAGATCAAGATAAGCTTGGGTGAATCTAAAAGCAGCCATCCAAAATGAAAGTGAGAGTTTCAGTTTACTTGATAAATCTCTATCTGAACAGCAGTGTTGTAATTAATGAACAATGAGGGAGGGAGGACTACAATAACCACCTCAAATCCCTGGACTCATAACTCACCAGACATGAGGAAAACTGCTTTCAGGGTCATTGTGTGGTTTATCCTACACTGGAAAGAAAAGTGTGCCCAAAGAATTAGTTAAGGGAAAATGAGGGGGAGAAAAAGGCAGTGAAAGTTGCTAAATGGAGCTTTGATCTCTTTGACTAACTTGAACTAATTGTCAAGGTGTTTGGGGGTAAATTTTATTCTTCTTAGTCAATATATTATCACTTAGACTGTGGGGAAGTTGGAGTTATAAAGCCCCAACTCAGCAGAATATTTAAGTCTCTAATTAAATCTTTCCCTATTCAGCAAAGTGCCTGACATTATATAGACTATTGTAATGAAAAATTTGGAAAAATGACCTTTCAGGGAAATCAAATTAAATAGCAATGGGGAAATAAGCATATTTTACTATATTCAAACATGCTTCCATTTTCTTAAAGATCTTAAAAGTGTTTTAGCTTTCCCTAAAGCTTGTTGGGCAGGGTAAGGAACCTACTAAAAATGAAGTGCTGATAAAGATTTGGGAGTTTGAACACAGTAAGTCAACCACAGAAGAGTTTAAGAAACAACAAGCATAAAGCCTTTTAAAAATCTATAATTCCAATACATCTACTCCAAGAGAAGCATTCAAGAGAAGCCAAATTCTTTATATATGATCTCTGTGTCAGAAAGAGAGGCAACACTTACTCGAAAACCCTCAAAAAGAAAACAAAATTCAGAAAACAGAAAAGCCCCCAAATCTTTCTGAAGCTGAAATAACTATAGAGGATAATCAGAGATATTTTTACAGTATGAACAATATCAAATGACAAGAACGAAACCATATTCATCTATGACTTAACGAAAGTCAAATGGAAAAATCACTCACAGCAGTGAACAATCATTGACTGAAAATCACTGAGCACAGGGAAGGGAAAAATTCAGTACCAAATTTCAGGCCACCAAGATAGATGTAGAGAAATAACTTGTCTGGAAGTCAGATTTTTATAGAAACTGTAAGGAAAAACAAATTAACAGACATCTGGACAGAAATAATGTACTTTGAGAGAGTCTACCTGCCTTCTCTCACAGGAAACTGCGCCTTACAGACACAAAAATTCTCCCCAAAAATTATCTTGCAGGAAAAACCTTACAAACACAAAAATTCTCCCCAAAGGTCACATCTGTGCAATTAAAGTGCTCCAGTTAATAAAAGTTTATATGGATTTCTAAAAGGCTTTCAACCAATTTCTCCATTGAGGCTTTGCTGAGAGGGAGCTGAGAAGCTGAGGCAGGAGAGGGAATGTCAGGGGTTAATGAGGGCTTGCACATATTTAAAGGAAAGAACAAAAAAAACAAAACAACAACAAAAAACCCCAAACAAAACAACAAAAAAAAAGGAAAAAAAAAAAAAAAAAAAAAAAAAAAAAAACAAAAACAAAAGAAAACCCAGGCTCTGAGGTGAGTGTTTTAATTCAGGACCAATACATTGGGGTGTTATAAATAGTGAAAATATCAGCTCAGCACCAGCCTGAACAAATCAGATGTGAATAATTTTATAACAAGATAAAGCACCACAAGCAATCCATGATTCATGGACATCTTGTTACTGCACCCAGTTCAGATCCTTTCAGTTCAAAGGATAGCCCAGACCTGAAAAGGATCCAAGGAGCCACGAGAATGATGAAAGCTGGGAAAAGCTTCTCTGAGGAATGACCGAGTGAGGGAAGCTCCTGTGTGTGCTTGGGATGCAGCAGGGATCTGTGAGTGGCACAGGGGAGGCGCTTTGGTCACTTTGCCATCTTCTCCTCTTTGTCTACCAAGCTTGTCACAGCCTTCACTACCTTCCTACACCAGAGATCTCTATTGTGTTTCTTCTTTTATAATGTACAGAGATATTCTGTGGACTGGCACAAAGTGGAGAGAGAATTTCTGTGTATTACAGGGCCTGATAGCAGACTGATGAAACACACATTATGCAGCCATTTGTGTTTTCCTTTAGTAACTCTCCCACTGAAGAAAAGCTGGAACAGAAAGGGATTAAATAAGTAAAAATGCCCTAATTTTTTTAGAAACACCAACACAGTGAGTGGGTAGCTCCTTCTGTGAGAGTGCTATTTACCCTATTTCAGGCTCTTTCCTCAGACATGTATTGTATTAAATTAATCTTAGGGAAAATACAACATCCCAGAAGACTCATTCTGATCTAACTCTTTTTGTCTTTCCAAAGTTCCTCCACCTTTTTTTTTTTTTTGGCAGAGAGATTTCATGTCAATGGAAGAGTTGAGGAAGGTCATAACAGGAAATTTACAGTTTATGATAGATCTGCTCCTAGATTTAATATTTGATATCTATTTGTGTCAGCTGCTGAATCAAACAAAGCAGAATTGCAATGATGCCACCCCAAACTCTCTGTTCTCTTGCTTTCCAAGGACATTACCTAAAGAGCCCCTGTCACTGAGCCCTCACACTCACAATGGGAAGGTTGAACCCTGAACACTGATCATAACAAAAAAATTAGCAAATTAGCAAAATCAACACTACTAAATTCATAATTTCAAATCAATCAGTTTGGGAGTCTTGGTTGGGTTTTTTTCCCCTGCCAGGAGTATTGAGAAATTCTAACAAGAATTTCCTCCCCAGTAATGGGAATCATGAGCAGGCAAAACATGCAGAACGAAACAGGGAAATGCTAAGCAAGATATTCAAATCTCACACAGCCTATTTCTGTTAATGGTTTTATTCAAATCTACAGCATGTGTAGTAAGGAAGAGATGCATTATAGGCTTACCAATAGGATTCATAAAATCACAGAATAATTCGGGCTGGAAGGGACCTCTGGATCTCCTGCAGCAGAGCTGGGCTCAGCAGAGCCCTCAGCCTGGCCTAAGACAGAGATCCCCACCCTGGGACACCTTGTCCAGGCTCTGACCACTCACATGGTAAAATGCTCTTGGTTTATTGTCTGCTGTGGCTCAGCTTTTCCCCTCTGCATTTCCTAAAGGACTCTGGCTCTGTCTGCTCCAGATCTTTCCACCCCACAGCTGTGGGCAGCAATAAATAAATTCACCCCTTGGTTTTCTCTTCCAAATGCCAAACAAGCTGATTTCTTTGACTCTCCCAAAGGCAGAATAAAGGTTTGAAAGTGAAGGAACACCCAATAACCAGAATTAAATGTCATTCCTCTGGGGTGATCCCTCAGCTTACACAGACTCAGATCCTTAGCACAGCTTTGTGATAGAAGCACTCTTGGATCCTTAACACAGCTTTGGGATAGGAGCACACTTCAGCCCAGCTTGAGAGGAGCAGAACAAAGTCAAAATCAGAGAAAGAAAACCCTCCAAAGTTTGTGGTTTCAAGTGAAATTGGTGCCTGGAAGGAAGCTGCAGGCCCTGCCTCCCACCCCTTCCTGGGTATCCATATCACAGCCCTGGCAATATCAGCACTCACCCGCAGGACACAGCTCCCACAGCACCAGGATCCAGACCCAACTGTCCCTGCAGGCCCTTTTCATTCAAATGCACTCAGGAGTCTCCCAATGAGCACAGCCTGCCCATCACTGCCCACCTGGGGGCTGCAGAACCTTCTGGAAGCTCCCAGAAGCAGCTGAAAGCAGCAGCCTTGCTCTCAGCAAAGCAATCACAGTGAAAACGCAGAACCAGAAGCAAACAAGAGACTGAATGAACAAGTTCTGATCAGATATAAATAAAAAATAACTGAGAGGGAGGGGCATGAGGCGCTGGAACAGGAGCTGAATGAGGCCCAAGCAGCCCAATCAAACCTTAACTCTGCCAGAGATGGCCAGATGGAGCCCAGGTGCTCCTTCCAACCAGCTAAACAATCCTGCTCTGATTACACCAGTGCAAGCACACAGACCCAGCAGTGCCACCTTCACTGGCATCCAGACCCTTGGTCCATCACCTGAGGGGTGGCATGGCTGTGAGCAGGGACCAGCAGGGAGCCTGTGGTGGCCACAAGCCCCAGCTCTGACTCACCAGGCCAGGCACAGCCCAGTGAGGCACCAAGAAAATGCTGCAGTGGGCACAGCACCCCCTCCTGCACCTCCCTCAGGATCCAACCATTGGTGGTGCAGCCCCTGCTGAGCTGACACCGTTGCTGTATTTAATAAAAACCACGGGGGATTTCTCTGAGGGTTTGCTGTGTGTCCCCTTGAACCCATTAAGCTCCAAGCAGTGACAGCAGCTGTAGGCAGGAGTGCCAGACATGAACTACAGCCACCTTTTCTGCCGTGCTCTGAACTCTTTGCTAGTTCTGTTCCAGTTCTTTGATGGGCAATTAATTCCTCTTCACCTGTCAGACACCACTCATCATTTTCTAATACACTTCTAATCACTCCACTTTTGGGTTTATTGCCACTTTGCCACTGCAGAGTGACAGGACCCAAGGAACCTGTGGCTGCAGGGTGGATGCAGGTCCTGAATTGATTTAAGCTTGGCTGGAGAAACTTGTGCTGCAGCTAAGGCTGCTCCTGAGGCACAATCCCAGATTTTTAGTTCTTCTGAAAGTCCCGAGGCAGCTGTTGCTCCTCTGGTCATTCAGGGAGGTGGGTGATGCTGTTTGTGCCTGGAAAATGAGCTGCACTGTCAGGTGTCAGTGGCTGCTGAGTGTGGGACATCTCCTGCTGCAGCTGTGACAGATGCTGAGCAGGATGGAGGGACATTCTTGTGGGACCTGGCATATGAGAGCTCTCAGAATTAAAAATAGCTGCCCACCTCAGACCTGGGAGATCCAGCAGGAAAGAAATGAGTGAGGACAGGAAAATGTCACCCTGATGATTCCTGCCATGTTCTACAGCTGGGCCAATTAGGTTTTATGACTGACTGATAAGACAGGAAAGTGTGATATTTTCCCCCAGCATTGTCAATGCTTTTTGTTCTCTATATCATACTTAAATCAGTTTTTACAAATGATTTTTATTAGGCTTTGAATCCCTCCCAAATTACACGATCAGGATAGACCAAACTCATCCTGAAAAGGGGTTCTGTGCCAGGCAGCCCTTCCTTCATGCAGCCAGAGCTCCTTCTGTGCAGCTGCCAAATTCAGCCTGGACCAGAGATCACATCCACGCTTGCCAGACACTGATCTCAAAATCAAAGCACACCAAGACAGCAGAGCACTGTAAAAAAATATTGTAGTTTTATTCAGAGCTTTTCTTGTATGAAAAATGCACTACAAATAAAGAAATTGCTTGGTTTAATATTCACCCTGAATATTCTGACAGGAAAAAGGTGGTGTGAAGGATACTAACAGGAGGGCAAAGTGTATTCACATTACTGAGGACAGGAAGAAAGGTGGTTAATCTTCAAAGTAATCATTCATTTTACTAACAAATAGTAAATACATTTTATTTTTGATGGTAGTGAGAGATATTTGAAATAAAAGATATAGAATAAATTAAGATTTGTTTTCAATGCTGTAAAAGAAACCCTATGCATTTAGTACATGATTTAAGGTCCACTGAAGGCTGATGAAAATCTTTTGGTCAGCTTCACTGGATGTGGGTTCTGACAGCTCAGGTCCTGAAAATTCCAGCACCCAGCAAAACATATGAATAAAGATTCCACACTTAAAAGGGATAATCTATATTTCACTCCAGGTTATTCTCAGAAAATAATCTGGATAAGCAATGTTCCTCACCTTTTATCTGCAGCATTCTGCCAACGCCATCATTCACCTCCCTGCCACGTTTGAAACAAGGAAATGTTTTGTCAGACAGCTCTCAAGCAGCAGCAGAGATGGAAAGTGATGAAATGGAAAGTGATCCTGCTGCTCAAACCTGGTCCTGCTCACATAAATCTCCTGGCATTATTGAGGCTGCCCTTCCAGTGCATTCCTGCAGCTTTTAGGAGATTTGTGATGAATACATGTAGATGGAAAAACAAATGAGATTGAACAGAAGATGTGACAAATACATTCTCTGTGCCTCTGCTTTGACCTGCTCACTCTGTATTGAAAAAGAGCTTGCCTCTGTGTGTATAAATACAGATATTCTATCACTTATGGAGTACACAGCTTAAACAATTTGTAAGGGACTCTGTGAAGGCATGTAAACATGATCAGAGTTGAGTAGAAAAATATAACAACACTTAAGTGACTCTCTTACATTTCAATAAATCTGATAGAGCTCAGTGTGTACTTAATGTTCCTAGATTAATGCTCAATTCTGAAGGAAATTGGCATATTCTCCAGGCAGAAGTTGCTTTTTTTCAAGATTATTGCAGATTTTTGCAATGTTTTTGAATCACAACCAGAAAAACATCTTTATTCCAGAGATGTGGCACATAAAGTTAATGGGAATATTGGTATTTGAGGACATTTTGTTCCTCCAGGACAGAACAAAAGGGGTTTATAAATCCTGAAGCTCCAGATTGTGGCTTTTCTCTAAGGAAAATACTATCTGAGATGAAAATATTCTCTTGCTTTTTACTCTTTTTGTCACAAAATACAAAACACATTTGGTTCCAACAGATGGCCAGTGAATTCCATGAAAAAAAAACCCCATTGATTTCAACAGGAATTGGACCAGGTTTGAGGTCTGAAACTTGCTGCTCGATTTGAGCATTAATTAGGAATCTCTGGTAATAGGATCACAGGTCGAGGAATGCCTGCCAAATCTCAGATTCCCAAATGGCATCTGCAGCTCCAAATCCTGTTCAGAAGTGTAATAATTCCACGTGGTTGATGTTGTTTAAATTAAACATAGCTGTGTGATTGATTGAGTAGCACAGAGGCTACACAGATACTAGAATATAGGAAATATCAGCACTGGTTTCAGGGTCACATAAAGGCTATTCCAAACTATTCCAGCACTGTCTTTCTGAAGCAACATTCTGTTATTTTTTTAGATTTTGAGATGTTATTTGTCTGTCCTCTTGAAGATACCTTTCTCCCCTCCTACCTGTCTTCTCCCTGAGAAAACATTGTTCGTAGTGAAATACTGGGAAATCAGGAATTTACTGAACGGGCAAACTGAACTGAGAAGGGAGACTTGATTATCCCAAAGATTTGAGACTGGATCACTGAACCAGTGAGCAGTAGAATCACAAACTCTAATTCTTTGTTTTTCTTCCTTGAGAAGAATTTAATTGTAATTGTAATTACCAACCTGTAATTGGTCTATCTGAATCCAGGAGAATGTATTCCATAAAAAAAATCTAAAGGAAAGGACAACCTGAACATGATCAGAACTTGGGAGCCCTCTCTTTGCAAGGACAAGATTTTGCAGATGCATTGAGAAATGTGGCACAGCTACTTTTAGGGATTTTTTTGGTATTTTTTTTTCCCCAAAGAAAGCTGCTGGGGAATACAAATATCCGTGAGGGATATGGCACAAACAGCACACTGTGGAAAACAGGGGTGCTGTAGTGAAAAATTCCTGAAGCAGCGCCAGAAACCTCATCGCCATGAATGGACTGTAACAGGGAGGAAGGAAATTCTGGCTGCAGGAGCTGTTTTTAATTAATTGCCTGGGATCTCGTTGCTGCCTTGCCCTTGGTGCTGTCACTCCGTGGCTGGCAGTGCTGGCAGCCCAGCAGCGCTGCCTCTCTCCCGACAAGTGGTGGCATCTCCCCTGCTCTCTGCACAGCTGCTCAGGAGTGCCGGGCTGCAGCTGCAGTGAGGGAGGCGCAGCTGTGCTGCAAGGGAGCACAGCCCTGCCTGCCTCCCCTGGCACAGGCAACGCCTGCCCCAGCAGCTGCTCACAGGAATATTCCTGTAGCAGGCTGCTTACGGGTACAGAGTGCCAAAACCTACCCTGGTCCTTTTGCCTCTGCAAAGAAATAATAAATATCTATATTTTGTTTTGCGGAGAAAAGAAGAAACTTCACAACTTTATAAAAGTTGTAAAGTTTGGTATGTTTATTTATGACGCGTGCTGGACGCAAGTTTCTTAATAAGGCATGCGTGCTTTTGAAGACTTCAGGTTTTTTTTTATTTCTTTTCTAAATGCATATGCATACAATTTTATAATAAATTCATACATATTCATTTTGTGTAACATTTAACACTAGTTTTTCTTTATTAAAGGAATTTCTAAGTCAGAGACAAATTAACTTTGTAGTCTTTTCTGTTTTTCTTTCTCTGTCTCTTTGCTGTCTCAGCATGCGAGTTTTTATTTTAGCTTTAGTTTCACAAACTTTTTATTTCTCTTAGACACTTCACTTAATTCAGAATAGATCTTTACTCTGTCTCAATTTAAAAATATATATTCAAAAATCATATAGTTAATATATGCTGGGACAGGAATTTATTTATTTTTAAATAAAATTTAAATTTATTTATTTTTAAATAAAAATATTTAAAAATAAAATTTTAAAAATATTTAAAAATAAAATTTTAAAAATATATAAAATATAGGTAAAATATATAGAAATATCTATATTTTAAAATATAGATATTTATTATTATTAAAATATTATACTTTAACATAATATTTAAAGTGATTTAAAAAAGAATAAAAATCCCATTTCCCGTTATGAAAACGGGGAAGTTAATATGACTGGAAATTCTTTTTGTTACGTGGCGAATATTCTATTCACAATATTCAATTTGAGTACAAGTTGCACTATTTGAGGGTCTTTGAATAATTCAGGTGCATTCATTTACTCTTGATTAGTGGATCAGCTTCTTCAAAAGGTAAGTATTTATTTTATTTTATGACATGTAGCATTAATAATGTATTACCTTTCTCACAAGCTGCTTTTAAAGGAAGCAATGAAAATTTGCAAGGAGACAAGAGTTCTGAGCAGATATTAAAGAACCATGGAGTCACTTAAGCTGTCATTTTGGAAATTGTTCCAGCTGCTGTTTCCCAGGGAGGAAAAACGCAATCTGGATAATGCAGAGGAGTGAATAACCTGGGCTGAGCAGATGAGGCAATGACAGAATTGCAGCACTGCTTGCTGCACTAAATGACAGTGAGGCACTCAAATTCCCTGTTGTGGGATCTCAGCACCTCAGGATGGAGGTGCAGAGAGGCCGAGACCACTCTTGGGGGGCTCGGGAGTCCTGGAATGTTGCCAGAAGTGTCTGGTGGCTGGACTTTGATCCGACACAGGAGACGACGCCTGTATGAGGACTGGGAGGAATTCACTGGGTGAATGGTGAAGGGATAAGTTAGTTAAAGTGTAAAACACAGGGTTTAGGATTTTGGTACAGGGGGGTCTAAAGAAGTAAGATGGAGGAATTGGGGCGTGTCCTGTTCTTCTTCTTCTTCTTCTTCTTGGCCTCCATCTTCTGTGGTGGTGGTGGCACTTTGGGATTGGTTATTACTAGAAGTGCACCGGTTAATAAGGGTAGAAGGTATTGGGGAGAAATGATAAATATTGTACACGTAACTTCGGGTATAAAGATAAGTGACCGCCCCGGGGGCTCGCAGTGTGCCCATGGCTGACTTGCTGTGCAGACCTCTGTCGGGCTGAAAGAAAATCTTTTAGATAAACAATTAATAAACACCGAGACCGAGACAAGATCAGAAGTCTCTCCTCGTCCTTTGAAGCGCCGGGCTCTTCAAGGCCATCCCTGGGCCTTTCCAGGCCACCTAAACAGCACAGAAAACCTTACACCCTGCCTTGCCAGGGATGAGAGTCTCTTTGGAGAAAACCTTCAGCCATTCTTCTGCAGCAGCACAAGGAGTATCAAATACTCTTGGGAAACTGCAGTGGGAAAAGGCCAAATGAAATTACTGGGACAAGCAGCGATGTTAGTTATGGCAAATGAAAAATAAATCACGTCTGCAAAGTCTGAGGTCCTGAAAGCTTGCATTCAGAGGGGAGGAAAGCTCTGGCAGGGACAGCTGGGCAGTGTAACTTGACTATAAAAGTTATCACGTTAATATAAATTTTAATGCTAATTTCATTACATTATAGAATTCAACTCCTAAGACTTCATGGTAGGTTAGAAACCAGAATCTGCTTTGTTGACAGTTTCCCTATTGCCTTCATTTCCTTGAGCACTCAGCTTAACTGGCTTCTCTTAATTTCAGTTGTTGATAATTATATTAAAATTAGAAAGGCTCAATTACCTTTTCTATCCTAATTTCTAGCATCACATTAAAATTACTCTAGAATTCAAGCTCCCTTAAATAGAAATTGAGAGCTACATCTGTTTCCATTTTTGCTAAAATCATTTCATTTGTTGCTGAAATTGTGGTAGTTGCATGGAAAGGCCAGGAAGGAACAAACTGCCACAGTATTCAAAGATATTACCAAAAATTTATGATATTCTCCATCTTTTTTACCTCTGCTGCTTAAGGACAGAAGTGTGGGATGTAACACTGGTTTGTACAAATCACCTTTGTCAGTGTTATTTCAATACATGTAATTTCCCATAGTAACAATACTATTACAAATTAACACATTTCAGGAGTATAATGCAATTTTACTGCACAATTTTCTGCAATAAACACAGTTTCCTTTTTTTTAAAATTTAAATAAACAAGGTTACAGTAACCTTGATTAATTCAGCTCTTTTATTAAACAATATAGTTAAAATTTACTTATGTAAAACTTCTTAGAGTTATGCTGAACAACCAAAGCCTCTCTAGAGGGTCAGCATTCAATTGATCACTTAATTTTAAACTATGGTAACTGAAAGTTATGGAATGAATAGTCCCAAATTCAGCCTGTTTAAATTAGTGTTCATAAACTGAGCAAAAATTCCTGTGCAGAATAATCTGTGAGCCTTTAGTTATTACAGCTGCCACAGACTCCACTTAAGAAAATGCCAAATCAAGTTATAAAATCTGCATGAAATACAATATGAATATGGAACTTTATCAAGTACAGCACTTGCAGGTAAGAAGTGTAATGTAGCTGTATAAAAGAATAATCTTCCTACTCTGGATATGAACTTTCTGCACTAAAATCACAAGAAGTTCCTTGAATTTATATCTGTTTTTATGATATTTTCATGTCACACCTGGTCTGTGAAGGTAACTATGGCTGAGCAAATAAAGGATTGGGGAAAATTCCTTTAGAAGGTGAATAACTCACTGTAAGAAAATTTTGGGGTAGTTAAAAAGGTTTATGATACAAGGAGTAAAGTCGAGGGAAAATGATTTAGAGATATAAAAAAATACAGAGTGCACATTTACTTTACTGTGCATATTTATGTCCAGCTGAGCTGAGAACCAGGTAAAGGCAACTCTGACATTATTTCCTTCATATCACACCCACACTTTTACTGCCTGTACATATTTCCCACCTTAAACTTGTTTCTCAGGTCTTTTATCCTTGAAGAATTGGCTACTAAAGATGTTTTTCAGACGAAAATCCTCACTGCATCTGGCACAAACTCCCCACCACTTGGTATTACTACAGCTGGAGTTACTTTAATTAAGTTTTTGCCAACTGCAGCCAAATATGACCTTATCTAATAGGTGTTCCTGGCAACCATGAGCTGAGATCCTTTCTGGGAAGCAGAAATTTGCCAAATCTGGCAGCAAATCCACGTGCTGCAGGATGTGAGACAACACGTTGGACAGGGCAGCTGCTCTGGAGCCACGGGCTTTGGCAGCTCATTCCTGGCCAGGTGGAGAACATGCAGGGTTGACACACTAAAAGAATAGAAGAAAAGGTTCTCATCAGGAGGCTGGCTAAGAGTAGAATAGCAAAGAATGATAACAAAGGCTTGTGTCTGGGGCAGAGAGTCCGAGCCAGCTGACTGTGATTGGCCATTAATTAGAAACAACCACATGAGACCAATCCCAGCTGCACCTGTTGCATCCCACAGCAGCAGATAACCATTGTTTGCATTTTGTTCCTGAGGCCTCCCAGCTTCTCAGGGGGGAAAATCCCAAGGAAAGGATTTTCCATAAAAGATGTCTGTGGCAGACTCATTAGTTTTAGCCATCTAAAAGGCAGACATCTTATTTTCCAGCCTCTCTCCTCTTATTTTACAGCTTCTCTGTTCTCTCAGGTGGACATGAGGAGGTTCTGAAATTCCCCAAATAAACAAATTACCCCTCCATGTTCCTTTTCCCCTTAGCTTAGAGATTCTTTAGACAATGAACTTGGACAAAAAAGCTCCCTAAAATTACAGATGATGTAGCAATCTTTGGCTATTGTGTCTAATTAAAAGTACAAAAATTTTTCCTCCCAATATGTAATAGGCAAATGTGTATTTGTTTCTTTTTTTTGTTTGTATTCAGCCTGCTGGGTAGATTTCCTTTCATTGTAATTAGATTCAGGTACTCACATCAGCTGTTCTACATAGAGTAAACATTAAGATTCCTGAATTTTCATTACATCTCTTCTATTCAATGAATCATTTATATGCAAATTTACTCAAATTTTACAGCATAAATCTTCAATATTAGTGTTTTCTAGTCCTTTCTTTGAATTTTAGTGGCATATTTTGAGGGAATTTCAGACAAGCACTGCCAAAACAGTAATAGGCTTCAATAACTGCCTTTTGTAGACTGAAGTGACAGCTTTGAGGTTGGAAAATTTTATCTTTTCTTTAATATTCAGTAGTTTTACACTGACAAGAAACACATTTTTGAGTCAATAGGCTGAAATCTGATAAGAAGCATTTAAAAACCCAAGTAGATTGATTGTGTGCAATCATTGCAGGAGAGTGACTCCAGCTAACAAAAAGGCTCAATCTTCCCCTGCCTCACGGTGACAATTCTGCTTTATGGGGAAGGAGCTGTGCAGCACATTATCTGCAGCACATAAGCTGCAAATGTGACCCTTTAGATTCTTTTTTTTCCTGCCTTTAAAGCGCTTGTTTAGAATTTCACAGACTTGTTTTCTTTGCCAATTTCCCCGGCATCATTTTTACGAGTCAGCTCAGGCGGTTTTTACTTTTCAGATGTCAAGGCCCTGCACTGCATTTCCTACATTACCAGGCAGGCACGGTGCTAAATGTCTCTGCTGCAATTAAAACAAACAAACAAACAAACAAACATCAGCTTGGATGTGCCAAGGCAGGAAGCTCTGACTCTGTGCACGCCTCCATAGGATGGAGAATATTTTTAGATTATGTGTAGTAACTAGCGTGGTACCCAGTGCTGACATTTGTCTCTCATTCAGAGATGAACTCTGAAAACAATGATAATTACATTTGGAGTGCTTACACTTATATGTATCTTTCTTTTTTTTTCATCAAATTTCAGTTTTTAAACCATTCTGGTCTCTCCACTTCCAATCACTTCAAAGCATTTGCTTTTGCACAGCAACAGCAAGAGTGCCTTTATATTTTCTAGAAATGAGCCTGTAAGATTTCCTGAGCCTTTTTAAAAAGGCCTCAAAGTATTCCAGGTAGGTCTCCTTTGTCATTACAGGTCTTGATTATATTGATTTTAACAGATATTTCTATGCACACCAAAAATTTTACATATCTATAAAATGTTAATGAATTAAATTAGCATTTCACTGCAGACAGCCCAGTGCATCTCAGTGTACCTGTTAGCTGGAAAAAATGTTCATTTTCTTGCTTTCCTGTGTCTTTTTTCCCCAAAAATATTCAAAGTATTCACCTTTCTTCCCATCTACTCACCCCTCTTATAATCACTTCATTTTTCAGACTGATTTTAACTTCCCTCTGTACACAGGAGCTTGATCTACACAGCAGAGAAGAAAAACTTCACATCTTTTCTAGAACAGAAATGTGGAAAGTTTAGACAAGATTTTGGGCACAGCCTTTTATCATCTCTGGTAACTAAACAACTCAAGCTAAGCACAGGTTAAAAGCAATTTCTCTTAGTTTAATCTCATTATGTTAATCAACTCTTTTACTACATGCATAACAGCTGTAGTGGCAATGAATAACTTCATTTCAGTACCTTATAAAATGTTCTTTTTTTCTTTGCACATCCTCCTCATCTGCTCTAGAACAACCACAGCTGGTGGCTTACAGCTATGGGTTAAAATCCAGCACAGAGCTCCCAGGCACCTCATTCATCTGTCTCTTGGATGGATGTGCTCAGTAACTTCCCTTTTATAAACACAGACTTAATCCCAGTGGAGAAAAGGAGTGAGAAATATTATATACTAGAACATTTTAAAGTTTAGAATATAGTAATACATATAAAGATAGAAATTTTAAAACAGTAGTTAGTCCTTCTTCACCTTCTTCTTCATAGGTTGGAGTAGTATTGTATAATTAGACAAAAATGTCCACATTACGAGACATGAGTAATTAGTTATCAAGTTAAAAGTAAAAATAATTTAAGTTTCATTTCTTAATTAAGTAGTTTTTCCTTAAAAGACCTTATAAAAATAGATAGGGAGCCATTTGTAGCTTATTGGTAGAATATTGTAAACTCACAGAAAGAGAGAAAAAGGTGGAGAGAAGAGGAGAAAAAGAGAAGTACCAATTCCATAGTGAAAAGCAGAATGCACGGAGGCACAGATTTTAATTTCTGCTCTGAATCAAATATGAAGACCAAGCTGTGACATCCTAAACACATCTACTGTTAGAGCTTTAGCTTTAAGCATTAAATTAGCACCAACAAAAGACATCTAAATCATGAAAATAATAAAAATAAAAGTGGAAATGCATTATTAGTGTCACTGCAGATATCAGACATGCCCTGTTTTCATACTGGAATAGGAATGCAAGGACCAGGACACAAAGGATACATCTTGGAGAAAGGCTTTTTTGGAAGCAGAGTCCACAAATACCTTCTTAAAATATGCCTTTCATGAGCACTCAAGGGAGGAGAGCTGTTTTCTGGCTCCTTTCCTCTTCTGATTTGTATGTGGCACTTCTGAGGAGGAGCAGACTCAGGCTCAGCCCTAGGGCCACACCTGGAAAAAACCGGGGAAAAGACAAAAATGCTAAAATTTCATATGGGCAGCACATCTCCAAAACTGCCCGCTGCTGGGAAACAAATGTTCTATCTTAAACAAATGTTCCACTTTAAACAAATCCATGTGCATGCTCCAGCAAGACCTTACCTCAGCACCAATTACTTACCAGGAGTTGAAGCCCTTCCTACAGGCAAGAGATGTTTTTTGAGCACTTTGGTGAAAATATTGCATTTTGTAGGGCTGGCCAGCAAATCCCTGGGATTCAGGAGTTTCCACCTTGCCAGAGCAGGGAGGACAGCAGGAAGATGAGAGCACAATTCTGCAATTCCACTGCAGCTCTGCAGTGACAAAATTCTGCACTTCTTCAGGTGCTACACATTTCTGCCTTGCTCTGTTCTTGTTTGATCAGATCTCTGAAATTCCACACTTTCCTTGCCCCAAAATATTGCCAACTTCATCCAAACCAGGGAAACCCTTCATCTCCACACATTTTCATCCATTCTCTTAATTTGGAGGTTGAATATATTATCTAGACTAGCAACTGATGTGTCAGCAGTTATTGGCTCTAAGGGAATCTACACGTGCACAGTTCTGGTGCCAAAATAAATAATATTTTCCTGCTTGAAAGGGTCCTGCAGACATAAAAGCCATAACTGCATCAAAGAATAAGATATTACTGCCTTATTGTCAGGCCAGCAAGAGCTGCTCTTTAAATATGGACTAAAATAAGATAGAAAAATGCATAAAGTGTTGTTTCATTAGTTCCTCGTTTGATGGTTATTTCTTTATATCACATTCATGGTGAGAGGATAATCCCTTTAGCTCAACAACAACTCATTAACCATGTTGTCTCAATTAGAAATAGCTTCTTTTCTAACAAAGCAAAGACCATAAACACTCCTGCCTCCAGCTCATAATGATTTTCTATAAGTAAATGTATCAGAGGCATAGTGAAAAGGGGGAGCTTGGTACAAAGAGAAATGGCACAGAAATGGAAGATATTCCTGACCATATAAAGCTCAATTGCTGTACACATTGTGTGAATATTTTTATTGCTTACCAGAAGCCTTCTACTCAGGTGCTGAAGCAACTGCAAGCAGAGTTAAATTTTCTTGACTTTCTGACAGTTTGGGGATTCCTGGTAAAGGAACTTTGGAAAGTTCCCACTTGAAAATGGGAGAAAAGCATATCTGGGGGAATACTTTTAAAGAACTCATGTTTCAGAAACCCAAAGAAAACAGTTCAAAGGAGAAAACTGCTTTTGTGGATCTAGTTTATTAATAAGCATTGTAATTAACAAGACAACATGCTGTACAGAAACCTGAAATAGAACTACTGCAAATTGACTGGACTTCAAATGCTGCTGGACTGTATTATATGGTGTCCAGCTGCATCATTTGTAGAGTGTGGTTAGGGCTGTTTCAATACACAGACATACACTGCTCACTCTCAGATCCTGCAGTATGCCACAGAGCAGGGAGATTTCCCAGAAATACAAACTCAAATATTTACAAGAAATCGTCAATCTCTTTCTTCACTAGGGATAACATAAGTTATACACAATTTTCCTATGTATACCAAATAAAATCTTTGCCTTCAACTTTACTTTGTGTCTGCACAAACCAATTCCTTCCCTTTTATTTACCCAGCTAAATCAGGGTAGTTAACTGCAGTGTGATCAATTAATTGCTTCTCATTGATTAAGGGTCGGTATTCAGCCTGCAAAAGGAAAACATGGGAAATCAAATAAAGCCAAGCTTAAATTTTCCAACTCTAAAACCTCAGCTTGACTCCAACAACCTTGAGCTAATCAAGCATTACCAGTGGAAATGTTCAGGCTCTGCCTTGGGCTGGCGTGCTGGGAGCAGGGGAATGGCGCTGGCTTTGTGTCCCCATGGATTGCAGCTTGCTCAGGGCACCACAGAGCCAAAATCCCTTTTCTGATGGAAATCCCACCAGATCCAGGCCCAGGGATGCCAAGGCTGGGCTCAGCACCACGGGGCTGATGCTGCTGGAGCTGCCATCCATGAAGCCCCAGGCCCCATTAGCACGGGCTCATTGCCATGCTAATTAGCTAAATTAGCATCCAGCCAGCTCCTCCCCCAGAGCAGGTGCTCTGCAGGCTCTGCCTGGCCAGGCACACTGCTCGATTATTTAGAGTTAAGTGACACTTCAGAATGCAGCACAGCTCAGGAAAACAAAGAAACAGCGTCTCTCACTTCAAACTGTTTGACTCGGCTCTTTCTTTTAACATTTTTTTGTTGTTTGTTTGTTTTTTATTTTAGCACAGACTGCTTTACAAAATGGAAATAATCCTTTTTGCAATACTCAGGAGTGCAGCAAACATGAGTTTGGAGGGGGAATAATCTAGGCTCAACTGTGTGACACATCACTTTGAAGGCAAAGGTTTTCCTTTATTGTTACACAGTATGGAACAAATCTAATCATGTAACTAGCATTGTACTGTATATTGTATATAGAATTGTTTTCTCCACAAATTCACACAAGTAAGATAAAATAAGTTAAATGACTAAAAAAGGAAAAAAAATACACAAAAATATACAGTCTATGTACTAGATAAATTATTTATATATATGGCAAGATGTGTAATGAGTCTCTAGTAACATTGTTCCTCTGGATACTGACATGCTACTCAGAAAAGTTTATTTTTATATATTAGAGATATAAAAATGAGGGAACAGTTTATCTCCTGATAGAATGTGTATTTACAATTAATTGTTCTGTAACTTGTTGACTGAATTTTAAAATATCAAACACATTTCCATGGACATAATGTTTAATATTTATAATCAGACTCATTGTCACTAAGCTTTTTATTTTTTTATTGTTGTTTGGTTTGGGTGTTTCATTGGGTTTTTGTTTGGTCGTTTTCAGAGGAAGGGGCAAGGTTAAGTGCTCCTCTATCTTAGGGAAAAAAGCAAAATAACCCCAAATATTAAAATTAAGTTTGTTGTTTTTTTTCCCCTATCAATGAAAAAACCCCACTAATTCTGGGCTCTTCACCTTTTCTTATAAAAATCTTAAAATTTTAGAAATAAATTCCTTGCCAAGAAATTTCAGTTACAATTTTCATCCCCAAAAGAACAGTTGCAGGTGAAAAAACAAGAAAAAAAAAGAGTTTTCCAATGGAGCTGCCAATTCTGTAAATATTTGGTATAGCAGCATCTGTACTAAAAACTAAAAACCTCTGCTTGCAATAGCAGGAATTACTACCAGCATTATTCTAAATGTGCACAATTAGTGTGTTTGGTAAATCTGTGTAAACTCCAGATAAGCTCATTTTTTGCATATCCCTGAAAATAACTGCCGAATTCTCTCCTCCTGATGTCTCCAAAGCAAACAAAGGGCTTTGTATACATTAGGTATGAATTAATTTGTCAATTTTTTAATTGTCTCAGAACTGGAAATGAGATGTGTCAGTACCCAAAGGATTGTGATTTTTTTTTCCAGGATTTACATGCAACTGGAAGCCAGTGTGCCACATCATTTCTAAACATTATTGAAAACTATTAAAAAAAGAATAAAAGGAAAGCAAAGTACACCATTAGATAATCTGATGTCCACTAATTAAATCCTATCAGTAGGTTAAAAGTGAAGTTTTTCTTTTTTTTATATTTTGCACATAAAATCTAAATGTGGTTTGAATAGATTTACAGTGGGGACAGCGATATATAAAGCTACTTATACCTGCTGGGCACATAAGAGAAGCTCTTTTAGCATTCATTGGAAACCCTCAACAACTTGAACTTCTGTAAATTTTACAAGCAGCTAATATTACAGCATTTTTACACACAGTTTTGTTTATAAATTACAGTTTTAAGTTACATTATGAAGCCTACATAGAGTTCTACCCATAGGAAATATTCACACACTGTTTTTCCCCTCCATACAGCTTCGATTGTCTCACTTAATGTAGCAATAAAACAAAAAAGTTATGCATTTTCTTAAAGGAAAAATTTCTTGGTATGTACATACTGCAAATGATGAAATGGCTAAAGACCAACAAAGTACTAGAAGGAAATACTAGAGAAAATATATATTTTTTTCATCTAAGAAAGGAAACTCCTTTTCATCCACTGTGGAATTTACCAAGAGAATATATTCTCCAGTACACAGAACACCGAAAAAAATCCTTCCTCTTTAAAGAGAATCACTTTGAGAATTTTTCAAATAATATGATTAGGCTTTGCTTATATTAATCCAACTTCCATTACCTAGTTCCTTCTTTCCTTGCTGAGCACTATCAGTCATTCTCTAACAACTAATCCACAATGACAAGTACTTCTCAATCTAACAGGTTTGTGATGAAGTAACTAATATGATAGTTAAACTTTCACTGGATACTTACAATAGGTGAACAGAGCTGTAAAAAAAGCCATACATATAACTATTAAATATTCTTTAAAACACCTGTAGCTTGCTGCCACGACATCACATCAGCCAAAAAAACTACCCCACTTCCTACTGTTTTCAGCAGTGCCCATGTAATTTTCAACTAACAGGAACAGTAGCCAAGCAAGCTCTGCAAGACAAAAAAAAAGACCAAAAAGAAAGAGAGGAATAGACTTATGGCTTAAAAAACATAATGAGTATAATATTGTTCCTTGAATTATTATAGAAAGGAAAATCTTGGAAATTAAAAAAAGTTGTTTGTTATTTGTTTCCATTTTTGATCTTGGATATCCTTTCATTGTCAGGTTGTTTATTTCACACAGAAAAGCCTAGTTGAGAGCTTTCTATTTCATCTGTTGCATTCTTTCAGAGAATAAATACCTGTACATTGAGCCAATGAAAATTAAAATAAAAATCAGTTGTCACGTACATTCTCCTTCATAATTATATAAAAGATAAATTTTGGTGGGAAGATATACCATTCTTCTGAAAAATTAGATTTTAGGATCTTATTAATTCTATTATGTCAAGCAATCAAATGAGAAATTGCTCACTTGATCTCTAAAGCTAAGCAAATGGAAGATGAAATCTATGAATATGCTATAAATTATAACAACAAAGAAAAATTCGAGTAAGCTATTTTTAGACTGCAATATTCCCCAAACCGTACTAAGGAACTGCCTTCAAAGGGAGAAAGAACTGCTGGCAGATATTTGCACTACATGGCCCATGTAGGAAAATGAACAGGATTTTGTTCTTCTGATTGTTTCTGGGTTGTGGGTTCTCTTCCCCATTTTCTGGATTTCACCAAGAACTACAGTAAACACCTTTCAACCAGGTCCTAAGGATTTAGATTTTCTCTTTCAGCTTTAGGATTCTATATACACAAATATTCACAAGCCTAACGAGTTTGTACACGCCCGAGGAGCGGCGCTAGGCCGTGACCATCCACAGTCACACTTAAAGCCTGAAATTGGGGATTTGTCACATCTGCGCTCACAGCTGGTGCTCATGCATGAACGTGGTGCTGCTGCCAGCCCCCGGCGCCGGGTGGGACGCGGCGAAGTTTGCCAGGGGGATGACCTTGACGGCGTCCTCGGCGGCGCAATGTCTTTCGCAGGTGTTGTAGAACTGGGGCCTGGGCCCTGCCTGGCCTTTGTCACTGTCGTCCTTTGGCAGGGGCCTCCCGAGAGTGTGGCGTCCCTCGGGCCTGGCGCCCCGGCCCCAGCCTGGCTGGAAGCCAAACGAGGGCAGGGAGGGGTTGGGCTGCTGGAACTGCGTCAGCGCCGGCGGCATCCAGCAGTTGTCGGAGTGGCCGAGGATGAGGCACTCCTGCGTGCAGTTCTCAGAGGCTTCGGCCAGAGCTTTCTGCAGGTTCACTTCGATGGCTGGGAGGGAGGAAAAACACAAGACGCTGTCAGGGGTGTGAGGGCACACACACGGAGGGAATCAAGGTCAGCAAAGCAATCCCCATCTTACAATGATGGCCACAGCTGGGGAGGAGGCCTCAACAAAGCAATTCTCATCCTACAATGATGGCAACAGTTGAGGAGGCCTCAACAAAGCAATTCTCATCCTACAATGATGGCAACAGCTGAGGAGGCCTCAACAAAGCAATTCTCATCCTACAATGATGGCAACAGTTGAGGAGGCCTCAACAAAGCAATTCTCATCCTACAATGATGGCCACATTTTGGGAGGAAAAGGCCTCCTCAACAAAGCAATCCCCATCCTACAATGATGGCAACAGTTGAGGAGGAACCCTCAACAAAGTAATCCCCATCCTACAACAATAGGAATTCTATCCCATCCTCCCATTTTGAGAAGAAAGGCCTCCTCAGCAAAGCAATCCCCATCCTACAATGATGGCCATGGTTTGGGAGGAAAAGGCTTCCTCAACAAAGCAATTCCCATCCTAAAATTATGGCTCCATTTTGGGAGGAAAAGGCCTCCTCAACAAAGCAATTCCCATCCTAAAATTATGGCTCCATTTTGGGAGGAAAAGGCCTCCTCAACAAAGCAATCCCTGTCCTACAATGATGGCCATATTTTGGGAGGAAAAGGCCTCCAGGTGAAGAGCTTCAGTGAATGTTCAGATGTTGGGGCCCACGCTGTTGTCACAGTTACCACCATCATTAAATCTTTATAATACGACCTTGTACACTCGATTTTCTAGATCATACACCTGCTCAGGTTGGAAAACACTTCTCAGACCAGTGAGTTAAACCATTAACCAGCACCACCCCATTCACCACTAAAAAATCCCCAAGTGCCACATCCACCTGCTTTTTGACCACTCCCAGGATGGTGAATCCACCACCTCGCTGAGAAGCTTCTTCTAATGCTTTCTGATCCATTCAGTGAAGAAATTTTTTCCTAATGTCCAAATTAAACCTCCTCTGGCATAACTTGACCACGTCCTCTGGACCAGTCACTTACCTAAAATAATATTTTTCACTCCTTGCAATTGTCATTTCTGTAATAAAGCTAAAAACTTTATAAAAATGTAATGCCATTACTTTAGATATTTGCATAGAACTATTTGAAAGAAAATAACTTTTTTAAAATATTCTCTTGAAACTGGATTTTTTTTATCGTTATTCTTTGCTGAAGGCAAAAAACCCCAAAACTGGGCACTGGCCAAGATGATCCATTGGCCTCAAAGAAGCACTCAAGAGTTATAAGAATGAAAGAGTGTAACAGCTATTTTAAAGAGAATTGATTTCTCCATGCATTCAATACTGGACACCTTGAAAAATCAAAGAGTACCAGCAAAAGAAGATGTAACCTCTATATTTGGCGAGTAATCAAAGCAGATTTCTTCAGTAGATGCAAGATTTGTGCCCTTGAAAAGGGATTATAGAAATTTTAATTTGTTCAAAGGCAAAGTAAACTACTAAATCTGAAAGATGTTCATATGTAATACATAAATATTCTTGATCTATTTCATTTAAATTGTGGCTTTAGCATGGTAGGTAAATTAAAAATTAAAGAAATTAAATTTCTGCACATGATTCCTCAAAATAGTTTTAATATTGCAAGTGTTAATTTTATATTCTCTTCCTGTGTTAAATACACCAGAAGTACAGAAGAATATCTGATTGGGTATTTAATTGTGTTTTCTTTATAAAACTTCCCAGTGAATGATAAATACATATTTTTAATATCTGTCTTAATGAAAATAGCATTTAAAATCAGATTCTGGCTCATAAGCACTGGGGAAGGAATGCCACAAAAATTACTTATAGCAGTGAGAGTGCTGAGTAGGAGCCTCCCACCCTCTGAGCTTTATGTTTAAACAGATGCTGCATTTCTGTTTTAACAAATATTTTGCATGTTGGAGTCTGTGTAAAGCTGCAGAGCACAAACACTTATTTCCATGTTACATCTCAATACAAAGGAATTAAGCTTTTTTTCCTCCAGGCATTGAAATATATAATGCTGCTGTCCGAACCAGGATACATTTTTTAAAAAATCTACAATTTCTAAGAAGACAGCTGGTTGCTTGTTATAGCATGAATGCTCTATTCTTTGATAATTTCTCCTTCAGGATGCTGTATGTGTCAGCTAGAGGAGTGATTGTTTATAAATGTTATTTTGGTGTATTGCTGGCATTTCAACATATCCTCAGTCATTTTGCCTAAGTATTTTTCAGTTTAATCCTGACAAAGCTTTGGCACCTTGCTGCTGCAATACTAATCCACTTTTGATGGGCAGTAGGAGACTTAAATATGGAAATAATTCAGTGGAGTCTATAGTTACTGCAAAAAAGAAAAGTTTCTAGTGGTAGATTAGTCTAATCTCTCTGTGTCCTACTATCTGCTATTAGAGACATAAATTTAAGTATATACAAGTCCTTTAAGCTCTTTAATTATCCAGGTTTGCTTCTATTCTGATGAAGGCAATCCACTGCAATCAGGTACAACCTTGACAAAGTGTGGAGTTATCCCCACTTTGTAGAGGAACTGAACTTTTTCTGCATTAATTAAAAAACCCTTAAAATGCTATAAATTCAGTTAAAATGTGAAACATACAATTATTTATTTGGAAATTATACTTATTTGTTTTAAGCTCTTCACAGCAAGTGGTTACAACCCTTCTACTGTCCCATTTTTCTCAAACTACAGGAAGAGAGTACACAAAGCTGAAACAGCAAAAGGAATCATTTGACAATAAAAATCTAACACTTAACATTGGCCAAGGCAACTGTGGAAGAAAAAAGGTCACAAATAAAACAGCCTCCACACCATTTCAAAGACCAGTACAGTAATTTTGTGCCACATGTTTTCAGACTACCTGGAGACTTGGAACACTTTGCCATGTTAAGAATAAGAGTATTCTTAGTTAGAGTCTTGCTTATTCTGTTAAGAAAGAGATATTTTAATCTGAGTTTTAGTTTATTAAAAAATAAAAAAATAAATTAAATAAACACAAGAAAGAAAATCCCAAAGCTTTGTAATAATCCTGGACACAATCCTAAAACATTAATTAAAATTATTTTGTTTTAATATGGGTTTTTTCTAATACAAAAGTCATTTGTATGCAGGATTGTTTAGAAGAAACATCTTTTGTAGAAGTCATAATCTTTCATTAATCTTGTTTCAATATTGTTGTCAGAGTATGCTTTCATCAGTGCTTATGGTTAATATCATGTAAAATATACAGTTCTACTTAACTTTGAAAAAAAAAACCTTTTCTAAGTCAAACAAACAAACAACTTCCCACACCCACAAAGCAGTGACTCTTGGAAAATAACTCAAACTAGAGCAACCTGTAGGAAAATGAATATTCATGGGGCATGATCTAACTTTTGCCTGCTCTTCCAGGCCATGAAATAGCTCTCCTTTTTGTCAAACCCATTCTCTGTTTTCCTTCCATATCATTCCACGCCTGTGGGAGATGTGAAACTCACTGCTCAAGTGCTTATTTATCAGGAGCTCTGCAAATTGACCACGGCACCTTCTGGCTGCTGCTCTTTAAGCTTCCTTCTGTTTTGTTTCTTTGCAAGTGACAATCAAATATTCTCAAAGTTTCCCCCCCGTTCCAAAGCAGTAGCGCAGGTGATTATTCTGCATAGTCTGATAAGTAATCAGGGGAAGGAAACACCTCTGACACCTGCCTCTACCCATCAAGGAAGAGAAAGTTCCAGCTGTCTCTGAATATTTTCAGAAGAAATGATGGTTCTTGCAAGTGAAATTCAGTGTCTGGTACCATCTTCTCACACAAGACATGACAGGTTTATAAATGGAAATAGGAGTTTGCGTATTCCCCTCATATTATGAATAAAGAGTATATTCCATTGAACTCTTAGCAGTCTGACATTTCTTACTTCACTCAGTTATAAACCCTCAATTTTTGATATTCTTTCCATACTACATGGAGATTCTTCAAACATGACATGCAAATAATACAAAAGAGAATTTTTAATTCATATAATAGATCACACTCATGCACATGTGAGTTTACCACTTTGATTTGAACTCCACGTTGTTTTAGGAATGCTTTTTTTTTAATTGTCTGCAGATATAAGAACATTTTTAAAGAAAATGTCTGTCAGCTCTTAGGAAATGTTTAGATCAGAACTGTCAAATATAACTAAAAGCACAACAGTTAAAAGACTTTCTTCATTGTTCCACAGTCTCATCATTTATAATTCAAAACAATTTTCAAGAATATTTACCTTCACTCATGAAAATGTGGAATTTCAGCCTTGCCAGATAGCTATCCTTCAACACAAACAGATACAAAAAATACTTAAAAAAGGTTTGTTTGTTCATTTTGATCAGAGACTTCCTGTGGTTACAAGGTCTGAGTGGGATTTTAGAGGTACTAAATAAAAATATTAATTCTTCTCTTTGCTTTTTGGAGATCTCGACAGAGCTACTCTCCTTCTCAGTCTACAAAATGTGGGACAATTCTTTGGCATTTCCAGCTTAATATCATCTTCCAGCTTTAAGACTGTTTCTCCTGGAAAATTCACAAAGCAAGACAGGCTGTTGGTATGAGTCTGTTATCAGCAGCCTCAGAATGTTGAAAAGTTACAATTATGGAATCATTTTGTTTGGAAAATACCTGTAAAATCATTGAAGCACATACTTGGTGTACAGACAACACACTTTCTTTTCTACTCTTTCCCTCCAGCCTCAGAAGAGACATGTACTACTAAAAGAACATCAAGAGAGCTTTCTTCTCTCTGCCATCAAAGTCCTCACTTGGCCACAGAATCACAGGCTGGAAAGGACTTTTGGTCTAACCCTCTGCTCACATCTGCATATGTTGGTTGAAAAAGAAGAGAGCAGCTTTTCCAAAAGGCAAACTTTCAGAATTGTACATATCCCTTAAAAGAAAACATCCAAATATGCTGAAAGGAAGATGTGCTTCCCTAAGGAAGGACAATCCAGAGCATGAGCTCCTGGAGAACCTTTTAAAAATCTCCACCTTTACCCACATGTGTAGCTATGATCACAAGACATTGGTAAATTAATTCATTAACTAAGTACTCAGATTCATTAGAAGTTCAGAAACCACCAGACTGCACCATGCCAGTGCAGGTTGAGGGGCATTGAAACAGTGCCAAGAAAATTTCCAAACTAATTAAAAAAAAAAAAAAGAGAAAAACCTTAAACCACAGAATACAGAGTGCTTGAATCGTAAAGCCATGTAGCTGAAGCCTTAATGAAAAGCCAGTTTTGAATTTGACACATTTTGGATGCAAACCATCCAGTGTTACATTTAGAGCACTCTTGTTTCATAATAAAGCAAGCAACAATTAGCAAGCAATTAAGCAAATTGCCCATAATTATGCCATTGCTGAGCTATTTTTCATATTTTCACAACACAGCACATATATGAATACATGGCTTGCAGTGCCAGCACTGTTCTGTCAGCAGCCAGAAGCGCCTCTCGTTTGCTGAAGCGTTTCGCTTGAAGCAGCTCCCAGTGCAGCTCCAGCCCTCTCTGCTCAGCAGGAACCCCCAGAGTGATGGAGATGACAACCCCAACTCCTCCTCTCAGCCACTGGTTCCTAAGGAAGGGGTCAGGCTCCCCCAGCACGTTGTGCCCGTGTGTATTTACTAAATGTGGTAGTGAATCTAAGCAGGAACTCAAGCGTGGTGTGGGGAAATTATCGTCAGGAATTACCCTGGTGACCAAAAGTGGCCACTGGAGTAACATCAGTTAGAGGTCTCCACCATATGAGGAGAACAGAAATGTCATTAACAATAAAAAAGGGAGGGGGGAATAGTAGTTAGTGTAAACTGGGTTACTTTAATAAGGTCAGGAGGAAGAAGCTTGAATAGAGAAAACCTAAATGAGTGCTGCTATAATATACTCTAGCTTTTTGGTTTAATAATAAAATGCCTTTGGGAGGAGTTCCCTATGAATATTTTATTTCCTGTATACGTCTCAATAAATTAAAAACCTAAAAGAGTTACTTAAATTCTACCCTTGGAACCTTTTTATTCAAAGGACAAGTAGGACACACCACTCTGATTTTCAGCCGTGTGTAGAGAGTTTGCTTTGCTTGTGAGAAATCAGAGGAAGATTGATCCTCCAGATGTTCTGACTGAGGATGAGGGAAATCACATCTTTCTATGCTACCTAGACTTGCCAGATTGTGATGGGCAGCTTGCAAGAATCAGCTCTGCTTCCATTCCAGTGAACAGTTTATATCCTAACAGTCACAGTTTTAATTTGAATTTAATCAGAAAAAATACTTCTCATGAAATCCAAATGATGGGATGGGGTATGAGGATTTTGCACCTGAATTCAACAATCAAGCAAACATTGTTAAAGATGGCCAAGGAAAGTTGGTGAGAGAGAAAAGGGAGGAAAAGTGTCAGGGCAAGAGAGTCAGCCTCTGGTAATTCCTGTCTCATTAACTACCCTTGTGAAGTGAATCTTTCCCTCACAAACAATAGCCCACAAATAAAGCACATTAATCTTTCATTTGGTTACCTCATTGCTATTCTGACTAGAACCTTAATCTTGTAATAATCATGGTCTAAAGGCAATGCTCCTGTAAAAAGTTCAGCTTCAATAATTACTGTTTTCCACAGAAAAAGATTTCACCCAAAAAGAAAAAAATAAAACAAACCAAAAGAAAAACATAACAAAGCCAAGCCCCAAACCTCCTGCAAACTCTTCTTTTCAGCCTAATGAACATGGGTGTGACAGAGCACATGGCAGTGACCCTTACTGCTCTAACAGTCCAATTGAATTCATCTTTTATGCCCATGTTTTGCTGATATTTATTGAAAAAAATATGGTCATTTACAAAGGCTGCATGTTTCTTGGCCTATAAAATCTATATTGAGTTTTCAATGAGAATTTTAACTATAACTAGTAAAGTATAATGACCATCTAAAATGGATAACCTAAAATCTAATATATTGATTACAATACTGGTTAATACAACGTGCTTTATTTAATATTTAATTAACTGCTTCCCATTTGTACTGAACCTTCTTAATTATTAATACATGGTTCATTATTTAACATGGAATATAAATTCAAATTCAAATCAATTAAACAAGGTGAAACTACATAGTGAGAAATGGTTTATACTCCAGCAATAACCTTCGACCTGGAAACATAGTAAAGAGTGAAATTTGCATTTTTTCCCCCATACCTGCAAAGATTATGCACTTTAAGTGATATATATTAAGCTCTGCTGCTGGTGTAAAATTCCTGTAATAAACACAACATCCTACAATAATGTGCTGAATAAAAAGGGACTTCTGCTGTCACTTTTCAGAGAATCTACACAGACTATAACACTATACCTAATTTTTCAGATTTAGGTTTCTAATAAAATTATGTGTGCCCATGAAGGAAAGGCAGCCTATTGATTTTACTGAAAGTCACTAAATATCCCAGAAGAGTGAGGATTCATAAAGAGAACTAAGAATCACTATGCAATCCACAGTAACTCACTTTGGTGTGGAAACAGAAGAAAATACATTTCCTAAGCTTAGGCTGCGTAATCAAAAAATCAGATGCATCAATCAAAATTCTGATACATCAGAACAAAGATCTGGGCTTGGAGATGGGATGAGTGTCAGAGAGAGACACAGGGAAGGGAATTTCTGGGTAGGACAGGGTCAGCAGCACTAACCCTTGATGAAGGATGCAGAGGAATATATCAATATTCCTTTATCCCAGCTCATCCCAGATTCCAACACCTGTGCCAAGGAGCAGAGTGGGGGCTCAGCAGAGCTCAGGGGCTGGGGATCAGCAGAAATTCCTGCTCAGTTCTGTTCACACTCAGCAGCTCCTTCAAGAGGAAAACCCCTCAAAATCTGGGTTTACATTACACCCTCTGTACACCTCATTCTCTTGGTGCATCTCCATGCCAAATGGGGCTCTGCCTTCCTTTTTATTGACTTCACAGTAAAAACTAAGCAAAAGTTTGATGGAAAGTAGAATGCTAAAAAAATCTTTTAAATGAAGTAATTGAACAACTGTGGGGAATTGGTCACAGTTCAGACACTTAAATGAAACATTAATTTTCAAAAGGGAGTCATAAAATGCCCAAGTGCTCATTGAGCTAGTAAACAGATATCTCCTGTGGTAACTTAAGAGATAGCCAGTAAAAGTTGTTCTGAATTGTGTTTTCATCATCAGATATACACAAACAGAAATTTAAAGTCAAAGACCACTAGAGCAGCAACCAAAACACACCTACAACAGTCTAAAAATATTCTGTACCTTTTGTGGTGACTCCAATTGCATTTCAAGGGGAAAAAAACAAACAAACTATATTTCTTCATTAGAACATTAGCAAAACATTTTTTTACTATGAATACCCTATTTATTTTCAAATACTTTTAACATTTTTGCAATAATTACCTATGCTGATATCTAGGTAACACACTATGCTTTTTTGAGTGCTGATAGCTATCACATTTTATTGGACCATCAACACTACTAATTCATTACAGCTGAATATATAAATAAAGCTTGCTGAGGGTTTTTTGACAAAACAATTTTCCCATCAAAATGCAGTTTCAAGATTCAAATGCTTTGTGACAGTGCTGATTCACATCACATTTGGGGTTATAAAGTGTGGTACCTGGTAGTTCCCATTTTCTCCATTCAATTCATTTTCACTGATTTCTTTAAAATATGAGGCTCCTTCATATTATGAAGAAATGGCATTATTGAATGGAAATGTTCTCATTTCCCCAAAGCTGTCCCTCAGATTTTACATTTCAAAATAAATATCAGTGCAGGTTATGATTGTGGGAAACAGCCCTGCTTATATTCCATGGTATCAGCAGCATGGCCTAACAACAATCACAGCTATGCCCTGTCACAGACATCTTTTATGAAAAATCCTTTCCTTAGGATTTTTCCTCCTGAGAAGCTGGGAGGCCTCAGGAACAAAATGCAAACAATGGTTATCTGCTGCTGTGGGATGCAACAGGTGCATCTGGCATTGGTCTCAAGTGCTTGTTTCTAATTAATGGTCAGCCACAACCCAGCTGGCTCAGACTCTCTGTCCGAGCCACAAACTTTTGTTATCACTCCTTCTTTTTCTATTCTTAGCCAGCCTTCTGATGAAATCCTTTCTTCTATTCTTTTAGTATAGTTTTAATGTAATATTTATCATAAAATAATAAATCAAGCCTTGTGAAACATGGAGTCAGATCCTCGTCTTGTCCCTCATCCTGGGCCCCCTGTGAACACTGTCCCAGTTCCCCTTTCCTGAATTTCCTGCAACACCCTCTCCACCACAGACGGAGAATAAACCTTATGCTCCACCTCAAAACTTAAAAATCCCTAACTATGAGTGATGAGAATAAATATATCAGGGTAAGAGGCCACGATTTTTAATCCCCTAAAGTAGCACGCTGGCTCTGCTGTGTTTTTAGATCCCTCCATGACAACCAACAACCTTGAGGAAGGACAGACAGGCTGGAGGAGTGGAACTGCTCCGTTCCACCTCCCCAAGAGAACTCTCCTCCATATGGCTGCAGCTTAGGAGGGTTTTCCTCTTGGAGAGCCCTCTCCAGCACAGCTCCTTGATGGCTGCACAGCAGCCCCCATCCAATTTTTCACAGCAGTTTTCTGTCAAGGCCACTTTGTCAATCTGCCACCGAGTACCCTCAGTGGACCCACGGAGCTGCTCATCCCTTTGACAAAGGCTCCAAAAAGTGTGAGCACATGGAAAGGGCCATGTTTGATTAACAACCTTGTGATCGGCGTGAAAATGAAATTTGAAAGGTAATAATTACATTTGTAATTACTCAGGTCTAAATCTCTTATGTTTCCTACTCCCTGTATTTCTGGGCAGCTGGAGCAATGACTCATTAATAATAATAAAGTCATTTAACCCTGCAGGCACATTACAAGGAGAAAGATGTCATTTGTCACCAACACAAATAGAACAATCACTGAAGGATACAGCAAGACCACTATTTCATATTTATTGCAAATGATAAAAGGGACATTTTGCACTCATTCTCACCATGACATCCCAATCTGCTTTTTAATTATCAGCAAACATAAGGGGACAGCATACAACATATGAGGGCCTGCTAATAATGCATTGTCCTGCGGTGACATTTCCATAATCACTTTAAATCTGCCCTATACATATGTACTAGTTAAAGCTCTCAGCTCCTGAAATCATACCCCCTGGTAAGGCATGAATTATCCTCTGCAGACTGAGCACACAAAAACGGCCCTTCTGCAGACTTGGAGGGTCTGAGAGCTGACATGTGCCTTGCTATTACTTTAAGTGATAAGGTTTGGCATTCTGTTGCACTTACAGAATGGTCGAGCACAGTGTGACTTTAAAAATAAATGCAATTGTATTTTTAGGCCGAGAACTTTGCAGTTGTAAATCTCACTGGCAAGAGTTTACACAAGGACTTCTGCAAGTCATTTAATTTTCAAGTGCTTTTCAGCGTTGTTCTGTTCTTTGCTTGCTCAAGAACTCTTAGATGACACAAATGCCCTTTTTCATGGGGAACTCAAGTAAGTTACTCAGAATTTACTATATTTTTAAAAAGTGTTACTAATAATACTCCCTGTCTATGAAATAAACTTCTGAGGAAAAGACTATTCTTTCCCTGTATGATTCTATCCAGAGACATTAAGCTTTGAGGAAAAATTCAGAGAAATGTCTCCTGTGGTATTACTATGAAAGCAAATGAAAGGAAGTTCCAGGTAAATAATCTGAGTTTCAACTCCATTAAGCTAGAGCTTCAATTTCTCCCTTGCTTTGCTCATGCATCAGCAGTTATCTAACCATCAGACATGTAAGAAGACCAGAGAACAAATTTAACAATGTGAAGTTATAAACTGTTACTGTGGGGGTCAGAAATGAGGTAAGCAAACCTCCTAAATCTGTTTGTATTTTCCCCAGGAATTACAACAATCTATAGAAAGACATGCTTTCAAAAACTTAAATAAGTAGTGTTAAGAAATAAGACACATCAGGAAAGAGTCAAGTGCACAGAGTAAAATTCATATTTTCACTGTTAAGATAGTGACAACACAGAAAAGCTTGTATGTGGAGTGAAATGTTTTGTCAAATCGAAAAATGGAAATAATATGAACACTACAATTTTCACATCAATTTGAGGTAAAATGTTTTGAATTATAGTCATTTTAATCTTGTTTTATAAAGAAAATGACTTCAAATGGGTGATAATTTAAAACAGCATAATCCAAACTTCATTGTGCTCCAGTCAGGCATTGGAGGGTGGCTCTGAGTGATTTGGAGCAATCTTTGCACATTAGCTCAGAGCCTCATTCCGAGCAGGCATTTGAACAAGAAAAAGGAAAATTTCAGATTCCTGAAATCCACAGTTTCCATCATTCACCTGAGAGTCCAAAATCACTGATTGAGATGGCTCCAAATTTCTAATTGGCCTTTTGTAGGCATTGTTGGCACCTCCAGAATATATATATGTATATATATATATATATATATTCTTCCAAGTAATTTCCAATTAAATCATAAAAATACTGGAATTTCAGCTAGAAGCATTACTAAATTTGTAAAGTTTTTTTTTTAAACAGATGATTCTATCAGCCCCTGAACAATTGACAAGTGATGGGAATAATTTAGGCCAGATCAACACTCAACACAATTCTTTACAGAACATTTTCTCCTAGCATGGATAATTTTAAAAAGACATTGTTAGGAAACAGTGATAGCTGTGATTATTCTGGAAGATTTTAGTGTCAGTAAGATCAGCCAAGAGGGTGGAAGTGAGCAGCTGCTGACAGCACCTTGTCAGCCCATTGCAGCAGCTGTCAGGAAAGGTTTGTGCCTGCAACCATCAGGACTGCCTGAAAACAGGGTGGTATTATTATTATTATTATTATTATTATTATTATTATTATTATTATTATTATTATTATTATTTACTTGGAGCGTAAAAAGCATAAAACTGTGGAAGTATTAAGTTAAACTTCATGAGGTATCAAATTGTTCATGACATTAAACTTCATTACTTCAAAGATGGAAATATTTAAAGATGGAAAAATCAACACATTGGTTGATCTTTAAATTATGCTTTTATAAACTCAATGATATAAACACCTTCTTATAACCACACAGTTTCTGTGTGTGTCTATGTGAGGATTCTGAGGAGAGATATAAATTTATTGACCTTCAAATTTCAGAGAGTAGGTGTCAAGTTTTGACTCAGCCCTCCTTACATTCATATTTTTATACATTGAACCATAGCTGTCTTTGCAAGAAATGTAATGTTCAGTCCTGTTTGATAAGCTTTGGCACGGATATGCCAAGGCTAATAAAAGCCTAACATATATTATTTAACAAGGTTAAAAACTAGCAATCAGACTTGTCAGGGAACTTGTCACCCCCTTCAGTGTATGAGCCTCAATCAGCCATTTCTCTGCTGCAGGACAGAGGCTCCCCTAGGATCAGACTGAAGAAAAATCAGTCCTTACAAAGTCACTCAACTCAGCATCCAGCTCTTTTGAAAGTCTGAGTTTCAAACCAGTTTTGAAATCCTGGTTGGGGCAGACACACATTGAAGGCAATTAAACAAATCCCAGCAGTTCTTGCTGGGAGTGAAATCCTTGAACTAATATAATCCCTAGTTCATAAGAGCAAACCCACAAAATTCCACAATTTATGTTTATTTTTTTCTTAACTTCTACAGAAAGGATATTTGAGTCTGGGCTAGGTGCTGCTCTGGCAGATGCCATATAAAAAGCTGTCACCACTTCTGGCACAGATTTCTTTTTGAGAGGGTCCAAACCTGGATTTCTGAAGCTGATGTTCCCTGAGCTTCAGCAAACTGCATTTCACAAGCACCTTTCCTACAGTTCCTGTGGATGGCAGAGGAGCTGGAGCTCAGTCTGGGCTCCAAAGGGCTGCTTTAAATCTTTTAAGTTTTTTAATTAACCATAGGATATAAAAGGACCTAAATAAAAAGCTACCAGTCAATTGCTGACTAAGTGTTCACCAACCTGTTATTGAACCTATTTAATCTATTTATTCCTTAATTCACCCATAGTCTAGAGATGTCATTAATATGCTCAAAGTTAATTTATTATCCTCTATTGCTTCTATTCAAGCCCATGTTAACAGAATAAATTCATCACAAATGATCAGACTTGAAAAGGCAGATTTGGATTCTGACAGAGAATAATTTATCATGGCTGGGTAAAAGCCTCCCACTGCCTGGGCTGTTGGAATGCTGGGAGATGGGACTGGAATGGTGGCAGATGAAAATGGAATGATGGCAGAACTTCTGCAGAAAAGGACATGAAACTCTTGGGGGAGAAACAACAAACAAACAATAAACCTGACTCCAACTCCCCAAATAGGGAGGTTCTAACACTGAGTATTTTTCCCATTTTCACACTCACAGGTCCTTTTTCTTACCCTCTGTGCTGCCCTGAGGCAGAAATGATCATTAGGGCTCCAAACCTACTGTAATCATGGGGATAATGACAATAAATAGCAAATTAAATAAATTTAATTGAATTGCTGCAGCACTCAGTGAGGTTTGAGGTGATCTACTCCTTGGTTACACCACACTTGCTATGTGTCTGTACATCATCTGAATTACAGAAGCAACTGGATATAACAGCATTTATAATGTGTTAATTTCAGGGCTGTTACAATCGGAAAAATCAAACACATTTTGTAGTTTTAGGTCCATTATCCAGTGGAATTGGAAAGCACTGAGATGCTGTCGTGAGTGTGGCACCACTGTGATTGTAACAGGGGTTTGGAGATTTATTGTAAAGCCCAGAAACACTTGAAATGAACGATTGATCACAGCATCATAGTCAATGTTCTAACCATTATTATTTCAGCCAGTTATTGCTTTGTCCCCAGCCTCAGCACAGGGAGAATTCCCCCTCCTGGACACGGCCCCAGCTCTATCAGGCTGTGACTCCATTTATCCATCCCTTCATGGACTTGTCTCCTAACTCTGTACACACCAGAGCCCTCTCCCTGCTCCTGCTCCTGTTACACTGAGTAAATATGTCACTTCAGGCCTTGAATAGCCAAATTTCTCCCGGGAAAAAGAGGGGAAAAAAACAGTGAGTGCTCCAGACCTGTCCAGGAAATAAAAAACTCACTTGGCTCTGCCTAGATATCTTACAAAGGATCTTATATACTGATATAATAATAAATATTAGTCCTTAAGCTTGTGAATATGTAGCTTATCTGGATGGCTCCTTCAGAACATCCCAGCTCCCTTTCCCCCCTTTCTTTTATTCCAGAACCCAACTGAGTTGTGCTCCCAAATGTGCTGCTATCAATATTTGGGGTTTTTTCTGATTCAAATACTTTTTATTCTATGAATGCCTTGAATCTAAGGCCTTCAGTGAGGTGAATATACCAAGTGATCAGTAGCTGATGTCCCAGTGAGGAACCTCTGTCCTGAAAGGGATCCAGCATTTCCCAGGGAAGCACGGGAGAGTTAGAAGTGCAGACTCTGCAGTATTAACTCTGCTCCTTTGTGTAAATGTGTTTTGATGCAAACTTTAATTAAATCATCATATACTATTTTTCTCATAGCACCCTCGGGCCCAATTCAGAGAGTAAGTAGTTATTCAATATTTCTCTTTATCTACTCTAATCAGCATGTGGCCATACACCTTTTTAATTAATACTTTCAAAGCCTCATGTTGCATGCAGATTTATTCATTTCCTCATGTACTCTGTTGTTTTCACAGCACAATCAAAAGGTCCATGAACATGAACAATACCCCACCTGCATTATTTGCTTTATTGAGGCCATTTGCATCGGGGAAACTGAGGAATTAAAAAAACTGAGCAAAACTATACAGCCTCCATTATTTCATTATATCTGGGTGCCCAACTTGAGATAGCTTAGACCAGATTTTTACACTCTTGAACACTGGATATGATATGATATGATATGATATGATGTGATATGATATGATGTGATATGATGTGATATGATATGATATGATATGATATGATATGATATTATATTATATTATATTATATCATTTTCAAAGCATACCTGTTGCAGAAGGGGATGATAGCCTTAGCACTCAAAGAAACCCAAACGACAAAACCTAATAGCAAAAATTCAGTTTTCTCCCTCCACCAGAGAGCTGTGTTGCCCATTTCAAAATGTACAGCAAAATATGGGAATATTAAAGAGCTGTCTTTCATTATCATTACTAAATCTAACCAAACAGAACATCAAAAAACCATGAATACACTTAAAATAGTCTTCCCATGATTAAGAGTTCATTATTTTAATAAACCGCTAAAAATCAGAGAATTTTATGTGCTTTGATGATTTCTTACGGTGCCAAAACTTTCCAAAAAATTTAGCACTAACTGTAATGCAATAAAACGTAACGATTCCATAAAATTTTACATGACAAACCAATTCTAGAAATTCCTCAAAAGCGCTTCTCGGAATCAAACTTTAATTCATTTTTAAAACGGACTGGACTGTAGTTCCAACTGTTCCCACTGTAAAATCCCATTATTTTTATGTAAGTTAAAATAGATTGGCCCTGGTGCACCTCCATCAGTGTTGCTCAGAACTGTGCTGTTGTTACCCCTGGCTGATGTGCGGTTTGCTCTGTAGCCTTTTTTCCCTGTGTGTTCCTGCCTTGGGTTGTGCCCTTTTCTCCCTACAGACAGACAGACAGACAGACAGACAGACAGGCTCTACAGACAGGCTGCACCTTCCATTTCCTTTCCAAGTACAGAGAATGAAGAGAGGGGAAGGGCATTGGAACCCTGGTTGCTGAGAATTTGAGACTTTCTGTGCTGACCCCCAAGAGAACATTGCATTTGGCAACAAGGAGAACAGGACAAAAATCTGCTGTTGAGCTTGAATTTTTGGGTACTTTAAAGTGACATAATTGTTTAAAACTCTCACGAGTATATTCATCTTCATCAGAATGGCTTCATTCAACAATTCATCTTCAAGAATGGCTTTCCTAAATTGTAAATTACAAACAAATGTACCTGCTCCTCCTAAATGATGACTTTTGAAATATCTTGGCCACGTTACTCAAATTTCCCTGGACGAACTTGCACCCCTTTTCACAAGAAAGACCCTTCAGAGGAAGTAAGAAGCACATGAAAATGGGTTAGGGCTTGGCATTTCCTGAGAGCAGGGATTAGATCAATGGCATTATGGAGCAGAGTGTGTAAATGGGCTTGAGGACAGCTCCAAAGCAGGAGCAGGAGAAGGGGCGTCCAGCTCCCAACAAAAGAGCTTTGCACTTGGCCCCTGCACTTGTGACAGCTTGGAGAATAAGAGCTTTGAAGTGAATGGTCGTATTCTCATGTTCCAGAGAAAAAAGAGGGGGAAAAGAGCAGATATTAATATCTATCCTTTCATGAAAGAGAAAAGGGAAGAGGGGAAAGGCAGGTGCTCTCCAAAGGAGCTCTGGTCCATCAGGTTTTAATGCCAGACTTTTCATTACAAGGTTCCATCCTCACAGTAACAAGGTGCTGGGCCACCCCAGAAGGCAGCTCAGCAAGCTGCATTTTCTAATTTGGACTCCAAGTACCCACTAGAAAGGCCATTTGTCCAAAGATTTTTAGGTACAGTTACTTCAGAAGTTCCACAGCTCACAGTAAGCATCCTGAATGCAGGTTTCTCTCTCCAGCACAAAAAACCCAAAAAAACTCTCAGAAAACATTCACAACTAAAACACAACTAAGTTAGAGCTTGTAACTTTTGCTGGTCCTGCCAACCTGCCTAAAATGGTAATTGAAAAATGAAAATAAGTATTAAAATGATTGGCCAGAGCACACAGATTAGAGCACATATTAAAATCAAAGCTGGTAATTGCTGTATTCCAGTCAATTAATAGGGTGGTACAAAAAGCTCTTGAAAAAGAACACAAATATCCGATAGAGCTTAAGAGTACCAGTGACTGTGAAATGATGCACTAAAGGTAAATAAGCTGTTCCAATAATTACCTGTTAGAACATCCACTGGTCTGATAGCAGAAGGTGACAGTGACAATGTGACAATCCCATACTGCTCATTCTGGGATTCAGTGCTTTCTCCTCTGGCTTATATGGCAAATTCTCTCACTCACCAGACTTGCATTGTTCATCACAGATACTTATATTTTCTGACTTATTTTATGCACAGCTTATCATATTACCAAATACAGATGAAGGAAAACAAATGACTCTCTGAAGGGGCAGTACAGAAAAAAATTTGTACAAATTCAGATTTTTTAAAATAGCTATGATATTTTGAATGGAGTGTGTGAGCTCTCAAGAACACGTTACTTCTTGTAAATTATTGGTCCAGGGTTCTTTACTTTTTGAATAATATTTTCTTTTTTCATTTAAGTTGCTGTTTTATCTTTTCCAACAAAAAGAAATAAAGAAAGGAGCAAAAAAAGCCACAGGGGACCTAAAATATCATGAGGCAAAAAGTTTCAACAACCTCCTTTAAGCAATGACTTGATCTTCATGTTTTCTCCACTTCATAACAAAGCTGGATAATACATGCAGAAATGTTCATTAGATCCTCAAAAGACAACCTCTTATGAACCTGATAATACTAAAATATTACCTTGCCAAATAGTTCACCATGACCATAACACCACATTAAATGCATTACATTGGCTTGTTATTGCCATGCTAAATGATCAATGGAAAATCACTGAACATGTTCTGTGGCTGGGGAAATAAATCTGCTCAGAGCACACTCTTGGTTTCCAGTCAGCCAAATCTGGAATCTGGCTGCCATCTGAAATATTAGGCAAAAAACAACAGTCATATTTATATTTCTATATATATTTATTTATAACAATTCAAACTACCCATGCTTTTCTAAAATTGGGTCAAAATCTCAAATCCTGAAACATATTTCAGTTCTGCTTCAGTACATGAATCCCAGTGACAGTTCCTGCCAATCACTGTGTGCATTTTCTGCCCTGAAACTTGGTGGATAAGCCACAAATTATACTGGAGAGGAAGAAACAGGTGACATGAAAATATCCCTTGAAGTCAGTGGTTTTAGTATGGCATGTGGGATTTTTTTTTTGTATAGAAAAATGAGATGATTAACAAAAAGTTGTCTTATTTATGTCAATTATCACTTTATCATAATTCTGAGAAGAGTAAGGATTGCTGGAGAGGCGCTGACAAGATGGAAGAAGAATGGATAAAGGATTAAAAATAAACCCAAGGGAAGTGATTGGGATATTTCCTTAGCTACAATTTACTGATATTTGTATGGAAAAAAAAAGAATGGACAAAGGAATTAAATTAAATCCATGGGAAGTTATTGGGATATTTCCTTAGCTACAATTTACTGATATTTTTATGAAAAATAAAAAGAAAATTCTTTTGCATTATGCAAAAGAATAATTTTTGAGTATTTAGGAGTCTATTTAAAGATAAGACTTTTCAGACTACTTTTCATAAACCCATCAGCACTGCTAAAGCACCATTTGAATTTCATTTTTACTTTTAAAAAAGACAAAATGTCATTTCACAAGGTGATTGATTACAGATACAAAACTATTAAGCTGTATGCAGAATGAAGAGATTTCAGGTCACACAATCTAATTGTCCAATTCACTGATTGCTTCTTCTTCTTTGCCTTTTCTCCCTGCTGCCTCTGCCCTCCTCTCCCCCTCCCAAGCCAGAGCAGGGCTGGGCCCTTCTGTTTAGTCGGCAGCCAATTACAGCTCCTCAGGAGCAGTTTTTCATCCCAAGGCAATTTGGTAATTTTACACTGATTAATTAAAGCCGGGTCTCCAAACAAACTGCTGGAGTTCCTGTATGCAGAGCTTGCATATCTAATCCAGATAACAGGATAAGCGACGTGACTGCCAAAGTTCACCCAGAAATGAAAACAAGAGCCCTGCGTTCATTCTGCCTTGTGCAGTCTCTGAACAAAGACCAAGTCGTACTTCTAGGTACAAAATCTAATCTGCATTTAAATAGAATTTCTCCAAATAATAAACAAAAGCCTGAAGCAACAGTTTTACAGCGAGTCTTGCTGCTATTGCGCAGTCTAATCCCTCTATCTGTGTCTGTAATCCCTTCTACCCTTGTATTTTAATTTCCTTGCCAGTTTATCAAGGCATCTTGGCAGAGTTCACACGAGCAGCAGCCACTCTGCACTGCCCCAACTTTCCTCAAAGCTGAGCCTAAAGCTGCTCAAGGAAACTCAGATTTATCCAAACAAGGGGAGGTTGTTTACCCCAAGAGAGAGGAGAAGGATGGCCAGTGGCAGCATGGAACTCCCCAAAAAAGAGGTTTAGGTTTAAAACACCAGCATGCCAAATGCTGGAAATTATTTTATTAAAATCTTCTGGCACAGAGAAGTTTTCAGATGCTACCTTGGTACTCAATATTTTATATTTTAAGGCATCAGATCTGATACTACCTGAAGCACCCACCTCTCCTACTGCTTTCCCTCAAAAGAACTCTATTTGAATATTTCAGTGTAGAAATTAAAAGGCATTCCCCACCCCACCAAAAAAAAAAGGGGGCTCTGTTCTAAATTTTAAAACAATGAAGGAACTCATTATTGAATGAAAAGATACCCCAGAGGAAAGGGCAGAAGGACAGAATTAGCATTCTAGATGAGATTTGCCAGATTCTCAGATATAAAGAAAGTTACTACCAGATGAGCAATGTCTAACTTAATTCAGGCAGCTCTGCTTTAATACAGGTCACTGCTAATTAGACAAATCCCCACTAGATTTGTCTACCTGATTCCCACTTCACTCCTGATGTTGACAGACCATCAGCACACCAGCCTGTAAAATATTTTCTCACTGCAAACCCAACAAATTTGACCTCTAACTCCATTGCATTATTAGATGTTGTTCTGAGCTGACTTGTTCTCCAAAGGGCCAAGGGGACCCGGCTGCCTTTGAACCAGCACAGTTCGCAGTCACAGGGATCATCTTGTTTACAGGACTCAACAATATAGATTTTCCCTTTTTTTCTTTTTTTTTCTGCTGAAAACAGAGTTATAACTCCCAATTTTTGAAAGCCATTTTTTGATTTGAAGAAAGAGAGATAAGTTAGGAGTCAGTTTTCCTCCAGACTGCAGCACTTATTCACATTCAAGGAGGAAAAACACCAATATTAAGGATTCTGTAAAAGAACATTATAAGCTCCTTTGGTAAGCAGGAAAAAAAAAATCCCAAACCGATTATTTTCTCAAGGAAACATTCTCTTCATGAATCAAAGCTATGTGCCAATAAGTATTTCTTATTAAGTAGAAGACTCTTGTTCTTCAGGGTAGGAGATGGACACTGCATAAATTGAGTGTTAAACTGAATGAGAAAATGGTTGCAGGCAGACAAGAAATTGAATAAAAGGAATAAAAAAAATCAACAACCAACCTTTCCACTTCACAGCTAAAGACAGCAAGTTAAATTAGAAAAGGATATACAGTAATCTTTTATTATTGATGGATTAATAATATATTTATCAGAGACAAAATCAACTTTGCATCATTATAATGCCGTAGGGACAAAAACTGAGCAGCAAAAAATGAAATCCAAAGATCAAGCATGATGTCACACTTGGAGAACATTTTATAGAGCTGCATTCATGCTTTTTGCATCTTCAGGATTCATGTTTTGAGGCTTTTAATCTCAAGCTTCACAGGTAGAAGCCTCTTTTCAAAATGAAAGTCTTGCCAGATGGTCAGAAAACAGATCCTGATCAAATGGCACGGAAACAAAAGGGGAAAACTACAAACTAGAACTGAGAATCATCAACTTAGAAAAATTAGAAAATTGTGAGTACAAAAGCCTTTGGCCTACACATAAAAAAATTTGAAGTCCTCCACATTATAATCTCTTAGAAAAAAAAGTTTACCCACATAACAGCAAAGTTTCCTGTAGGTATTTTGCAATTTTTACTGGGAAAAAAGTCCCAATATTACCAGTTTCTCCTTAAAGAGTCACACAATACAAATAAAGGCATTCATAAAGTCAATTAGAAGTCAAAAGTAAATAAGAGTTGAGGGGAAGTAATTAGACTGTGCAGGAGGGACGATTAATCCCTGAGAGTTCCCAGCACAGGCAAGGTGCTGATCTGGCATGTACAGTGGAGAATAGATCTAAAAACCCCCTAATTAGCTGGAATTAAGTGGTCACCTCCCTTAATCGGAAGGAAAAAGGGATGCAAACTTCAGGAGAAGAGGGAAAGTTTATGTTTAGGGCAAGGAGGCGGCTCCCTGTGCCTTTGGGCTTGGATTTCACCTGTCCCTGCTGGCACACCCAGGCTGGCACACCCAGGCTGGCACATCCAGGGTGGCACATCCAGGGTGGCACATCCAGGCTGGCACATCCAGGCTGGCACATCCATTCTGACACATCCAGGCTGGCACATCCAGGCTGGCACACCCAGGATGCCACATCCCAGGCTGGCACATCCAGGGTGGCACATCCAGACTGGTAAATCCCAGGATGCCACATCCCAGGCTGGCACATCCCAGGCTGGCACATCCATTCTGGCACATCCAGGCTGGCACACCCAGGATGCCACATCCAGGATGCCACATCCATACTGGCACACCCAGCAGGGAATGCCAGGGCTGGGGGCACTTCCAGCCCAGAAAGGGCAGAGCTGAGGATGAGGAGCTGGCTCTGCCCATCCGCTGCCATGAAATGAGCACCGACTCCCTCCAAACCACTCAGGTTCAGCCACACGGACAGGGTGGAAATCAAAATTTCTGATTTGGGACTGCTGGGCCAGTGGCCACACCAATAATTTGGTATTCTGTGAATTTCTGAGGAGAGCTGTTAGCAATGTTCCTTTATCCCTGGTGCAATTCAGTTTTACCTGGCATGACTGTGAGAGTGTCCTGGAGCAGGGAAAAGCTACAGCACCACCCCAGCACCATGCCCAAACAATTCCATCTCCACATCAGCATTTATTTTTGGTGTGGAGAATTCACAACTTTGGCCTCACTCCAAAAAGGAAAAAAAAAAAAAGATTTGATTTCTAAGGAACGCAGTTTAAAATGTACCACTCACCTTTGATCACTTTTTTAAAAATTCAGTTTGTTGTGAGCATAAATCAACTTTCCTGACAATCTTCCTGGTACACATGGGGGTGCCATGGCAACTATCACAGCCTCCAAAGCCTGTGCTCCTGAAACACACAGCTGGGTGATGAAAGGATTGCTATCTGCAAATCCACAGATCTGCAGTCACCCCTGAGCCATGGCGAAACACTATCAATAATTATTGTATGGATTTTTATAGAGAGAATAGCAGCAATAACCACAGAAATTCAAATATTGCTTTTCCAGTTCAGCTCTATCAAGATATCCAGCCTTACAAGTCGCTTAAGAAACTGAGTAATTAATTACATTGCCTTCCATGTAGTGAGTAACTGCCAGGAAGCAGACTTAAAACTTGGATTCTGTTTTAATTTATTTTATTTATGGGCTCAAGCGAGGCTTTCAGGTAACTTAATACAAAATAAATTGGACTGTGAATGCTGAAAGAAAAGTAGATTTAAAACAGAGGTAGATTTAAGTAGAACAGGTACTTAAAACTAAAGAATTGCCTGGAAACAAAGCAACCACAAGCCAAGGGAAGAGAGCAGGAATATTCCATCCCTGATAGCCCACAGCTTGTGGTAGGTGGGATGAACCACGTGCTAAAATATCTCTTCATTCAAACTTTTTACACTCATCTCAGATCCTTTTAAAACCATCTGAATCCTCCAAAAACCCATACTTTAAAAGATTCTGCAATTAATATAAGTTTATTTTTAAAATTTACTTCTGGTTTAAATCAGGTGAGAGGAAACACAGAACAAGTTCTGCTGAGACCTATTCTTGTTTTGCCTGAATTTGCTTTTTTCCCCTCCACCCAAAATAGTTTTAAAGCGTTCAAAACAATGAGATTTCCTCAGCTTTCTTACCATGGGCAGGGATTTGTCTCTGGGCTACAGGATTGCAGAGGTATTATTCAGATCATAAAAAAAGAAGGCCAGAGCTTTGTAAACAATGGCAAAACAGCTCGACCATTTGATCCACACTTTTCTAATTGTCATCATTATAGGGCTTATTATGTTATTATACGCCATTCTTCCCAAAATATCCAGAAAAAAAAAACACACTTCAGCTTGCCCTTGAAATATTTTCATTTTAACAAAACTTAGGAGTTTCTGAACATTGCTTTGTATTCCATGGGGCTGCACATTTGCTGAGCAGCTGAAGCCCTGAAGGAGAATCCCTTGGCCGTATATTCCCTTTATAAATCCCCAGCTGATGCAGTTTACAACACTCCCCTGAACTCCTGACTCTCATTTCCAACGCTCAGAAGGGAACTCATAGCCAGTGCCAGGCTCTTAGGAACACCAAAGGATATTTCTGTTTGATTGAGGCTCCTACTTTATTCTCCACATTTGAGCACAGAGAGCAGGAGTGGCTTTTTCTTCTTTTTCTCCTCAATATTGCCTTTTTTTTTTTGTTTTCAGTGCAAGCTACTGGCATAAAATATTTAACTAGAAGTGGGAATCTATAGATTACATATGGAATAAATGGAAAGACTCAAAATTAATTCTCAAAGGGCTGGTAAAACTGCATCTGAACTCTCCAAAAGCACAGATCTGCTATGTATTCAAACACCACTGTGATTGCTGCTTTAAAAACCAGAGGAGTTCCCTAAACTTATCTTCTTCTGTTTGAAATTTTAAATTATTTTGCACGTGTTGCAGTTTACTTGTTTCACCCAGCTCACATAAACCCCAGGCACTGCCTGCCAATGCACATGTACAGTAAATCCACTGTGCACCCCCCTGCAAGCCAGGGACAATTAACAAGAAATAACTAAGGCAGCAGTGTTTTGTTATTGCAGGGCCAGACTCATGAAAATTATCAGGAATTTAATTAATGTTTTTGCTATCCTGTGCATGACAACGGCCATTCATTAAAATATAATCAGCAGGAATACATGGGCACACGGTGGATCCCAATGATGGGAGGTGTGAGATGAGCCCTGAGCTCCTGTGATGCCTTTTTGGGGACTGCCTAAAGACAGAGGTCAGATAAAATTAAGAGAATAAAAAACAATTATGTTTATTGAATGGCCTTCAGGTATATTTGGGGCAGACAAAGCCACCCAGGGGCTACACCCAAAATGGACAACAGGTTTTCACACTTTTATAAGTTTGGTCCATTTCCATAGTGGGAATTAATGTTCCAATTACAGCCTCAGGTAATGAAGTCATTTACCCCAAATTTGCTCCCCCAAACTCACTTTTGTTTCCATCTCTCAGGCCTGAGGCCGTGAGGAGTCCTTGTTTCCCAGCCTGGAGAGGAATTGTTGTGTCTGCCCAAAATGGGAAATGCTTTCATTCAATAACACCTTATTATTTATTAAAAAGCATTTGGCTGTGTCAGAGTTTGCCAAATGTAATAATTAGGTGTCGTGCCCCCATAAAAATGTAAGCAATGCAACGGCCACTAATGGAGATAGAATTGAAAGCTAAGTAAAAAAAATAATGAATCAATGGAACAGCCAGAGGTTCAACAGAGGAATCCCAATGTCTGCTCTAAATACACTTCTGGTGGAATTTGTCTAAGGTCTCAGATCACTTGTAGATGAGACTTTTGGTTTTCTGAATTGTAGATTGTGGACATTTGGCAAAGATCTGAGTCAGTGCTAATGGATCCTGCAGCACGAACAGCAAACCCCCGTGTTTGGCCTGAACTTTAAGACACTCGTTGCCATCTCCTTGCAGACATGACATTATGAAAACCCCTCACAAATTAGCTCACATAACATAAAATAAAACTGAGTTTACCCTTTGGAAAGACAGAGTTCACGATCTTCAGGTGCTGGGAGTAGAAATTGGAGCTGAAAAGAGGCCAAATTGCTTTAACATTTAACCAATTTGGGTGACGCGGGCTGAAGTCCACGGTCACAATGAACTAAGTGAAATATAAAGGAAACTTAATTCTCCCATTTTGTTCCACTGAAAAATGGGTTTCTGGTAAAGCACAGTTAATCACAGTGAGGAAATGACATGTCATAGCCATGGCACAATTGTGACAGCGCCGCTGCTGCTAATTTATGAACTCTGGGACCGTTTGTGATCCTCTTCTTTGTACTAATTCAGAGGTTGGAGGCCAGAGTACTCCAGGTTTGTATGTGATTTTGCTTTGACAGGCACCTCATGCAGAATATCCTTATAAAATGAAGATATCTATTATCATTTTGGAAGTTTGGGAACAAAAACATTAGGATAATTGAACTACATATTATTGCATGCTAAAATGTGGTGGGGAGCCCTTTTGCTTTTTTTCTTTTTCTTTTTTGTTTCAAAAGTTTTTAGAAAGTGTCCTTCCTAGCAAAAAGCACACCAAGAAATACCACCTACATGACAAAGAATCATTTTTGATTGATCCAGGACACACTTTGCCCTAATAATGTTATTCTTTTACTTTCTAGGAAGCTGCTTAGTGAAGAGAGGAAAGGCACGCTTGAACAAAAAAGTTTCTTGCAAAGTTATTTCCCACAGATGAATCTGTGTAATGAAGACCTTTTTGCTACTTCATGTACTGGCTAATGAGAAAAAGACATCCCAGCTTTTAAATCCAATTGCACTTTAGGTGACCTACAGCTCTATTCATACAGAGGTAGAAGGGGAAAGGTAACAATTCCCACCTGACCCAAAATTTCAAGACAGTTATACATTTCAAAGTGTTTTTCTTCTGCAGGCTGAGTAGTATTTCTAAGAAAGTGAGCAATAAATGCATTTATGCTGATCTCTGCATTTCTTTCTGATGAAAATAAGTGCAGGAATACACATGGTCTATATGAGAATTCTGTGTTCTGGGAAGCACTGGATCCAAAAGGCTGAATTCCACATTTATTGACCAGGGTAAGTTCCCCACTTATTCTCCAAGCAGAACCACCCCATTTTCTGCTTAAAATAAACAAAACCCAGCCCTCAACCTGCTGACAAAAAATCACTCCAACAAAAGAGGTGTAGCAATGAGCACATAAAAATACCTCTGGCCTATAGCTAACATGCTGTGACTTAGACGATGTCTTAAAAAGGAAGAGGAAGAATAATCGTGTTTGTTGGAGATGTAACATAATTCTGAAGGAATTGAAATTGTTGCCTCTGTATGTGGTAGGCTTAAACAATATTTAAGCGGCCGTTATTCCACTTTGGAAATCTGTTCTGCTGTGTGTTCTGTTGAATTAGATCAAGAATAAATTTGGATGAAGATAAAGTGCCAGCTCCATCAGTGAGAGTGGAAGAGAGATCACACTCGAGTCAGAGGAATGAAAAGAATGATTAAATGAGGCCTACATGCTTTCTGTGAGACGTACGGCTGGAGGCTCTTTTATGTGAAATGACTTCAAAGCTACCTTGTGAGAGTACATTAAAAATAAAATAGCACCCAGAAAATATACGGGAGGGCAGAATTTTAACCCTGGAAATTTCTGCTTTTCTTGCTAAATTACAGATAACACTCATCAGCTGCACTTAAGCCACTTCTCCTCCACGAGCTCGGCAGTGGCAGCCAGGAGTGTTGTGACAGTCCAGCTCTCTAAGTGGCACAGAGACAGCCTAGAGACAGCCTAGAAAAGTGACAGGGAGATTGTCTGAAAGGCACAACGATTGTAGGGACAAATCTCTACATGCAGCAGCCCCCTACCACCCACACTGTAATAAAGGTAACCCTTCAATGAACACCAGACACCAAACTGTGCTTTCTAATCTCTGCTGCTGGCTTTACAGAGTGATATTTGTGCATTTAAATGCTCCAGTGCCTCCTGTTGCTGCATCCAGGCTGTGTTACACGTGGGCATTGCTGGGAGAGAAGGTGCTCTGTCCTTGTTAAAGGACACAGCTGGTGTGCAAGCCTTGTTTTCATCCTGTCTGATTTTATCACGATGGCTGCACACTCAGGAAGCAAAAAAGAAAAAGTTCTGATGGGATCCCTTGCTGAGATTTTTCAGCCAAGATGCTGCATCTTTAACAGACATTAATATTGATTTCATGCCAAACTATTTGCTCCACACCGTATCTGTGGTGGCTTAGGTGTTTCCTATCTTAGATGTCTCTTCACGAGTTGCTCTTTACAGAGCTATGACCTGCTCAGGGATGGATCTGGGGTCACTCTGGGTGAGGGGAGCCACCTTTCCTTTCCTTTCCTGCTCCCTCTTCCCTTTCCAGCCTCCCCTCCACGGTGCCCTTGGGGCTCCTTGGCTCTGTGCCCCTCTGATGGGCAGGGGAAGGTGCCTGGGGAAGGAGAGGGGACAGGGGCACCCCAGATCTGCTCTGTTTGCACTGCCGGGGCCTTGGGAGCCATGGCTCTGATGCCTTAGGATTGGAGCTTTTATTTTTTAAATTTATTTGTGATTCTGCAGCTCTTTAGTGCATAACTCTGAGCTCCATGTACAGTGTGAGCTGCTGCTCTCCCATTTTGGGCAGACACAACCATTCCTCTCCAGGCTGGGCACCAAGGACACCTCACTGCCTCAGGCCCTGAGATGGGAACAAGAGTGAGCAGCAAACTTGGGGTCAATGATTTCATTATCTGAAGCTGTAATTGGAACATTAACCCCCAATATGCAAACGGACCAAACTTATAAAAGTGTGAAAAGCCATGACCTATTGTTCATTTTAGGTGTAGCCCCTTGGTGGCTTTGTCAGCCATAAATGCACCTGAAGGCTCTTGAATAAATAGAACTGCTTTTTATTCCCTTAATTGTGTCTGGCCCCTGTTTTTAGGTAGCCCCAAAAGGCATCAGCTCCCCTGTGTGCAGGGGGCACAGAGACACCTGAGCCTCCCCTCGGGGCTGGGCTGGAGGCTCCTGACAGGATCACACCCCGCTGAGCCTGGGCAAAACCGGGATTTACTGACAGCACTGATAAATTATTGCTCACCGTCATCTACAGAGACAAACTCCAGCCTTCCAGAGTGAAGGCTTTGCTGTGCCTAACAGTTGGGGAACCCTTATATTTCATACTGACTTCTGCTGAAGTGGTGAAATAGAGATTTTGCTGGGTCAACAAATGCATAATACCATGCCTGTCCAGATTCCTTTTTTTTTTTTAGGCAGATGTTAACATCTGCTGATATACAGACAGGATAATTTTAAATTCATGAATTCTATAAAATTATATACATTATTTACTGATTTATATTTTTTAGGGAAAAAAAAAAGGTATTTCAGGATCCATTATTTAGACCTTCTTCAGTGTTTCACTCAGCTATATATATGCCATGTATAAGTAAAGTGGGTACAGGTGGATTTATACAGGTAAATTTTTAGGAATTACAAAGCCTTGGTTATGGGTAAGATATTTTCAACAGCTCCTGCATGCTAAGTATGTTTTACTGACAAATGCACAGTCAGAGTGTTTATAAGTGAAATTGCAGTATCAACTAACACACTGACAGCTTCATTATTAGCATGACATTTTGGAGTCTATTTAGAATTCAAGCTCAGCTGAAATTAATAAAATATTTCACGTACTTACAAAGTGGCCTGAACTATCCTATCATGGCCACATTTAAAACTTTTGATGGACAATAAATTGTAAAGTTTCTTCAGTGAAAAAAAATAAATCTCTGTGTGCAATTACTTTACACAGATTTGCTACTTCATCTAAAAATGAAAGGTGAAGAGCGGTTAAAGCACAAGCAGCCTGAAATTTTTACAGTGACAATTCTGAATTTTCAGTGTCTGAGGCAATTCAAACTGAAAAGCAATTTTACTCCTACATTTACCTTCAAAAGGTATTTTACAATAGTAACTTTCAATTTGTAAGCCAATCTCAGCCCGTTATTGCTTATAGGGCACGGCAGCATTTTTGTTAACCCTTTGGTGCCATGAAGAATTGGTGACTATTGGATCTGAGGGGGGATGGCAGCATTGCTCATTTTGGAGAACCAAACCTGTGGAACAGCACCTGCCTAAATATTTTGCAGAGAAAAGGAGAGCAGGAAAAATTAAGTTGTTTTTCCTTCTGTGCTTTGGGTGCTGACATCAACTTGGGCAAGAGCTTCATGAAACAAAGATGGAAAAATATTTCCATGCATTGAGAAGAAATCTGGACCACCCCCTACCAATCCAAACTTTACCCATGTTCCTTACCAGCAGGAGAAAAACATAAGAAACTCTTTATTATTCTGCATTTTCCTCATCTGAATTCCATTTGTTAAAGACTGCACTTTTTTGGGCAGTGGTTTGTGAATTTTTGTGATTTTTTGTGAATTTTTCTCCCACCTCCTGATCTCCTACATGTAACAACCTCTGTGTTAAAAGACACCACATTTACAGAAATTAGGCTTCTGAACTCCTCCTAGATCTTCTGATGCATTTTTTTGGGTATCCATGTAAATCTGCACACTACATAAATACAGGAAATAAACCCCAAAATTAAGTTATTTACTCTTGAACTGTAATAAAACATCAAATTAGGCACCTGCAGTGTTTTTAGATCACTATTACTTATAATTTATTACTAACTATGGATTGGAGGGGAGTGGAGAGCACAGAAGAGCTGGAAGGGGAGGATTTACAAAACAATTCCATTTATCACTCTATTTTAAACTCCATGAACTTGAAGGAAATTTCCAAAAGAATTTTCTCCCTTACAAGTTAAATCCTTTTACTCCTCCTTCTGTTCCAGTGCTGTTAACAAAAAGCAGCTCATAAATCAAACTTTAATCAAGCTGAAAATCCCAGTTTTATTTCTTCACTTCCCTAGGGGGTCAGAGCATTTTGCAGAATCTTTTATTTTCTGAACTTCTCCTCTTCAGAACTTCTGTTTGCTGCTTGCTTTCTCCCCTAATAAAATTATTTTCATTTAGGATTACCACTCTCCTCTCCTCCCTGACATTGCACTTGCTTCTTCAGCCTCCTGTGATTGAAAGTATTTAAAGCCCTGCAACTTAATTGGAAGAAACATGATTGTAAGGGATTAGCAACCCCTCAATTCAATATACAAAATTATGTTTACACAGCCAAGGACAGATTAATCTGTTATTTCTCTAATTTTTTTTCTGGTGTTTTCCTGGCTTTTGACTTCAAATCTTTATAACCTAAGAGCACATTCAAGCAGGACAAGTGGTGGAAGCTCAGGACATGGTCAATACCAGCTCACCCTGTGAATGGGGATTGTGCTGAATTCACTTCCAGTATTATTTATTGTGTACTATTCTTATTTATTTTCAATTCCATGCTCTCTATTTGGGGAAGTAACAGCCTGCTGTAAAGTTTAACTGACCCAGCTGATTTAACAAATCTTGAAACGACTCCTGGATTTATCTTGGAATGAAAAATGACTTTTTCCTTTTAATCTGCAGTTAACAAAACATTGATTTGGAACAAATAGGCACTGATTTAAAATTTGGACTAGATCATAAATTTTTTAACCCCCATTCTTTGTTACAATTTATAAATATATATAAAATGTTAGACCTGGGGCACTGCAGTCTCTTTGAGGTTTATTTAGGAGCCGAGCAGGGGCAGGAATGAATAAAACCAGCAAGCTGCCTTTGGATAGCACGATAAGAGGAACTCAACCAGGGTAAGCAAATGAAAGAACATTTCCTAGGAGACTGCCTTGTGAGATTTCCAGAATGACTAAGATTGTCTTTACGGTGATAAGCCAAGTTCCAGACTGCAGTTTAGTGAATCGCTTCCCAGGAATGAACAGAGTCACGCCGGTGGCATTCAGCACAAATCAATGGTGAAGGACAGGAAAGCCCCCCAGCTAACACTTATCAAAATCTGCCTCTTGTGCTTCATCCTGTTACCCTGCTTGTTCTCTTTTATGGCATGATGGAGAGAGCTCTGAGCTGCGAGAGGTGAATAAAAGAGAAAACTTCTTCAAACAGTGAAACTTCCCAACTCAATCTGTGGTAAAGCCAGGCATTCCAGATACGGAATTTAATTTCTTTTAAACTTACTTCACTACTCAACAAAAAAGATAAAAGTCCTGGAAGAGAGTAAAGGGACAGTTTTACACAGGAGGCACCTTCCTTGTTTCTTTTAAACAAGGAGCTATTTTCCTCCAAAATAAAAGTTCTGAGTAAAGCAATCAAACTGATGTATCTGCAAAAACTTCCCTGAATCAAAATGCCATTCCAAGTGGATGTTTTAACAGCACAAAATCCCAACACAAAGCTCAGGATTGGGTTTCCTGTAATGTGGAAGTGGAGGTGTCTGGGTGATAGGCAACTTTTGGGATGGAATGTTTTAAATGCTCTAACTGTATGGAGCATGCACACAAATATCAAAGCAGAATATAAGCAATCCATGTAAATTAGTGCTAAATTATAATGAAAGGCTGCTTGGCCTCTGCTCAGGGTTTAGCAGTGATGTATTGAAGGCTCCCTGCTATTCTGCTTCTAAAGGTCTGAAGTGTCCCCAGGCAGCTTCTGTGCTTTATTGATTATGATGAACAGTTTAATTTTTTTATTTTATTTTGCTGATTACTGCTTTTCTATTGACAATTAATATTTGGGGGCAATTTGAGCTACACTAACAGTAATAAACATTGATTGTCAAGCAATCCTTCAGTGTGCTGGGCCTTTGAAGTCCAGATCATCTTGCTTGGATAAGACAAGTGAAAACCCACAGCAAGGTCCCAGTCTCCAGAACTGATGCACCACAAGGTTCTGCCGCCTAAAAAATTTCTTTTGGTGCATAAAAGTCACTGCAATCAATTTGGATGAAAAGTCTTTACATTTGATTTAAGTAGGCTAAATTGCTGTGTTCAATCAGTAACACAAACAAGAAAATAAACAATACAGCCCCCCCTGAACTCATTACTCATGCATTTTCATTTTTTTTTTTTACTTTGTTTTTTGTCTCATTCTTCAAACAGACTTTCGGCGCAGCAACTTCAAGTGTGACAAATAAGGGATTAATTCTTTGAGGAAGTGCTGCTAATTCAGCATCGAACGTCACGAGTTTACCCTTCTCCCGAAGTTTCAGCTGCTTTATAAAATTCTGCTACGCCCTTAAAAATTAATTCCCGGAGCCATTGCCCACATGAGGAGCTGAATACCTCTGCTGGAAACGCTGAACACCTGGGTGGGTGCTGGATTTGGGTGCTCTGTGCAGGGCTGGGCTGCGTGCAGGAGGCTGCACAGCTCAGGGAGGGTTCAGGGGGCTGTGCAGGCGCTGCTCCCATCACTCACAGCTGGGAACAGGGATTTCCATGGGTGTGCCGTGCTCTGGAGCTGGGGGGGATCCTCTCATGTGTCCTTCACACGGCAGATGGCTCGTGAAATCTCTGTCGTGCTTGGGGAGCTTTGGAAAGGCCTGGACAGATTTGTTGCCCGCTGCTTTAGCCACGGAATGAAGATATATGCCCACACCAAAAGCACCCAAAAACATCAATTGTAATAGCAATTGCTCATATATAATCTGGGTAATAATAATATAATCTGAGTTATATAATAATATGATCTGAGTTTGTCTGAAATTAAAGAAATAGTTGGTTTCAGTTAAATAATGAGGTTTGCTGTGGCATTAAGAAATTTTGCACTCAAATAACAAAACTGCGTCCGTGATCCTCTAAAACCTCGTTTTCCCACAGAAAATAAAACATAAAATGTAGCAACATGTATTTACAATCACAAGGAGTATTTCAAACACAGCTTTCCCCAATTCTTTATAGGCTGCACTGTGCACAAACAATTGGGATATCTGTAAGTACAGAAAGGTGAAACCAAAGTTTCTCAGCTGAGATCAAATCCTTGTAAATCCTGGGACCTCTCTGACATTTACTAATGTATTTTCTCATGTGCCATCAATCAGTTTGTAACTTTAAGCCATTTTTTTCTTTGTTATTATTGTACCAGAGTGGAACCTTGAGGCAACACTGTTTTAAATTGTTTACTTCTTCTTACCCTGCCTTTAGTTTCTTATCAAGTTTCTAATCCAAAGCAATAATTTAGCTGACAATTCATGACAACTCCTTTTCTATTAATCTCTCAGAGACTTTCATATTTTAATATTTCAAAGAATTATTTGAAAAAGGTGCAAGGTATCTGCTATTCAATCAACAAACAAGAAATCCTAAAGAAGCAGGATGGGGAAATATCCTAAGACAGAGGCCATGCAGGCATCATTTAGTTTTTTTTTAGAATTCTTTCCTAAAAGAATTTTAGAAGGTTTTAGATTTTTTGAAACATTTTGCCAACATGTTTTGTCATTTTGAAATTATAATTTCCAGAATTTTGTAAAAACTTGATGCTGCAGCTGCCACCTTCTTCCTTCCACCATTTATTTAGATGCAAACACCTTTTGTTAACAGCTTGCTCGTGTTCATGTGTTCCTTCGAGATCTGTAAATTCTGTTCTTAAAGATTTTTTACACTCCTCTGACATGCTCTGGCACCTCCATTTTTGGCTCAGGTTCTAATGGCAGTGGAATAATGCGAGTAAATACTCAATTTTTCACCACCATATGATTCTCAACTCTGCTCTCTGCTTCCCAGTGTTCTGCCAGATTTGCTGATTCTTTTACAGCTTTCATATTTCTGATTAATCCAGCCCAGGATGTGTTTTCCACTGGTTTCTGGTACTCTCTCTTGTTGTTCCACTCTTTCTTACTTGGCTTGTACAATTTTTTTTTTTACTTCAATAGGTGAAATTTCCATTTCCTCATGGAAAGAAACTTATTTCAGAACCTACTGCCAAGACCTTTGAACCAATACAGAAAAAAAAATTCCAGTGTTCCCTTTTTGTACCTTCTGATATTCCTCTTTTGCCAAGAAGGAAGGTCTAAGTAAAACATGCACATTTTACAGCCCCATCTAATAATGAAAATATTATGTTCACAGAACATTTAGTAAAATACTCTGAATTTGAGTCTTTGCTGTAATTCATACCTGAACCTTCCACACCGAGTGGCTGCCAAGACCCACAAAGGGAAAGCTGAAGGGTGTAGATGCTGTGGTTGTGTTTTCACATTTGATTCATTGTCTGGCCCTCCCCAAGCCCTTTGAAAAGGCTCCAAAATGAGATTTTACACAACTAAACCACAGCTGCAACTGACTGGAAAATAGAGGGAAAGGTGGGTGCCCAGATAATGGTCAGGAGGAGGCAGAGGAACAAAGCTGGCAGCACTAATGGCTTCTAAAGGTACTCAGAATTTCAGCCCAACATTGGGGTGTTTCTCTTGATGCCTTTGCAAGGTACTGGTCAAATAAGAACTTGATCTTTTAAATATTATGAATATTTTTCTAAAATGCAATAACCTTCAAGGTCCTTGAAGCCTTAGTAGGAGTTAGCATGCTGGCCATAGAAAATAATTCAAATTTGACTGCATCAATTATGTTAGCCAGCTAAGGATTTTAAAGTAGGTATCAATAGCCTGTTATTACACATATAAATAAGATACACTTATTAATCATACAATAATTCTGCTGAAGAAGTTCCTCTCCTGAGAACATGAAACATTTTGAAAGAGGATTTTTATCCACCGGTCCTACCATCACTACATAACATTAGCTATTCTCAATCACAGAGAGTCTAAATCACATTGAATAAACCCCACAAACTATTTCCATTAGTAATAACTTCTTCTCCCTATCCTGCCCCACACAATGGCAATGATCATCAGATTCAGCTCTTAAATAACCAAAATCCTGATACCACAGTTCTGTAAAAGTTTACTTTGAATTAAAATACTACAGAACCAGACAGTGTTATACACAATCTGCATTTCTCATTACTTTGTCTGACAAGAAGAAAAATAAATCTGAAACAAAACAACATTTAAAATGTTTTAAATATATATGTATGTATAAATAGTTTTTCTCTCATCAGTGACTTGTCTCCTCCTTGACCTTATTTTCCCAGAGAAGAGCTAGGATTTCTTTTTTAACTGTTTTGCCATACCAGATTTCTAAGAGCCACGTTCAGGAAATTGGGTTTGTGCATCATGGCAGGTCTGGCATGTGAGGAAATCTGCTACAGGCTGGATTTTCCCCCCTATGCCTGTCCAAAAATACACAGCACAATTTCCATCCCATCATTTCAGCTAAGAAGAAAATCTGACAATTTATTACAGTCCTCCTGTGCCAGATAATAGTCCAATTGATGGTATGTGACAGAGCAGCTTAACTTCAAGAGCCAGAGCTTCTTCATATAACTGCTGTCACTTTCGCTTTTCTCAACTTCACCTCAGCAACTGATTTTTCCTTGCTGCTGTTTTAATTTTGATATGTCTTGTTTCCTCAGGAGGTTGCCAAGAAAGTGAATAAAAAAGAGTCTGATGCAAAATAATCTGCATAAGGTGCCCCATCTCCCCTCTAATGCATCCTCAGATAAGAATGTGCAGATATTTGCCAGACATCTGATATAGAAAAACAAATGTCTATAAAGTATAAAAAACTTTTATTTTCCCTTGGAAAAGCGTCAACCTGCCTGCACATCTCCCCTGTAAAATCTGTTAATTAGTCCAGACCAAGGTCAGCTTGCTACTGCACCTAAATCTGCCTGTGCATGAGTTACTCTGCAGTCACAACCAAGATTTACAACAAAGAAATTTATCAGTGTAAATGAGGTGGAAATGATCAACAGAAGACCCAGAAGTTTTGAAACTTTTGGAGGAGATTGGTACAAGGTAAGCACTCCATTTCTGCACACTCTGTCCTGTCAGTTCAGGATTTTAGGAGTGTGCCCCATTGTTTAATTGATTTATAGCACTGAGATATCCCAATATCAGATGGATGGATCCCCGTGCCCAAAGACCATTGTTTAATGGATTTATAGCACTGAGATATCCCAATATCAGATGGATGGATCCCTGTGCCTAAAGACCATTGTTTAATGGTTTTATAACACTGAGATATCCCAATATCAGATGGATGGTTCCCCATGCCCAAAGACCATTGTTTAATGCATTTATAACACTGATATATCCCCATGTCAGAGGGATGGATCCCCATGCCCAAAGACCATGGTTTAATGGATTTATAGCACTGAGATATCCCAATATCAGATGGGTGTATCCCTGTGCCCAAAGACCATTGTTTAATGGATTTATAGCACTGAGATATCCCAATATCAGATGGGTGTATATCCATGCCCAAAGACCATTGTTTAATGGTTTTATAACACTGAGATATCCCAATATCAGATGGGTGTATCCCCGTGCCCAAAGACCATTGTTTAATGGATTTATAACACTGATATATCCCAGTGTCAGAGGGATGGATCCCCATGCCCAAAGACCATGGTTTAATGCATTTATAGCACTGAGATATCCCAATATCAGATGGGTGTATCCCCGTGCCCAAAGACCATTGTTTAATTGATTTATAGCACTGAGATATCCCAATATCAGATGGATGGATCCCCGTGCCTAAAGACCATTGTTTAATGGTTTTATAGCACTGAGATATCCCAATATCAGATGGGTTCCCCATGCCCAAAGACCATTGTTTAATGCATTTATAACACTGATATATCCCAGTGTCAGAGGGATGGATCCCCATGCCCAAAGACCATGGTTTAATGCATTTATAGCACTGATATATCCCAGTGTCAGAGGGATGGATCCCCATGCCCAAAGACCCTGAGCACTGTGGGGCTGGCAGAGACCAAGCAGGAGATTTCACTGCCCTGACTGGGAGCTCAGGAACTCTGTGAAATTGGAAATACCCTGAAAGTGACTGCTCTGCTCATCTCCTGTTCCTGTGGAATTCTCCACACACAGTGATTTAAATGCATGGTCACCAACACCCACAGGGTTTTCCCTCTGGTGAGAATTCCCCTTTTGGGATGCCTGCCTCAACTGTGAAAGGAATCAGTGAGAACAATGCAATTATGAGTAAAGCAGAATTTTTAATTTACCTATTTGTAAAATAAATAGTGGCAATAGTAGAAATTAATTGTGGAATACCAAGCAGCTCAATCCTTTTCATATCAAAAATGAAGTTAACTGGAGATTCTGCAGATACTGAATGACTAAATCTGCACTATAAGTTAATGCACATACTTAGATTTGTATCATGTTTAAGATATTTACCCTCATAGAGACCCAAAAAGTAACATATAGTGGAACTGCACACATCAAATATTGGAGTATCTCAGATGCAAATAAAACAAAAGTTAATTAACCTCTTTTAAGGTTATACATGAACTTTTGTGATACCGAAATTAAGTTTTTTGGATTTTTTAATAGCACTTTGCTTTAAAAATTGTAAAGAACTTTTTTACAGCTTTATTTAAGAAACTTTTTAAGCAGAAAAAACCCCTACAATCCTTCACTGATGCTAGCTTTTCCCTCTGAAACAGTAGAACAGCCTGCAATTTGAATCTCATGTTACTGAATAATTTTGAAATCTATTATTACATTCAAGCCTTTAATGACAAAGCACTTTTGAAGAGATCCATGGACCATGCCACGTTCCCTGCATATTAGAAAGAAGTAACAAGAGCACTTCTTTGCAATACTTAAAAGTTCTTTTATTCTTTTCTTTTTTTTTTAGAACAAAAGAAAGGATTTTTCTTGTAGAATTATGTACTTCTTATAATGCTCCCTAGCTTCAGTTCTCCTCAACCCCAGGTGCATTTAAACAATCCAACTGTGATTTGCTAACACAAAATAAAGCCACGATCTGATTGTGCTTCAGAGATAGGGCTGGCATCCCCCCTTCCACCCCTATCTCTGCTCTGCCACTCCAAAATAGTCTGGGGCAGCTGCCAGGCCAGACAAAGCCAGGCAATGCTCAGCACCTACTCAGACTCTAGAAAAAAAAAATTAAAGTTGTACTTTCCAATTCTGTGTCTTTTATAACCACCCTCGATCAAAGGGGGGTTTAAATTATGTATTTATACACAACTTAAACAACATGGGAATAAAGCTTCACTGTTAAACATACAGAAGTGGGGATCATAATTCAATAGAGCCCTCATTAAATTAATGCATAATTTAATACAGTACAGAGATCAACAACAAAATTCAAAAGCACTGGTATTTTTATTAAATCTGAGCCCCTGAGTGTTTGGGAAGTAATATAAAATTAAAAGCTTTTTAACCTTAGCTTCTCTAGTAGTCACAATTATTTCACTGTTAGTCTGAGAATTCAATCCAAAAATCTGCTGAAAGTCAGTGGAAGTGCTTTGCTGAATTAAACAAAGAGAAAAGCACAAAACTTCCTGGATCAATTGAGTCACATTGCAATTTGTGTAAGGTTGAACCAGAGAAGAGCAGCTAATTCTGTCAGCAGGGTTCGCCCTTGGACCTTGCTCTGAGTTTCCACAAATGCTAACTCATCTCCAAAATCCCTCTTGGACTGGAGACAAAAGATCTCCCACAGATGAAATCTGGGATTATTCCATGAGCAAACATGGCAGAGGATGCATCAGGCATCACTCCTCCCAGCTCAGCCTCCGAAATGGGCTTCCAGAACCACCCTCAAGCACCATCTGCATGCTTCACACACCCTACTGTCCTGCTATAAAAATACATCCACATTTCCCTCTGAATCTCTGGAAAGCAGTTACCAAATACCCACAGAAAAGGAATGTTTTGGGAGAACATCGGGTGAGTTGTGTCTCCTTGGGACAGCGGGCCTCAAAGCATCCCAAAGGACTCCTTGGCCACTCAGCTTTGTGTTTACTGCCTAGAGCCCTTAAAAACACTGGTTAAAACAAAAAAAATAAAAATCCAAAGCCTTGATTAAGGTTCTCTAATGAGAGCTGGAGAGGTCCCATGTGAGGCAAAGCAGGAAGGATTGGGGATTCTGCACTCATGGCGATGTGACCATTTATGGGACAACTGCTCAAGAAAGCCCAGCTGTGGGCTCAGAGGAATGAGGCTGGATTCTGCCCTGAACAGGCACAAGATCACGCCCACAACTGGATTAAAACAAAGAAACAACTTCTAAATAATCATAAAATAAATCACAAACCCCCTCAGTGTAGGCACAGCCACTGATGCACACACAAGACCACAGCTCAGTGGAATCTCTCATATGCAGCTAAGTGAACCAAGAATCAGCTTTTTCTACTCAATTCTTAAAATGTGAACCACTGACTTCATCATTCTCCTCTCCCCCATAAAAATTTTCTCTTGTCATCAATAATTGGAAGAGATACCTTTAGTAGGGCTGTAGTAGATACCTTTAGTAGATGCTGACACACCCAGGGTGTTCTGACATTAAAGGCAGTTTTAAAATGAGGTTCTGGTTCAACATCTCTTGATAGAGAATGTGTCCAAATATTTGTAGATCATCTTGCAGCTCTCTGGTTTCAAGGTAGGCTGTTCTTGTCTGCCATGTCCTGATCCATAATAACTCTGATCCATAATAACTCTGATCCAAACTTAACACTTCCCAAAAATCCAAAGTGTTTTTAATAAATTCAAGCAACCCATACTCCTTTAAGAGCTGACTTTTTGGGTTTAATTTTTCAAGTCAGCATTAAATAAACTAAATTTACACTGGAGGAGCTGTTTAAGCTCCAAATTCCGAGCCCTGAGCCAGGATGGCCACAGTTAGGATCTATTAACTCCCATACTGAATCACAGGGCTCCAAGGACTGGAGACTTCACACACCATATGTGCTGTGAAGGTGTCCTAAAAGAAGGGATTATGGAATGTTTTGAGTAAAAAGGAGTGAAAAAGAGAGTGTACAAGCATGTACTGTCAGTGTTTCCCCCAGTGAATTAAAATAAAATCTCACTTATAGTTCAGATAACACAATCCTGTTGTTTCACTAATCTATTGTGCAATTCTTCAAGCATCCGCTAATTCAAGATAGCATTTTCACCAAAATTACTAGCCCAGTTTCCACCATTATCTACTTGTCAAAGGGGTGCTGACCTTCATTAACAATAATATTAACAATAATAGCAACTTTTTTGAATAGATGCAAAATGAGGATGCACTTGGGGAATAACTTCAGGCATCTCCTTACTCCTCCCTCAAACCTCCTCCAGTCTAAATAAGGGCACGTTCTGTGTAAGAGGGGGATAAAAAAGGTCCAAACTTTATTAGATTATAAAAAAAACCTTTGTAGATTTTCTGATTCCCTCCTGATTCCAGCAGCACAGGTTCCTCCAGCAGAGCTGAAGGCTCCTTAGCGTTGCCTTTGCTGTCACTGCTCCTGAGTGGGCGAAAATTTGTCACTAAACGTTGGCTGCTGCCTAAAGCTTGACGGGCAATCTCAGCACATCACAGCCCCCTGTCAGATCCTGGAGCAGCCCTCCATCTCCCAAGGCAGCCAGACGATCAAAAGTCTTCAAGACGACACATGTTCATCCTAGAACTCCTTGTCGAGGAGGAATGGCCAGCACAGATCAAAGCACTCATCCATCCATCTAATCCCAAATCCTGTCTTCAGCAGTGATGTTTTAAGTAAAGAACCCAAACCTCTTCATTCAGGAGACAAATCTACCCTGTGAAAAGTGTCCTTCTCACTACGAGTGCCAAAAGACTGTTTATGCAAGGAAGCATAAAATCTGTAATCCTTTCAATACTCTGACATAATTTAAATACTAATCATTTCAAGTAGAGTGCTATTTTATTCTTATTAATGTTCAGATCAGGGTGCCATATGGCAATGAGTGATGCAGATTAATCATTAGTCCCAGGAAAAAAACAAGCTCTCTGTGCTGATTTTGAACTGGCCAGTTTTCCATTTCTCTGCTCTTCCTCCTTGAAGAGTTTAGAAAATACCCTGCCCACATCTCCCATGATCCCATGTCACAGCTTTACCACCTCCCAAAACCAAACCTTCCCCTTCCATTAGGAGATTTCAATGAACTAAAACAAAGACTGGGCTAGGGTGCTGAAAAATAAACTGGGGATTGTTTTATTGGGGTGTGTAATAGGCTAAAAGTCGGGTGAGAGTCAGCAGATTGCAGTTGGGAGATTATAGGGAGATAAGGTGAAAATATGGCAGGTGAGAAGTGGGAGAGCAGACCACCAGCTCCTACAGATGGGAACTACATCTGTCCCACACCTGGCATCCCCTCCAAGTCATTTCTTCCTTCTCTATGATTTTACTATTTGTTCTTTTCAGTCCTCCCCTGTCAGAAATTTCATCCTTTAATTTGTTCAGAGGGATTCTGAAATACTCAAATGCAGCATTAATGGGAAACATACAAGTGCAAATATGTGGATGAAAAAATTAGGCTTGAAGTGGTTTTGTGAGTGAGAGAAAAAGAAACTTAGAAAAGGTGAAAAGAACTGTAAAAGAAACTTAGAAAAGGTGAAAAGAAATGCAGGCAACTGACAGAGTTTTGGGGGTTTTTTTGCTTGTTTGGTTGGTCCTCTTTTGATTTTTTTAATGGGAGGAAGTTATATGATTGAAAGACAAAATTTCTAGTCACATCCTTGATTATCTACCTGTTTTGGGGGTTTTTTTGTGCAAGCCCTTTGGCATTACATGCAATGCTCCATTTCTGCACAGTGCCTGATACATCTTGGAGGCCATTATTAATAATAGATAATCCAGCTAGACTTGCAAATTATTTTTTTTCCATTTATTATACCTGCTCTGGCAAGCTTGGCAGACTAAAATATTCACTTAAATGATTCCTTGATTTACCAGAATGTAGCAGGTCAACATAGGCCAAAAACTTACATTCATATTTTAAACTGACCTCCCTAAACTAGGAAAGGTATTTAATTAAAACACCAAACCTCACTTTATTCCAGATAACTCATAAACATGCATTAGGAAGTTTATTCCTCACCCCCTGTTAGTGTGGGATTTTCTTCTTGGCTACTTTATGGCTCATTAAATTCCTGTTTTTCTCCTTGCTGGTGACAGGTGAGTTGGGCCATGCTGTAATTAAGGACAGTGTTAACAGCTGTACCAGAGACATATTTCAGTGAGGCTCAGTGGTGCTAAAACACCTGAATTAAGGTGTTCCATGAACTCAGTGGCTGCTACTCTTCAATAGATGGGACAAAGCCGACATCCAGCAGCTGCAATGTTACTGCTAGATAGCCAGTTGCTATCTATACTGCTGCTAGATTGCCATTCAGCCAACAAATACTGGCCATTCTACATTTTAAATGGGAAAGTTATCATTCTTTATCATTCTTTAGTAAATCTTTAGGAGATTTACTCCTGAAACAGTACTGCACAAATTTGTACTCTAAATGGAGCCCTACAGATGAGAAATAAGTGGATATTTTTTCAAGTGCTGTCAAACGTCCATAATGAAATTATTCTCTTTCTGTAGGAACACAAGAGAATGTCTGTGTATGTGTCAGAGAAGGGGCTATCCACTGGGAAAATACAGAGATGACAATCCTAAAATACAACCAAAAGGGCCAAAAACCCCCAGAAATTAGAAAAAAAGAGAGAAATTACAATCCAAATGTACTGTTAAATGCAGAGGAATTACTAAAAGAAAAAAAAACAAGGAACCTAAAAACACTAAGGTCAGGAGGGTTCTCATTAGAAATCATTCATTAAATGGTCAATGTGAACCTTTTGTCTTAATGAAATAAAAAATGAAATAAATGAAATCTATGGAGGTGCTTAGGGGTGAAAGTTTGCAATCACTCTTCATAACTATTTGTCAATTAAGTTCACAACAGATAAGAAAAAATGCATTGAACACAGCTGCTCTCAAGCAGTGTTTCCATTACAACCCACACAGAGTAAATCCTGCTGCTTTACCCTCTTCCCCTTTAGAGTGTGACACTTGGCTGTGTTTGTAAATCATCTCAATAAAGAAAGAACACATTACTATAGTTTTGCTCTGCAAAAGTCACTGCAGAAAAAAATCTGACTACATATCATGTCAGTTTTTGCTTTGCAGACAGAAGTGATAGGTGCATTGCTTATACAAGGATCATGACAAGCACATCAAATAAACTTCATTTTTCATGGAGTAAACTGACAGTGACATTTCATATGGGGAACAGGGGACAGATTTTCAAATCTATGGAAATCTTTGACAGCTTAGATGCAAAAAACAGGCTAGGGTGCTGTAGACGTGTCAAGGAAGAATAAAATCAAAATTTTTCATAGACAATAGGAAAGATTTTACAATTTACATATTTATAGGCTTGTTCACTTACTCTATAGCAAAGGGAATAATCACCATATTTTCTCAAATCAATCAGTAATTCATTATATCTTCCACTCTGCTTTAAAAAGGAGTGTTGACTACCTTAGAAGTTCAGGTGAAAGATTTCTCATGTTTTGCCTTTAGAACTTCAAATAATAAATCCAATTAATTAAAGACAATCACCTTTAATTGAATAACAATTCATTTTCAGTTCTGTGGGGCAAAGAGAGGAGAGCTTTATAAAATCCATAAAGGCAATTTCTGCAAGATGGTATCAGTTTCTTTACCTCAGTCCCTGGAAAGTAATTGGAGTAATACACTGAACAAAGAGAAAGTTTAGATTTCCATTGCACTGTGTGGAAGCCAGATTACTCCAGAATCCTGAATACAAATTAATGCAAATAGTGCTGTTTCCCTATGGCACAACATTATTTGGGTGGTGTAAAGCAAAAAAGAAAGAAAATCAGCTTTTAATGGAAATGGAATTTGGAAGTGAAACAGTAATAGCAGTTTATGGATTTCAGAACTTCCTGTATGTTTTGCTTTATTAAGATTTTGAAAATTTTAATTTAAAAGGGTTCTATTTCTTCTGTTTTCAAAAATAAACTCTCTCTTGCACAAGGACTCGTGGCTGTCTTGTTTGTTCACAACCCAGGTGAAACAGCAAGACACCTCCCAAGGCATGAACAGCCCCTGTTCATCTGAATAGAATGTTAACATCCAAATGCAATTTTCACAGATTAAATATTAATAGGTGTATGGATAGTTTGCTCCAAACAAAAATTAGCTACTACTTTATTCTGTAAAGCTGCTAACTGAGGATACAGCACAGCCAGAGTCTCCAGGAGCTGGCAGCAGAAGATGGTGTGAGCAGTGGATATAAGCACTGACAGTGGGTGCTTATAAGAGATCACTATCAATAAAATAAACATGCTGAACGTTAAGAAAGATTTCACAGAATACCTCTGCACAGTTTGAGTTTAGCCCATTGCATGTGACAGCCCATTATCTTACAGTACCTTAGTCCTGTAATTATGTTAATTCCTGTAATGATAATGCCAATCAATATGGAAGATCTGCATATTGAAAAAACCCCAAGTATCCAGATCACACTCTATGTGTCATTCCAATATTTTATAAAATTTGCTTACACACAGACCCAGAGTTCAAGGCAGGAGTAATAATTCCTTATGATTAAATATATATGCAGGACTTGAATTGATTCTGTCATCATTCCAAAATTGCCAATGATGAAGTGGAAATTATTTCCCTACTCCATGCAGGGAATTCCACTTTAGACACTTGGACTGTTCTCATGAATCTGGGAATCAAAATGTTCCCTCCCCACACTCCCAGGCACACTGCAATATCTATTTTATTGTATTTGCATGTTGATGTCAGAGGCTTTTATTTTTTCCCCAAGGAAAGAAATTCAGATATAGTTTGAATTATTCAGAGAAACAAGTCAGAAAGGCAGCACTTGGTATAGTGCATAAAAACATGACTATTATAATTCCATCAAAAAGAAAAAAAAAAAAAGCAATGCTTGAATTACTTCCTGTCTAAAATAAGCTTTGAACACGCAGAAATAAACTATCTTTTGTTGTTCAAGTCTTCTGTGATGATTTTCTCTTCCTCACAGAGAGAAGAAACCCAAAAGTCATCACTTTCCTGGTAAAGACATGGAGGTGGATGGTACAGGAGATGACACAGACCAAGTTCACCCACAGTTTTGGATATCAGACTGATAACTGGTTTTGTAGATAAAGGAGATGTGGTAGAACCAACCCATCTGCACCTTTACATAAAGTATTTGACGTGTATTGGAAACTACAAGTTAATCTGCAGAAAGTGGTAGTAAAAGAATTGCAAAAAGTGATAAAAAGCTGCTTAAATATTACAAAACAAACATTGCAAAAGGAAAAAAAATGAACAGGGGGGCAAGAGGCTTCTTCTCCAGTGCTAATGGCTTCCATAACAAAGGAGGTGCTGGTGGGAGGAAACTGAGAGCCACCAGCTCAGAGGGCACTGGGACACCAAACACGGAGAATGAGGTGACCTTGAGAAGGATGGCAAAATGAAATTGAACACTATTAAAATTGAAGTGTACTAATAACAGGGAATGGTAGCCCAGGGGGCAGTTCATGGGAGAAGTTACAAGATGAAAATATCTTTGGAATGCTAATTAACAGGATGACTGCATCCCCAAATTCTTCCACCCCAGCAACTTCCATTTCCTCCCACATGCTTCTTTTTAATGCCTCCATTTTCCCACCTCTTTTTCAGAGTATCCCCTTCTTCTTACAGTATATACATTTATAGAATTCCAGAGGGGTTTCTGACTGGGAGAGAATGGGTCTCCACAGAACCACCCCAGCTGCTCCTCTCTCTAAACAATCCCAGTTAAAATGATGATGAAAGATAAATGCATTTTCCTGTTCTATACAGTCATTTTTGGAATTTTTCTATAGATATCGGGGGGGATTCATGCTCTAATTCAATACAAGAGGGTCTTATCAAAGGGTTTGCACAATTCTTGTAAACAGCAATAAAAAAAATGAACTTAGGTGAATATGGGTGTAGAAAATTACTAAAGCTGGCTGGTGAAAGTAAACTCTGCAACAAGCAGACTAAAGGATGCTTGCTCCTTTGCCTAACAAAAAACATTGTTTTTTGAGTTTTTTAGATGAATCAGAAGAATAAAAATTAGCAAATTAAAAGAATAATGTTGGTACAAAACAAACGCCATTAATAAATTGGCACAGAAATTAGAAAACTTAGGAACCATTAAAGGAATTTGATAGCTCCAAGCAGTCATAAGAATCATTTTTAAGACAGAGCCTGACATAAAGGATATTATGTGATATGGTTGCCAGAAACAGAGGCTGATCTTGTTTACACAGAAGAGTTTTATGCTCATAACTCTGAATTTGGCAAACTGCTTGTGCCTAAAATACATGACACACTTTAATCACAGGCATCTTTCTTGGTATATAGGAGAACAGTCACATAAGACATTTACTTTAAAATATTTATATAAATATTATATAAAATATTTATATATTCAGGCAGGCTTTATCCAGAAAAAAAACCACATTAGATCCTTACATCAATAATTTTACATAAAAAAACATTTGTGAGTTGCTGTTGTTTTATGAAAGAAAATATGGCTATTATATATAAATACATATATATATATATATGTGTGTGTGTGTGTGCAGGTTTTTGCACAAAACTGCATTTGAACAATGTGGATACTCGGAAAATAACCATAGACATTCTTTGGTCTTATTCTGCATCCAGCTCTGCAACCAACAGAACTATTTGTTATAAGTATGAACAAGAAAACTTCAGTGAGATATTAGCTGGTCTATTAATTGCACTGACACCACTTTGGAAAATAACCACAGACATTCTTTGGTCTTATTCTGCATCCAGCTTTGCAACCAAAAAAAAAACCTATTTGCTACAACTAGGAACACGAAAACTTCAGTAAGCTATTAGCTGTTCTATTAATCGCACTGACACCACTTATTCCAGGAGGGGCCAATTGTACCATTCCCACCGAAAAATTCCCTATTCCAATTGAAAATTCCCTCTTCCAACAAAACATAACCTTTATCGCAGCAGGGGTGGCTGGAAGTTCTGCAGAGAGGAGCGGGAGGAGGACACAGAGCTGCCCATCCCTGTCCCACCCAGCGAGCCCCCCATGTTCTACAGGGCCTTCAATGTGGGCTTTATTTCATCTCCAAGTTACAAAATAAACACAACAAAGCCTCTTGGGAATGCTGAAAGAAGATGTGATATGTGATGTAACCAATGCACACGGCCCTGAGATCCCAGGATGTGTTTGTTTCGCAAAGAGGCTTCTCCTGTGAGCACATTAATTCTGAGAATGGGTCTTACACTGCTGCAGATCAAACCAGAAAGAGACAAAAAAACTGAAGTTAAATATGTATGGCCCCAGAAAGAAAATATTTTATTTTAAACAAAGATTAGTTTTTAAGAAGATGGCTTCATGCTGTTCACGTATAGTTCAAGCCTTCCCTTATTATATAAAAATAAAAAATGTTGATTTCTTTGGATGGCTTGTCAGTGTGTGTCAGTTTAGGATGTTTATGATAAAATGTCAACACAAAGCTGCAGTATATCAGGCCCCTTGTGTTTTAGCCCATTTAGTGCTTATGGTTCTATCTCAGTAACTCTGTACATAAAAAAATGTATAACATTTTTCCCACTTGATAAGTCTACACTTAAGGGATCCTGGTGTATTGAAACAGTTATGCATGCCCTGCAGGTTACTTATTTCCTTTTTTCCCCCTCCTATTTCCAGATCCTCATTTATTTTTGTTTTTAACAGAATTTAAAATTAAGGTTTTTTAGAGCAGATAAAACAGCCAAGTGCTCACTGATGCTTTTAGGAAAATCCCTCTTTTGAATGCAAAAGCTGTTGCAGTTCCAGCAGATCACACAGGAAAGTCTAACAAGCTTCTGGAGAAGCACTGAGCTTTTTTTTTTTTTATTATTATTATTCCAGTCAGTCAACTGACAACAGCTCCAACCCGGTTAGAAATCCTTTAAACTGCACTTCAGAAATCACCATCACAATTGCTACTAATTGGCAGTTTTGCTGGCAGGCTCAGGGAAAGAAAAGCAGCAGAGACTGAGGGGGCCATGGGGAGAGGGAGCCCCTCCTGCCCGTCAGGAACGCTGAGCAGAGCAGGGCTGAGCGTTCCTGAGGCTTCTGGAGAAAATAAAACACCTCATGCTCCATCCATACCTGTGGGTACAGGGCAGCATCCCCCTGGGCACAAAAGGTGCCACAGAGCCTGAGAATCATTTAGGAAAGATTGCTAAAATATGATTTTAAATGGTTACTCTTGAACCTTGCTGCTGCAGGTTGTCTTTTATTGCTTTTCTAGCTGACTGTGGGAAGGAAAACAATGCAGCCAGGGTGAAGGCAAGCCATGAGCTGCACAAATCTGAGCTGGGAGGGATTCAACCCCGGAATGATTTGTTTAAAAATTTAGAAGCCTTTGTCTGGGTCTCCATGAAACTCTTAAAATGTGCTGTGCTTTGATTGCAATCCATAGCCCAGCCCCAAGCCCAGCCTTCCTGGGTGCAAACCCATTCACACAGCTCCTGTGCTCTTCACTGAAAATGCAAAACCCATTTCCACAAACTGCTAATCCCAAGACTTTGTTTCATTCGTTTTTGATTCCTAATGGCACGTTAGGACCACAAAAACAGCATCCAGATTTTGTTAGGAGCTTTTTGTGAGCCATTTATCTTGAGAAAGAGCAGGCCTTGACTGGCGTTCAGGCAAAAGAATTTCCAGTGAGTGAAATCTGCAGAAAGGATGTAAATTACAGAAGCAATTGCTCTGCTGACTGTGTGATATAATGGATTTCCCACTGGGTGGCAATTAAAGGATTGTGGCATTCCTTTCTTGAAAAGCTCTGCTGCGAGACAGCCCAACACAGGGATGTAGGTGTGCACTGTGCTTGGAAGTCCCATCCCAGCTGGATACACACAATATTCCCCATAACTGTGCGTTTGCTGGGGCTGTTGGGCTGCCTGGGCAGTTAAAGGGCACAAATCAAATCAACCAGTCCACCAAGCTCAAGGAACACCAAATAAATTATTGTACTTATTTCCCATATTAATGGACAAATCACATTTTCCCAATTTGAGAAGATTTTGTCCCTGCTGGAAGCTCTCAATGCCAGATGTGCAATAGCTGGAGGATATTCCTGCAGCAAGACCAAGAGCTGCACCCACTGCTCAGAATTCTTTACCATTTTCCCTAAAGGTGTCTTAGTGAGATTAAAGCCTGCAAAGTTCACCTTATGGTGAACAGGTGGAGAATTGGAGCTCCAGCTCCCCCTCAGTTCCTGCCTGTGAGCCCTGGAAAAATTCATCCTGAGGATCCAAAAAGCAGCTGGGTTTGTCAGAGGTCTGGCCCTGAGCTGGGTCACTGCACAGCAGAGGAAACATCTGGCACATCCCTCTCAGGAGCAGGAAAATGCAGCCTGCGATTTGGAATGTTCCTTGGATCCAGCTCACCTGGATGAAAATCCAAATTGCTTCACCATGGGGATAATGAATCAGTGAAAGGGAAAATCAGGTACCTAAGGCTCTGTTTCACCTACTGAAAAAAACTATTAAACCAGACCAACCTAAAAATTACTGTTAACGTAGATGTCAGAAGGGTTAAAAACAACAACAAAAAAAAGTAGTATCAAAACCCCACAACCAACCCAAAACCTCTTGGCATTTCTGGATAATTATGTAAAAATTGAACTCGTCTGATTATTAAAGGTTAATACGTTCTTGTCAATATACAATATATTTTGGGTAAATATTGTGAGATATGATGGTTTTGTGCTAGTCTAAGCCAGAAAAACTATTGTTTTTTAATATATTGGGGAAAAAAAAATTAAACTGCTTATTTTTTCCTTACAGTTGCTGGCAGCAATAAATATGTTTTCTACTTACTGATTTATTTATTGTTCTGTCAAAATAAGAACATTTGAAGTATTTCCACACTAAATATATTCAACTTATCAAAAATCATGTACAGAATGAGAATTGTCAGAATAAAATTAGCAAGATTTTCTCTTAGTGCAAGTCATAACAAACAGAGCTTTGTATTTGGCACAATATAAATCGTGCTTTAAAATCAAAATTTAACCTTTAAATAAACTGCAGAAGAAAAAATTGGAATCCTGTTTTTCTGAAGAGGAATTTAGAAACAATATGTTGTTTTGCATATAATCTTAATTAATGGAAGTGACTGCGCAACCGTAATTATGAGACCCACATTTGATTGATACCTGATATTCAAGTGAAAAATGAGTAATCCTGTGTTTTTGGAAAAGGAAATGGTTTAATTTTTTTGTTCAGCATGTTAGTCAACAGCAGTAAGGACGTGCAGTATGAGAATTAACATCCACAAGGTTTTTTGTTTAAATAAATCTCTACACTTTCCACTGCCAAGTGGAAAACAGGAAATGAATTAATTACAAAATCTTAACAGAAATTTGCACCAAATTGAGCTCCTAAGGAAAAGTGACTTTAATCAGTCTTTTAGTTTGCTAGCAAAGACTTCTGCACATAAACTGGCCAAACTGAGAAATAATTAACAGAGGCAGGTGATTAAATGAGAGCAGTTTCCCTCTCTGGGAGTGATCAGTCAGCTCAGGAGAGCTGGGCTATACCTGATCTCCAGCACACCTGATTTTCATAAATGCCAGGTTACAAAATGCAGCTTTTCCTGTCTATCATCTGGAGTAAAAAGCAGTCCTAAATGCAGATTTAATTTTAGTTGCAGTTGCTGGTGGTTAATGGAACCTCTCGCTGATTTCCCAAATTCCTGCTGCACAGCCATGCCAGGTGGGCAAGAACCCAATATTGCTTGAAATGGTTAAAACCCCGGAATGGAAAACCCTGGATTTTCATTGTAGGGAATTCCTGAATCAGCTGAAGTTCAGATCATGTCACACCATCAGATGGACTCCAACCTGTGCAGGCAGCAGCCCTGATGCCAGATGGGTTTGGCAATAGTGCATAGAGCAGTAATACAAATTAGATGGAGAAATCTGACACTGAAATCTTTCTGTCTCCATGATCTGGTCCATTCTCCTCCTGCAATTAAACCAGCAGTGGAATGACTGGGGATGGTTAATTCTTGTTATCTCTAAAAAATGCTGTGTCCTTATCTCTTCCCTTATTTCACAGGTACAAGAACATTGCACTGACTCCATTTCAGCTCTGAATTATCGTGAAGCCATGAATTCCTGCCCATCATCCCCCCATGGTCTGAGTGACATCCTTCAATTTAAGACCCACACCCAGGGTAACACAGGAGTGGAAATCTCACTGGAATAACGAATCCTTCAGCTGGCAGAGTAACCCCATTTTTGGGAAATGAAGACGTTCTTACAGACACTTCAAGATGCATTTTAAGAAGGACAACACTGTACTTGAGTTGTATGCCTAATTTGCAGTGCAAAGATAAGAAATCAACTGCTTGTTCTCGACTCATATTTTCAATGAGCTTGTTATTTGCTCTGCTCAGTGTTTATGCAAGAAAAATTGCTCATTGAAAAGTAAAGTAGAAAAGAACAAAGAAAAAACATTTTTAGCTTAATTTTAATTTGTGCATGCTGGGCAAACAGCATGAATTTCCCTGTAAAAATTATGTTGAAATTGGAGCCATTGAGCTCGGGAGTGTTCAATCTCAGTTTTGCTTGTTTAACCAGTTCTTGTTTTCTGAGCAAGTGAATCTAATGCACCATGCTTGGGGATGTTTCTTACTGTATTTCATTACAGCTGCTGAGAATTTAAAGCAATTAGCTTTTCATGTTTTCCCTGTTTCTTTTTGTGTAGTGTTCCCTACCATGGGACTGCTCTTATTATCTTGTATGTTAAAGCTCATCAAATTTGTATCCTTGTTTGCCAGGCAGAAATTAGCTGTGAACTCTAGGAGCTGCTCTGGAGCTCTGCTCTGCACGTTCTGCCTGATTTCTGCAAATGCTGCTGCTCAGGGACCAGCTCCTGGGTTCCTGCCTTGCCTCAGGGCGTCAGCAGATGTTCTCAGTTTTGGTAACTTCATGAATTTGGACACCAAACTCTCTGTCCTTGCTGCTGTCAAAGTTATCTGAAGGAGCTTCCACGCTCCAGAGCAGGACATGGGTTCTAACTAGTTACACCTCTGAAATGGTACAATATTAATTTTATTTTGCACTAATGGAGTGATATTTAAGCTTTGGATCAATCTATTCTCTGTCCCTGCCATCCCCATATTTTGTGACCTCTTTAGATAACAATTTAGATATAAGCTTACACAAAAATTACATGCAACTGTCAGAAACTGAGAGGGGCATTTAATGATCTTAAAACATTCTCCTAAATTCTTTAGCACCATTCCCAATCCTGTCTGTGGCATTCTGACATTGTGCACTTGGCATCACAGAACGCAAACAGAATATCTTCATCTCTGGATGGGAACAAGATAGCCTGCACAATCAGCATCATTTCACAGAGATAAATCTTGACAGACACTTCAGTAGTTCCCAGCATTGATGGTGATGAGCAGTAAGCTTGAACTTGAATGTCATTTTTGTTTTCTGCCACTTTCTGGATACACAAAAATATGTAGGCAATAAAACTAGCAGTTGATGAAAAAGTATGACTTTTCCAGTTGTAGGAATTTCCTATTTGACTCATGTTAAAGACATGAAAAGAGAAGCCTGAAAAATCTTTTCAGAATTCAAAACCCAATTTCTACCCTGCTCGATTTTTACTCCATCTCCAGCAGTTAACAATGAGCCAGCTCACTCCGGTGCTCTTTTTGTTACAGATGGTTTTTCTGTAGAAATGACCTGACTCTCCTCTAATCAGAATGTGCAGTAGACAAATGAAGCTGTGTAAGTGTAAGTACTTCTTCAAGGCTGCTGAATGCCAAAGGAATTTAATCTTTCTGCCATTTGTGTGAGCAGTCCTGGGCCGGATTTCCTGGCATTGGAAGTGTGGGGATGGCAAATTTTGGCCCTGCAGAGGCTGCCTGAGCCCTGATCCCTCCCAGCTCTCATAACCAGGGCAGTGCAGCCACCTCAGCTCCTGCCATTGTTCTACCAGTGATTTTTAGGAAATGGATTGAATTCTTCACACTCTTGAAGATTCAAACACCCCTCTTGAAAAAGTTGAGTATGGACATCCTTTACGTTTTATTTCACGTATCCTACATTTTATCCCACATATTACCCAAGTTTGAGGGCGGACTTAGGGTCCTTTTTTTCTTAAGACTGCCAGAAGGTTAAAACTTTAAAGCCCTTTTTTTGGTTTTTTTTTTTTTTTTTTTTCTGTGGAATACAGTGAGTGCTTTACATCTAAACCTCTGTTCTGACAGTAAGCTGAATCTGGTAATCTAACAGAGGCAAAAAGCAGTCTCAGCAGACATGCTCCAACCTTGTGTTCGACCATATTAAGAATTAATACTTAGTCTTGCCATACAACCCAGCTTTAATAAAGCCACCTAAATCCTCTTGGCTGCTGCTTTGACAGGGCAGCATCAATCGCAGCGCTCCACTTTTGTATTTGCTAATTCAATAGCAGCCAGACAAGGCTCTCAGAGCTGCCTTTATGGGATAATGAGGCTTTTTACATAGTTTCAGTTTTTGCCATGTTGACAGAAAAAAAAAAAAAAGAAAAAAGAAAAAAAAAAAGCATCTTTGAGAAGGATGGATTTTAAAAATATTTTCAGAATAAATGCTTCCTGCATATTAAATGCTTCTGATAGGAGCAGTTGTTTGAACTTTCTTTAGAACTATTTAGTGTATCCTCAGGAAAGGTGGGCTTGGGTTGTGCCTCCTTTTTGTATCTTCACTGGCCATTTTTGACAGAGGAGAAGCCTTAAAGTATCATCAGTTTAGAGTGAAGAGAAATCTAAGATTTCTAAAAGGCTTCTTGTGTCTCATATTCTTGCATTTTATATGATTTTCACATCTCTAAGACAATACTGCTACTTTTTGGCAGTCCCAATTACATTTTAATATTATAAAAGCATGAACCTACATATTTAGCTGAAGGTTTGTGCATCTGAGTGGAAATGCAGAAGATGGCTTGGTGCTGATCTGGTTAAACGTTGCCCCAGGAATTTGTCTCAAAAGCTCCTCTGCCTGCTGGCCTGCCCAGGCTCACTGGAAAGGAGCCCCACAGCTCCTCACTTGACTACCTTACCCTGTCTTTAATTATTAATTAGTTTGATTAAATAATTAGATCTGGTCAAACTATTTTTTTTCCCCCAAATACATTGGAAGTCTGTTTTTGTTTTTTCAAATCCTGACTCAAAGGGCCAAGAGCAAAATTCACACTGATCTGACAATGCCAAGATTATATTTATGATTGGGGAAGATAATTTACCAAATTTAACACTTTTAAGTAAGTTTTTTTTTCCCCCCCACCTTCAAGGGTCTACTCTGAGGCTGCTTCTTTAGATTCTTTGGAAGTTTTAGCACTGTTCCATCTTTATTTTTGTTCTCATTTATGAAGCTCTGTTCACTTCTTTTCCAGTGCATACTTAGTTATATTTGGATCTTGATTGGGAATTTTGACCTCTGAAGTATTTCAGCTTTAAAAATACCGGTAGTGATCAAAATAGTTCTGATTTGAAACTCATTAACATTTAATATTTAAAATCAAGAGTCTTTCAAGCCTGGCCTCAATCAGCAGTTCAGGGGCTATGGCAAAAGTGTAGATTTTGTTGGATTTATCCCTTAAATGAGTGCAAATACATCAGAATTTGCATTTTGTCCTGAATGCTGCAGCAAGTTCTGCCATGGTTATATGATACAGAAATATAGAATTTATGCAAATAATGGACAAAATAAGCCATGGTACTGGGATTTGCTTAATGAGCTGTTCTGGCTTAATCAGAAATGCTCACTAACAGGTAACACTGTCTCAGCAACACCACCTTTTGGTGTTTGAGTGCTTTTCTAGCATTCAGTGTTTTTAACATCAGAGCAGCTTCAGGTCCCACTGGCGTCCCCAGGGAAGTTCAGACCCAGCTTCCCCAGACTCTGCAGATTTCAGCTGTTTTGCTCACAGGGATGGTGACTTGCTTCCCCTCTGACTCTGTACTTTGACACTTAACACCTCCTAAATATTGTTATATATAGTTTTTTGATGAATCATCACTTCAGAGGCTTTACCTTTGTGACATTTCTGCAACTAGTTGATGTTTGGAACTGCACAGACAGCATTTATTAGGGAAAAAAAAAACAAAAAAAAAAAAAAAAAAAAAAAAACCCCAAAGATGAGTTAGGGACTCTAAAACACCAATGGAAATTGAGAGAGTAACAATCTAGAGCCTCCTGTCTCATTCTTGATTTTTTGCTCACCCTGCTGACACAGACCTTGTCTCTGTAACCTGATAATTTAGCTGTTTCAAGCTCTGCGTCTTTTGACATTTACTGAGGTCCTCAATTGATTTATCTCAGTTAAGTACATTTATACATTGACAGTTCTTAATCATTTTTTCTTATCTGCCCAGTCATGGCTGCACAACCCAATCTCTCTCAATCTTCCAAGAAAGGAATCACCACAAATCACAGCCCTTAGGTAATAAACCCCAAAACTTACTAAGAAAAACCTGATTCACTTGTTATTTTTTTTTTTTTAAGTTTTCCTCGCTTCTTGCCCAGTTTTGGAACCAACCTGAAGAGCCCCCTGAACAAATTTACTGTATAATAAAATTCAGCAATGCTGCTAGCTCAATTTATGAGGTTAACTTGTGGGAAAACTTCCATAAACAGAATAATTTGACACTTTGCTCCTTAAGAGCCACCCTGCTTCTGGCTGCAGTCAGGGCTGACGGAGCTGAAGCTGTCAGGGAGTTTGTCTCCTCTAATACCCAGGTGAATGTCGATGTCTGTTCACATTAAAACACATTTCTCATGCAACACAGAGCTGCTCAAAATGCGAGTTTGTCCCCTGCTGCTGCTGCTGCTGCTGCTGCTGAGCCATCCCTTCACTTCACACACTTTGCCCAGGGCCATGCTGGTTTCTATTCATAAAGGCTTCACATCAGGGTCCCACTGCTGCCTAATTGCAGCTGGGAACTCGAAAGAGCAGCACTGTGGCTTTTTCTAATGGGTTGTGCTTGGAAATTCCCATGCATAATATCCTGTGGCAGGATTTCAGATTCCTGTCACACACCAGAACTCGAGTCAGCCATTCCTGCCGTAATTGTGTTAACAGCAAATTGCCTGTTGCCGGCTTCTTTTTGCCCAGTAACCATTTGTAAAGCTATCACAGAGTTTTCAAAGTAGAGGCATGACCATATTTTCACTAAATGTGGCTATATTTTTCCCTGCCCTGGAAGTACAGTGGGAATTGCCTTCCTCAGCCTCCTAATTGAGGGATTTAGTGACTCCTGCACCCAGCAGCACTGCAGGTCACAGGCAGGGTGGGTTTACAGTCTTGGAGAACATCCCTGACCTCTGAGTTCCTGTCATGGCAGCACATTGAGACAATTATCAGCATTTTTAACTCCATCACAGCGAGGTTTGTGACTTAGACATGAAAACAATCAGGCAGGGCTGAGTCCTGACATGAGAGCAACAACTCACAGAGCTCTGAGTGCTGGGCTGTGCACCCCAGAGAAGTCAGCAAAGCATTTCCCACTCCTGGTGCAGTGTCACAGACATCATTCATGAAAATCCTTGGGATTTTCCCTCCTGAGAAGCTGGGAGGCCTCAGGAACAAAATGCAAACAATGGTTATCTGCTGCTGTGGGATGCAACAGGTGCATCTGGGATTGGTCTCATGGGGTTGTTTCTAATTAATGGCCAATCACAGTCAGCTGGCTCAGACTCTCTGTCCGAGCCACAAGCCTTTGTTATCATTCCATTCCTTTTCTATTCTTAGCCAGCCTTCTGATGAAATCCTTTCTTCTATTCTTTTAGTATAATTTTAATATTATATATATAATAAAATAATAAATCAGCCTTGTGAACCATGGAGTCAAATCCTCATCTCTCCCCTCATCCTCAGACCCCTGTGAACACTGTCACAGGTGTAGGACAAAGAAACAATCAGTGTGAACTCTGCCATCATCCTTGCACCTGGTCCTGTTCCCAAAAAGGGTTCTGACAAGGTGAAACCCACTGTGACTGCTGCTAATTTCATCACGCGGCACTATTGCCTTGTTATCTACACCCATCTCCAAGCACAAGGCGGCTGTGATTGTCCTTGTGTTACGCATCATCATTAAAGAAATTGAAAAATAGACTTTTTAAATACAAACATTGCACTCTGAACTTTGCTACTCAAGTGCTGGATGCACAAAATGACTGAAAAAAGCATAATATTGCTTTATGCCAGTCTAACTAGTGGCATAGTTTTGCTTTATAAACAGCAAATATGAGGAAAGGAATGGTGATAACATAAATTATCAAAAATATTTTATATTTTCTGTATTGTATTATCAACTCAATATCTGGTTAAACTAAATGAATTACTGCTAAGAGCTACAAGATTTTTTAATATCAATAAATGGAAACTGTACCAGAATTGTCCCTTTTTAATGAGGTTAATATCATTAAATGAAAACCCCCTCATATAATAGGTAGACTTATTTGAGAATTTTACATTAAAATTATTTAAAGTTTAAAATTTAGACGATAAAAATAATGATTTTTATGTAATTCTAAAAGCACTCCCAAAAGTGCATGTGACAACAGAAGGCACATTTTTCATGTGCTGGAAAGCTTCTACTTAAAGAACTTATTTGTCTTCTGTCTCCAGCAACCTTTTACTTATGGCCAACAAGCTTTAGACACGTGATGTATAGCAGGAAAATCTAATACAATTAACATGCAGATATAATTCACTGAGAAAAAAATTCTTGATAGATCTGGAGCACTTGAAGGTTATCTTGCTACACAATCACACATTAGAAATGTTAAACTGATTTTTTTTAAATTACAGTTTGCATTGTTCTTCTCTATTTGACTAGAAAATGTGTTTGTTCTCAGATTTCAATAGGGAAAAAGAACCACTTGTAATGCTGAGATTCATGTGTGACCCTCCTGATTCCTCTCTTTTAAAGTGAATGGGGGCTAGAAAATAAGATTTACTGATCAGCTGGTTGATACTATGGGGAACTCTATAGTGATTGTCACTGGGATGTGTAAATGAACATAACAGAGTGCACTGAGGGTATGATAAAACATTGTTAATCACTCAGATGGAGCTGGCCTCACAGGGAAAGTTAAGACAAAGGTAAAGCAACCAGAGCTGCTCCTTTAAATCTCCAGTTGCCAGATTTATTGAATTGACAGCCTTATTCACTTGTGTGCTTATTTCCACATTTCAGTGCCTGACCCTGGGTGTGAATCTGTGCCCATCCTACACCACCACATCCACCTGGAGTGGGAATTGCCTTTATTTGATCAAGTCCAGAGCCTCACCACTGCAATCATGCACTTCTAAAAGGGGCCCTTATTGTTCAAATGAATCCCTTCCCTTTCTGCATTTTACCTGCTGAACTCAATATATATCAGCACATTCAGTCATTTCAAAGGAAGTAGTTCTCCATCAAAATGCAGGGTTAAGTGGGACCAATCAATATAAAATATACAGCAGGGATAGGGAAAAAAAGTTCAGGTCAGATACTTTGAGAGAATATAAAATGTCACAGTTAATTTTTCACTCATCTAGACTGAAAAGAAACTGCTGAATTATCTATGAAAGTGAACTAACTTTGATACTTTGACATAAATGCTGCATAACATTATCCAAAAGAGCAGAGCCTCTCCATTATTCCATTATTTACTCACTCACATGCAATATTCGCTATCACAAACATAGATGTAGATGATATAGATATAGATATTTATATGTACAGAATCTCTGAGCCTCCCAAATGATAATATTATAGAACAGTGTTAATTTGGGGAAATAGAGAGGAAAATGTGTCCAGTGGAAGCAAAGTCTGTGTGTACAAAATGCTGCTTGGCTCTCTCTGCCAGGCCACCTCTGTAATGCTCCCACAAGTCATGCAAAACTATTTCTGTGCCCAAAGTCTGGCTCACTGCAGAGCAAATCATTGTTTTCTACAATGCTAAACTTAATCAGCCAAATGAAATGAAATGAAATGAAATGAAATGAACTTCTGCCAGCAGCACTTCCTCTGAACTTTATTCGGCCGGCTCCGTTGCCAAATTGTTTTCCCAATCTTCAACTGTTCCAGTGACTGGTCTTTGAACAGCAAACAGCCCCCACTTGTTAAACTCCTTTGAAAGATTTTCTTTGGGTTTTGTTCCTCTCAAGCATTCACCTTCAGGCTTCTTGAAGCCAAATAAAAATAATTCCTGGCCCGTGGTGACGGCGACTCTCACACTGAACCTGCAAATGCTTTGGCAAATTCTCTGCCCATCAACTTTAAATCAGACATGTCCATCGCCTCAAAATACAAAAATCTGAACGCTGCCAACCATTTCTAATTGCCTGACAACCTTTTGCCATCCTAGACCCCACATCAGTGATATTTTCCCCTTTGTTTTTACTCAGACATTTTCCTAACTTCTCCTGGTGGTAACTATGGTGACAGTGATGTGGATGAGGAATAAATCAAAATGTATCAGATAAGTCAGAGCCCCAGCAATGTACAGAGATTGTGTGGCTCATGCTACCTTAATTTGCATTTAATAATTAATTAATCACATTAGGATTTCGCATATAGAGACACAAAAATGCTGGGACCCAACTGGCAGCCACCAAGTTTCTGCAGCCTTGAAAATGAATTCAGGATTGAATTACACACACACACACATACAAAAAAAAGCATCAGTCATACTAAGCACCCATCTGGAAATTAAATGTCAAAGATAAATGCAAGAGAGGGGAAAAAATCAAATGAGAAAAAGTCAGTGTGCTTTCAGGAAGACACAGTCTGTTCTGAACAAAATTACCAAAGAAATGAGATATTTGCTGAATACCAAACACTTGCTCAGAATTTTCTTTTTTTCATATCATGACCACCTAAATGTCTGTAAAACACAATCTTTTTGTAAACTCTCAAAAAAAAAAAAAATGACATCTTTCAGGGGAATTCAACTCAGGAAAAAAATCCCTACACTTCCATTTTACATCTTACAGATTTCACTATATTGATTGATAAGGAAAACCTTAATCATTATCTGTATATGAATATGTACTTTTCCTTCTGTTTCTTGAGTGGATTTCTGCCCTCCATGCACATCTTGCAAACAACTGTCATTAGATAAGTGATCAAAAGGGCCACACTGAAAAATGCAAACTTCTATGTGATTTTCCAAAATGCAGCAAATAGCCAGATTTATATGTGAAAAATTAAAAGTTAGCAAGCCCAGAGATGACAGATCTGAAGAAATGGCAAGGTAGAACCAGAACTCCAAGGAGGAGTTTTGAGGAAAAGTAAGGGCTCCTCTCTGTATCATTTATTCCAGTGGCTTCCTTCAAGCTTTTTAAACTGCATCACTACTATTGACAATATCCAGAATTATCTCTGTGGGATATTCAAACTTCTGTGGGAAGGGGGAAACAACCACCATGAGCTGAGCACTGAGCAGGCCGAGAGAGCAGCTCTGGAGGGTCCTGCCAACCCCAGGAGCTCCCAGCTGCTCCTCTGGGTGATGTGGCACAGGCAAAGGAGCAGCAGGGACAGCAAAGGAGCAGCAGGGACAGCAAAGGAGCAGCAGGGACAGCAAAGGAGCATCAGGAACAGCAAAAGAGCAGCAGGGACAGCAAAGGAGCAGCAGGGACAGCAAAGGAGCATCAGGAACAGCAAAAGAGCAGCAGGGACAGCAAAGGAGCATCAGGAACAGCAAAAGAGCAGCAGGGACAGCAAAGGAGCAGCAGGGACAGCAAAGGAGCATCAGGAACAGCAAAAGAGCAGCAGGGACAGCAAAGGAGCAGCAGAAACAGCAAAGGAGCAGCAGGGACAGCAAAGGAGCAGCAGGGACAGCAAAGGAGCAGCGGGAACAGCTGGCAGCTCCATGGGCTCAACCCCACTAAGGGAAGTGCCTGTGAGCATCTGCAGGGCTCCAGTGCAGAGCCTAAAGGCTGAACACCAGGCATCCTTGCAGTGGCATTTATCAGAGTTGTTTATTATTATTATTATTATTATTATTATTATTATTATTATTACTACTACTACTATCTTTACAACAATATATTATTATATGTTATTATTTTATAATTCATTGATTTTGATGTTTTTATTTTATTATTTTTATTAATTTATTATTTATAATAATAAATATTATAAATTAATATTTTTACTTACTAAGAAAAACCTGATTCACTTGTTATTTTTTTTTTTTTAAGTTTTCCTCACTTCTTGCCCAGTTTATACTGGGCAAGATAAATAACAATATTTAGGAGGTGTTAAGTGTCAAAGTACAGAGTCAGATGGGAAGCAAGTCACCATCCCTGTGAGCAAAACAGCTGAAATCTGCAGAGTCTGGGGAAGCTGGGTCTCAACTTCCCTGGGGACGCCAGTGGGACCTGAAGCTGCTCTGATGTTAAAAACACTGAATGCTAGAAAAGCTAGTAAAAATTTTATTTTTACTTTTATTTTTAATTTTATTATTATTTTTTATGGCTATTATTATTGCATCACCTGCTTGTGCTTTGGTGACCTGAGATCCCTGATGCCCTCCTCACAGAGCTGATGTGAGAAATGAAATTCTGCCTAAAATCTCCCAGACACATTCTATGGCTCAGCATCCACACACATTATCTTTGTTTGATGGAGTTTATCAGCTGTTAGGTCACTTCTCATTTATCTCTAATGTGAAGCTGTAAAACCTTGAAAAATTCACATCAAATTCAAGTTTGGGGACCTTAATCCCAGCTTGTGCTGGGTGCAGGGGTCAAGCCCCGCTTTTGTCAGCTCTTACATCAGAAGTGGAGAAGCACAAGCACAAAGTAATGAGAAATAAATAGTTATGGAGCCATGCCTATCCCTGAACAATTGTTTACTCCTGCTCCCCTCATTTCATTATGCACAAGCTGATGGCAGGATGAAGGGGCTGCTGCAATAAAATAACTTTCATGATCCCTTCCCCAATCTGCAAGTCTGAACAAGGTGAAGGCGTCATTGAGTGCTACACAGCAGCACCAGGGTGCCATGCTCTGCCTAGCCCCAGCCTCTCTTATTTACTCCAGGTGAGAATTAATGGCTGCTTCACACTTTATATGCCAGATTTGAACTTTTTGTTTCCCACAATTCTTTAATCTGCACTAAATTCCAGTATTTGAGCCTTTGGTGCCTCATTGGTTGGTCCCTCTGCATGGAGCTGTCACAGCTCCTTTTTGTTTCATACCTGAGAGAAAATTACTGCGATTCTCAAGGCAGTTTTGATTTCTTGGAGGTACCTGAGGATCAAATGCAGATCAAATGCCTCGATCCAGCACAGCACTTTTTTTACATAGGGCAGAAAACCATCCTAACAAATGCACTTGGTGAAAAAGATTGGTAATTCCATTAATTTATTGGGAAAAAAAGCCCCAAACCGACAAAATTAAATATGTCTGACCTCATTTTGAGAAAGAGTAGGAAACACAAGAATATGCAATTTCCCTGAAACTTTAAGGAAACATTTATAGATCCCATACTACAAAGGTGAAGTTCAGATTGTTCTTACTTTTAGTAACAATTTAAGACAGAAAATAAATTTTCTACCTAATTAGCAGGAAATTTCCTGAGATAGCCATTAGGGGAAAAGGCCTATGAAAGCAGTACCATAATCAATTAGCAGGGATGCATTCTTAATTAAGTTCAAGCATTGGGAATGGTATATGGTGCAATGCTACTATTGAATTAATAATTTGTAAACAAGGCTGAGGGTAGAAACTACAGAGTACAATTCTTATGAAGAATCCACTCTAAAAGCAATTATATATTATATTTATTTTAAATTTGGTATTTTATGACCTTTAACCTAAACTAATTAAACTCAGTAATAAGATTAGAAAACACAGTGTCTGCCCACTATAGAAGCACTTAAAAAATTATCTTTGGTTCAGAAGTGACCAGCCAAAATCATTGACATGAGAGCATCACTAGAATGAAATATTTATTCAATTTCTGCTGAAGAAATGAAAGCAATTTTTAAATTATTTTGACCACATACAGGGAAGGAGTAGAAATATAAACATGTTTATTCTGCTGCTTCTTAAAGCACACAAAAATTCCAGCATTCCCTGACACCCCTGTGATGGGTCTACCTTCACCACAAGTACCCTTTTATTAACAAAAAAAACATTACTGGGACATTTTATTAAAGTTTCACCACTCTCAAAGCCTTTCTGCAGGAAAAATGTTGGAATCCTTAAGGTTAGAGGGTTTTTAGGAAGTGGTTAAAAAAGGATAGGCCTCAGACTGAAATTTTGTTAGCATTGCAAATACAGCAGAAAAGTTTCCCATGCAAGCAGAAAAGTTTCCCAAGCAGTAGACGTGACAAACCACAATAGGTCTTTGAGGAATTGGCTTTAGGATGGCAACAAGGTTATTTAATGTATATCTTTAGAGGTTAGCATGAATAGAACTCTGTTCTTTGTCTCTTATGAACTAGTCTTTGTTTTAGCTACGATTACGTATGTTTTATAAGATTGGATGGAATGCTTGTCAATATGTGTTTTCTGTGTCTGATTGGCTGAATTCTAGACTGAGATGATTTTACGTATTGCTGTACCAGCGCTGTTGGGGGAGACATTTTTTGGTGTGGATCAGTGAGCTGTCATGTCTCCATTTTGTATTTTGAGACTGATGTGCTGGAAATAAAAGCAAAAATCTCTTCACTGGTCTGGTTACCATGTTATCCATATTTGGATATTTTGCCGCGGCCTAGTGGGTTCCTTTTTTAAGGCGTGGGTTCCTGACACCATTGGACTTATACCTGCCCCGTCCCCCGCAGAAAAACACAATTTCTAATCTAAGAACCAGATTCTGTCTGGGGCTCTTTCCTGCAGGTACAGGAGAGCAGCCAAGAGCAGCAGTGACCTCCAGGCATTGTCTCCAACAGGATTGTGCCTCCGTCCCTGCTCTGCACAAAGCCCTGCACATCCCTGCCCTTTGCAGCTTGCAGGGATGTCAGTGGCACACAAAAGCACTTAATGCTTCCCTCATTCTGCTGGGAAGAGGAACAAGGTTTCTCTTGGCTTTCCTATATAAATAAAGATCAAGAATAAAATATTTACTTACAAAGAGCGTTGTGCTGCTTTTCCAGTGGCATTTCAATTTTCAGGCTGGGTGACCTTCAGAGGCTCTCTGCAACCTCTGTGTTTCTGTAGTTCTAGTATTTTATTTGCAATATTTCCTCCAATTTGGGGGAAGTTTAACATGCTGGCCATAAACTGTAACACCCTGATGGGAGAGAGGAGCTATGGAAAGCGGTGCTCACTGCTTAGTGTGCGAGCAGAAATGAAATTATATAAAGAATTTTCTACGTTTCTGACTGGTTTTTATTCATGTCATCTTGGAGAAGAGGGAAAATGAAATTTTAATGTTAGATTTGTAGCTATTATCACATATCCAATGACAGATATGTAGATGAGTTTTCATATTCTGAGGGCTGTTCAAGGAAGCCATTAGTCCATTCCACTTGCCTTTACTGGCACATCCTAAAATCAAAGGCTGGCTCCAGCCTTAGGGTTTATTTATATTGCAGTAGAACTGAAATTACTAAATAATCATACATTAATGTCTGCAGGGTCGTTATTTAGCCAAATCAAGGCATGAAAAATAAGATTCCCCAACTCTGCAACACCTTTGGCTGTCAGGAGCACAGAGTGTGACAAACACACCAGGAGTCAGCTGGAACCACAATTTGGGCCCACACCTCTCCTTGGCTCACCCCAAGCCTCCACATTTGCTGGGTGAGAAATTCCCAACATTGTTTCCTCTGTCTCTGAGAGGAAAAGCTCTTAAAATATGAATTGGTCTCCAGCTCTGTCAGCATGACAGAGCTCTGAGGCGTTTTCTGCATACAAATCCCTGGCTGTCATCACGTTTTGGCATAAAGCTGTTTGGGTGCCTGCTGTCCCAGCTCAGGCTGGGCTGTGTGTGACATGCAAACATCCTGTGCAAACACAATAAATCTGATGTGTCCAACCCCAGCTCTGCTTTGCATGCACAAAGGGTGGGAAATGTGACTCACCCTGGGAATCTGGGCTGGGGAACCTTGGTGATTCCTTCAAGCCCTGAGCAGGGACCACAGGAACACGGAGTATAAATAGCAGCAGAGATAATTTTCCCTGGGGTTTCATTATTAATCTTGGATTCCTTCATGTTAACCATGGATTAAGTGGGGGAAGAAAGAGACTACCCTGAGGCACCTGTAACTTCTGGATCAATGTTTTAGTTTAGCTACCAATGCAAACAAGAACGTGCATTTTCAGGAAAAAAGAACATAATTATCAATTCACTTATTTTTGGAAGCAGAGGCACCTTCAGCAGTAAATACTGAGCACTAGCTACAGCTCATTGCTGGATGCCTCATGGGGGATGCCAGAACAAGCAGATCCCAGGCTGGGTGCTTTTGGCAGGATCCTGCTGCTTTCCTCACTCAGCTCGTGAGGAGGCAGACTGGCAATTTGACAGGATTAGAACCTAATTTCATTTCAGCTTTTAGTCATCCATTCATTCTTTAGCATCTGATGAGCTGAAGAATGTGAAAAGTTACCAAAATAGCCCAAATACGTGGAGTATTTTTATTAATTTCAGCCTCAGAGCCATTGCTTTTCAGTGTACTCTGCATTCAGAAGTGTGTGCAGTAGTGGTCCTCACCAGTGAAGAAATGCATATTACATGTTAATTTGGAAGTCACTCATTCATATTCATGAAAAATTGCATACAAAATATTGGATGTACCCTAGCCAAAGGCATCTATCCACAGAATATGCCTTGTTAACTTTGCAAGGAAATGGGACCTGAAGATATTACCAGAGATGAAGCATCTGGTGATGGAGCCATTTTTCCAAATGCCTCTGATTGAACTGCACTGCTCCAGCAGGTATGCAGGAGTGCACGCTGAATGCATTCTCAAAGTGACCCTGTCAAGCTCAGAGTGACTGCATCTTCTCCCCCTGAACTTTTGATCAAATGCTCATGATTACTTGCTGATTTTGTCAGAAACTCCATCCAGGCATGAACACTGTAGCTGCTGCAGCAAGGTCGCGATATCACAAGTTTCCACCCCACAAAATAACCTGCCATTAAGAGCTCATTTTTGCCATTGGAATGCATCCACGGGTGTTTTCCTTTTTACCCACAGGTTAGCAGATGCTCTGGTTGCCAGTGAATGCTAAGAACCCATGGAAGTGCAAAGGAACATTCCCTATGCACAGCCTGGGGTGTGAAATGATCCAGGCAGCACATCCAGCTCTGGGACAGGGAGAGCTCCCATGCCCTGGTGGGGCTCAGTTTCTCACACCTCTAGCACTCTGAATATCCACTTCATCACTGCATTTATCCTACCAGAACACAAATTTAGGACAAAGCAACCCCCCGTATATTTTTACCTCCTGTGCTCATTGGTTTGTTGGGATGTATATACATTATATTAGCAGGGCATCTTATTCAAGGCTGATATTCCCTGTTAAACCTTCTTTTCAGATTGTTTTTTTGACTCTTTTCTATTGTTTTTGGAATAGGAGGAATGAGACAATTTAATTGTATTAAATAGACCTATGACAGTAGAGAGATATTTTTGAGACATCCCATATTTACTTCAATTGTTCCTTCTTAGAATCTTAAGGGCTTATTCTTACTCCACTTGCACACTTAAGTTTCTGTTTCCTTTCTCTTTGGAAAAAAGGAACAAAAGAAGTAAAACCAGACTTCTGTTTTATTCTAGTAGTGCTTCAAATTCATCAACAGAAGCTGCAAGAACAACTGGTCACTGCCTGCAAAATTTGCAGCAACTTCTAAATCAGAATACTGATTAATTAACTCTGAACAGATTTTAGGATGTTCCCCATAAAAATGTCAATAAATTTATTTCCTGGAAGAGGTTTGGTTTTGTTTTTCATAGTTTTTTTTTTTTCCCTAAAGCTGTAAATCCTCCCCTTCTGTTTCCTCACCACACTGCCCTAATCCATTACCTCATTCATTGCATTTTGTGAAGTGTAATTACCAAAGTGTAGCTGTTTCATAGAGGTATCAAGAAATAGATAATGTACTTTTCACAGAGCACTTTGTAGTCTAGAACTGTTTAAAACCAGCAGTAACAGCAAGAGGGGATGACAAAGAGTTCATTTCTCCACCTGAAGAGCCACACCACCACTGGCACCATAAACTTTTATGATCTTCAGTAGAAACTCGGCTTTACCTACTGAAGTACAGAACAAAACTGTTACTTGCATTATTTCCTAACTGCATGGTCCAGACTTTTTTGTCCTTAATGTGCCAAAACTATTGGCAGCTTCTGTTGAGTGCTGAAAGCCAGAATTTGCTCTTGAACCATCCCCCTCTAAGCTCAGTCACAGAGCTCTTGAGCTGCATTCCCTATTTCTCCACTGTAAGTCATAAGACCTCATATGAGAGAAAATGCAGAACCCTTGAATTAAAAAAAAAATAAATAAAAAGACTGAAAGGAAACAACTTGTCGTCATATTTTCTATAAACTGCACTTTCCATCCTCTGTTACTGTTTGTTTCTTGTTTCTTTCCCTGAACTGAATATAATTCTGGCAGCCCTTTTTTGTCTGCAGTCTAAATAGGTCCTTTCTCCTTGACACAGGCAGTTGTACCTGGCAGAGCATTAGGGGGTAAATGCTTTTAATGAGGCTCCTTCACCTGTGCAGCATTTGAACTTTCTCCCCAGGGAGGAAGGAGTGGTGCACCCCACAGGGAGTATTTTGATTTACTATTGAGCCTCTTTTGCATAATAGAATACAGAAAGAGCAAAGTACTTATGCTGTTACTGAGATTTAATACTGCTTTTATGAAGAGTTCTGTGGCTATTTTAGGAGGAAGGCACAAAGGGTTTTTTTAAAAATAGAACCAAAAATCATTAGGTAGTAAAGGCAGTGGCAGAATGCTTTGATCATTTCACGGAATCCCTCCCTCCTGAAGGGGCTGTGGATGAAGCACCTGGTGACAGAGTCTGAGGGCATTGCTGCAGGTTGGAAAGCGCTCAGTGTTTAGCTGGGCAGAGTCAGTAAACTCCTGACAGATGAGTTTCCTTGAGACAGCTTTCATGAAATGCTTAAGGAACCAGTTCTGCCCAAGCCACTGAGACATGAGGAATTATTTAATAAATGCTGAGCTTTCCTTAAAGTCTCCCTCCTTGGCCCCTCAGTCTCAGAGGAAAATACCTGCTTACAATTATTTACCCCATAACTTCACAATCCTGTCACATTTCCTTGTAGCCTGATTTCACTGCACCCCACAAACTGAGGGACAACTTTTGTGTATATTCTGATTATTACAGGTTGTCAGACCCATGTTACAAAGACATCTGTCATCACAGACCAGGTTTGACACCAGCATGAATCCTTGCCCAGCCTTGAGTGGAATGCCTGTTACTGAGTTAGAAATCTATTTTATGTAACAGAAGTGTTTGATGTACCAGAGGATGACACGGGTGACAACACCACTGATGGCACCAGCACAGAGTGTTGGAGCAGCTGCTCCTCAGCTCTGCAGAGTGCCCTGATGTGTCTGCAGCCAAGGACTCTCCCTGCCCCTCCCTGGCACATCCAGCCCCAGTTCCAGTGGCAAACTGAGCCCTGCTGCCCTGCCAGCCTCACTCTGCACCTTCCCCAGCATTGACTCTCCACGGGAAAAGCAGCTGAGCTCTAAATCACCTCTGGCTCATCACACACTGAGACTAACACAGAGCTTTGTTTCAAATCTCAGCTTACTCCTGTCACAACATGGCACTTGGGCTTGGAGGCTCTTCCAAGAGCTGTTCCCTTTTAATCCCTTGGCTGGGGTTGCTCCTGCCTCTGCTCCTCCAGATGTGTTCAAACTCTTTCTGTGGGATCCTTTAGCTGCATTTCCTGCCTCAGCTTACCACAGCTGTCTCTATCTGATTCAGCTCCATATTGAATTTATTGCCCTATGGTAAATATAATCACACCGAACAAATTGAAATTTAATTCAACAACCAAGAATTTGTCTGAATGACAAACACCAAAACTGTTTCCTGGCAATGACAGGACTCACAGACCCTCCCTGTCAGGATTCAGAAGAGAACATGCTCTTGTCCAGATTTCTCCTATTACCAGCACAGCCTTTCTCACAATATCACACCAGACAGAAGAACATTTTTAGGAGAAGTTTCCAGCAGTTGCCTTCCATGCTGGATTTGAGTTACAAGAGTCACAAATCTGCCAGAGATATAATTGTAAAAAAGTTTTATAACAACCAGAGTTTCAGGCAGAGTTAATGAGGAACAGCACTATCACATGGACTCACAAAATAGATATGAAACTATTTTCCATCCTATAATAATTTTTAATGCAGGACTTGCTAGAATAATTTCCTCATGCCATTATCAGAATAATAGGGCAAACATATCAGAATAAAAATAAATAGTTTGATAACACAGAATTGTAACCCCAAAAAAAAAAAACAAAACTCTCTTTTTTTTCTTTTTAACTTAACATTTTCTCTTTTTCTGTAGCAATTGTTAAACACTCCAAAATTGTCACTTTAAGTTGTGTAGGGTTTTTTGGTAGGTAGGAACTGAATCTGGAGCATATGCCAAAGCACAGCAGGTTTTTGAATATTCACATAAGCTCAAGAAAAAATTTCTTTTGGTCACATTTTCCCAGCGCTTTTATTTTTGGCTGATTCTTGCCCATAAAAAGTTTCAAATTAAAGAGACACTTGTTTGACACATTGTCTGCAATAGTGCTTCTGAACACAGTGATTTGCTCAGTATTGACTTAAAGAGCAATTTATTCAATGAAAAGACTCTGAGGAAAACTAGGATGCTTCAGGAATAGCATGAAGTATTGACCTAATCCAAGCTTGCTTAGACAAACTGGCAATATCTAAATTGAAATAGTACGTCTGGAGGCAAGAAGAAAAAAACCTGGTGTCTCTACAATTTACATATCCTCCCAAGCAGCAGCATAAAATAAAGCCTGAGCTGCTGCTGCAGTGCAAACCTTCTGGCTGTGTGTAAATCTGCAAAAATCCAGGCAGCAGATCCTGGGCTGACACAGCCTTCAGAGAGAGGGATTTACAGCAGCACAGGAGCCAGCCCTGCTGGGGTTTTCTGGAAAGCTCTGGAAGCGCAGTTTGTGTGACCCCAGGATGGAATCACTGGGGCCAGGCTTGGGCTCACTGCCCCAAACCTCCACAGGCACAGAGGGAGCCACAGAGTGAAAGGCACTTCAAAAATGTGCTTTACTGTTGGGGAAGGTGAAACAGGAGAGCCTTATAAGTATGATTGCCTGGCAAAAGAGTTTGAGAATATGGAAACTATGAGAGAGATTGAAATGAAAGCAAGCTTTGAGATCCCTCAGTTACTGAGCAACTGGAAAACAGTAAAGGTAATCCCCTTTTGATGAACAACACCCTCTGCTTGCAGACAGGCCCAAGGGTCAGAGCAGACCCTACAGCTTGGCAGAAGGGGCCCAAAGAGGAGTTTTTAGGGTTTAAAATGTAACACAGTGTGGTAATGTAATGATTCTTACAGGCTGTATGCAAATGCTATAGGATCTGTATGTTGTACTAGATTGGTTACTGAGAATCAGAATATTCAGCACAGAAGATGATTTATGGTATTGTGATGGGAACTTCACTCTCTCTCATCCTCTTTACCACGCTCTTGCCTTCTCTCCCTTTACTTCTCTCGGGCCTGCTCTGAGCTGTGGCTGCAGCTCCCAGCAGGGACCCAGGCCTTTGCAATAAACCACAAGTTCTAAGACCAGAAGAAGATTTATTGTATTGTAACGGGAACCTCGTCCTCTGATCCTCTCTTTTACTCTCCCATTCTCTCTTTACCACTCTCTTGCCTTCTCCCTCTTTACCTGTCTCTTCTCTCGGGCCTGCTCTGAGCTGTGGCTGCAGCTCCCAGCAGGGCCCTGCACTTGGCCCTCTGCAACAAACCCCAAATTCCAGGACCTGCCTTCAGAAATCTCTGTCACCATCCATCCCGACCATCCTACCCCCTGATGCTCCAACAGTTTGATTTACTGAATCACTGAATTCAGGGATTCAGTGATTCCTGAATTCCTGCCCAGCAAATCCCACCCCACCTTGCACATCCCCCTGTGCTCTGTGAAGGCTGCACATTGTTTTTTCATTACACCCTTTTCACCATGAGACATTGAAAATCTATTTGCCACCTGTATATAGTCTCTGTTTTGCCCCAAAACCAGCTCCACTCAGCGTTTCTCCAGTGAATAGTTTTGAAGGAACAGAATGTAAAAAAAACCTCTGCTTACTGTGACTGCACTTGTAACAAACCAGTTTTTTCTTCATTGTTCTTGTTATTCTTCTAGATCACTGCAAATTTTTTTTTTCAGGCTTTTCTGCTTTCATTTCTAATTGAGTATTAGAATGTAATTGGTTTGTTTCTATTAAAAGCTAAAAAAAAGTAAATTATTTACTATTTTCTACCTAAGAACACATGGAAAACACAGTATTTGAAATTGCAGATTCATGAGTTTAATCTTAGACTCTGCGTTAATATTATTGAATCATATATGAGCAACAATAATCAAGATTGCAGACATTATTATTTTATGTTTAAGGGCATTTTCATTGAAAAGTTGACTACTGTAATGCAATAATCCTACACTTTGGAGTGAGCTTTAAAGGTCTAGCTTTATGAATATGCATGGCAGAGCTGTTTTTCTTTTTCTAACTTTATCTAAAAAGTCTCATATGCTAATTCTCACTGCAGAGAATCTCTGATGAGCCCTGAATTTACTTCTAAGTTTTACTGTCATTTATTACGGACTAACGTCAGAACACTTTTTCTCAAGGTTCAAGAACAAAGTTTACTGTGCTCAAAGGCCAAAATCACATGGAAAAGTCCAAACAAAACCCAGAGTATTTGGAATATGCGATGGCATAACTATCTAGAATATGTTTTTCCTGTAAACAACATTAATTTTAATAATATTTTCACACTAATATCTGGTGCAAAGTTAGTCATTCTTTCTTGATCTTTATTCTGGGTCATTCTGCTTACAAAACCCCCATGCAACAGCTTCTTCTAATCACACTGGTGGTTTCAACCAAAACTTTTACAGACTAGGTCAAATTACCAGCTGGATTTTCAGGAAATTCTTGTTTCAAACTCTCATCCTGAACCTGATCTCTCCTATTTTTGCCCATGTGGTGGAACATCATAAATTTTATAAGGAGATAATGTAGCGCTGTGAGTACTGGATAAAACACTCAGAGTTCCTCCAGGTAGGTTTGATTATTACCCCACACCTATCCCTAATTTACAATACTCTATGGGTTCTTTACTACTTGGAAATGATAACTAACTTTACACTTTTAGATAATATTCTAAAGTTGTTGATGTTAACACCTTGCTTAATTTTGGCCATTTTAGTTCTAGAAAGAATTTTGGTTGATGTTCTCAAATTTCCTTTCTCACCTCAACTTTACTGGCTTCTTTGGGTGAAGCAATAAAATTTCCTTATTAGTGTTATTACAAAAATAGGAGCCCTAATTACCAAATAAAAAAAATGCTCATAAAGAATAAAACACAGGCAAATGGAAGACAGATGCAGGTTCATTCCACAGTAGGATGAAATAAAACACATGAAGTGACAAGATCTCAAAAAAATCCCAAGCATGGATGACTTTTAAAGCATCTGATGGCTCAGGTAAGATGAGAATGGCTTCAAACTAAAAATGTGTGATTAAAAGTTTGGTAAAAAGAGTTTGAGTTGAGCTCAGGAGCTGGAGAGGGGTGAGACAGAGAAAGAGAGCTCCAGACAACCTTAATTAGAATATTGCATAAACCAACAGAAAACAAAGAACAGAAGCTGAGTTTTCAGGAGTTTGGTGATTTTAAAGGTTGAGAGGCTTAAGGCTTAATCATGTTTTTATTGTCAAGGGAAATGAAAGATAAAAACAGGGCAAGGCATATAAGGAAATGTGATGGGACAGGCAGAACAGGTAGCTGAGGAAGTAGATGAGAAACTTTTGTAATGAAGGATCCTTGTGATGGAGAAAGGATGTCAAACCAACAGGAAGGCACAGATAAACACCTCATTTTGTCAGGTTTTTTTCCCAGAAGAAAGTGACAAGATATTATGCAGATTTTATGATATAAAAATAAACGGAAGCAAGGGAAAAATAAGAAGGAAGCACAGATTTCAGAGAATTTTAAAACAAATCCAAAAAATGTTGGGTGCCACAAGCAGGAAAAAGCTGATGGCAGCATTGAATAAGAAATCTGCAGAAAAGAAGAAACAACAATGTGCCTGAAAAGAAGAAGAGTGTTCAATAAAATAGGAAAGAAAAGCTATTTTGGTGCAGAGAAGTTCTGTAGTAGGGCTGTAGATTAAATGAAAATGAGAACAAGGAAATAAGCAGCTCAAAAGAAATTGGCCATTAGCCTGTAAACTGAAGTATTATCCAGAATAAGTGCAGGACGTTGCAAGGAGGAAAACAAAGAACCGCGTGGAAATGCGCTGCTAATGGGAGAGCTGATTGAGGAGCAAATGTCAGGGAGTGGAGTGAGAGGGGGCAGAGAAGCTGTTTGCCATCATCCCACTCTGGGGAAGGAAACTGTGTGAAGAGAACAAACTTGCTCTCAAAAAAAAAAAAAAAACAAAAACAAACCCAAACAGCTCTGATCCAGAACCTGAGCATGAAGCCAGGAGCTCTAAGGGTTTCCTTCTGTGTGTGCTCAGCAGGCACTCATTTAGGTCATGTCAGTACTGTGGAATGACCTGGGATTGGCATCACAAGTCACCCGTCCCCAAACCTCCCTGAAGGATGTAAATCCCATACAATTTACAGCCCATGCCTTGCTCTCTTTTCCATCAGAGCCCTCTCCCCTTGCAAGGAGGATCAGGGGAGCCAGGAGGGCTGAAATTCTTCCAGGAGCCTCACACAAAGGACAGAAGCATCTAGAAAGGGAAGAGACAGCTCTCCCTCACTGTTTTTAAAATAAACACACTGTTTATAAACACTGTTTTTAAACCAAACGCTCCTCACTGTTTTTAAAATAAACACTCAGTGTTTTTAAAATAAACCCAGCCATAACCAGAAGCCCCCAATGGGATATATCTGAACGTGTGCTAAGGAGTGTGACTCCGGGGATGGTGCTGTGACACAGGCAGCATAACATAAACATTAAAGAAGTCACATTAAAGAATTCATACATTAAAGGACTCATTTGTATGAATACAAGTGCTTGGAAGTCTAGAAAAATGTAAGATTGTTGATCTTTGGGATAATGCTTACAGTCTTTTGTCCTGCCCACGTGAGAATAGGAGTGTTTGGGACATTTTCTTCTTGCTGAGAAAAGTAAAAAGAATCCTGTAACACTCCTCAGGAAGTGTGTCTGGCCAGAAAAAGCAGAGTAACATATTCCAGAAGAAACATCTTAAGGAAGTTGTTCCCTGCTCTAATTCTGGAGAGAGATGCCAGAAGCTCTTCTGGTCCTCTGCATATCTTCATTAGAGACAGGCTGCTCCCAGGAATTTACCAACATGATGATACTCAAGAAGGTTAATTGGAATTAACTAAAATGTATGAACTTTGAAGTGGATTAATTACATTATCCCAAGTCCTTGTGTAGCTATTCTTATTTAAAATTAAAATGATCTTAATGTAGTTTATGTTATTTCACTCCTAAACGAACGATAAAATTAATTAAGATAATTTCAGAGCTCATTTGCATTAATTTTTCTGTGTACATGTGTGTAAACAAGCGCTGAGATCCTAAAACTTAAAACCTCATTGAGTTTCATTAAGCTTATCAATAATGCATCAGAGCTGTGAGAGTGGATTGCAGACACAGCTCTTAATGATGACACCACAATACCCAGAGCCAGGGAGAGCAGAACTCTGCCAGCTCTGTAAAGTCTCCACATCCTTTGGAAACAGAAATTCCTTCAGCAGAAAAACTTCCTTATGTAATTGTATCAAAAAATGGGTCAGAGTAAATGGAATTTTACATTAAAATCCTGCTTCGCACATATTTAATCTTTGAAATAACAGCACCCTAAAACCAGAAGAAATTTGAAAAATCCTTCACCAGCCCCAATATTTGTTGGGATTATGATGCTTCTTTAAAAGACCAATGAGAACAAAACCCATGAGAAAACATAGAATTAATCAAACAAATTTTCCAGCAGTCGTGCTGGATGAAGGCTCATTATAGACGTTATTCAGCAAATGGGTGATGAAAAATGAGTAACTCCAAATAAAATGCTAGAAACAAGTCTGCAGCCAGTGTCATGGCCAGTTTCTCTCATGACTGGCAAAAAGCACAATTGCCTACCAGTTGTAATAAAGACAGCTCTACGTAGTACTTGTAAAGATATTTTTTTTTCAGTGAAAATTTATTGCTGGTCTCTACCAAAACTGAGAAATGCAGCAAAAATATTTTCACCTGAGAGAATTCTTGGAAAGTTTGTTGTGTGACAAAATATTCCAGTGAAAACAACAAGAGTCCATAATGATCCAATAGATAAATTAAATCTTGCTCAGTGAATAACACAGGAAAGGAGCTGTGCCCTCAGTGCCCAGAACCACTGTGCAATAATTAGGAGGCTTTTCACCAACAAAATAATTACAAATTGCATTTTATCTGCCTAGTGGCAGAATCTTACTAATTATGGATAAATAAATTGTCAGAGATGAGTTGTTTATTTAGTATGACTGCTAGACTGATTAAAAAAAAAATTAAATATAAAGCTTTTGCTGTACTAATTTTTCCTGCGGAGAAGTTGGGACAAATGTGCTTTAAAGATGGGTTTTTTTCAGAATGGAATTCTCACTTCTATCTTGTGCAAGGACAAAACTTCCTGAATCTTATTATAAAGGAGGGATATAAAATACTGTAATGATATACATGAGGCAAATAACAGGAACCAGGAGAGGCATTTTCTGTTTCTAAACCTTAAACTGGCATCTTGTGTGACCTCAGGTATCTAAACATGTTCAGTTTCTCCAGCTTGTTTGTATATTTTATGATACATAAACCTAGAAGAGATTTAAGAGCATATAATTCAGCTGAATATTTTATTATTGCTAGGCTAGTTAGAACAAATATTTTGAAAGCTGCTCTGCTTAGCATTTGCTCTCAAAAAATGGGAGAATGCCTGAAAAGTAGATTTTTTCTGAAGAATGAACTTGTAAAAAACAGTGGATTAAAGAGTTGGATTAGAACAGTTGTACAAAGATCCAGAATGTAAAATTTTGCTTTAGCTCTTTCTGCTGTATTTCAAATCCTTTAACCACACACAATTTGTACTTTAATTTTGAACAACCACTCTCCTTCCTCGTCTCAGCCTGCTGCTCTGGCAGAGTATTTGCTGCTTTTTCCCCATAATCAGAGAATAAAAAACAACAGTTTTTGGCTATTGTTCTATTAAAGCAATTTTGTTAATGCTTTATTAAAGCAATAGTCCAGCTTGCTGCTGGCCCGAGTGCAATTTCAGAGCAGAGCAGAGCCTGGCTGGTGCTGCTGAGCAGGAAGGTCACAGGTAGCTTTGAACTGACACTCATCCTTTGTGTGCAAACACATTCTCTTTCATGTCCTCACCCTGCCTGCTTCACACTATCCAATGTGAATTCTTTGACACTTCTTAAAATGTTTTAAAGCCAACTTATTTAAAAATTGGAAAAGTCAACTCATTAAATAAAGTATTTGTAGTAGGAACCTTTTATCTTGCACTGAAGGCAATAACAAGTCTCTCTGAAAATTTTCAATAGACAACAAACAGGCTCTTTGAGTTTAGAGCTTTCTGAAGTGACTGATCCCGACTTTCTCAAAAAGGTATTTTCCATATGCACTAGATGTATGCAAACACTGAAAAAAGGGAAAACATTTTGAATTGCATTTACTAGAAGTCAGAATATTCAGAGTTGGAAGGGATCCACAAGGACTATAAAGCCCAAATTTAGGTGAATTCCCATATGTGGATTGACCCCTGGTGTTACTAACACCGTGCTCCAAACAACTGTAGAGACATCAGCAGTTCTAATAAATCCAGGAAACAAAGAATTACACTTATTAATACACTCTGCACAGAGAATGCTGGCAAAAATGGATTGTAATTGCTACTGTTGTCACTTATAATTATTTTTATTTATTGTGAGTTTAAAATAAAAACTTTAAAATTACAAATTATGGCATGCAGTTTCTGACGTGCTGTAGAAAAATTCAAGTTTGACCAGGCCTGGCAATCCTGTGTGAATGCATCCATTCCCTCACACACTGATTTCAGACAAAACACTGTTAAAAGTCCACAACACTGTGCCTTGTGTTTGCAGCCTGAAGCAGTAGTGCAGTTTGATGCAGTTTTTCACTATAAAAGCTTGGATGCAGAGTTTTTATTTAACACACAGTGATTGTTGGTTGGTGCGTCTTCATTAGTGTGTGAGTTGTTCAATTTATACTGCATGCTCTAACTCAGCTGTCAGGACAGACCTGTTCACCTCTTCATGGGAGAATTATTCATCTCCTTCTCACCATTTTGTAAATTCCTTACTGGGCCATCTGACTCTTTGATAATAATGAATCTACTTTCTAACAATGAACCTACCAAGGCTTTTGAGGAGAAGCACATGATGGATAAGAACTGAAGGAATTAAAGTTCAGAGAAATTAAACTTGAGGGTTCTCCCAAAGTCTGGTGAGCAGTCTGGGCAATGAGGACCCAGCAGTTCAGAGCAGCTCCCAGCATTGCCAACAAAGCTTGTCAGAAAAATTGTGCAGGAAAGTTCCAGTTTGGAAGGTATCGATTTAACAAAAATTGGAGCACTCTGTGAAACACACAGTTTCACTGATGTAATTAGACCTGGTCTGGGTGTCATGTTTAATTAAAGAAATAATGGAAAATAAAATTGCAACCTGCTATCTATCCACCCTTATAAAAGATGACTTAAATCATCTTTATACCCAAATGCTATTAATCCTACTTGAGAATTGTTCAGTCTGCACCCTCCTCCCATTGATGGCTCATAGCTGCTGACACAACACTGCTGTTCAAGTTTGTCATTAGAAAAATCTCCACCTTGTAAAAATACTCAGCAATCAAGAACCACATAAATTAATCCAATGCTTTGCTAAACAAAAAGAAAAGCAAGTGCAGAATTGGTAATCAAATATTATTAGAATAATGAAAAAAATTGTGATCAGAGTGCACTCCTGCTCTCTGCTTGGCACAAAGTATTTCCCACTTGAGCTCCTAAAAGAAAAGGAGTGGAAGAACATGGTTACACCAGGCAGGATTTAGTCTCACCAGAACTGAGGCCAGGCTTTCTGTCAGTTTTGGCTTTCTCATACTCCATTTTGTCTGCCACGCATGTGAAAATGCAATTCTGGTCATACCTCAGCAATAATTTCTATTTTTCTCCTTTCAGGGAAGAATTGCAGCTGCTCTGTCAAGAAGGGAGACACAAACCTGAGTCCCCCTGTGCTCACTCTGGGCCACGAGCAGGGCTTGCTGCAGATGCTCCACCCAGTTATCAGAAGGTCTGGGGAGCACAGTCCTTTTCTGGAACCAGAATTATTTCCCATTAAGCTGCCTAATGACCCTGGGATATTGGTGAGCCCCAACCATTTCTTAATAATGGATATTATGACTCATCCATCCATCCTGCCTTACTTCTCAATGCACCATTGAAAAGATAGGAAACCGTTTTACCAACACACCCTAATATATCATAGCAATTTAACTTCTAATAGATTTTATTATTGCTTTTAATTCTTTTTTCTTTCAAGGATATTGATTTTGAGAGTACACTATTCTTGCAATTAGATACAACTGTTTTTTCAGTATGTAATCATTTTTGCTTTGTAACTTTTGCAGGAGACAAACTGCCTTAATACAAGCCCTGATCCCTGTGAGTCATGTAGGGATGTTAAAACAACGAGGACATAAATATGATACACAAGTTAGTGAATACAAAACAACAGCCTACACTAAAGGAATGATTTTATTGTCTGACTTGTCAGCACAATAAAACCTGAAAATGCTACACCTGCAGCACCTGGAAAGCAGTCAGGGAAAGCAGCCTGAGGTGACACAAAATGCTCCTTTCCAAAGTTCTGTACCAGGAGCTGCAGCAGAAGCTCCAGTGCAGCCTCAGACCCCCATTCCTCAGCAAACACACCCTGCAGCCCCTGCACCAGTGTTCTGCAGAGAACATTTCATGGGCTGCCTCTCTGTGCAGGTTCCCATGAGCCCAGCCAGGTGCTCCATGAGGAGCTGGTGCTCTCCAGGAGCAGGAGCCTCTTTGTTCTATCAGCAGGACTTGTTTGAGCAGAGCACTGGGAGCTGCTTCTCCTCTATTAACAATTTTGCTGCTGTTCTGCACATGTTAAGCAGCTCCCCAAGTGATGCAGAAATGAAGCATTAAACCATAGCAAGACACATCATTCTAGTATTATCACAAAAATTATATTTACTATTCACAGCATTGACAAATAAAGTGTTAAAAATCACATGGAATTTTGTCAGCACGTTTTTGCTCAATTTATGCTGATCACTATCCACTTTAAATTTCTGCTTTATTTTCCCAGTCTACGTCACCCAGTCACCCAGCACTTTTATTTTTGGTGCATTTAGAGCAAGAAATTGACATTTCCTTTAGATATCACCAGGGTGGTACCAGTTCTCTGTTCTATGATCTACATGAAAACACGGTCTTTGTTGTAATGGGGAGCTTGATTTGAGTACACAGAGAATTCCCCCCTTGGTGCCCTTCAAACTCTAACTTGAATTATCAATAGCAAATTCCTGCCAGAGAATGTAAAAAATTTAAGACAGCTTGTGTTTAGAGCCCCAGAGAAGATAAGAGTATTCTCTCATGATCCCATCAAAATGAAGCAGGACTTAAATGGCACAAAGTTGTCGGGAACAATCTGGGGACCAAAACTGCCTTTTTCCAATACCTTCAATGTGCACATCAAGTCTGCAGCCAGAACTGCCTCAAAACCATTTGTAAGTAATAGCAGAAATCACCATAAAAACTTTCCTATCTTGAAGTGATCCTGGTGGTTTTTCTGTCTGTAACTATCTCAGTCTCAAAGAGCAATTCAAACCAACACAAACACCTTTGGAGCAATGCAGAAATGCAGAAATTCCTGTGCTCCAAACCCCCAGGAGCTGTCACTGTTCCTGCCTTAAAAACCAGTAAGGACAATTTCAGGAATTGCCCACTTGGTTTCTCTTTTTAGTCACAGAAACACACTGACATAATTTTTCTCCATGTACATCTTTTTTACTTCTAAGTGAAATTAGAGCTTGTGGTCTATGCAGCTTTTCAGGACCCCAAATGCACACTTTCTTTACTCAAGAAAAAAGAGCAAAAAACCAGCTCCTGCGTCAACACAGGTAACTGAAATATTTAAAACTATAAATCTGTCTGAGACCATTATTGATTTTACTGTGTGTGGAGCAGCTGAAGCATTAGACAGCAGCCATCCCTCGCCATAAACATCCCAAGGTTTCTCTGCAGCTCCAGCAAACCCAGAACTGTGCTGTTAACGCAGCAGATGATTCACTTTGGAGCCCTGGAGGCGTCCTTGATGCTTCCCCCTCTGCAGCTCAGCCCCAATGACAAGCAGAAGGGCAAGGCCACCAGGACTTATCACCATGTAATGCCATGTTAAGCACACACCTGAATGCTCATCTTGCTGGGGACTCAGCTCTGTAATTGCAGCTGCAAATCTGTCACATCTGGAAGCCTCTGGAACTTTTTTTGTGGCCTTATTAGATGTGAGAGGGCCCAGGCAGCTCAGTGGCACTGTGCTCATGAAAAGCAGCCCCAAACAACTTAACTGAGTGTGTCACCCACCTCACACTTATGGCTATCTTAATTCTAATTTAATAAGAAACAAAAAAACCCCCCAACCCACTCAAAGGTGTAATGGCCTTGTTTTATATCACACAATGCTCTGGGATTAGGAAATAATTATTATTCCTCTCTTAAAGTAAGCAGATTACCATGCTGCTAATTATTCTCAAAGGAATAGAAGAGATGAGAAAATAATCTAAAAATTTTCCTGATGGAACTTAACTCATGACTAGGCTTAATGGGCTCATTATAATTACCAACAACTTTTGCTTTGCTGGTTCCTGAAAGAATTGTGACTAGGATAACGCTTGGAGCTGACTTTCCACACACACAGGTTCTGTTGGCTGCCTATTGCACAAATAAGGATGGATATGTATAAAGAAATAAAGATGGGTATGTATATAGAAATAAAAATGGATATATATAAAATAAACATGGTATTTCAGAAAAAAATTTCATTAAAAAAAAATCATAGATTTAATGCCCCACTGAGGGAATTCTTTGCAGCTGGTGCTTCAGCAGCACAAAGCTTTGCATCTGCTATGCTGCCATCTAAAGGGTTTGGGAAAAGGGAGGAGAATCAGATTTTCCACGTGCTCTGTGGGAATTATGAACTAATTGGCATTTGATATCCAAATTCTAGGTTTTAATTAGAGAGGCACTCGAAACCTGAGGGATGTTGACTCAATGTATTGGACAGGATCACCACCAGCAGCAAAGGAAAACTTGTACTGTGAGAGATTCCCTGACATGGGAATGTCAGGAGTCAAATTATTTATGGACTGCAGGACAATTTACAGCTCAGAGAAATTAGCACAGAGAGCAGAGAGCTGTGCAAACAAGACCTTCAATGTACCCTTTCCCTGCTCTTTGGCTGAGCAAGCAGCCAAATCAAAGTCCTCTTTACTCATCCTCCTTAGGCTGCCTCCGCATCGACTTCAAAAGGAACTGGAGCCTGGCAATACAAATTAGTGAAGTACAAGATCATACTCACCAGGTGTGTTTAACCAAGAAATCTACAATGCCAATTAAAAAGCTTAATTAATAACGTTGTGATTTTTTGGTGGTTTATCACAGTTTTTTGTTTATTCGTTACTATCAGGTATTTTCATAATTTATTTCTATTTGTTGATACTACACTTTGTAAGTAAACAAACAAAAGTTATAAAATAATAGTTTAGGTCCTATTGATATTTTAATTTCACAAATAGAATATTGACATTTTTGTAGCTTATCTAGAATTATTCAATAATGGATCACAAAACAAAAAGTAGAAATGGTTAGAGAAGTGGTTTTCCAGTTTCTGTCCATGCACTTTGCTTTAGAATCTATTCTGTGTTTGTAAAGTGCTCCTAACATATGATCACTCTGATGTTCACTTCTTGCCCACAAAAAATAGGTTTTTCCTCAAATTCTTGGTTTGCTAGATTATCCAGTCTGACATCAAAAAAACACAAAAAAACCCAACAAAAACCAAAGGAAGATGTAATAACTTCCAAAGCCATGTAAGTAATTAATACAGAAGAAAGCAATTAAATCAGAGCCTGGAATCAGACAATAACATTTGCAATTGATCCCAATTTCATGTTGAGAGTCACCACTCATGGCAATGGCTTGTGGCTACAGCACCAGCAATAAACATGAGGTGGTAACAGAAATGAAAAATAAAATGAAATAAACTGAAACAGATAAATTGAAATAAAATGAAACACATATAAGTAAATAAAAGAGCTTTTGTTAAAGAAGAAATATGAACTGAAGCAAAGGAAGGAACAGTAAATGAGGTGGAAAGTGCCTATTATCACATTATTTAAATTGTTTGTACAGCTCTGGAGAGTCACCAGAGTCATTTCAGTGTTTCAGTCCCAGCAGTGAGAGCACCCTGGTGACCACAGAAGGGGAATTCAGTTAAGGCCAAGCTCTGTCCAACATCCTCCTTCTGCTCAATTCCTCTCTGCCTGTTTTTCCAGTTTTACAGTTGAATATTATCACAATCCAGACATAAAACTTTGTGTAGATAAACTGAATAAATGTGATGAAGTGGTTGAATAATGTAGAGAAATAGGCTGAGAGGAAAACTGAGCAAGCCTTTTGTTGGAGAAGAATATTTTAACAATCAAACCACTGCATTATTAGAATAAAACACACTAATATGACATAACAAATATTTCTGTCTTCCTAAAATTCACTACCTCCATGGCTTGAAATTTGTCTTTCTAGAGATAGAAATTAAACATATCCATCTAGAAATAGCAGAAAAGTGCACCTAAAATTCAGATTGTATTAGCAAAGAGAAGAGGTGTTCCCAGCCCTTGTGGACAGGACATGGAGCAGCAAATTCAGGAAATTTTGATGGTATTTTTACTCTTACTGTTACTTGGCCTGCAGCAAGGCCTTGGACAGCAAGTGTTAAAATACCATCAGAAAATCCTGAAAGCCATTTCAGGATTTCACCACAAAAAAACCTGAAAGCTGTTTCCCCACACATTCCAGAGCCAAGAGTGGGTGCTGACCCACAACAGCTTGAGCTCAGACCCCAAACCTCATCAGCTGCTTTCCGACTGTCAATTCTGCGCAGCCAAATTCCTGAGAATTAAAATATTTCACCAGGAACATCATAGGTAGTACAGGGCCAAAAATACTCTGCATTAACAGCAAAATATGCCAAAATTCACAATGATCATTTCATTCACACGTGGCTTCCATCCTGCAGCAGAAAGGAACTTTAAGTACACTGTAAGAATAGAATTGATTTCTGCCATACTGGTTGAGAGGTTTGTGTATGGAGGACAAGGGAATATGAAATAGTCAGGAGGATTCTGTGCTTGAAGAGTAATCACGGATGGCTTTAGTGCCCATCTCCAGTGCCACAGCAGGAACTGCCCAACTCCTTCCTCGGGAGTGAGCAGAACCAGTCAAAGCAGCCAAAAACAAAGTTTAATTTCTGCTTTCTGCTGCAGTCACTGGCGCTGCCAGGCACGGGGCTGGGTCCCTGCTGTGTGGCCTCCCTGAGAACAGACAGTTTGTTCCAAACAAAAATCATCCTTGGTCTTTTCCACTGGATTTAGAGGAGCTTTGGGGGTTTTTTCAAGCTGGAATTGTATTTACTCAAATTATGAAAAATGACAGCCATTTCATTGATTGCACAAAATTGTTTGTGAAAAACAAAGTTCCCTGGAAAGATTGAATACTTTGACATTTAAGGAAAAAAAACATTTACCCCAAATAATTTCTAAATTTATCTTCATTATGCTTTCTGATTCAAAATTTTAATTTGAAAATGGTACAGCAAAATATGTGATTTTATCAGAAATTAGTGTTTTGATTTAACTTTACAGAGAAAAAAAAAATCCTGCCTATTTTAAGGCTCTTTTAGAATTTTTATTCATTATGAGCTATTTGAACACCTCAGATAATTTTTTTTGGCAGGTTTTAACTGAAATATAAAAATATGAGTTAATCTGGCAAATGAACAGCTCCTCAGAGTAGCTGACAGCACATGAATGAGGACTGATGCATGCTTCAGTTTGTACTATTAATTGAAAAGTAGGAATTGCAGGAGTTTTCAATACTGGGTTTGGTGAGGATAATTTTAAATGGATTCTTAATATATTAAAATGTGTCAAGCATGTAAAAAACAGAAATAACATTTCAGTACTTGTCTGCCATCAGTTCAGAGTAAAAAAACCCAATAAAATACTTTAGAACAAGAGCCAATTTGTAAGTTAAACTTCTTTGAACACAGCCAAGTTGCAAAGAATCACCTTATTTGTCTTCTGCAGAATCCAAGCAAACCTTGGTGAGTGGAAGCTCCGATTGCCAAGGCCAAACAAATCCTTCCAGACAACCACGTGCACCCCCTTGTACATGCACACATTTTGTCCATTTAAATCCACATTTGGAGGTCTTTTTCCACTGTAAATCCAGTGTTTATTTCACTGCATAAGAAGCAAAGCAACACTGGAGATTATCACACATCAGGAGAGCTGCAAGGGATCCAAAGTCAACAGAGCTCATTTGCCCAGGTTTTAGCAACATTCTACTTTGTGGCCAGCTGCTTTGTTCCTGTATTATTTTGTTTTGGAGGAATTTTCTCCTGCCTTCTTGCAGGCTTTTAAAACAAATGAGATATGCAAGACAAAAGTTTGGATACATTTACCCTAAAAACTGGGTCAAAAATAATTCTTTTAAGATTTTTTTTGTTGTTGTTAAGACCCTACATAAAAGCACAATGTGTTAACCAGGGCAAGGGGAAACGCAGATTGCCTTATTTTGTGTTAAATAAACTAAGCTGGTAGAGCAGCAACACACTGCAATTATTTATTAGGTGAAAAACATTGCCTGGTTGCAAAAAGAATGTACTTTAAATGATGTGAAGTTTGTCAGAGGGAAGAAAACAGCCAAACTCAAAGATATGATGTTTCTGTTTATGTGAAGCTGATCACACTGATCTTAAAAATTTATTTCAAGTTCAAGATGGATTCCATATGAATTTCATACCTTCCTATTAAATAGTATAAAAAGATCAGTCTACATCCTTCTAAAAGCACACTAAAAATTGCATCAAGGAATACAACTTGCATATGCTGGTCAGAAACTGAGAAAAGCTCATTTCAAACTTTTTGATAGATTCACAGCTATTTATATTAAAGGATGACTCCAAGGCATGAGCAAATAAAGAAACTCCAGCACATTTCTGCCACACCAGCTGTAAGCAGATGGGAGAGAATTAATTATCAAAAGGAGTTAAAAAGTGTAAGATGGATTTTTGTTCCTGCAAAGGAACATCACATAAATTACCAGGGCAACATGGGAAGATTTCTGGGCTAACATGAAGTTAAAATAGTGCAGCGTGTGGATAAAACCAGGCTGCCTCAGAGTTGCAAATGGTATTTTTGCAAGGTTTATGAGTAATCAGTGGAAGGATGTCGGTGAGTTCTGCTTGTCTCCAATTTCTTCTCAGCCTCTATGGATCAGTGCGCCTGAGCCTGTGTCTCCCTTGGGAGCTCATTACGCAGTAAATAAGGCTGGAAATTTGCAGGGGCCTGTGCACTTGCTGCACTTGTGGACACTGTTAATGTGCCGTGAGAACCCTCTGCAAAGTTCACTCTCCTTTTTCAAAAGTGGGCACAGAGGAGCCCCGGGAGGAATCAGGATGGATCACTGAAGGAAATGCGATTTCCCATCTGCATTTATTGCAGAAAGAACAGATCTGCACACCTCTGTGTGCCCGAGCACTGGGAAGTCACTCCCTACCCACCCTCAGGTGTCCAGCACCTGGATCCTCCTCCAGCACAGCTGCCAGACCATGGTCAGCCCTCACTTCACTGCAGACATCACAGCTCTGCCTCCTTGGTACAGAACCAGACCAATCAAAAAGCAAATCAAACCATAAATCACAGGAACTCCTGCCCTCAGAGCTGTGTTATAAACACTGTGCTCTGTGCTTCAGAAAAGGCTGTGTGCCACCATCACATTTTTTGGAAAAATCCCTTCTCCAGGACTTCTTCTCCTGGGAAGCTGTGAAGCCTCAGAGAAAAACGAAAACAATAATTATCTAATTGTTTCTCCTGTGTTTTGCTGCTTTGGAATGTGGTTGGAGATTGTTTATCCAACATGTGAATTGTTTTAACTTAATGACCAATCACAGTTAGGCTGTGCTGGGACACTGAAAGGTGTCACGAGCTTTTCATTAGTATCTTGTTAAGACTTCCTTAAGTATCCTTTCTCTATTCTTTAGTATAGTTTTAGTACAGCATTCTTTTAATAGAATATAATACCATAAAATAATAACTTAGCCTTCTAAGAACATGGAGTCAGATTCATCATTTCCTTCCTGCCATGGGGGACCCTGAAAATACCACAAACTGCAGTGCCACAACTTGTGCATGATCTGAGCTGAGCATGAGCAGCAAGGCTGAGAAATGCACAGGCGGTTCAGGAGGTAAAACATGGCAGGGAAAGTTCTGCTGGAAACTCTTCCATGGGAACTGTTCCCATGTGTGCCAGGGGAGCTCCAGGCTGGACACGCAGAACAGTTTCCTCATGGAACAAAAGGCTTGTCCAGCACTGAAGGGGTTGAGTCCCCATCCTGGGGCTGTTCAAGCCATCCCTGGATGCTGGGATTCATCCTCCTGTCTGTCTGACAAGGTGGGCTTTGGCCACAGGTTGGACTCGGTGACTTTGGAGGTCTTTTCAACCTTAATGATTGGGAGATTCTGTAACTGTAAAGCCATGGAATCACAGAACAGTTTGGGGTAGAAGGGACCTTCAAGGGCCACCTGGCCCAAGCCCATGGACATCTTCCAAGGCCAAGCTGTGAGAGCCCCACCCAACCTGGCCCTGAACATTTTCAGGGGTCCGTCCATCACCTGGGCAATCTGTGGTGCTTTACCACCACCATTGTAAAAACATCTTCCTTACATCTATAAAAACCAACCCTCTTCTAGCTTAAAGCCACACAGCTGAACTCTCTAAGTTCCAGTGGTGCTTGAAGCCCTCAGCAAAACATTTCATTTCTTTTCCAGCAGCAAGCTGAACATCTGCAAATGTCACACCTTAGAAGACTTCTGTGGTCTTATCTCAAAGAAAAAGCTCAAGCTACGAACCCAAAGATGATATTTATTAAAGTTAATTAAATTGGTTAAAAATTAAAATCAATTCTCACAAGCTAATATCTGCTTTTCTTCTGTTGCACTGAACAGAAAAGAAAAATTTTCTCAGTGTTCCCGTCAGAACTTCCTTAGGTATGCCATTTTACAGACCATAATAGCCTGGGTAAGTCTTTGCATTTTGCATTCCTTGTCCTTCTACAATTTCTTTTATTAAAGCATCAGCTTGCAAATGCATTATGAAATTCCATTTTCTGTGAAGAGGAAAAAAACCAAAAAACAAAGCAGCAGCAAGAGTTCCAGAAGCAACAGTGCTTCTATCATTTATGGCTGCAGAGAAAGAAAAAAAAACCAAACAAAAAAAACCCCAGAAAAGATAGCAAGATTCACACAACCAAATGGAATTTTTTCCAAAGACAGCCATCCTCAAAATACAATATTAATACAAAAAACCCTCCTGATTCTTTCCAGAGTGCCCTTCACTAAACTTGAGCACACGAGAATGACAGTGCTGACAGCACGTTCCTCCTCTACATCCATTGCAAGGGACCAAGTTGTGGAATCAGAGCCAGGAACCATTTTTACATTAATGCCTAGAAAAGTGGATTTTTCCAGGCTGTTAATGCTAAGGACTCAAGCTTATAGAGCAAAATAAAGAGCAGAAAAATGGAAAAAACCCCAAAGCAGTTCCAAGTCAGCACTACTCCATCTGTAGGACTTTATGGCTTCAATAGTGACACTCCACCTTAAATTAAAGGACTTTTTTCAATATTTCAGGGTGCTGTATCAGGCTGAAACCAGAAAATGATAAGCCTCTGCACAGTGAAATAGGTACACACACATCTACATGAGCTGAATTATTTGAGGATAATTCCACTCATCACATTATTTGTAGCATTTCTTAAAGCAGGATATGAATATATTCAGCTGAAGGCTTTCCAATACAATTTCCAAGGAGTTATGAGAATTGGATGTATTTTTTCCTTTTGTAATATACACTCCATCACTTCTCCAAAGCTACTGCCATTTCTGTAATGAATATTTCTGATTATTTATAGCAGAGTAAGGGTCAGGGAGCATTAGAAATTGGACTCCTGTGGAGCAGAGCTGCATCCCACAATCAAGGGCTAGCAGGCAAACTCCGAGACTTCCTTTTCTCGTGCTGTTTGTGACCTCAGCCCTGACCTGTCTGTAAATGGGAGAGGTGAACATCTCTGCCTGCAGCTCTGCCCAAGGTCCCTGACAACCAAATATCAGATAGCTGAACATGGCTGAGTGTGTCCAGCTACTGAGTGTGCCCTAAACCTCAATCCCTAACATCACATCAAACCTTCCATACTCCAGAAAACAGAATTATGAATTTAAGCCCTGAAATCACTAAGAATTACTCATTATTATTCCCAATATTGAGAAATCCAGATTTACAGTGGTCCCAGCTTTCTTTCCAGTCTAAACACTGACTGGAAAACTTCTAAATTTTTTGATTAAAAATCTCTTGGCAAAATTTGGAATCACTGCCAACTGCTCTCTGACCTACCCATTTTGGCACTTCCATAACCAGGAAAGGTTCTGTGTGTATGGATGTTTGGATGATAAACAGTTTTCCTGAGCATCATGCTTTGCAATTATTTGAATATTTCAAAATTAGTGAACGTGTTCTTATATATCTGCAAAAATCATAATTAATGCTACAAGCAAAGCACACAAGGAAGAGGCTCAGAGGATGGGAATCTTTAGAGATTTATCAGAGTTATCAGATCTTGTGAGTTACAAAGTATTAGGAACTAAATCCATAAAAGACATGGGTTTTGCCCTGAGCAGTTTTAATGGGTTAAGAGACATCTCAGAGACAAAAGCAATTAGTGACTAAATTCAGGAATTGGTAACACCATCTTGATATGGAGCTGAAGATGCCAGGGGGTTCCATTTGAATCTTTTTGATGTTCTGAGTTTTAGTTAATGATAAATCCCTTTCTGCAGGAGTTCTGCATCTCACTGTACTCAGACAGCAAAATCCTGTTCTCTCCAAACATCCCCCACCCTTCATTCTAAGCATCATGGAGACTTGCTAAGATTCTGAAAGATAATTTTCAAAATGCTTATAATAAATATGACAGAAGATTATATCAATACTGTGTTAAGGTCCAGAGAATGAGCAGCCATAGAAAACCGTAAATATTTGTCCATGAATATCTATTTAAAATGTTGAGAAGAAGTTTTGGAATGCAATTTTGTGCTAAAATCTTGCCTCATCATAGGTTAAGCCTACCCAGGTAGCTTTATTAGATTATAAAAAGCAGTCAGTTGTATTGAACAGAAGATAAACAGTGCAATATTTGTTCTTGGACTTTCCCATATTCCCTGAAAATTGATGACATTCTTAATGGTAGTTTAAAAATAGAAATGTATATATGTGTGCATGGAATATGTATTTTTATATTCCAAACCACTTTCTCTTAAAACATTTAATTAGTAAGAAAAAGTGGTGTAGAGCCATTTTTTCTATTTTGGGAGCCAGCAAAGCTGTTGCTACAGCTGAAATCAGCACTTCCAGCAAGATGGCAATTTACTATTGAAATATGGAGATAATTTATTTATTAAATCACAACGTGAGGAGAGTAAAATGCAATGAATGCAAGTCACCAGGAAGAGCAGGAACTCCATTCACCCCTCCTTGTATATGCAGATGTGTTTTTGTGTTTGTGTGCCTTGTCTCTCAAACTGCCCTGTAAATGGTGATCCAGGGGGAATCTGAAGGATCTTCTGGATCTTCCTATTCAGAAATAAATTCAGGATAGGAATCCACAGGGCCCAATCTCTGGCATGGCTTCCTCGAGGGAAGTTTTTCCTAAACTACAGGGCAGCAGCAGCAAACACAGCTGTGGGAAGTGTGTCCATGTAGAGGAACCCACACACTGATAATTCTCTGTATGCTCCTTAATTGTGTGTATTTACCTAACTAAGCTGCTAAACCAGGAGTTTAGAATGAGGGATGGAGGGAACAGAAAATATTTGTGAAGACACCATGTCTGAAGACCTCATAAAAAGAGTTTGAAGAGACAAAATTTTCTTTTGCACAAAGAAAACACCAGCACCAGCCTCAGCCAAGCTTTTAAAATCATCTCTGCACATTGAAAGGCAAATAGCAGTTTTGTTTCTGTCTGTAAAAACCTAAATATAATAGAGTAAAAGGCAACCCAGTGTACTTCAGGGTGCTGTAGCAGCCTCCAGGGACTGTAATGAGAATCTTTGAAAAAAGGTTGGTGCCTGCAGTGACTACATCCTCTAGGCTGGTATGGGCACCTTTGAATATTCAATGGCTATTGTCTATTGGGCCATTCTTGCAAACAAGTTATTAATGGGTTATGACTGCAGGTGGATCAGGAAATGCCAGGCAGGACCTTGCTCTGCACGGGCTCTGCAGGTCCATCCACCAATGCCTTTCCACAGCACTGTCTTTAATGCTCAGATATACAAATATAATTCACCAAGCTATCATTTTTTTGTTAACTGCACTTTGCAGACAGTGCAGAGCAATTTGATGTCTCTCAAGGTGGATAATAGCATGAATAATTCATTAAGCTCACCGGAGTTAATGTTGTTGTACTCAAGGTTAAGTATTCCCCCATCCCCATATAAGGAATTACTTGATTGCTTACCCTAAAAATGAACTTTCTAAAGAGCCCCATTGTATAAATAATAGGATATGTCTGACTGCCATGATTTGTAAGCTGCTCCATCAAGGCACCAGCAAATAACTACATACTCAACAAGCTTACTTTGGTTTTTTTTTCAGATGTGTTACAATTCTTTATAACAAACACACCTGTTTAGTAAAAATATCCTGTCTATGAGGCAATTTTTACTCCTTCCTTTGAGAATGATGAAGGTGATTTTGTTTATTAAAGACTGTACTAAAAATAGAAAACAAAATCAAGGGACAATGTCCAGGTTGGCCACGAGCTTAATAAAGATTACTCAAACCACCAAGAGAAAAGCAATGTGCTCTTTAGTCAACATCACAAGTATGTTGTGATGTAGCACTCAGATTATCCTTGGACAAACTGGGGGCAGGGGGGCCCCTCTAAGAAAGGAGGCCATGGAATCAAGCCAGGCTGTTGGATGGTGGTGGATTTAATTAAAAGCAGCAGCCAGGCAGCTCCCCACGTTGAGCTGCAGCTCAGCAAACCCTCCCCGTGTCCTCTGCCTGTGAGTCCTTCTGCAGGGCAAGATCTCTAACTGCCAAGCAGAAAACATTTCCTGACAAGAGCATCCTTCACCTCTCACCAATAACCTGCTGATCCGGCTCCTGTTGGGGCCAGGCAGGAGCAAGGGCTGGGCCGAACCTCTCTGAGGGGCCTCAGCATCCTAAGGAGGCACCCTGGGCTCTCCAAGGGATAACTCCAAGGGATAATGCACTGCAGCTCACCTGAGAAATCCCCTTGCACAGGAATTCACTCCAGCGCTCATGGACAGCAGCCACCTCACACTTGCAGCGTGCTCAGGAGCTCCCAGGCACATGGTAAAAGATCATTTATGTTTGTGTTTAATTACCTGGCTGGCTACAGAGGCTTGTTCATGAAGAGATGATGAAACTCCTGCTGCAAGAAGAGTCTCGGTGCCCTACCCTGCAGCATGCTCAATCCCAGAGCAGGGATGTGACAGAACTTGATTGTTGCAATGCGACAATATTTTTATAGTTAGTGCAATAGTGTGCACCAGCCAGCCTGGTTCTAAGTTTGTTATTAAAACCTTAGGAATTCATCAAGGATATTGAAACATAAATTGTGCTAAATTAAGAAAGAGGAGGCTGAGAAACTGAACACCAAGACCACGAGAGATGGAGAACAGAGGACTGTGAAACACCTGGACTGTAACAATCACACACTCTGAGAAATGCAGGCAGAAAACGAGTGAACAAGACAAAGGCACCAATCAAGAAGTGTGTACTTGTTAGTTTGTACAATCTATAAAAGTGTGTGTGATGTAAACCATAAACAGCTTCTGCTTGTTCATAGTGGTCAGTTGTACAGGAGTCCTGGATTTCCCAGTACTTGGGATTGCTGGCTGGGGGTTATGTACAAATAATGAGTGGGAGGGGACTGCTGGGGAACGTGCCTTGAGCTGTTGTATTTTCCATTATCAGCCTCATTCCATGATTATGACCATGGGAAGATGCCAGCAGCTCCCATTTCAAACAGCAGACCCAGAACCTAATGTTACAACTCACTTTACAAGTTTTTTGACCAATCACAGAAAGCAAAAGCACATTGACAGTAGTTCTACTCAACCACTACAAGCAAGCACATGTACCTTTGGCTAAACAATGCTTGCTTATTTCAAATACAATACCTGCTTGTGAGGCTTAATGCACAGAGCTCCATTATTAAGCTTTAACCTTCCTAATATCTCTCTAAATAAACTTTTCTGCTTAGGGAGTTATTCTAGACAAGTGTTAATACACACACCATTGTTCTATTTGCCCTTACTTTTCTATTTCTTACACAAGTTTTCTGCTGACCAATCTCATGGCTGCTGCTTAGCTCCAATCCCAGTTCTGCTGTCTCTCAGGCCTGCCTTTTGCAGCTTTCTTAAAACCCACTGATTTTAAGGATTCCCACAACCTGGCAGCACCTCTCAGTGTTTATCTCTTCATAATGCACTGAACATGGAAACAATGCAGAGTGTATTTCAGCTCCTCTGCATTCTGCCTGTACATTTTGAGGACAGACTCCAGGCACTACTTCCTTAGTTCCTGCCACCACAGCAGCCCTGCCTGTTCAGCTGACTTCCACCTCTCTCATTTCTTGCTCCAGCAAATGATAACAAATTATTAATTTGTCTGCAGATGACATTTACTGCAGAAAGCAGAAAGCTACACCAAAGAGAATGGTGAGTACAATAGTTTAAACATGTCTAAGTGCCAGCTACCAGGCACTGTCATCATAAAACAAATTAGCAGGGTTTGTGCTCTGCTGATGAAATAATAGTGTGTGCTGTGAAACCTGTACTCACAGACCAGCCCTGAACTCCAAAGGAAGCCTCACTTAACAAGCCCAGGGAGCTGAAACACAACCAATCACCCCTTATCCATTATTCACATTTAACAAAGGGGAAATTTCTTGTGGGGAATTGCAGGCTGAGGGTATGATTTCCTAACATTAGCAAAGGCACAGGACACATGTCTAACTGTGGGTTTCACAGCATTCAGGTGAAAAACAAAAGTTATGTTAGAAATCGTTATTATGGGAGAAAGACAATGGCTTCTCTGAAAACTGTTAACCCACAAAGCCAAGAATTCTTCCTTTTCAAGGTGTGCATGCACAGATTTCCTTTTCTTTCTGACAAAACAGGCATGCAGCCTGAATATGATAGAAAGTTTGGAACACTGACTTGAAATTACAGATAACAACTGAAATTACAGGTTAACAACTCCAGCAAGCAGACTTGATCAGGCTACATGTTTGCCATTTGGAATCACAAAGTAATAACACAGATTAATTTAAATCCTTGTGTATGTACCCAACACACCAACAGTTGCAGGGACACAAAACCATTAGAAGACACAACAGGTTTGCATCTTCACTTCCTTTCAGGGACCTTACCCAGAATTTCTTACAGATAAAACTAATTTCCCAAGTTTAATGACTGACAGCATTTCCTCGAGTGACATGAATAAATATCTGTGGTGCCTGCACCATTTCTGGAGCAGTTTAATGAAGTAGAAGCAGAGAGGGTGCAGCATCACACACCCAGCCCTGGAGAAAACCTCGGGGTGCCCTCATGGGCAGGAGGTTCTCAATGCTGCAATGAAAACCAAAACCAAAACCAAACCAGGCAAGCTGAGATTTCCAGACAGTGGCTGTGGATGCCTGGCAAGCCACGGAGCTCTGAGCTCCAATTCCCCATCACCTCCATGCCCACGCTGCACAGCAGATGATTTTGCCCTGCTGTGTCCATCCAACATTTGCTGTTGGACACCAACTTCAGCCCATCACCACGGCCAAACCCCAGGAAATGTTCTCCACGGCTTTTCCAGAAAATTTCCTACTCACTGCAGCTGACTGGGCTTGATTACTTTTTTACTGACTTTTCATGAAATGCATTTTTCCACATATAAGTCTTACATATGCAACTTTTTCTTACAATTATTTTAGTCTCAGATGTTGGTGACAACACGCAGCAATCACACCAGGGAGTTCTTCAAGGCAGAGATGCTGTTGCTGGATTAATGTTTCAGAATAATGACAATAAGTGATGCCAAACAACAGATTGGCAAAATGAAAAATGTCAGCATAGCTTTGAAAAATACATGTGAAGAATTATTTCTTTATTCATTTCTATTCTTAGGACTACTCCTAGCTTTTATTTATGTTCTACTCTTGGAATTTCATGTTCAATCTTACTTCAAATCTCGATCTCTTCCATAATTTCATTTGAAAATGCAGTTATTGAGTGTACACTGGCAGGAATGTGGGGTGTTTATTGATAAATTAATATTAGCTTCTAAATAAAATGTGTCTTAAAAATATTTGCTTTTCATAGATGCTACTAAAATTCCACCTCTTTAATATGTCAACAACAGAAATTTAATAAAGCTCCTTAAAATTAAATAACTTTTTTTTTCTATTATCTTCATATAAGCATCATTCAAAGTTGGCCAGTTAGGAAATAATATAATTAAAATTAACATTTATGATGAACACTTAAAAATATGAACACGAAGACAAGATTTGAGAAAAATGTCCATCTTGACCTCTCAAATTAATTTCTGAAAATCTCTGTCATCCACACAGCTTGACTGCCCTCCAATAAATAACTAGCTGACAATTCTCCGTTGATGCCACAGCACTTTTGTACTTTAGTTTTATCAGGTTTTGACTTGGCATTATCAGCTTTGATTATATTTTATGATATTCTACGAGTGTCTCATAAACCCAAATGAAAACGTATTAAACTCTCTCCAACTTCCTGAGCAAAACTTCCTCAAACAGCACCAAGGACGGAGCAACAACACGATTTTCTTTCTCACTTTACCCATCTTGAAAAAGAGTATTTTCCAGTACAACTTTCCAGGATTATTTTCCACTACAAATCCCAACACCTCTCTCTGTATTACAGGAAGACATACGGCTGAGTTGTTATAATAATTTATATGAAATTTATAATAAAGTAAAAAGAAAAAAACCAGCACTGAATTTCACAAAATGGGGAGAATTTTCATTTATCCTCTCATCATGTCCTTTTTTGCAGCTGTAGGTCAGATTTGAAGGACGTGGGCTGAATAAAGTCCTCAGAGATGCTGACAAGATGCCATCCTGCTCATTTTTGTAGTCTGCTTTATTTTCTGGAAAGAATAAATAATTTTGTGCTTCCTTGCCTAATCTGTCTGCAAACGATTTCATTGTCAAATTATGCAGGATTTATGAATATTTCTGATATGACAAGAGCACGCATTCTTTCCTTGCTGCTTTTTCCCTCTCTGGCAGGGCTGTCACAGCCTTGCCAGGTTTCAGGTGCTGCTCTTCAATTAACATGTGTGGCCCATTTATCATTTAACATTTGTTAAACTATTCTTGCTCCTTCTCTATTAGATCAATTGCCAGATAATACATATTTCCTTTTACTATTTTGAATGTCTCATTTTATCAATACCTCTCATATCTATCAACACCTTAATATTCCCTTTCATATAATAAAGATTATTTTCCACATCAAATAACCATCTTGTAGTTTGTGAGAGACAGGGTTAAATTTCCAATTCTCTCCAGATCAATAGTTATTCAACCAGTTTCATCCTGAAATAGTTTTATCTCTGGTTTTTCATACCTTCCCTCATTTGGTTTACAAGTACTTCCTAATCTCTGAGGAAAAACAAAACCGTCAGACAAAAAAAAAACAAACATCCAAAACTTTTCATAGTTTCAGAGGTAACAAATGAAAATGCAAAAAGCATAAAGAACAGAAAAAATCCCTTTCAGCTGCATGCATGAGAGATCCATATGGGAGCCACTGCACTGGCTGCACAACCCAGAGGAATAAAGGGAATTTCTGCAGTGATGACGTGTTATTCACAAGCTCACCGTTTAGAATACTCTGCAGAGGTGCTGTGGAAGTTTTTCTCATTGAGGGTCTCTAATCTCAGCCTCCCTTTTCCCCCTAATTTCATGGATCTCACAGAAGCTCAAGGGGTGGCTTGGGAAATCATCCTTTTTCGGGGCCATTTGTGCTTTTTTGGGCTTTTTCAAAGTCAGACAACCCTGAGCTTGTTTTTGCCCAAAACACCAAAGTCTAGATATATAATGCAGATCTGCAAAATAATTATTTTTCAGGACCACTCAACCTCCATGTGTTCCTTAAAATATATCTACATAAACTTAAGCGTGTCTAGAAGAACTGATTTCAATTTCATCCATTAGGTTTAAACATTTTGAGAAGCTATTATACATTACTGAGTTGAATAAAGGCCAGCTAGAAGAGATTGAAAGATTTTGATTTTCTTATCTGGAATATGTCTGATATTCTCTGGCAGACAAGCACACTTGATCAAGGGTATTTCAACAAGAGTATTAAGATTTTTACAGGGAAAAATAAAACTCAATAGGTCCACACTCAAATGTCCTACACTGGGCTGGTAAGACAGCAGCTGAGTTTATAAATTAGAGAAAAATTTTACAAAACACCAAAACTTAAATTTTAACCTGGTATTTTTATCTTAATGTTGTTCCTGGTATTAATATTAGAATGTTGTTCCTTTTTTAACAAAATTTTCTACTTAAACCAGCGAAACAAACTTAATTTTTTGTGACTTTACACTTTCTACTTTGTGATATTTCCATTCTGCGCAAGTCCACTGCACAAATTAAACATGGTGGGGTTCAAAGATTTATCTCCAACACGAGCTTTTTAATTTTTTCATCAGTTGCTGAACTTGTTTCTGTTGTGCTGCAAGTGTAACTCTGCATGATCAGAGTGGCAGAGGAACAAGACATATGCATGAACGATATATAATGGATGTTTACAATATTCTCCTTTTCAGCTCTTCTATCTCGAGAGCAGCGCAGTCTCAAGTGAAAACGAGTGTCTTACAAGTGAAGTACTGAGATTCCATTTATTATTAAGCAACTTCTGCTCCAGCTTTTCAATCCTTTTATCAGATAAGTCTCATTGTTGCAATGCTTGATTGTTATTTTATGGCCGGACTTAAAAATAGAACGATTCAAATTTTTTTTTTGTCTTGTATTTTTAAATACAGCAGCACGAGTGGGGTTCTTTCCAGATGAAATTATTTATGTGGTGGCAGAGGTTGTTTGCCAGCATGATCAAAACCAAGGGGTGATGGATCCTGCCCTGCCAGCCCCACACAGGAAAAATTACCTTAAATCCAATACAGTGAGGTGAGATTTGGGGTTGAGGTCACCCAGGCTGGTGTTTTCTCCCCTGTTTGAAAGGAGTCATGCAAAAAATCTCTGCTCCTGAGCTCCATCAATTTTTCATCAATTTTTCATCGTCACAGGTGTGGGCAGGGATGGCAGGAGCAGCAGCCACGTGGGACAGAGCCCAGCCACTCGGGGTGAGCAACCTCATTTATTAGGGAGAGAAAAGGGATTCCTGTGAAACAGATTCCAGATTGCTCATGAAAAACTTGTGTCACTTTTAGCCTTCCTTGTGGGCAGGGCTTGACAAGAACTAAAGAATCTGTTCCCTGAATGATGGAGGTTGTAAGTCTAAAACCCAAAGCCATTGTAACAGAAACGTCTCAAATGTTTTATCATAAAAAATAATATCTTGCTTACAGTTCTCTTCTGAGCTCTCCCTTCTCTCTACAAAACAAAATGGAAATTATAAAAGGAATAATCTGAAGAAAAATTAATCCAGTTCTTAGAAATTAAGCCCCAAATCAAGAATTTGATTGATGAAAGACTGTTGGAAATCACCCCAGATCTAGGATGGTCACAGAGCTGCCAACATCTGGGGTCCTTAACAGTATCTGGTACAATAAAAGGAGGGAAAACTTTTAGCATGGTTTCTTCTCTGCAGCCTTTCTTCTGTCATAATAATTAAGGCAGAGACAATATTATGAGTACATTCTACCCATTTTAACCAGATTTACTGCAAAACAGTGTGTGCTATTCCATTAATGGAAATGAGATGTGCTCAGCTTTTGAGCTGCATCTCCACCTCCAAGTTCAGCAGAATTATTCACAGTAAATATTTTAATGGTTCTTACACAAAGCAGGGGGGAAGATAACAGAATTATAAAATGGTTTGGGTTTGAAGGGACCTTAAAGATAATTTATTTCCACTCCTATGCAATCAATGAGCAGGGACACCTTCCTCTGTCCCAGGCTGCTGCAAGCCCCAATGTCCAAACTGGCCTTGGGCACTTCCAGGGATGCAGGGGCAGCCACAGGCCTGCCCACCCTTTTATCCTCAGATAAAAACTTACAGGACAACTTAATTTATTAAATTTATATTTATATATAATTTATATTTATGTTTCTATACTTATATATAATTTCAATACAATTCTGTTTATATTTCTATACTATTTTATAGAATTTATATCTAGTATATATTCGTATATACGTATATATATACTAAATGTATATATACTATATATATACTATATGTACTATATAGAGTATATATATAGTAATATGGTATTAGTATATAGTATATATATACTATATATAGTATACTATACTATATAATACTAATATAGCGTTATATTATATTATATATTATTATATTATATAATAATATAATAATATAGTATAATATAGTATAATATAGTATTATATTAGTATTATATAGTATAGTATACTATATAATAGTAGTATACTAATATAATACAGCATATATATACTATATATAGTATAAATTCTAGTATAGAATTTATATCTAAACTAATCAGAACAGACTATGAAACTAAGCATTAAATATTTCATTGAATTTTGCTACAGATAAGGGGTTAGAAACACCTCAGCTTGAGGAAACACCCAGGTTAAAGTGCAATAATTACTGGGGAGAACTTCCAGGCAGTTCTGAGGATGGCCATAAAGGCAGAGGCTGCAGGTGTTGCCACCCCAGCCCCACTCAGAGCATCCAGAGCTCCTGGGCACAGACCTGGGCACTGCACAGTGGACACTCTGTACCCTCCTCAGCCTGACATTTCAGATAACTTCCCTGAATATTCACTCCATGCACTATGCAGAGTGCTATAATTATATTTTTATAGCTGCTGGATGGGCATGGGTCAGTGTTTCTGCAAGATTGCTTTTCCATTTGTACACAGGAAAATGTTGTCACGACTACACTGTTAAAAATTGTTCAATTAAAAAAGATCTAGCAAAGAAAAATTGTTGGCTGAACATGTAAACAGGCGTTACACTTTAGTATAGTAGGGGCTGTTTAGAGAATTTATTAAAAAAAACGTGAAGGAATTAGGATTTCAGGTCAGTAAAAAAAGAAAGTATAAAACTACACTGAAATAGTTTCCTTTTTTAAATTTTTCTGACTGGATTTCAATCATCATTTCAAAGGAGTTCAGTGACTACATTCCTGCAAACAGCACCCACTTGTGTTTACCCCTTTTATGGCTGTTTATACTGGGAAAATTAAATCCCACAGAAGAAGCTGCCAGGTGACTCTGGTGTTTGCTCTGGCAGATGTTATCTGTGGACAAAGCTCTGCTTATCTCCAGGTCTCCTCTGCTCTCGGATTGCAATCGCATCTCCCTCGTCCTTGGGATCTCCTGCCTGCCACGACCTTCAGCTTGCTAAATATTCAGTGGGAAGTTTATGGACTTCCCTTTATGGACTTTCCCATAACCTTGATTAAAAGCCTATGGGGACCTGAATGCTGAAAAAAGCCCCTTGCTTGAAAAAAAAAGAAACCTGAGTTCACTGTGCTGATTTCTGTTTCACTAATGATATTTATAATCAGCAGTCACTGGCATGGAGTGGAGACCAGAGGAGATGATGATGATGAATCAAACTTATCTGGTTAATAATTATTGTGTCATCAGTACCTGATTTCACTAAGTGGGACTTTTGGGAGCAATGCTGAGAGGGAGTGGAAAGCACATATAGGAAAAAAAAAAATCAAAATATTTTATAAAAATATAAAATATTTTATAAAAATATAAAATATTTTATAAAAATATAAAATATTTTATAAACATTCCAAAATATTTTACAAAAATAAAATACTTTATAAAAATTTAAAAAAAAATCAAAGAAAACAGAGAAATACTCTTTACAGACCTGCAGATTGTTTATCTTTGACCCCTCTGAAGAGGAATCCTGTCACTACAGTGAAGATGGAGTTTCTGTGGGCTCAGGTTCCTCCATTCCCAAAGAATTGCTGCAGCCCTGCTCTGCCTGGAGCCTCCCAGAGCCTTGGATGTGTTTCCACACCTCAGGCATTCATTCTGGGTCCTCCACTTTTTTCCAGGGAAACATGCCAGAAAAACAAGCAGACAAGTAAATTGTCCAGGTGTTTTTCAGTATTTTTTCTGTCAGAGTGTTTTCTCTGAGTGTGTTAACACTCAGAGCCAGCTGAAAAGCAGCTCAGGGTGCTCAAGGAAATCTCTGAGCCACTGCTGAGCATCTTTCAAGTTTTTACACAGTACAGGAGGCTCCCACCCCCTCAATCATTTACTTTGTCATTGTCTCCTTTTCTATTCTTGGTCTTTGTTCATCTTTCAATAATGGACAGAGATCCTTTATTTTATAATTGTCAGGGTGATTAAAAACCCATCAGGTAATTTTGTGCCTAACTATTATATCCTTCCTGCTTTAGGCTTCAAAATAATTTGTTCTGAGTGATAGACCTATTTCTGATCGAGGCACACTAAATGGAAGATGTCAAATTTTATTGTGCCTTCACAACTATATCAGTGCAAGATGCAGTAATTTTCTTCATCAGCGTTTGGAAATTATCTCAATATGGGAGGAAAAGAGCATGAAAGACAAGCAATGTCAAGAATTTAAACTGTGCCTAAGCCTTAAGTAGAGCTGCTGCAGGGGATCCTATATTGCCCAACACAACCCTCAATCACACATCAAAATTTGCCACATGACACTCAGAGGGTTTTGTGGAGACAGAGTCATCTGTCTGCAGTCATCTTCATCACATCCCAAGTGCAGTGGGACAAAACCATTCAAACCAGCCTTGCACAATAAATCAGATATGCCATCATGTTTAACAATTCAATGTCTTTTTTTTTTTTTTCATAAAAAACTATCAGTCAGTGTTTCACTTTTAACTCTTCCTCAAATATATAACAACAGAAGGATGAGCAAGATACAAATTCTAACTGTCCCAAGGCTCTTATTTCCAAGGAAATAAGAGAAATATTGCTAGCCTCAGGAAAAGCTCCCTCTTCATCATATTTGATTACCACAGATCACAGCCCTTGAAGAAATGATGATGAAAATGAAAACATATGTTTCTTTCATTATTACTGTCTTTTACTGAACTGTCCTTGAACTGAAGTGACTTTGTGTGCACTTGTGTTTGCTATATCCAATTCCAAAGATGTATATACAGATTACATTAAACTATAATCATGCCTGCCTTTCTGAGTGGATTCCCCATGTGCTGCATTGATTGGGATCCCTGCATAAGATGCAAACCACTGGAGAGCTTTAAACAGCTATATTCTTTCTAAAGTACTCTTTAATTAATGTTGTCTGGAGCACTAATTATGAAAGCTTGTAAAGCCTAAAGCCTGGAAACACTTATGCACCTACTTAACTGTGCTCATTCAGGGTAGAGCCACTGCATCCCCTGCAAGTGCTCAGAGGAGATAATCGAAGTACAGAATGCAGTTCAAAGCTCTGCAGGGCTGTGTCCAGGCTGGCCCTGACAGCATTTTGCCCCCTGATTTTGCCAATTTTTTACCTTTCAGGGGCAGGTCTGGCTTTCCCCAGCAAAGCTCCCTGAGAGTGCCTTGGAGAAAACGTTGAATGAAGCAAGACAGAGCCATCAGTCAGAGGGAGATGAGATGCATGCATCTGCAGATACGTATGCTGAGATGCAAAAGTAATTTGTTCACATTACGGAGGCAGATAAATATGCAGAGATGTGCATATATGCAAGCAGATCTCCTCCACAGTGGAAAGTACTGACATTAGAATAAAAGCCAAATTACTGTTACTGTCAGTGGAAAACTCCTAAATCTTTTTTAAAATAGGATGCTCACATTTCTAATTCTTTGCCTTTAACATCAGAAACAATTTTTATTTTGCTATATAGATTCCTGTCTGTTTAACTAACAGAAAAAAAAAAGAAAAAAGAAAAAAAGAAGTTTTAACTGGATTACCAAACTTGCCATTTCTTAGTGGAAATAGAAGTTTTTGCTCAGGTAACTGTTCCTACAATTCCTACACCCCAGGCCAGCAGAGGGATCACCAGATCCTCCAGGCAGAGAAGGGTGGCAGGAATTACAGCACACATCCACACACTCAGAGCTCGTTCTGCCTCCATTTATGCACTTAATTATCCCTGCAGTCCTCAGGAGCGGCGCTGCTCCTGACAGGACTGAGAACTCATTTTATACAAGGTGTGATTTCCTCGGGACAGCCTCCCCTGGTGCTGCCAGGTGTGGGGAGGAACTGTTTGCACTGTTTGAGGATTATTGAGCCTTTTCCCGTCTCACACAACACTGGTGCAGATTTGCAGTCCATTTCTGTAATGCAGGAGTGACTGGGGAACTGAGAGAATACAAATGAGACATTATCATTTGATCTACAGCATTTCCTTAAAATTCCAAATCTTGCTACAGGAGCTCTCATGCATGCTGAACACCATCATCATTAGATAATTACTCATTATAAATGAGCACAGGCTAAAGGCAGACATGCTGTTCAGCTTTCCAAGCACATGCAACTTTCAATGTTAAAATGAAAATATGATATATTTCAAAACTTGGGGGTTTTTTTGATCAAAGGTGCTGAATTTACATACAGGTAGTTTGTTTTCCAGGTGACTGGGGAAAATGGGTCTCTGTATTATTCAGCCATTGGCAGAATCTCAGTGTTAAAGATTATTTCCAACTTAGATTTGAAACAAAGTTCTCCTTTTCTGCTGTACATTAAAGCTATTGGGGTGGCTGTACATTAAGAATGGTCTTTTATCTAGGTCTGTCATCGCTGAAAATCCAAGCACTCTCTTCAACCACCCAAAATGCCTTCATGTCCAATTTATTTGCATTTATTCATAGAAGATGCAATTTCTGAATATCACTTTATTTATTGCCCTTCATAGTGAAATTGGGCATAGCTGTGCTTACAGTGCTGCCCAGAGTTCCCTAATTTATGTCTTGGCTTTATAATTGCAGGCAGCAATTGTAGTGATTTATAGGTTGATAGTTCTGGCTATTAACCACTCCACAGCTGCATTATATTTGCTGAAAGATCATTTTGGGGACTGATCCCAAATTGGCCAGACAGAGCCTGGGGAACTTCTGTCCCAGTATGGACCCCAAAGTTGAACTGGGAAAATGTCAATAGAGCAGGAGTACCCAAAACCCCCCTGGCACCAGGGCTCACTCACTGGTACATAGATTTTTTAATAATTTTTAAGATCCTTGAGGGCAACAAGGACCCTGCTCAAAGGTAGAGCTAAGTTTGATTTTTTTTGGTAAAATAATATTACAAACCCATCATTCTGCTGCTGAATATGTGACCAAGCTGAAGGATAGGAAAGGAAAATGAGGATAAAATCTGTGCTGAGTGAACTGCTCTGTCCACAGCTTCAGAGCTCTTATTTTCCTCCTCAGAGCCATTCCTCTGTCTGCTCTATTTAATCAAAGCTGCAAATTGCCTTGTTCACTCAAGGTTGCTTGTATTTTTTTTTTTTTTCCCAAACAAAGCAGCGCAATCAATGCAACATTACTGGTGCAGTTTATATATCTTACACATGAAACTAGAATTATTTTCACATCAAACAAACCGGGTCTTCTAGCTCGAGATTCTCAAACAGTAATTTACAAATACATTTTACAGCTTCTTCTGGCACGAGCAGAAGTTACATAAATTACTGACACAAGGGGAGGGAACAGGCAAGATCCATCAAGGACTCCAGAGAAAGATGCCTTATTCCTACAAAACATGAAAGAAAAGTGGCACCTCACTTTTCAGCTGAACTTCTCTTCTGGAAAGTGAATATTTTTGGAATAGAACTAAAACACTGGGGTTTATCTCACTGATTTTACAGTTTTCTGTTTCAGAGCAGAATCTTAGCAGAAGCTCAGAGAAAACACTTAACATTCAAACATGTTCCAGCAATACCAATACTAGAGTAAGGAAAAAACCCAAAAAGCAAAAAACCACATTTGTCTTCAAAGGGATTTCGCTGAGAGAAAAATCTGCTTTATTTTTCTCTTTGTTACCATGGACATCTGAATAAAGATAGTATATTTTTACTGGAACCATCTTCCACTGCTGTGGGGAAAAAAAAAATAAAAACTGCCATCTGCCTTAAATATGTCCCTCTTCTAGCAAGAAGCTGCACTAGCCACAAAGACCATGATGATTTGAAACAGGTACATTTGGAGCAAACACCTGAGAAAGATCTTGTCTCTACAGAAATATTTTAACAATGGAAAACAAATATACCCTCATTATATATATATATACACACACACATATATATATATATATGTATGTATTAACATCAGATTTAAAAGCCTTTTTATGATGTGTCTTGAATATCTTGATGTAGTCACAGCTTCACTTTGGCAGAGTTTTTATTTTATTTATTATTTTTATTTCTTTCCTTTTTCTCTAATCTCTTTCTTCCCTTCTACCAGCTCAGATTGAATGAGAAATGCTATCTTTAACCTTGAGATCCCTGTTCTTGTCGGTTTTTATCATAATCTTATTATTTAGAAGCAAATCTTGCTATTTAACATCTCACCTCAGCATGGAAAGCGCTCATGGATTAGAGAATATTTCCTGGGGGGCAGAGGATGGAGGGAATGTGAATTAGGAATGCAGATGCCTGGCTGTGCCAGTCTCACAGAAAATAAATAAAAATATAAAATAAATCTCTGTGAGCCCCTGTTTACTCTTCTGTGCTTATTTGCAAATTGTGCATTACAGGTCAGGGACTGTTGAGTGCAGAACATCATTGCCACTTTCTCCCAGTGACTGTAAATAGCAGGGTGCAGTTACAGCTTAAAGGAAAATCAATTTTCAAAGCATCAATGCAGCACAATTCTGTTCTGTATATCCCAGAGCCTCATCAGTGCTGCAGCTGGGAAGCTCTCCTGCATTCCAGGGGTGCAGGGCTGGTTCCTGAGCTCACCGAGTGGGTGAGCTGACACAGCTGCTGATCCTTGGCTAAAAAAAAAACCCAGAATTTTTCCTGATCCAGTGAAATGACAGAGAAATTAAAGATTGGCAATGCAGCCACAAAGGCCAAGGGAGATAAGATGTTTCTGAGCATGGAAAAGAAGAAAAACGTGAGCTGCTCAGGATACGGGAGCTCACCCTGGCACCTCCACTGGGAAATGGGGCAGTGCTGCAACATCACCCTGGGGAAAACTCCTGAAAACTCCTGAAAACACCTACAAACACCTAAAAAACACCTAAAAATACCTACAAACACCTGAAAACACCTACAAACACCTAAAAAACACCTAAAAATACCTACAAACACCTGAAAACACTTACAAACACCTGAAAACTCCTAAAACCCTGCAAGCACCTGAAAACACCTACAAACATCTACACACACCTGAAAACACCTACAAACACCTGAAAAATACCTACAAAAACCTAAATACACCTAAAAACACCTACAAACACCTGAAAACACCTAAAAACACCTGAAAACACCTACAAACACCTGAAAATACCTACAAACACCTACTGACACCTGAAAACAGCTAAAAACACCTACAAACACTGAGAAACATCGAAAAACACCAGAAAGCGCCTACAAAAACCTACAAACACCTGAAAACACCCACAAAAATGTAAAACAACCTGAAAACATCTGAAAGCACCTAAAAACACCCACAAAAAAACCCAAAACCACATTAAAACATGTAAAAACACCTACAAAAACCTACAAACACCAACAAACACCTAAAAACAGCTGAAAAAAAACTAAAAACACCTGGAAAAGTTTAAAAAACACCTGAAAACACCTAAAAATGCCTATAAAAACCTACAAACACCTGAAAACACCTAAAATCGCGTACAAAGATCTGCAAACACCTACAAAAACCTACAAACACTTGAAAACACCTACAAAAATTTAAAACCGCCTGGAAACACCTAGAAAAACCCAAAAAAAACCCTGAAAACATCTACAAAAACCTACAAATACATGGTGGCAAGAGCATTTAGCAGCAGAGTCGCTGAGTGTCACCTGTCCCTGACACATCCTCAGGGAGCAGCAGGATGATGCTGCATTAAAAGCTGCGCTGAAACTGCAGCATGGGGCACAGAGAAAGCTGCTGGGAGGGAAGGGAGAGCTCTGGCAGAGTTAAAAAATAAATTCCTTTTTCCCATGGTCATGAAACGAGGCTGAGCCAGCCCCATCCATTTCAGCCTTGTTAACCTTCTGTCTTGATGGAAATGAGCAGCCACAGTTCCTGCTAAATAAATTCTGTGAATTTTAGTGGATGAGGCATTCCTCTGTTCCTGTCAAAGAGTTGTGCTGCACAGCTGTTTTTTAACAAATCCCTATTTTCACTTGCTGACATTTGATTATCATTATGTGTATGAGGTTCTTCGGGCTGTGAAGCACGTTCTAACAAGAAATATTAATGTCCCCCCACATTTACCATCTTTTCCCCCCATTCAGCAAGAACAGGTGTCATACAAAGGAGAAAACATCTGCTTCCTGGTATTATGATTTCTCTTGAACTCTTTAGATGGGAGATACAGAGTTGATAGCAGAGGGTAGAGATGAATGTGCAAAGCAGAACTGTGTTCCTTTGTATCTGTGCTCCAAAGGGGAAACAAATCCTGAAACTCGGTATTATAGAAAGCATTAAAAAAGAATTATGAGGCAGATTTTGCATTTTTGAAATCTTTCTGTACTTTAGCAGATGTAAAATAAAAAAATAAAATAAAATGTAGGAGGAAGCATCTCGTCCTTTTTCCAAAAGTTAACATTTTTTAATTATAAATCCTTGAATGGAAAACTGCATAATTCAATATCCAAGCAGATTATTTAAGTGTTTACATGCTTTTAATCATACAAATCATGCTGTAATAATCTAAACTCCTAATTCTCACATGACCCTACACACAGACACAACAAATGTTATTCCATTCCCAGGACAGAGCAGCACAAGGAAAAGGATCTGCTTCATTTACAGAGGGACCCTTTTTTCTCAATACTCTGAATACATTCCAGGTTAGGGCAATCAGGGGGTGATGGAGAAAGATCCCTGTGATCTTCACAAAAAAGAGAAATGGGGAGCTAATTTTAGAGACAGAAGGATGAGAGGTCAGCCCCAGCAGAATCTGTAATCGGTGATGTTTGACCCTCTGTAAAAAAATGAGAATGTGTACAAAGAAAAGCTTTAATATCAGTTCTAATGAGATAAAAATAATTTTTGCCTTTATAGTTTTCAAAGTGCTTTCTCTCACCACTCCTATTTCTTTTTATTGCCACTGTTTTTCTTTATATGCACTACAACTAAGGAGGAGAGGCAAAGGTTGCCTTTCTATTCCTAAATAGTTCTTTGGTGTATGATTAGTGTGGGACAGGAATAAAGCCTTTCTTGGCAGAGAAAGGTTTGCTTTCTTTTAAAGTATTAGATGAGGGCCAGACTCTATAATATCTCACCCTATAGAGGACACATCTTCTGGGACACTGGGTTTGGAACATCACTCAGGTAAAAGAGCAACTATTGAAAGAGCATGATTGCTCTCGCTGGAGCTCCACAGACACAGGGTTATTTAGAATGAGAGGAACTGAAGTCCAGCAGGCCATAGAGCCATGCCTTTTCCTGGAAATAGCATTTTGGATGGATCAATTGGTGCTTCCTATGATGACATTATTATTATTATTATTATTATTATTAGTAGTAGTAGTAGTAGTAGTAGTAGTAGTAGTAGTAGTAGTAGTATTTATTGCTATAAGGGCAGAACTTTAATTTGATGCCTCAAGGCTTTAGGCAGAGCTTTAGCCCCGTCAACAAGGATCACAACAGAGCTGTTTGGGACCAAGGCATGGCAGGGGCAGAGAGGATTCCAAAGGAGCCAGAAAAGCTGAGGGTTTATCCAGTTCTGCTCTACCTCACTCCTCCACATTCACACCAGCAGTGGGATTGACCCTGGGCAATCAGAAATCCCTGAGCTAACTGATTTGTACGGGTAAAATAAAAACAAGAGCTGACTTGCACATTGCTAGCATGCAATGTTTGTGGTACAGATCTGCTCCACTTGTGTTCTACAGGTGTTTGTGATGGTTTTACTGCAACTGCACTGGGAGCAGAAAATCAGCCCCAATGTGCTCAGAGCCCACAAACACAGAGCCAAATTGTCTCTGTAATCCTGGGATTTCACCACCTAATTCCAACTGAAACACGGGAATGGATGTGTGCAAGCCGAGACAGCACGAGGCCAGGCTGGCAACTGTGAGATGGGGACATGGGACTGGAGCTGCCTCTGAAAGCATTTAACACCAATTAGAATGTCACCTGAATTAATCAGAGCACTACTGACTCACACAGCACCGGAATAAAGCAGAATCCCTGCTAAACCCTGCCACTAACTAGGAACAGCAACATTATTTATGGGCGTTGAACACAAAGGTGAGAATCTCAACCTCTGGTGGAATATAAATCCAAAAGTATGATCATAAATATTTTGCCCAGGTCTCCTCAGCTCAAGGCAGGCAAATATATTTTATTTTGAGAATGGGTACATCACATCAGTGAGCTGCAGGGCTCACAAAGAGTGCCAGTGGCTGGAACAGCAGCAGGCACAGGGACACCAGCCCCTGTTCCTCTGGTGAGCAGCCTGCACAAGGCTTGCACAGCAACCAAAAATAAAAAATATCCCAATGCCAATCATACAGCCTCAAAAAAAGACAGAAACGGCAGTTTATTAACAATATGCTGCTTTTCCAGATGGCTAAAAGTTATTTAAAGAGTAAAGGTAAAAACATCTCCCCTATTCAGGAATATATGGATACAAATGACCCTTTGGAACAATTCTAGTTGTTCCTAATGCGTGCTTCAAGATTGGATCAATCCTGTTTCCCTACCAAAAGTTAAATCAGATTAAAGGATGACCACATCTCTGCACAAACACGAACAGTGACTGGGTTTATTGAGTTGATCAGCTTTGAGTCAGCAAATGCTGTGACTTGAAATGCACCATCACTTGGGAATCTGCTTTGTTCAACAAATACAATTTTTCTATTTAATTTCTAAGACAGACTGGTAGCTGCAGACAGTCTTTAAATATATTTCATTATATATATTTTTCATTAATCACAGTAGAAATCAAGTAATAAATTATGATGCTTCAAATCAAATTATAATTATGAAATTTTTCACATGGCTTAAATTATACAAAAGAGACAATTTTTTCCCCCTCATATTTCCATTTTTAAAACAGGAAGTCAACTCTAAAAAAATCTTAATATTTGATATTGCTAAAAGCTCCTCTTGCAGCGACTGATTAGCTTGATTTGGTAGAAAAAATAGAAATTGCATCATCTGTGTTTTTCTGCTCTCAGAAGAAGAAAGTAGAGAAAGTTTGAGACAAAGCAGAGAGACAGTCAGAGCTGAAAGAGTTTGGAAAACTGGAGGGAAGGAATTTGTTCTCTCTCCTTCTCTGCCCCACCAGCCTGCTCACCACAACAATCTATTTTAAAACTTTCATAAACAGAACAAATAGGATTAGCCATTACCATGTCAGCTTAAGTGATAACATAAATTTATGTCACAGAACATCTGCCACTAAATCACTGTTTATAAATGTCAGATCTCATTTATTATTAAAAATGCCCCCACCAAAACAAATGCTTTAAAGGCTCCTCATTATTCCATGAGAAGTGAGTGAAGGTGGAGCTTCTCTTTCCAATCTCTTTAGAGAGTAACTCCTATTATAAACCTCAGTCAAGAATTTCATTCAGTTTAATTCACAAATATGTCAGCATTGCCTGAGTTACTCCATCCCACTGTGCAGTCCAGAAATTCCAGCATATTTTCCCCATTGATTTTCCTCATCAATCCCCATTGATTTCGCATGAAAGAATATGGTGCAGCTCAGAAAACTTGCTTTTACCTTCCTTTTCTTCAACGAGTAGATCAAGGTTTTATATTCTGGTATCAGCAATAAAATAGCTAAAATTTACTTTAAAAATAATTTATAAAGAGTGCTCCTTATACACAGAAAGTATAAAATTTGAAAATTCAGTTCTGTGTTTATAGTGCTGTGTTTGACTGAGAGGCCAAGTGGGACAATCTTTTTGCTTTTGCATTTTTTAATTTAATTTGCTTTGTCCATCTTCCCCTCTTTGTGTCAGCTGCTTTAATAACTCTTAAGTCAGGTGCCCAGGGATCAAATTACCAAATCGTGGAATTATTTCTGAATATGCAATCTCTATCCTCTCAGGTACAAGTGAAAATCTGCTTGCAAAAGCCACTCATCTGTATCATTGCAAATTGACCTCTCCAGTCTGCCCTTTCAGCCACTCTGCAGGCATGAACAAATCCAGAATATCATCAGGCTTTTTTTTATAGGAGTTTCTCTTGGCTTGCTTCACTCCCCATAACTAATATTGTTTGAATAACTCGATAACTAAAATTATTTTTATCAAAAACGTATAACTTATAAAAGTATAATGAACATAATATAAGAACTATAATATATAACATTATCATTTTTATAATAGTTATAGAATTATATATAATATATAAAATGATTATAGTATAGTTATTATATATTATAATATTATATTATATATATTATATTATATTATAATATATATAATATATTATATATAATATACTATATATAATATATATTATAATATATAATAACTATACCATAATATAATAACTATAATAACTAACATTCTATTCTATATATTATATTATATTATATTATATTATATTATATTATATTATATTATATTATATTATAGTATATTATAGTATATTATAGTATATTATAGTATATTATAGTATATTATCGTATATTATCATATATTATCGTATATTATAGTATATTATCGTATATTATCGTATATTATAGTATATATTATAATATTATAGTATATATTATAATATAATATGATAATATAACTATAGTATAACTATAATTTACTTTTATAAATAAAAATATTTTTAGAAACAAAGAGCTGAAACATCTGGAAAATCCACACAGCTTGCTGCCTCAGTGCCCTCAAACAGGTTCCAGGCAGACAGAACCTGCCCCCCTAAGGGAGACACACAATAAAACAGGAGTGGGGAGCTCATCCTGGTGGGGATCTCTCCCAGATTCCCAAGTTTTAAATCCCTCAGAGGTGTTTAAAGCCCTCAGAGGAGGCTCTGAGGCTCCCAGCTGTGATTCATGGCGCTCTCACTGGGCTGGCACTTCAGGGTGCTACAGAGCCCTGCCCAGCCTTTACATTCCCCCGCCTACGTGCAAGCTAATTTGATTAAAGGTGGAAGATCAATCAAACTCTATTGCCTCAGAAAGATTAATTACCTCGGCACTTTCTGACTTAATTATTAGTGCTCAGCCATGGGGTTAGAAAAGCCCAATGCAGCAGGAGTTAAGGGGCCCAATGGGCAGATGTGGGAGACTGGGACGTGTTTTAGCCTGAGATTTGTTATCTTTAACTAATGACAGCTTCTTTCTTTTTTATTCAAGCTAGGCCTAAGTGTGTTTATAACTCAGCAGCAACCAAACTAAAATATTGCATCTCAACCTTTCTGGGGAAATAAAAAGTACAGAAGATGGGAAGGAAAAAAACCTGAAAGCATAGTTAAAAAATTCTATCTGTTTGCAGTCCAGTTTTTGGACAGGGAACAAGAAACTTCAGACTTTGTAGATTTACTTTTTCTTATGCCCCAGCATGAGGTCTGAAATCCAGCTGCCAGAGCATCTTATTGATGATGTTTAAAGAGTATATTTCAGCAACTGCAGAGTTTCTGATTATCAGACCAGTCAGCATGGCAGAGAACTCGGGCGTTTTTCCCAGGGACAATGAGCTCCCTGTCTGCAGCCCTGTGCTGACCCTTTCTTCTCCAGCAGGCAGAGGCACAGGATCCCTCCCCAGGCTGTCCCTGAGCTGCTGGCAGGGCTGGGGACAGCAGGGACAGCTCCTGTCACACCATGGCTGGTGGTGGCACGGTGACACTGCCAGCCTGGTGGTGACCAGCCCTGTGTCCAGCTGGGGTCAGTGGTGACATGGTCACAGTCCCAGCCTGGTGGTGACCAGCCCTGTGTCCAGCTGGGGCCAATGGTGACATGGTCACCGTCCCAGCCTGGTGGTGACCAGCTCTGTGTCCAGCTGCAGCCAGTGGTGACATGGTGACACTCCCAGCCTGGTGGTGACCAGCTCTGTGTCCAGCTGGGGTCAGTGGTGGCATGGTCACCGTCCCAGCCTGGTGGTGACCAGCTCTGTGTCCAGCTGGAGCCCAGAGTAAACTGAGGCTCAGCAAACACTGAATTTCACCCCTGGATTTCACATCCCCAGCCTTGAAGAGTCACCTCCGGTGTGACACGCTGGGTTTGCTGCTCTCACAGAGAGAGAATTAATTTGCCCTCTCTCTCTCTCACAAGTTTATCCAGCTCCTGTTTACAGCCAGGTTGAATTCTCATGCCCTGCTTCTGTATTTCCTCACTGGTCTCATCTGCAGCCCCAAATTTCCAGCCTTGTTTGGTTCACAGGCAGCACCAGCCCATTCCCTGGGACCAGCCCAGTGCTGCATTTTGGTTTCCCCTCCCTGCTGTGGTGTGAGAGCAGCCCCAGGCTCCAGGCAGCCTTTACCTTGCAGTCTGAACGAGCCAATATTAATTCCTTTCTCTGTATATGGGCATCCCATTCCCCTGTTATTAATAATATTTCTTCATGCCTGTTTCTCATGAGAATTCACCTCTCTTTAACGTGGGAAGCCAGCCCTATTCATAACAGGCCTGTTATGGTGTCAGCCACCTCCTGGGATTTTATTCTTTTCTTGTTTTTTTCCCTCTGCTAGGAGTAACCCAAGATTTCTTCACAGTCACATTAGGTATTGGTGATTTATAGTTTATCTTTGTAATACTCAGTTGGTTTTTTTTCTTTATGCCATTTTCAGCTGGTGATTTATATACTAGTTACATACAGCAGCTCCTATGAGAATGACTCTCAACTATTACATTTCATCCCACTGCTATTACTTCAAATCCTTAGCAAAATCCAATTCTTGTGTCATGCACACCTCCTCCCCTATTGTCAGTGATGCTTGGCTTTGAGCTACTGGAATATTTCATTGACACATTCCTCCTTTTTAATGCCAAACTCCTTAATGAAGATAATTGTGGAGATTTCTCCATTCTTGTATTATTCTACATCTTTTCGTTCTTAATTATTAATGCTCCACCCTATGTCATAATAACAGTTATTAGCCCTTAAATATATATATAGATTAGCTGTACATGTATTCCCCAGTGTTGAAAATACATATCATGGAAGTGAGATAACGGAGCTAATCTCATCCTACTCTAGGGAATCCCATGACACCATTTATTGCATTATAATTTTACATATATCACTTTCTTCTTTGTAAATGCTTTCCAGTAGTGGATCTTGACCAGAGATTTATTTTTTCTTGACACTTTGTGTGTCAGAATTACAGAAAAATAAGGAAAACACTATCAGTTTTGATATGCTGGGAGGAGGATTATCTCCTCTCCTCCACACGAATGCACTGAACCTGCTCTGACTTTTAGTGCCATTATCATCATTCTCCATCAGCCTGCCTTTGTGCTCATCAACATCATCCTTATCAAATATTAAGTCAAGGTGAAAGTGTTCTTTTAATTTTGAGGAAGAAATATGTGCTGTCTTTAATCATGAGCAGATGTCTTTCTTGCTGCAAGCCTCCCTCTTACGTGGCTAAACTCCACAGATTGCACTCTCAATTCCTCCTGGGACTGATTCTCTGCACTCTGCTGATCACCCAAAGCCAGCAGAGCTTTGCCCCAGCTACTCCTCATTTCCCCATGTGCTGTCCCCAAGCTGTGCCTCGTGGGACAAATGGAACTGGGGAATCCATGGATTTAACATTTACCTTTCCCCTCCCCAGGGGTTGAACCCACAGGCATTCTGTCACCATGACATTTTCTGAAAAATCCTCTTTGCCCAGGATTTTCTTCCGAGAAGCTGAGAGGCCTCAGAAAATAATGAAAACAATAATTATCTCATTGCTTGGGAATGTGGTCTGGAGATTGTTTACCCACAGGTGCATCTTTGATTTGTTCCATGTGAATTGTTTTTAATTAATGACCAATCACAGCCAGCTGTGTCAGACTCTGAGGAGTCAGTCACGAGCTTTCATTATCATTCTTGTCAAGCCTGCTGATGTCTCCTTTCTCTTTCTCTATTATAGTCTTAGTATATAATTTCTTTTAATATAATACAATATCATTATATAATAAATCAGCCTCTGAGAACTTGGAGACAATTCTCATCTCTCACCTCGCCCTGGGGACCTCATAACACCACAGAATTCTTCAATCCAGTTCACCCAAACATCTCTCCAACAGTGTGAAGGTGTGACTGGGAGACAGAAATAATCAGCCACTAAATAACATCTGGCAGCACCAGCTTGGCATGGCCACAAGATTATGGTGTCTCCTGATTCCCCTCTTGCTCTACACTTGCTGATTTTCAATGCAACTTCCTTGGCTTATTAGTCACTAATTCATGCTAAATATTCTTCATGGAGACCCCCTCTCCTTAATACACCAGTTTGCTCCTATTTGAGACCCTGAAATCTCAGTGCGATTTGCATCATTAACTTCAATTTTCAGCTAGCTTTGTTTATACTTCCATTTTCTCCCTCCAAAATGATTGCTATTATTTAATTGCAGATTGCTTTCAGGTTTTCTGGCTTCCCCTGCACACTCCCTGTCCCCAAGCTGCAATCATTCCTCCTGCCTCTGCCCAATTTCTTGGCTGAACTAGTCATATTCTAGTTTTCCTCCAAACAAAAAGTAGAATGATTTTATTGTCTAGAGGAAGGAAAACGGATTCGATAAGGCCATAAAAACAGGTGAAGCATGAAAATTTGTCATTAATATCTTACACATGTATTAAATAACCCAACAGAACTGAGGTTTACGTGTACCTTTCAACCCCTTTGATCAACATCACTGCTTACAGCCACTGGGAGAGAATTTACCAGGGAAGTCCAGACACAGAGAATTTGCTGGTCTTTGTCTATGCTTGAAGTGTTTTGTATTTAAACAGAGGAGAAAAATATGGTTTGGGTAAAATCCTTAGCATAGGGAGTTATTGGACCATCATTATTTGAGCAACTTATGAGGAGAAAATATCTGAATACCACGTACAAGAGTGCTGTTACTTAAGGATAAGGTTCTCTACAAACCTACATCCTTTTTTATTTTGCTATTTACTTAGTGTGACAGTTTATTGGCATCTCTTCCTTGTGATGCATCTACCACGTTGAACTTTACGTTTTTCTAAGGAGGGAACTAAAGTAGGAGAAGACAAATCATTTTAAATAGCCTATTTCTAATTTTAATTAGCACAGTCAATTAATTTTAAAGGTTTACGTATAAATTTCTCACAGTTTTCTAACCACTATAAACTTACAGTTATTTTTTCCCCTCCTTGCTTCAGACCTGTATTGGATGTGAATTTGTAAAGCTTCCTCTCACCAATATTTCTCAGGGTGCTTTTTTTCTTTATTTTATTTTGTTATGCTCATCTTTCCCAGTGTTTTGCAATAAATGCTTAGTTATTGCTGATAAATGGAAAGCTTCCAAATGCAACAATTTCCAGTATTAGAGAAACAAATAGCACTGAAGGACTGCAGTCAGGCAAAGCAAGAGGAAGAAAACACTTTTGAACATGGCCATGAGTGATGCCACAGCTGCCACCAGCTTTCATGGTTGGTTCTGGACATTCCTGACATCATTTCATCCCAAATTTCTCAACCTTGGCAGGCAAAGTTGAACTAAATCCCCTCCAGGTGACAAATCAGACACTGTTTCAGATTAAGAGAGGTCAGATACTAAAGATGTTGGGATGCAATGAGGGCCATGCTTGTTCTGCTGTATGAACTCAGATTACCTGACTGGATTTTCCGGTCTCTATTCACATTGTAGTCCATGAAGGAAGACAAGAAATGCTTTGACTGCATCAAGCCAAATTAGAATAAAGAAAAAAACACCAACCAAAAATCCAGCAGAAGATTGTAGAGGAAACCATCAATTCAGAGGTATTTTTACTGTTTCACTGTTGGCTAAATGTGTCCTGCATGCACAAATGAACTTCATGAACCTCAGGCTCATCAGATATTTTGGGTTTCTGTCATCTGCACCAAGTCACTTTGCAGCAGCACACTGGACACAAATATCCTGTGGGTCTTCCCATTTTTTCTCGTTTTTTGTTCTTGCCACTAGATGCTGCAATTAATATAATATATATTTATATATAAATATATATTCATTTTAATTTCTATTTATTTTTATTTCTATTTCTATTTCTATTTATTTTTATATTTATATATATTTATATTATATATAACATATATAACATATTATAAACATATAATATATAAAACTAATATATAATATGTAATATATAATATATAATATATAATATATAAATATATAATACATAAAATATATAATATAATAAATCACAAAAAAGGACCACAAAAGAAGCTTTCCCTGCTGTTACCATTGTGCTACTTCAATTAAACTGTTTCAATAAGACACAAGTTGGAAGGGAAGAAAAATCTTCACATAAAATAAGCTCCAATTAAACTGTGACTTCAGGTTTAACACTGAACTGTCAGGTAATTAGACAGGTGATTAAACTTCCTTCAACTTCACACTTGGAAAGACATCTGATGCCTGCTTAGCCTGCTCACAGGGATGGGTGTCAGTGACATTCACATGGCAAAGCTGAGTTACTTGTAGAGCCACATTCTACAAGAGTCATGTTGCATATTTCTTCTGAAATTATAAAAAAAAATAACAACAACCTGGGCACAAAAAGCACTGGCAAATCCCAAACCTGAGCCTCTTTGTAAATAGCACATGCCTGTTCTGGAACTCCTCTACACCAGCTCCTGTCCCATGCTCTCTGCAGGAAAGGCCCTGGACACTGATTTCATCTCATCATTCTCGCTCCAGTAAAATATAAATATCAGTTACAAGCAAAAAAAAAAAAAAAAGAACTGGAAATAAAGTTCAGACCATGAATATGCAAAGCAAAAGCAGCAAATGATATACAACTTGATATTTTCATTCCTTGGGGATATATGTGTAGCCCTTTAGAGCTCAACTCTGTGAAAAACCCAGTTTTGCTGCCTAGAATATTGTTAAGGGTATATTATTTATGCATCACATGCATAAACATAAAAGCAAATAATGATTGTTTCCAACACAAGATCAAAAAAGCTGATAGCTCTTGTCAGCTGTCTATCAACTTGGAAAACACAATATTCTGCCATTAATTCAGTAAACATATCACCTTACAAATTTTAAAGTTAAACTTAGGTAATAGTTTACAAATTAAAGAAAAAGAGGAGACACCTCATGTGTGCAAAAAGCCCCTGAGGCTCCAGTCCTGGGCAGCAAAGGCAAAGGCAGAGGTGATTTCCAAGAGCCAGGCTGAATGTGGCACAGCCAGCTCAGAGTGGCAGGGAATGCTCTCTGCTGGATGCTGGATTTGCCACTGCAGAGTGTAACTGCCTTCCACAGCCATTTCAAGTGCACAGCACTCACTAATTCATTCCTCCTGATACACTACAGCAGCTGAAATCCACCTTTTGGGCCAAGTTTTGCCCAGAACAGATGTATTTTCAAATCACTTATTAAGCCGCTAACAAGGCCTTGGAGGCTTGGAGACATTCAGGTGTCTCTTTATCAATGGCACGGTTCAATTTAATCCAGATAAGGAGCCTCTGGACAATTAACAGCTGACTAAAGTTCAGTGGAGTCGCCAACTGGCTATCACAGCTCAGCACAGCACAGAGAGCAGAGCCAGGGCCCACAGCTCCTGCTCCTGTTGATTTTCCTGTTTCTGACAGCACAAAGAGGCAGTGGCAATGGCAGAACATGACAAACTCTTCTGAGATTATTACTACACACCATTGCTGCTTTCAGAGGGCAAATCAAGAAACCCTTATTTCTGGGTATTGCAGTCTTTTCACAGAGCTGCTCATCACCCATGAGTTAAACTACAGCACACAGCAGTGTCGGAGAGGGAAACGTTAAAAAATGTGAATTCCCTCGGCGCAGTATTTATGACCATTAGGGCAGCAGCGTTAACCTCCTCAGAAAGCTGCTCTGTGCCCGGCACACCAGCTCCATAAAAACACCAACCCATCCATAAACCCTTAACAGCTCCAAGTGTTTTATCCCCAACAGCCAGCCCGACCTCCCACTTCCAGAAGCAGAAGTGAGCGGTTAGCGCTTCTACAGCCGCGCTAAAACCAACGCTCACTTTTAATAATTACCCACAGGAGCAAAAAACCCTGTGACTGATTGATTGATTGGTTGATTGATTGATTGACTGATTGTGTTAGCATTCAAAAACACATAATCACATAAGTGATTATGTGCAGATGCTTTTTATTAAGAGCTCTGGGAATCAGGGGTACTTTCCACCCAAATCTGACTCCGACCATACATTCGAGATGATCGTGTTTTTATATTCTATCGTTATGTAACTTTCATGTTAATTATTAAACTTATATTGTTCTACTGTATGCATAGATCTCAGCCAAACATAACCCCCCTTAAATTTCCAACATAGTTTCTCATTATTCTTCTTATGATTATATAACAATTATATTAATTACTAAACAATCATCACATCTAACAAACATATCATTTATCACACTGCTTACGCGGGTGCAGCGATCCGAGAAAACACAAAGCCCAACATTTTCAGGGTCTACCTTTAACATTTCCCAGGGCCCCGTTATCAGTTGCAACGATGGCTGGGGTGAGCAGAGCTCGGCACTTACTGGACTCGGGGTCGGAGTTGCCGTCTCCCTCGGTGCGGCTGTTGGGCGACGCCTGCTCGTAGAACTCGTCCTGGGGGAAGCCCAGGGGCAGCGGGTGGGACGCGCTGGCCCCGCTCGAGGGCTCGTGGTCTCCGAGCCCGCTGTCACTGCAGCTCTCCTGGGAGCCGTCGGGCAGGTGGAAGGTGACGCGGCGCTGGGGCTGCAAGGAAGGAACAGAACGACAAACGGTTTCCACCACGGTCTGTCACTACGGGACACGAAAGAACACCGCCGTTCTCAAGGTGAAGACAAAAGGGAAGTTTGTTTTCTGACTCCAACATTTATAGGTTTCCAAAAGTGATAGCAGATTGGAGGGTGACAGTGCCACCTCTCCAATGACACTGGTCAAACCAACAGTCTATCAACGTTCTCCTCCTCCATAAAGGACTGCAAAACAATGAGTTATTTACAAAAAGTGTGTGAAAAAGCTCACGACAAGAATGTCAACATCAGGAGGCTTAGGAAATCTTAAAAACCCAGGGTGACAACGGTCATAGCTCAAGGCGGCCAGTTTAGGCAATGTGTTGTTTTGGTTATCTGCCGGGGATGCGTTGCCCAGACTCGTGCACAATTTCAGCTTTCATGAGCTGCTTTCAAACCCGCTGCATCTGACAGCGCTGCTTGCTGCTGGTTTTTAAAAATGTAAGCCCTGATGCAAAATGAAAGACACTTCAAACTAAAGAGATTCTGTCAGACTTCACAAGTCTTTGGATACCTTTTGAATATTGACTTGGAGATTTCAATCACTTTTTGAGGCTCAATTTATTTCACCGCTGAGTTTTCTAGTTTTCAAAAAACATTTTCTTTCCCATTAAAAGCTGTTCCACACTTTTGGGCCTAAAAAATGTGACACATTTATAATGCTGTTGGATTCTTCTGAGGCAGAGAAAGAACAAACAACAACAAGTCTTCTGTATTGAAAACAATTTCAATGGATTTTGCACAGGCGTTAAGCTAATGAATGAAAGGCAGATTCCCCTGCTCTCCTTCAGATATTTCATTACAACTCCTTTGATTTTTGTTGTACCACAGACCTGTAACCAAAATGTAAAAGGCTGGAAGCTGGGAACCAGAGAGCTGAGGATGGAAAGCATCTCAGCCCCGACGTGGAAGGAAGGGCCAGATGAAACAAAGAACAAGACACAGGACAGAGTTTTCATTGCCTAAGTGACCCTGAATGATTTAGGAACTGAACAACTGAAATGTAAATCTCTCCCAGCATAAAAAGAAAATATGAACAAAAAAGAAGCAGCTCTCCTGCTCATTTTGATGTGTCTGATATCCATGTTTTGCAAACTTGAAACAGGAAGATTCAAAAAACCCCAGAAAACAAACTGTTCCAAATATTCTTAGGTTTCTGTTAAAATTCAAAATTCCATTTGAATTTCTGTTAAAAGTCAAAATTCCATTTGAAAGGCAACGCAAAACTTTCTGGATGCAGAACTGCTGGGATTAGCAAAATTGAAGACAAGACTTTTGACGCAATTATGCAAAAAAAGTATATAGTGTTTGTAACAGAGCAGATGTTGCCTGGGGTCCCTAGATATTTGGTTCCTATAGGGTGGCGGTGTTGAAGGCACTCAATTACACTGAGTTTTTGCTAATTACATTGAGTTTTCAGCTCCTCCACTTCTGCAAGCCTCTTTTTGTCACAGTGACATTGTTCCACATGCCCGCAGACAGCTGCTGTGCAGCGTGTGCAGCCAGGAACCCGCAGCACCCACCTCAGCTGTGCCATCCCTGACAGATGAGAGTGACAGCCCTTCCTAGCAGCCACCAGCGAGGCACTCGGGGCTTTCCCAGAAAACCTGTCTGGGTGCCTCACCACCGCTAATGGAGAGCTCCTCTTCTGATGTGGAGCCTGCCTCTTTCTTGTTGCAAAATACATCACTCCTTCAGTCCCATCCATCACAGTCTGCTTATTCCCACTCATCTTCCTGGCATTTGGCACTTTGTTCTGCTTCAGAATAAACAGACCTTATTATTTCAATCTGTCAGGTGCTCCTGCTCTCTCTGGCTGTTTTCTCCATGCAGGAGCTTGCTCACAGCTCTGTGCTCTGCCCGAAACCCTGCACCCAGCCCAGCCAAGGTCCTGACAGCCCTGAGCAGGATCATTTCACACCTCCTGCCATGGCAGCACAGCACATTTGTGTCCTTGCCAACCATCATCATGCCCAGGTCCCATTTATTGATCCTCTCCTCCTTTTTGGTTATTGCCATCGATTGCTGCAGCCCGAGAGTGGCACTCTGCATTCATTGTTCTGCCATTCCCTTCTTCCGGATGATTTCATCCCTTGCCTTCCAGTCCTGCTTTCCTGTTTATCAAATTTGCAGATTTCAGACTCTCCCTCATTTGGCAGATCTTTGGGAAACATTGGAACAGATCAAGCCAAGGCACTGCAGCTGAGCTCTGAAGAGCTGAACACAGAACGGATCCCAGTTCCATGGGGTGGAAATGGGAGAAGAAAATCCCTCTGTGGATGCTGGGACAGCCTGGCAGCCAGCTGGGAAAGATTCAGGTGGTGAAAGGGGAACATCTGACACCCCCAAGTGCCCCCATTGCACTTTTGGGGCCCCCGGAATTGCTCACACAGAATTGCTCACCCAGGATTGCTGGGTGTGAAAATGCATGGAGTGTCTCTGCACAGCCCCAAAACCAGAGAAATTCCTGATGTGTCCTACTGCACTGCACTCCAGCTGCCTCTCAGAGCCCCATCCACACCAGCAGGGTCAATCAGTGCTCTCCCCAAAGCCCAAAGAAGCGAAGTTTTGTTGAGCTGATCCAGTGAAATCATTCCTGCAATGTTCCTCATTCACTCCCTGCACTCAAAACTGCACCCAGCCTGCACAGATGTACAGCTGTGGCACGTGGAAAGGGAAAATGCTATTTTTTTTCATCTGAAATGAGTTTGGTATTCGCAGTATGAAAAAAAATCCACCTCCACTGCATGAGCTGTTTGTAAAAGCTGTATTTTGTGAGGTTTGCACTGCCTTTGTGTTGTGTTATATCCTCTCCTCTCCAAGCTACCACTGAATTTTAAGTACTCTTAAAACATTTTTAGCCCAAGTTTTAACATTAGCCACCAATGCTAGTTTTTGAAAATGACTGGGAACAAAATAGTCGTTGCTCTGTACAATTGATTATTGCTTTGTGCATCTGGGGTTCACTGAGTGTATATAAAAGAACATTTATTTTCAGGGTTCATTGTCAAAATACAGCTGAAGCTTTAAACCAGCTGACAGTAGAGGAGACCAGAAAGTCATCAATGCTTTTTTAACAGCCTAGTCCAGTCAGAAAAAAAAAATCCCATACCCCAAAGCAAAATTAAAAATGTTTCTAACTAACCCTCACATTCAGTTAAAAATGGTAAATATTCAGCTGCATAAATTGAGATGATATTCGTGAGAAGGATCAGACCCATATGATTCAAAATCAACTGGCATCAGCTAAAGGCTCCTGATTTTAAATTTGATTGTGTCCCTGAGAGTGTCACACCTGATAACACTGATGACAGAGCACTTCCAGAAAAATTCATCAAGATGAAAATAAACCCATTCATTCCTCCACATGGCAGTGCTGCCATTTCCTTAATTCATGCAGGCATCAGACAACGATCTGGAACAAGTAATTCTTAATAAAATTTTGCCAAAAGCCGGGACTTATCTTCTGTCACAATTATTTTGGAAATTTCCTCCTTGAGGCATTTAAATTTCAATTTATAAGATTACAAAATATCCTCAGTCTCCAGCTGCTTTTCTATTTATCTCCGAAGGGAGCCAGCACCAATAGTAATGGAATAACAAGGATTATGGCTTGTTTTATTTATCTGGATGACAGTTGGTAGACTTTTTCAAAAAGAGAGAAATGCAAGCAAACCTATTATGTATTCTTGGAGGATTCTGATGTAGGAACTTGTAATACAGACAATTAAACTGATAGGGGACAATGAAGTGAAAATTTAAGGAAAAAAACGTGCAGCAGTTTAGAGTTTCTCTGCCACATTTAAAAATATTAAATTACTCTTTATTGGCATGAGAAAAGCATTTTGCTTGCAGAGATGTCACAGACCAGACGCAAATGCTGTCAGAGGTCTCAGATGGCATTCACTGCCTTTGGTAAAAGCTGAGTGTGTCTGGAGGGATCAAATTATCTCAGAAAACCGCAAACCTTTTACTCTCATTATTGAAATTTATATGAAGACTGATCACAGCCCCAAACTATTCTGTGTTCAATCTTTCACTACAATAATTAGACTGTGGCAGTGGGAATAATAAAAGATGAGTCTAAGTAAATAGCTTTGGATACACTGAAGGGATGATTTCTGGTATTATACACCAGGGGTTAGCCAATTTATAATCAAAAAGGAAAAAAAAGGTAATAGAAAAAGCAGCAGATATCAACTGAGGAACATTAAACTATTAACCTTATTATCTTCATTCATTGAAGCAAATTAATATCCATTTAAAAGGAGATCATAAAGAAAAAACATTATTTTCTAATTTATGCTGAATTAATTATTTTATTTAGATGATAATTCTGATTTAAAACAGACCTTATTTAGGAGATGCTGGGAGACAGTACAAAAGAACAGGACTACTTCAGCACCTCTCTCCACTATTAGCAGCCAGTAAATAAAGGAGTAGTCAAATAAATTTTTAATTTTCTCAGTCTCTTGTTTACTTCAAACGTTAGGAGGGCATGAAATATCTTAAATAACCAGAAAACAACTATCTTCAAGTGCAAGCAGAAAAGAAGATCCCTAATCAAACTACAATTTCCAGCTCCTATCTTTTTATCCTCAACTATCACCTTTTGTTCCAAAACAGCAATTTTTGTCGCAGAGGCTTTCATTGAGACAAACAGGACCCAGCAACTATCAGTGCAGAATTCTCAGAATAACATTAAAACAAACAGCCTGAGAGGATCCAACCATAACCCCAGTGGGAAATATGTCTTTGTGTTGAAACTCTACAGAGACAAACCAGTATTTTCATTTTTCCTTTCCCCATATAGAGTAGAGCACAACAAATACAGCTCAAAGAGTTTCTCTAAACTCTTTCACGAGTCTGTATTTCCCACAAGTTTTGCAGCCTGGCACATTAAATCTAAGATCTTATTGCATTATTTTGATGGCTTTGTCATAGGCAAAGTATGTAACACAGATCATTATAATTTTTCACTCAAATTAAACTTCCCCATTTTCGCCAGCAGGGATCTGCATTTCTCTTGGATATCTACAAAGATGCCAAATTGCTCACCACTATCACACACAGATAGAAACACTTCATTAACAGCATATCACTGTTGCATTCACCTCTTCTAATTTAGCACTGATCTTTTATGAGTTATTTAGTGGCTCCTGCAGTGATCTTGAATAGGAGTGGGCTTGGGTTTTGGGTTTGAGTTTGGGTTTTGGGTTTGGGGTTTTGTTTGGTTGGGGTTTTTTCAAAAAGAAAAATGAAGGGTTCCGCTTTTGGGGGAAGGAAAGAAGAATTGTGCAAAGTGACAATCCCCAGCTGATTTCAGAAGTCCAAACCTAGAGGGCATTAAAATCAGGTTTTCCCTACCTCACATAAAAAACACCACCCCCAGCTACTGCCAACACCAATAACCTGAATTATCATCTCACACAGGTGAACAAGGCCTTCTTTTCATTAACCAAGTTCAGGTGTTCCAGCCACTGCCCCAAATTTATTGCTTGCTCCCCTTTCTGCTCCTGATTGTCTACTTGTTTGTCAAATCAAACAGACCTGCTGTTTTCCCAATTTACCCTTTGAATTTTGGCAAGACTTTGCATTTTCAGCCCTTTAAAACTTCCAAAAGAAATCCAAGAGAATCCTTTTGACCTACTTGTTAGAAAGTTTGCTAGTCCTCCTAATTTAATCTCATTAACATTAGCGACTGGTATCTTACACCCTCACTAATTACTAAGGGAAAGTAGAGTATTTGGATGCCTTCTCAAGAAGAGGAATATTTGATAAATAATTTTGGTTTTTTCCTCACTGTGATTAAAAATCTAACTATTCCACAGTAGTATAAGAGAAGTAAATAGTTTTAGGCTTTCATTTTTATTGATTTAAATAACCCCTCCCACTTTGTTCATTTATTTAGATGCAGGAAGCACAACCTATTAATTTCAAAAGGGCAAATAAAAGCTGGGTTGGCTGCCCAGACAAATAGAAATTCAACGTGGGTGATTCTCCCGGGCAGATTTGTACATTTTCAATGGAAGAATTACTCCCTCCACAGAAAACCAGCAGCACAGATGGTGCCCCAACACCTGCTCCAATGGAAACGACTTCAAATTGTCAGGCCCCAGGGCTGGGTTCTCTCACACAAAGCATTCTCTCAAGTGATGGGGAATGATCTTGCAGGGCTATCTCGTACCCCCAGCGCTCACCCACTCACGGCTGCCTTCCAGCAGTGACACCCTCAGGTCCCTGCGGGCTCCTCTCGCAGGCAGCCGGAGCTGCGCCGAGCTGATAAGGGAAATGTCAGATACTGCAGCTCCTGGCCACGGCAGGGGAGCTCTGCCAAACCCTTCCCATGCAGGCAGGGAGAGGAAAGGGGTTTGTAACCAACACTCGGCCTCAAGAAGCAAATTTTCCATTTTTTGCTGAAGGGGCCAAACCAACAGTGCCATCGTCCTCTCGCAGCGCTGAGGTCGTGGAACGAACCCATTCCCCAAATCATTGCTGAACAAACCCATTATGGACCTGGAGCTTCACAAATTTCTGATTAACGACTTCAAAGGGTATTTATTTCCAGACACTAATCCTCCTTGTACCAGAGTATCTCTCATAAGACTTTCCCCAGCAACATTTAGCAATTAAATTGTATTTTCTGGGCTTCTTGAAATAACAACAAAGACGTGAAACAAAAAGCAAATAAAACTGGAAATAACATTTAAAGCATGTCAAACATTTTATTTAGCTTTTGAAAGGCAGTTATTGTATGCTAGATGTCAAAATGATAGCTGAAAGCATGCTTTTTAAACTTTAATTCATCTAAGCCTTCAATTTGATGTGTGATTAAATTAAAATTACACATGAAAGTTGCACTATGGCTGTGCTGTTGCTAAGTTTGAAAAAGAGGAAAATACCAATTCTGATTTTTTTCTTTAATACATTTCTTCAATTTCCATCATCTTTGGTGTTATCATCTTGAATGCTTGATATCTGATAGGCAAAACCATTTTACAGTTAAAACAACACCATAATAAACAATAATACAGAAGCATTTCAGCAATATTTGACATCACTCCTGACTGCTGCCCCAACAGCATGAGCCTTTCCAGCAGAAATATTGAATGGGTTTTATCAGAATTGTGAATTCTTTGTGTTAATATTGAAATGGAGGAGAATTTCTACTTTCATAAATGTACATGGGGCTCTAGCTCTAATTTGATTGTGCTAATTATACATTTCAGGTAAATAAATCTCATGTTTCTTCATGAGCAAGGCACGGACTCATGGAACCATAAATGTTCCAGTGAATTACTCACAGGCCTCCAGTGAGGTCCTTTTGTGTCGTAACCAAGGTTAAGCCTTAAATCCAACCCTGAGGAGGTCATTAGGGCTGGAGAGACCTGGCAGAAGCCTCAAGCACCTGATCCTATTTCCCTCTGCCTCTTTTTTTTCCCGTTCAGTTTTTCCTGTAAAGGTCAAATCCTTCTGAAGCAACACTGGCGTGTGCAACCCCAGGAGCTGAACCAGTGCTCGCTTGAAGCAGCCTGGAAATGTGCTTTCATCATTTTGAGGCAGGAAATGGAGCTGTTCTTATTAATGCTTCCCAGAAAAAGGGAATTCTAGCTAATTTTGGTTCTTTGGCTTGCAGGCGTGCCAAAGTCAGAAGCAAAATAAGATTTGTGCAAGGATTGTTCTTAACTTCTCCAGTTGAGCTGCATTTCACCCTATAAAATAAAATAAAATCTTTCCTCCCAGTGTGGATGATTATAAAGCAGTTCATGTAATACAGACCAGCAGTAACTTTATGTTTGATTTGCACTCATGGAGCTGTTGAATTGACCTCATTCTATTGTGGTTAAAAAAACCCCAAACAAACACCAAAAAAGCCAAAAGGAGCCTTTTAAAATGAGTAACAAGGCAGCTCTTTGGCATGTCACTGTCCCACTCCATTTGTCATGACAGCACACCTTTATTATAACAGCATTTTATCTGTTAGAGCAGGAAATCTATAATGTTTGATATCAACTGTTTGATTAGCTGGAATGGGAATTGTTGAGAGATAAAATGCAAGGATAAAATGAATGTATTTCATGCAGCTGTCAACAAAAGCATTGTGCTCTTTCTGGAGAAGAGAAAGAATAGACAAAAAGTTTCCCCTTGCCCCAAATGGACTCTGAGGAAACTCAAGACCTTCTTAGGGAGCAGTGAAAGCATTCTCTATTCTGCTCTCTGTATAAGAGAGTTATCCTTGCAACAAACACCCTTGTGACCTTGAGAAAATATCTTTTAACCACCTTGATTACCCATCCTAAATTTTAAATTCACAGTGTGCTGGCCACCAAGGTCACCTCTCTTACTCAGCAATACCTATTTTACCTTTTGGTGAAATGGTTAAGGAAGAAGTAAGCGTTACCAAGAAAACTTGCTGGCATATATAAAATAAAGCTCTAGGCCAAAATTTGCAAGCAGTGAGGCAGTTCATGCTGCATTTGATTTGCACAAAGTGAATTCCAGCATTCTAGGATGGACACTTTTATCAGCAGGACACGTTCTAGTGGACTCCAGTAGATCAGGAAAATTTCTCTGGATCAAGAAAGCTTCCACTAAAAGTTTTGTCCTGAAATTCCCTTTCCAATTGCAATTATCTTACGATTTTGCTCTCAATAAGAGAAGTCATTCCACTTACTGAAATAAAGGAATTTTTCACTGGTACACTTTGCATTCTATCAATCTTCTCTTATGGTAAATAGGAAAGATTCTGAGTGATAAATGCTATGGTGAACAATACTTTGGTTTTGTTTTAAACATCTGAAAGATGTATTTGTCTCTCCAAGCTGTTTTAAGAAAAAGGGTTGTGTTTTATTTGATTAAAGTCAGAAATTTCCCATTTGCATCACTATTTTCACAGCTTATATTATCAGGATGATAATGAATAAGATTTAGCTGTTATTTACGGTAGCATACATGAAATATTCAACGTTACTAGAGTCTAACTACATGCTAATAATGCATTCTTAAATGGATGTCTGAAATATCTATTTGCAAATGGGAAGAATTTTGCAAATTCAAGTGCTGCATTGTATCCCTGAGCTCATCCCTCGCTCCTCCAGAGCGGTGTCTCTGCAATTGCCCTTTCAGATAATCAGAATATATAACTGCCTTTCACAATTCACCACTTGTGTCATTTCAGCAAAGCAAAATATAAAGCCATTAGCCTTCCCTTGTTCCTTAAATCTTCCCAGCTTATTTCCATATTCAGTGCGGCCATTCCTCAGCGCTGCTGGGATTGCTCACTCATCTCGGAGCAAAACACAGCGGCACAAATTGCTGAGGAGATGCAGCACACGGTAGCTCGCAGGAAGGAACGATGCAGTTCTGGGTGAGGGACAGGGAGAGGATCCAGCTGAAGGCTGGGGAAGGTTTTTTGTGCTCACAGCCAGCCCAGAGCTGCTGTTTGAGCTGGGCAGGGACAGCTGTCCTTGTCCCATGTCACCTTGTCCCATGTCACCTTGTCCCATGTCACCACCCAGACGCGAGGCTCGCGCTCTGCAGCCCCACTGAGAGCTCAGCACTGAGCAAGGCCAGCTCTGGACTGGGCTCTGTCGCTTCTGCCACCAGGACCTGGCACCTGGGCAGCTCCCCTGGCAAACAGGGCAAGGAACAGGAACCAAAAATCCTGGAAGAATTTGGTAACTGCAGCAGCCAAGAGAAAGGTGATAATGCAAAAATACACAAAGCACCAAGAGGAGGTAGGAGAGAAGTCCTAAAAGTGAGGATTGGGCATCTCTGGAAGCAGCTCCTCCCCATGGGGCTGCTGACTGCACAGCCCAGACACCCGAGCCCCTGGCACAGAGGATCTGCTTAAAACCAGCTTGGTCCCAAGACATTTACTGCATACACCCCAAAAGTGCACTGCTGTGTGAGTAGCACAACCCTCAGTCTGAGTCCCTGCACCCTTGGAAAGTTCCCAAGTGCCCCAAAGAGCTGAGGAAGCCCAGGGGCTGGGGAGGGAAGGCCAAGAGCACTGCCAATGATGCTCCTGCAGCTCCCTGAGTGCTCTCAGAGCCACCCCTGGCTCCTCACCTCACACACACCAGGTTAACACCCCTACAATTGTTACTTCAGGACTATTCAAACTTCATGTACGGCTCGGTTAAATCAGAGGTGAATATTATTCTCCATAAAAACCACATTAAACTTGCAATAAATCTGAAGCACTTTTGCAAGGCTGACACCAAGGTCAGGATCAGGAAAGGCAACTGCTTTCCCTGCTTGATCCAGAAAGGCAGAAATCCCTGTAAATGCAGCCATGGAGGAGCAAATGCAAGGCTTTAGGTGTGCTCTGTGTTCCTACAGCTCAGGGGAAGGCAAATTGCTGTAGATGCTTGAGAACCAGGGAGGATTTTGGAATAAAGGAGTAGAAAAAGGCAATAACATTAATGAGGGCAAAGCTGGCACAAGTCATGTGGGTAACTATGGGCATGGGCACCTTCCTCACACAGCCACAAACCTGCACCCCTGCATCAACTACACTGCCCAAAACCCACGCTGAGTGCCCTGGCTGCTCACCCTGAAATCAGCATCATGCAGAAATCTTCCTGAGTGAAGAACTCCATTTAATTCTACTCTTTAAAATATTTCTTATTTTTGTTGGCATACAGCATCTGGGCTTTGCACACAACAAAATGCACCTCGCACATTTTTCAGGCAAGAATATGTAAATACAAACTTGCAGCATTAAGCTTGTGCTCTTTCTCCTACTGTTTTTAATTAATTTGACCTTTGGGCCTATTTTTGTCAATTCAGAAGGCATATTGCAATCAGAAAAAAAGCTATGGTGCAAATATTCCATTCTGCAAGTCACTTGCTAAACAAGTAAGCAATAGAGGAAAATCTATAGCACACAATTAGCATTATGCTTTCCAATTATTTTCTTTACTTCACAAAACTCATTAATAACTTTTAGTAGGTAAAATTGCAGCTAGGAACCCTCCTACACCTCAAGTGTATTATATTCTACCTTTGCCCAATAGAAATTCTTTTGATGTACTGGAAATCTTATTAATAGATTCACCAGAAAACAAGCATGTAAAGCTGGCAGAGGCAATTGCAAGAGGTAAAATGAATGTAAATGACAGATGAAAGCAAACTTCCACGCCGTTCAGATCAATACAAACAAAAGTGCTGCAGCAGCCACAGCACAGAGATGAAGGGAATTCATCAAACTTGTGTTTCAGATTATTTGTCCTGCTCTAAATGCACCCTCTGTGTTACCCAATTAATACCACATTAAGATTCACTCCCACAGGGGCTTTTTCCTTCTGGTGCTGAAGTTTCTCAGTGCACTCAGATCTGGGGGGAATGTAGAGGCAGCTTCTTGCTCCTAAAGATCGTCATTTGGAAAGTCTGTAATTGCAGCACTCAATAATTTCCCAAATACTTAAGCCAGAATTAATTATCCCTGCTATTATTGCAGGAGTATGGATCTTAGGCTGGGTATGATGAAGGGAATGTGTGATGGAACATTTTATTGTGCTCAGAGCATGCAGTGGGTGTGCAAGGCACTTAAACCATCAGAAGCAACCAGCTCCTCTCCTTCAATTACATCTCGGTGTGATCTGCAGAATCAGCTTTGCTCATTTCATGATCTTTGTTGTTCAATTATCAAACACACTCAGGACCCTTCTTTACACCAGAGACTAACCATAATTTTTTTAAGAATCCTATTTTGTTTAAAATCATACTGGTTCTTAGTGAAAAATTAGAAGAAAGCAATCACTTATTGTTGAACACCCTGTGTTTGAACAGAGTTTGAAATGCATTTTCGTTAGGAGTCAGAAATCAAGGCACGTCATGAACTTCAGCAATTCCCTTTAATGGAGTGAAATTTAGAGTTTTCTGGCAGTTTCATATAACGTTGAGGAATCAAAAATTTTGGTAGTTACTGTTATAGCTAATTGCCCAAGCTTCTTAAAAATGTCCTTATTCAGAAATGGGGGAATGCCAGAGGTGAGCCAGGAAGGGGAGGAAGAGCTGCACAATGGTTAGAGGTGCAGAAATACAAACTGTGATTTATTTTGAGTTCCACAGCAGAGAAGGCACACAACCATGGTATTTGCAATGGGGAAATCAGAACCACAAGGAGATGAAGCTCCAAACTCAGACCCTTGCACAGAACATAAACAAAAGGAACTTTGATCTCTTTGAGCACCCCATCAGCAGAACTGTGCAAAGTTCCTTATCAGTGAAGTACTCTCACACTTTCCAGGTAGGCATTAAGTATTTTCACATCCTGTGGGCTTTGCATTGCAGTAAATTTCATTCTCCCAGCAATACAAATGTACAACAACTGTCCCAGACTGAGAACAGATGTTAGAAATGTGAAAAACAGCCTATAGCATCATAGTATTTTACACATGCACATCATTCTTTACTTGAATGGGCTTTAAAAATATGAACTCCATTTCAGAACAAAATGGAAAAGACAGTTGTTAAAACAACTCACAAAACAACAAACCAAAGCACAAATGGCTATGCCCTCTTGATTCTCACGACTGAGGGTTAGGCTGTGTCACTGGCAAAATCCAAAAGTGAAATCAGGAGTCCTGGGCAGAAGGGACACTCTTTGGCAAGTTGTAATCTCATCTCACATTCTCCATCTAGCATGCTTCCCCAGAGAAAAAGCTGTTCTCTCTCAAGATAGACCAAAGTAAATTATTTACACTTCAATAAACTATCACAGAGTGCCCCAAACTGGGAATGATCACAGAGATAATGCACATAAATACCAGCACATACAACATCACCTAAAACAGGACCAACCCTGAAAGAAAGTGGCTCAATCAAATGTTTTCTGAGTAATTTGGCTGATAGCAGTGAGTATCCAGCGAGGGGTAACAGAGCCCGATTTGATGGGGCCAGATGGATTAAAAACCTCCATGAGAACATCACCCAACACTGAAGCTCTGTGAGCTACGTGATAGAACAATAATGATCTTATCTGCTCCAACCAGACTGAAATCCTGGTGGCTGCAGAAGATGTGTTCTGCAGTGCATTCCATCTGTGAGGAACAGACATCTTCATTAGTGAAAATCTTCAAATCAGAGCTGAGAAACCCGTGGCTAAGGAAGAGATGCCTTGACAAGCAAAGTTCCTGCTGAACTGCTCTGCAGGCCCACGAAGCTGAAGATTGAGCCATAACAATTATCTGCTCTGCCCTGTAAATGTGTCTTTTCCCTGCTCTGCAGCTGCACTGACAGCACTGCTCCCACCAGAGCCTGCCCCTCATTCCACAGGAGCAGCCTGAGCTCTGGGAGAGCCTGAAACCTGTCCTGTCCAACACCTTATCAGCTCTGCCACAGAGTGCAGCACTGTCATTAGAAGCATGGATGCTCCTGTCAGACAATCAATCTCGAATCTGCTCAGACTTTTAAAATGTTCCAAAGCAGCACCACCATTCCCTGGCAGGTGCCTTACCTGCATATGGGAACCTCCTTGCCCCACCTTACCCCACCCCTGCCTCCTCCAAAAAACTTTTGGGTGAAATGAGTGGTAAAAGCCCCAATAAAATCCAAATTCATAATCTAAAAAGGGTAACAGCCTGGAGTTACAAAAAACAGGACTACAGCTTGACTCCCAATAAACTGCCACTGGCAAAACCAGATCAGGGAAAAAGGGGAAATTATTTAAATTTTAAAGTCTCCCTGCACAAAGAAAACATTAGTAGAGAAGCCGTGATTTTCCTATATCAGTCCTGCAATTCAGCATTAACACAACTTGTATCAAATCAGGAAAACAGAGAGCACTCTATAGAGAATGACCAAAGCATTTTCCAAAAGAGCATTCAACAGTTTCCTCAGGAATGCTGTCACAGAAGCTCCATGAAGTTTTGTGACATTAAAAGAATGCTGAAATATTTTACTGCCATTTATTTATTTATAAAACCAGAGCAGCAGGGCTGTGCCCACCCCACATTTTCCCCAGTGATTTCTGCAGTGGCAGAGGCAGAAGGGAGAGGAAATCACCCAGCCTGGGGCAGGGATCTATAGGACAGGCAGGGAAGAGCCTAATGGGGGATCAAACAGAAAATCCCACATTCCCAGCACCAGCCTGGAGGCAATCAAACAGCAACACAGGCAAATCAATGCAAATCCACATCAGCCACCAGGCAGCACATCCTCCTGGAGAGGTTGGCTTTGTCCGAGCCTGCATCCCCGGCAGCTCCAGACACAAACACTCCCTCATGAGCAGCTGAACATTGAAAACAGCAGCCCTGAAGGAGGGAACAGCACATTTATCCCAGCGGATCCTACGTTTAGTTTGAATTACTGCACAGGTAACCAAACATTCTGCCTAATCTTTAACGCCAACCCGTGCAAAGCCATCTCTGAGCCCTTCCCGTCCCACAGCAACAGGCCAAGGGTCCTCGGTGCCTCGTGGATAAGAGGAGGGTGGCAAAGAATTAATTCCCCTCCCAGCGCTTGCAGGAAGCTGCTGTGGAGTCCCCACTGCTGGGGATGATTTTCTCAACAGGCTCCTGAAAACCACATTAGCTCTCACACCAGCCTTTCTTCAATTATGTCATGTTCTTTTTCATCTCGCCACAAGCAGCACATGGATTAACCAAGTTCTTCAGCCACTTTAAAGCCTTTAAAGGACCAAAAGTAATCCCCCCAAGAGAGAAGACTGAACAAAACTAAGCAAAAAAGCCACAAAACAAACAAAGCAAAAAGAAAACTTAAACCAAACTCCTTTTTAATTTGCTTGTTTGTTTGTTCTGAGATAACTTCTGGGAATATTTAGTGATATCATAATTAAGTCCAAAACAGGATGCAGAATAAATCAGGCTAATCCCAGGCAGCTGAAAACATTGTGCCCTCAGACTTTTTACTGTTTTGTTCATCCAAAATAATTATATAATTAGATAGTTTGACTTCTAAAATATTTGAAGAAGACTCTTGATAATACCCATAAAAAAGAACAAGCTAATTTGGTTTTCTCATAGGTTCAGTGAATGAAGAATACTGAAACCTAATGTGATTTTGGACATATTTTCCATTGCAGTTGGTGGAGATCTCGAACATTAATGCAAATCAGCAAACAGATTTTTTTTTTCCTTTTCTTTACATATAAGGGCTATTTGCAAAATGCTGAGCTGATTAAAAGTAACACAATAAAACTGAAAAGATCAAATTCTGCTGTTTAAGCTGAATGATCACCCCCTCCAGGCTGTTCCTGTCCCACAGGACAAGGCAGGGACACCCATGAAGGGACAATGAGCATCAACCTGGTCCCTTTGCCTTCCCTCAGGGAGTGCCCCTGAAATGGGAGACGCAACTGAAATTTCTCCTTGCCAAGGCAGTCCAAGGCAGATCTTCCCCCTCTCGGGTCAGTTCTGAAGCTCAGAAATCCAGCACAGCCCCTGCCACGTGCTGCCCCAGCTCCCACCTGCCCTCCAGGGGAGAGTGTTTGCAGAAAAAGCTGAGAGCAGATCAATGTGGAGAGGGGAGAGAGGGGCAGACAATTAACTCCAGCATGGAAAGTTGTGCAGTCAATGTCCCCTCGGTGCCAGCTCACACCTGACAAAGGGTTCCCACTGAGATGCCCCCACCAAAGGCAGAAAGTTCAATTTTTTGCAGTTTACAGCTTAAAGTGTAATGATTTGTGTCATCTCAGCCGGCTCAAAACTTGAGCCCAACAATCAATGGCAGTTTTCCCATCCAGGAAAATAAAGCAATGGACATCCAGGGCGGTTTGGGGTGGGTGGCTGTTTCTTTGCTTGGTTTGTGGGTTTGTTTTATTGGTTTTTAAAGTTTGTCAGAATGGAAATTCTGGAGGGCACTGAATTTCTAGGGAGCCCCAGGTTCCTTTGTTCACAACACCTGGGTTACACCTGGATGTATTTTTAAGTTGTTCCATCAAAGCCAAGTGTATTCCCTGGATTTTCCCAGGAGCAGAAAGGGGGTGAAAGAAGGTGAGTGCACACCCAGGATGACTGTAGGAACAACTAAACACCCAAACCATGTGTGGGTATTCACCTCTGAGCAATCAGATGATTTTTGTTAAGCAGAAAAAATTTAAAAAAGAGATTTAGACATGATTTTGGTTAAGGAGAAAAATTTTAAAAAAGAGATTTAGACATGAGGGTGTGGCACAACATAACCTCCATTTATACCCATAAACTGTTTATGTTCAACGAGACATTTATCCCCGCTGATTGGGTGACACTGGTCCATGCCTATGAATAAAATATCTGGTAGACATTCTATTTTTTAGATGTATTTCTACTGTGTTTACACTTTTGACATTCCTATATAATTTGCTTGTCAGAACCACAAAGCTCAGAGCAACAAAATCTGCCTGTGTGGAGGGAATTGCTGCAGGTTTTACCATATGAAATGAAAATTTAGGGATTAGTTGTGCAATATCTTCCTGCATTATTATACAAAGTCCTACTTTAAAAAAATTATCATATGGCAAAATTTCTTTATTTCAAAGCTTTTAAGGAAGAAATGAAGGAAAGAATGAGCTGCTTCTTAATACAAAGAGTAGCAAAATAATAATAATAATAAAATAATACTCAGAAGTTGCCCAAAGTAGTTCAGCTGCTTTTCACTCCTCAGCTATGCAAAGGTTGCTCACACTCTGATCCAGTCCCAAAATCAACGTGATGACCAGTATATTGGCCAGCCATGCATCTTAACAAATGAATCTTCATTAAGCAATCTCCTAACCCCTCCAAGAGCTGGTCTGGCACTCACAAGTGCTAACGAGAAGCCAGCAGTAATTCCATAAATAATAATTTGTGACTGAACTGCAACCTCTCCTTTGCATTCATTACTCATTGCAGGCTGTGACTCAAATCAGCCCGCTGTCAGCAGAAGACAACTCATTCCAGGCAGTGTTTAAATAGAAAATTTGCCTTGGTGCAGCCCCAGAAAGCAGACTCCAAAGTTAAGCAGGAACCTTCATGGCCTGACCTGTGGCAAAGCACACGGGTGACAAGCAGGGGACAAAGGCAGCTGGTGTCGCATCTCCAGGAGCACAGAAATAGCACCTGCTGATCCTCAGGAGCTACAGCCAGCTCAATAAGGAAAACAGGAATATTTTAGGGCCAGGCTGGCAGTTTAGCCCCAGAAAGGTCTGTAATTCACTTGGGTCTGAGGCTGCCACCACGGGCCCTGCAGCCACAGCTGGGTTTTGTCTCCTGCTCTGCCCACATGTGCTCCTCGTTATTGCCTCAAATCTTGCTTTTACAGAATCACTGACCCATTCTAGAGAGCTTGGACAAACACATGAAAGCCTACAACTTCTGACAAAAGAAAGGAAAATGCCTCAGAAATATAGGGAGAATTATTATCATTATTATCTTCTCACTTCTCCCTTTTTTTTCTTTCTCCCCCAGTAAAAGCAAATAACCACAATCACAAAACCAAGGGACAACTGGACACAGTGCTCCAGATGTGGCCTCAGCAGGGCAGGGAACAGGGGGAGCATCTCACCCATGAGCTGCTGGCCACCTTCCTCCTCCTCCTCATGCATCCCAGGAGCTCCTCATCCTCCCTGGCCACCCAGGAGAATATTTCCAAAGGTGAAAATCAAACCAGAGAAGCCTGTGGCAGCACACAGTTTATGAAATGGGATACTGTGATTATTTAAATTGTACTTAAAACTATCAAATCAGCATTCCATTTATTTCCTTAGACTTGGGGGGCGAGTCCACTTAGCAGACTCTGGGATATTTAGCCTTTGGCACAGAGGGGAACACTTTCAAGCTTCTGCAGAGATGAATTCTATTATGTAGACACAGTGATCAAATTACATGTTTTGGTGTTGAAGCACATATGAGAGACTGCCCAGAGACTCAGACTCATCAGGGAAACATTCCTGTATTCAATTTGATTAGCAATCAAGGAAGAGACAGAAAAAAATGGGTGCAGAAAATCACCCAGGGGGAGAGAGCACTGCTACACTTAACACCTGGAACTACTCACAAATGCTCATTGCAAATTCCTCAGAGTCCAGACTTCCCTCCTTGTGTGTTCTGTGCTCAACATCATCACCACACACAGGCCTGGGGCCTCTGCCCAAAAATGAACATTTAAGGATGCAGAGAAAGCACAAATACACATAAATTCATCTCTGTGATTCATTAGTAAGAATTAACCATTGTTCTTCAGCATCAGATCTCTCACTGCTGGGCACCTTTCAGGACCCATCCTCTTAAGGAAATTCCACAGGTAAGGAACATGAGCACAGCAAAACTGTAAAAACACCTGAACAGCTGAGAGAGGGGCAGATAAAAGAAAAACTGGCATTTATTAATTTTATCTGCATATAATTGGAATTATAAGTGCAAGCATCATTATAACCAGGCGAATAAAAATTCTTTAGCCCACTAAGACCTCAGTTAGACTAACAAAAATCCTTTGTTTTCACAGCAAGAGGATTTTGACTGCAAAATGCTGGAGGAGTCAAGCAACCACCTCTGTAATTTGGATGCTACAAACCAGCAGTGGCAGTGTACAAGAGCACGTTTGTGGAAGCACTTGGGAGAGATGCTTACTCACTTGAGTGACCTTGAAAACTGTCCCATTAAACCCCTGCCCACACCCTGCCTCAGCTCTCCTTTTAGAAACTGGAACAGAGAAACTAAATTGGGGTAACTGGAAAAGAACAATATTGATCTCATCCCTTACAAAGGTAATTAATGTTGTTCCTCCTTCCTAAATATCTGGGTTTAGTATGTTCCCCAGATTAACTAAATTATGTAATTTAGGATGATTTAGAATGCATTTAGAAATATCTATTTAGCTTCAGAAAGAAAAGAAATTGTCACAGAACGACAAGAGAACTTCAGCATCTCACCACAATGAACACTCCAGAACCATGTAAACACTATTAAAAAAAAAAAAAGGAAAAAAATAATTAGCTCTACTGATGCTCATATAAATGTAATAAAATGTAATAAAATTTAATTAGTACAATAGGACCTTTGCCCCTGGTTAATTGTCCATCTCTCATTCTCAAAGGTGTGTTCCTATCATCTCTCTCAGAAGCACAACTGCTGCCTCAGAGCCAATTCTGCAGCAAATTTGTGTGTTCAGTGCTCAAAGCCCCTCCCAAATTTTCACAAGCAGCAATGAGAGTAAGGGAAGATGAGAGGCAGCCATGTACCCACGATGGAAATAAGATCTGAATTCTTAACAGGTATCTCAAAAGACTGGAAATTTTTCCTTCTCAAACTCCTTATGAATACTAATTTTGATAGCTAATACTCAGAACCTGTAGCAAACAGTTCACTCAAGTTATAATCACCCCTCCAGGTTGCTGCAAACCCAGTGTCTTGAAATCTAGCACCCATCAGAAAAAAATATAATTAGCTGTGATAAAAAGTGAGTTAGGCCCTTAATCAATAGCCTTTCAAGCTGTCAGGACAGACTGCAGCTAAAAGAGGTGGTGAAATTAATGAGCTGGAGAGTTCCACCACCAAAGCATTGCAGGAGCCAAGGGGAACCATCCCAACCTTTGGAATTCCAAGAGGGACCAGAGCAGAGCAATCCTGAGCATCTCCCTTTGTTCCTGCAGCCAGTCCACGGCTGTGGTGCCTGGGGTTTTCATTATTCACCTTCTCCACCGCGGAAAAGAAGTTGAAAACCTACTTGAAAACTTAATTTTCTCTGTGAAGAGCGGCAGTGTTTGCAGAAAAGCAGCAGGAGGGTGCAGGGAGGACGACGGGGTGTCGCAGAAGGACGAGCAGAAATGCGCTGCTCTCCCAGTCAATACCCTCACACCACGTTTGCCACTCCAGCTCAGCAGGGCTCACACCTTCCCTGCAGCACTGAGAAATGGATTGGGATGTGACAGACAACTGTGCATGACACAGCTCCTAACCCTCAGCATGCGCTGATACCCAGCACAAGACAGTTATCTTTGCAAATCCACCGACTTCCTTACAGTGACCGTTTAGAAACAGCATGGAGAGATTATTTCTGAGCAAAAGTAAAAAGAAAACACATGTCACTGGACCTGTCATAGGCTATAATGAAAGGTGATAGAAAGCCGAAAAGCAGAAATATAATTGGACATCCATTCGTGACCTATTATTTCTTTTAACAGCAACACAAACAATGGAGCATCATCAGAGATGGGGCTTTTCTGACATTGTGGCCACTTTCTCAGGACTAACCAGGACAGCTCTCTCCACATGTTCCCCTTTTTTTCCCCACTTTTCACTAATTACCTTTATAAGAGGAAATGAATAGAAACTGAATCCCTGTAAATTTTCCCATAAATAGCAGGACTGAAATACAACAAAAAGGGATAACATCCCATCATGCCAGGACTGCACCCTAATAAGAACCAAATGCCTGGGGGGAAATTCAGTAATACTGTGAATGAAACATCTGCATCTCTTAACATGATATGAACACGAGTCTGTGTAACATCAGATCAAATCAGGATCAGCCTGGGAAGGAGCCACCACTGTGCCATCGCTTCCTTAATTCCTTCACTCAGAGGCAAACCTGAGTGCCAGCATTCTGGACAAGGAATTTCATTTCTCTGTGCGAAGAGAAGTGAGGATTCTGGATGCAAACCTAATTCTGGCATGGGGTCTTTGGCTCTTTGCAGGTAAATTTTCCTGGCAGCACAACACTTGGAGCATTTAGCTCAGTGGGCAGCCAGGCAGAGCTGGTAATGAGGAGAGCTGAGCATCCCAGCAGCTGCCATCAGACTGCAGGAAATCCTGCACAGGTGATTCAGGAGAGGGAATTCACAGCCATGAGAACTCGCAGACGAGCAGAGAGGGAGGGGAAATTTGTCAAGTGGACCTGTTTGTTAAGGCTGGCCCTGCCAGGGGTGCTCTGGAATGTTCTCCCCTCAATTCATGCCAAGGCACGGCCGGCCGCTTTTCAGCTCTTTGGTGTCTGCCTAATTTCACATTATTTATTGTGTGTGTGGGGGCGGTGGCAAAGCAACAAAGTGCCTTTAGGGGGATGGTGTGATGGGTGTGCAGGATGCCTGCAGGACCCAGCAGGGTCTGTCCTGCAGAAGGGCTCAGTCCTGAGATTCCCCTCTCACCATCCCAGACAGGGCTCCGGTGCCTCTAAAGGAATTACACAGAACTCAGCCCACATCATTCTAATAAAGCACATTGAACAAAAGGGGACAGATTCTGGCAGGATAAAGCATTCTGAAAATATTTATACAAAACCTGAACCACACATATGCTCTGTTTCCGCACGACCTGATCCAAAGGTTTTCTGACCTCAGCCAGTTCTGATCAGGGGACAGAAACAACACAAACACATCCTAGGGACTGCTCATTACAAGCTAGGGATCCTCCTTTCCTTCTAGAGCAGTACTCTGATTCCTTTTCTTAAATTATGGCAGCAAATACTCTGTTAAAATGCTCTGGAGTAGAAAAACTACGTTTTTTTTTTTTTTTTCAGCTACTTGGTATACAGCATAAGAAAGGAACAAAATTAGCTTGGAACATTCAGTTCAGCCTCAACATAATTGCCAGAATTTGTGGAATGTTATTTTGAAAAAAAAAGTTTTAGGTAATAGAAAATTTTTATTAAAAATTAAATGCATGAGATGGAGAAATTTATTGCTATTATTTTCTTTATTATATGTTACTGTGAGGGGTTTTAAATGCTTAAATTTAATGCTCCCTTAGAAGCAATTTACTTCCTGGAATTATTTCCAAAGACTTCATCAGAATGTTCCTTCCTGAAGAGAAATCAGTGTTATCCTCACTGAACCTGAAGCACAGCAACAACAGGGGACTTAAAATACCAGAGCCTGAACCAAGGCAGAAATCTTCCGGAGACTTCTACAAACCCAACTCCTTAACACAGCCCTGGACACACAGTAAAACCTTTCTGAAAACAATGCTATTTATGAATTCCGAAGTGTGATGTGATAATGAAGAGGAATGTCTTTCCTCTTCTCATCAGGAATGGGGTTTATCTAAGAGAAAATTATATTCCTGGGACTGTTCTCATTAGACACATTCTGAGAAAGGTGGTCACATATGTCTGGCCAAAATGTCCTGCAGTTAAGTCATACAATTTATTAATAGATCCAGGTAACCTATTTTATTTTTATTTTTTAATTAAAATGCAACAACTATATCCTCTGCCCAAATATAAACAACAGAAGACATAATTCAATCCATGCTAAATGTCATTCAGAAACCTCAGAGAATAACAGAGCCTCCCCTATAAGAAAGGCAATCCTAACACTAAGAAATCAAAAAATCACCAATTTACTTTCCAGTTTTTAGCTGAGCAGACTCCCACTGCAGTTCCAACTCACTGGAGCTCGTTAGCATCCCTGTTCAACAGGAAATTAATTTGAGCCATGACAACAGCACCTATAATGGCAATTTCAGTCACAGGGAAGTGTTGAATCCTGAGCAGACAACGCTCAGCACGAGGGGCATCAAAAGCATTCAGTGCATAACCTCACTCCAAGAGTCAGATAATTTGGCTTGGATGAGAAATGAACACTGGAAAACAAGACAAGATCTCCATTGTGGCTGAATTAAAAAGCACAATCAGAGCACTGGGAGCATTAATTTCTTCAGTGATTCAAATCCCTTATGGTCATGGGCCATCACATTCTGCAGGGGCATTACAGCCACAGAAGGGTTTTGCCACAAGCCACTGCACAAAGAGGCCACTGGATGCATCTAATGGCCAATAAACAACTCTGCTGCTGCTGCAATTAAAAAAAGGGAGAAAAAAAGGTAAAATAGTGTCCAAAAACGTCAATCTGTGACGTATTGGAGGAAAATAAGGAAGAGATCACAGACATCAAGGCAAAAAGAGAATCTTGCCTCATGTCACTTTGGAGTGATGCTGATATGGATAGGGATGGGTGGAACCTGGATTTCCAAACTTTTTGACAAGTCAGACAGGTATCTGATCAGGAAAAGAGTTATCTGCACTAAATTCATGGCTGCTTCTTCAGTAATTAATGATTTATTAGACTTTAAGTCACATGGAAGCATTTGGCAGTGCCAATCACCAGGCCAGTGATGATATGAATAAATTTGCACATGTAAAAGCCTCAGGGACATTGTGAAATGAGGGCAGGGGGACAATCAGAATCAACACAGAAAGGGAAACCTTTTCCCAGTAACACAAAGAAACAAGAGAGGGAGACACAAGCCCCTGCTGCAGGTTATGGTCATGGATGTAGAACCAACTTTCTTATAATTCATTTTCTTTTCTTGGTCATTCTTGTCACTGATCTGCCCAGATAAATTCTGACTTTGCTAGCTACCTGACTGTTAGAAAATCAGGAAATACTATGCCAAATGCAATCCAAATTACTCCTGTGTCCAGCATCAGCTGAAGAGAGCGCTCAAGTGCAGCGTTTTAGCATGACTTACAACTTAGCTAACTGAGCTAACAGCATTTATAGGAAAGAGCAAACGTACGAAAATCCTCCTAAATTACACCCATCCGAGGTCAATGATGCTTGAACTGTCTGAAATCTGAAACTTTCCCAGGCACTGTGGAAAACTACTGATGGTTTGTTTCAATAGTTGGGATGCCAGCGCACATCCTTGCGGAGTGGCAGCTGCAGGGGCAGCAGAGGATTCATGGCTGCGCTCCCAGGGGAGTGACACTGATAAGGGCACGCACACAGCAGGAAATTTCCCGTGCGCCTGAGGCATCCAGCTGACTCATCACACTCTATTCTCTCTTACTGCAGGGGAAAATCCACCAGGAAATGTCCAGAGCAGTGAAATACACGGGACCTGCTCGATAAAACCAACAGCACTCCTGAGGCACAAGGTTCTCTCCAGCCTTGCACAAGACAGAAACTGTAGAGAGGGGACATTTTAAAGCCAATTAATGTAAGAATTTCAGTCTGGGAGCTGAATATTCAGCTTTTAGATACACCCTAAATGGATATTAGTTAAAGACTGACTGCTGTGTTTATATATATACATATATATATGTGTGTGTGTGTATATATACATATACATATACATATACATATACATATACATATACATACATACCTATATATATATGTATATATATGTATATATATGTGTATATATATGTATATATATGCATATATATTATATGTATATACATATATATGTATATATATGCACATATATACATATGTATATTTCTATATATGTGTGTATATATATTATATGTATATACATATATATATACTTATAATAATACATGTATAAATTATCAGTGGACCCCCTTTAATATGAGTTTCACAATATTAGTAAAACTCTGGTATCCAAGTCTCTACTTTTAAAGACTGAGGATTGGGATAACCACACTAACACAGTAGCTTTGATAAATAAAAATTGATATATAAAAACTACAGTAGCTTTGATAAATAAAAACTGATATCGCACTTGGCTGAGATAGTCCCACATTCCAACACACAGTGGCAGAAAATAAATACAATTTTACAGGGGGTCCTGGTGAAAAAAATAAACAGTTTAGGGTGCTTTATTAAAATATTTTTTGCTTCTCTGCAAATCTACAAACAAATCTGGTGGATATAGTTTGGAAAAAAATAAGCTATTATAAAAGAGCAAATTAAATGAAGAGAAAAATAGCATTTCTTGCCCTAGGCATGAAACAGTGCCCTTGAATTATGTGTTACAATCAATTCCAAAGCTTACACTATAGATAACATCTTTCAGTGATGTCTCATCAAGCAAATTAGATCTGACCAGTGAAATACTCTAAGCTAGCTGGAATTGATGAAAATATTAATGCACTTGCTTTAGTGAGCCCCCACTGGCCAAAGTATTAACTCCTTTAGAGACCAATCACTGCTCTAAACTCTGACCCACAGACAACAGAATTTAACAAAGTCTGGGGGGATTTACACTTAAGACAGAATAGAATTCTGCATTAATCAAGTGCTCTAATTAAAACTTGGAGTAGTAGAAAGTGGCTGCTCCTTATTAGACAACAGCATTTAGGGAAAAGAGAAGAATCCCAGCACAGACACGAGCCAGCTTTAGGCAGAGTGAAAACTCAATGGGCAGCTGCTCCTGGGCATCCCATAATTCTGCCAGCTAGCACACAGAAAATGTGTACAAACCTACAGGAGCCAGCTTCAAAAGTTTTACTTGAACATAGTTTTTAGGTAGAAATATTCTTTGTTTAAGAATAAAACCCTCACTATTGATGCCACTCCACCAGACTTACTAAGTAAGTTTTAATGAAAGAGCACTCAACAGATTGCAAATGAGAACAGAGAATCACAGAGCGGTTTGGGTTGGAAAGGGCTTTACAGATCATTTATTTCCAATCCTGTGCCATGGCAGGGACACTTCCACTGTCCCAAAGTGCTCCCAGCCCTGTCCAGCCTGGCCTTGGGCACTGCCAGGGATCAGGGGCAGCCACAGCTGCTCTGGGCACCTGTGCCAGGGCTGCCCTCCCTCAAAATAAAGAATTTCTTCATGATATCTAATCTAAATATCAGAGATTCAAGCCCAATTCCAGGATTTAAAATGTTTACCTTGCTTTATTTCCAGAATGAGGTGTTCAAAGCTCCACTCCCACATATATTTTTAGGAAACCCACCTGTCGTGGTGAGGCAGATAGAATCAGCAAGTGACTGACACTAAAAAAATCAGGTCAGAAATTACTTGGGAACCTAAATCTTGTGATTTAATTTGTACACCTAATTTGATGTACCTGCTTTTATATACTCTGGCTTTCACTTAGAAGTCAGAGCTCCCACTGATCAATCACAGAAATATCACTGCTGCTCAACCAATTTGGGATGGCTTAATGGAGTACAAAGAGGGGTTTTGAACCAAGCTGTGCTTTGCCTGGGACATGCCTGTTGTGTCTCTGCCTTGCAAAAACAAGAGAGCATTAACAAGCATTAACATCTACCTGCAGAATGGGATAAGCCATATTTATATTACCCAAAGAATAACTTGACAAATAAAATGTTTGCAATTAATTTTTAATTTCAGTGACTCCAAACTAAACAAGTCACAAGTCCATGCTTCAGCCTGATTGAAAAAAAAAAAAATATAAAAGGGACAACGATTAATCTACAGCCTGTTTGAATAGGCATGAAACACTTTAATATTGATAATGGGATTTCTGTAAATGAAAAAAAAAAAAGAAGCAGCAATCCAAATTGCACCTCGCCTCCAGGTGAAGTTAAAGCAGTCCTATGCATAAAGTAAATTAAGTTACAGTGCATCAAAGACGCACAGAAAGAGCAGTTTGATTTCTGCTTTGCTTTGCTGTTCAGATTATCTCCCAGGGACCGTTTCCCCCCAGATCAAAGGGTGGGAGCTGTGGGAGCACTGACGTGGAGAAATCTCCCTGCAGTTTTTGCAGCCCTGAGAGCCCCGTGCAGGCTCTGCCAGGCCAGAGCAGGGCACACTGCCCCAGCTGCTCCATCATCCATCCCCAGGCACAAAATCCTGCAGGGACACTTGTGCTGCTGGGCCAGGATGCTGGAGAGGGGCAGCAGAACCAGGGGGGCTTTGCTTGGGCTCAGGAGATTTGGGCTGTCCTGAGGACTGAGCAGAAAAGAACAAGGGACGGTTGGGTTTGTGCCACAGACATATTTTATGAAAAATCCTTTTGTTAGAAATCAAAAGATTTCTGAATTTTAACAAAAACCTCTGTTTTGTTTAAATCCAGAAATCTTTTGATATAGTTCCATTTGGGGCCCCCAAGTTCACGACCAAACATTCCTTCTAGCCTTTTTTCGTCATTTATATCCTGAGCAGGGCTCACCAATTGCTTGTGCTGCAGCTGCCCCTGATCACAGCTGTGCCCCAGTGCCCTCCCTGCAGAGCAGGGCAATTCCTGTGGCCCCGGAGCACAGCAGCAGCAGGGATTTGCTACTGCAGTGATGGGGGTGACCACAGAGCTCCCCCCAGCTCAGGGCACTCAGGCAGAGCTGCTCCCTGTTCTAGGAGTGCTAATAGGGGAATAAACCCCAAACCTGGGGCTCCAGCATCCCTGGCTGGAGGGAGCTGTTCAATCAGCACTGCAGGAACACGTTGTGTGCCGCGCTGAAACACAGGATGACGTTTCAAAAAGCCTCAGTCCCAAATTCTGCACTGCATCTGTTTACAAGCACAGATGCCCAGGTCCTCACCTAAATGCAGATTAATAGCACGTACATCTGCTGGAAAATGTGAACACAAAGGGCAGAGAGAGGGAAAAGAGAAAAGAATGATTTGTGGTGCCTGTTGTTTGTTTATGAGGCTGGACTGGCTATGGGACAGGATGGTTTTCCTGTCCGTGATTATGCAAAATTAACTCCCATTCCTGCATTTTAGCATCCAAACTTTATTTTCTCTCCCTGGATATGTATTTTCCTGGATATCATTTTGCAGGAAACTTTGTACTATCTGCATTTGAAGACGGTTATTCTAATGCTGAATGAGAAAGTGACTCTGTTACATGGTACCAAGTAAAAAAATGGAAAAATTACTACAATGTGCTTTGAACTTTCAATACCAGCCTTGTGATGCTGCTCTATACATCAAATGCCTCAAAAATAGTCAGAATTTGCATTGGTCTCCCTAAAAATGAAAAATCAAATCCTAAAGACATGAGATACTCAGAGAAGCTAAACCTGCACTGCAATTCCATCTGACCCAGAAAAGCCAAAGTTCATCTATGGGATCCATCTGAGATCAGCACAAACAGGATTCAAAGCACAGCACACTGAGGGACTCAGACTGAGACACATTTATGGCCTGACCTGTCCAACATGCCAAGAAATGGCACTTTGTCTGCAGTACCCACAGAAATCCCAGAAAAAGGTTTCCAAGATCAGTATTTAGGGGAAAAATCAGAAAAATGCATTTCAAAACAGTGTAATTTATACCAAATCAAATTATTCCTTCTGTAAATCAAGCTTTTAAAAGCATTTTGTGTGAACAAAATAGGTTAAAATGAAGGTATATGTCAATTAAGCTAAAATACTTGTTTGCTTTTCTAACTTAAAAAATAAGTTAATTTATACAATAAATCCTAAACACACTTCCACAACAAAAAGAGAAAACTTTTACCTCTTCTATTTCAGTGTTCTCAAAAGTTTAAAAAACACAATTTCTAAAACATTTATTCCATCTTGATATATCCCTCTGGGAAAAACTTGATACAAAGATACCAAATTTATTCCCTGAAATTTCCACATCATAGAGCTTGATCATATACAGTATATTCACCGTAGGTCCAGCATCCCCAAACCATCAAATCTGCAAACCTCCAAGGCACAGGCAGGGGCTGCTCAGCAATTTGGGAACATTTAGGGCCTCATGGATTTCCTGTAAAAGCTCAGATTCCTGCCCAGCACACCCAGAGCTGCTCCTCTCATTTACATTGGTTGTTTTTTTCCTGAAACACTATCAGGGGCTGCCATGTGTCAGACAATTATTCAGAGAGAAATAAATCTGGCCCACCCGTGGCAAAAAAAGGGCTCAGAATAATTGAAGGCTGTTTGTAAAGCACCCCACGACATGGCAGGACCTGGGAACACAAAACCCAGTTATTGACATTAGCTGATTTTCATTTGAATGGCTGCAAATAAAATACAGGACCAGATACAAAAGGTCCTGTCCTGTTGTTAACTTTTGGTTATGCAGAAATTTAAAGCAAAAGCAAACAATCCTTCCCTATCTTTGGCTAAATTGTGGACCTGGATCAGAGGTGGCTACAAAGGAGAAATTGTCCCCACCCATGGTTGAGGTTGGAATGAGAGGATCTTCCATGTCCCTTCCATGATTCTGTATTAAATTGTCTTTACTCAAAACCCCTGAGGGGGCTACAGAGGGACTGAGACCTTCCAGTTCCAACTGTGCCATCCCAATTCCAGTTCCAACTGTGCCATCCCAATTCCAGTTCCAACCCGTCCATCCCAATTCCAGTTCCAACCCGTCCATCCCAATTCCAGTTCCAACTGTGCCATCCCAATTCCAGTTCCAACTGTGCCATCCCAATTCCAGTTTCAACTGTGCCATCCCAATTCCAGTTCAAACCCGTCCATCCCAATTCCAGTTCCAACCCGTCCATCCCAATTCCAGTTCAAACCTGTCCATCCCAATTCCAGTTCCAACTGTGCCATCCCAATTCCAGTTCCAACTGTGCCATCCCAATTCCAGTTCCAACCCGTCCATCCCAATTCCAGTTCCAACTGTGCCATCCCAATTAGAGTTCCAACCCGTCCATCCCAATTTCATCTCCAGCCTGTGCCGTCCCCACATCAGACACTGCTACTTCTTCTAGCAAATTCCCTGCAGTTGCTGAATTCTGGGAAAAATAGCAGATGGTTCAGAAGTAACCTCATGTGAAAAATGAACTTTTTGATAAATATTGCTAATATCTAGCATAGGGTTGATAGATATTCTCATTAACTCCAGTCAGACAGATTGGCAATAAAACCTTCCACGCTGCAGTCAGAAAAATGCAAAAGTGTCTTCATTTTTACCCTGACATTAAAAATCTGAGGAAAACAGGAGAAAAGAATCTGCAAGATAAAGGTTAAAGCCAATCTTGTAGGAGCCGAGATAATTTTAGGTTCTGAATTGCAGGAGTATCTGATTAGGCATTATTATTTCCTACAGTCTGCAGAACAATGGAACTATGATCACTGTAAATAAATATTTTGCTTTGCATGGTGGTTAAAAGCTGGAAATCAACTGCCAGGCTTACTTTTCCCCTCTGAATTGTGAAATGCTGTGTATGGGTTCAAAGCTCCTCACAATCAAAGGCAGAAACACGGAGATGACTGCCAAGTTCCTGTGCCTGTTACTAAGCAAATATTTTACGACAAAACAGAAAATAATCAAGGTGGTTGTAGGGAAGAAGGGAACATGTTTAATAACAAGGGGAAAGGATGGGATGGAAAGCATGTCAGAAAAGTCCCACGCCTCCAGACGTTTGGGATTGTCGGTGGAAGCCTCTACAAGATTATCTGGCATGAAGCAAAAGCCAGGCATGTCTGGGTTCTTTATGGAGCTGATGGGATAAAGAGCACAGGGTGAGGGTGAGGAGATGCTGGATGCACAGCCCAGCCTGGCTCTGTGGGATTTTTATTGATGCTAAAATTAAATAGATCTGCCAATCAAAAAGTAGCATGCATTTCCCATTTCCATTGGAGATTCATAATATTCCCATTTCAAATAATATTCATAATATTTTGGTGTTTCTCCCAAAGAGCAATGACAGCTCTCCTCACCTCCTCTGCTTCCCAGCACAGTGATGGGCCATTTTCACTCTCCCACCCCCTACAGGAAATAAAGGATGAAAAAAGGCTAGAAAGAATGTTTGGACATGAACTTTGGGGCCCAAATGGAAGTATATCAAAAGATTTCTGAATTTAAATAAAACAGAGATTTTTCAGTGTGTCATGAGCCTTAGGAAAAAAAAAACCAAAACCAACAAATAATTCAAAAATACATGGATTTCAAATAATGACTCAATTATACATAATATTTTAAAGCTTTCAATTTCCAAACACTACACTAACAGCAAGAGCACCCATCCATTAGAGAGGCAGAATTAGAAACAAAATCAAAGCAAAATAAACCCCAAAAAACTAATAGCAATATTAACCTATGCAAGCTTTTCTTTTAAAATTTTAAACAAAAATCTTGGACATGAGGTGGATATAATCTCATCCAAGAATAGCTTTTACAATCTATCACATGCTTGCCTGTCACAGGTAAAATTTTAGGTAAGACAAATAAAATTTAACTACAACTAAACTTTCTCATGAGCTGAATGTTTAGCATACTTAAAACTGCAAAGTAACAGAGCAGAGCTGATATTATGAGAAGAGCACAAAATTCCAAAGTCGAATTCACTTGAAGGAAGAGGACAATCTTTCCAATATTTCCCAGCTTGACAAACTGGGATGCAAAATTATTTGGGGGTTGAAAAGTGCTCAGTTAATGATGTTGAGAGTAAGAAATATCTTTTTTTTTGTTTGCTGTTTAAATGCTGTCTGAGCTTTTAATGAATATAAAATTATGAATATTGTTATTGTTTGCTTTCCCTTTATTTCAACATTCTGAAGCGTTTCTGGAGGAAATCTCCAAGCTGTAAGCAAACCTTTAATGGACATGTTAATACAAATTATACAGATGGGCAAACTAAGGATTTATTAGGAACTCCAACCGCTAAATTTCCTTTGAAGTGCTCAGATTCTGCTCATCCCCACTACAAACCCAGAGGTGAAGTGATAAATTTTGTAAATTGAAAACAGAGCCACACTAAGCCCGCAGTTATTTAAATGGTTGCTCCAGGGATTCAGGGCAGGAATTGATGAGTTTATGGAAGAAAGTTCTTGTCCTGGGGATCTCAGGGAGTGGAGCCACACTCCAAATGCTGCAGCTGGGACACACCTTGGCCCTGCCAGTGACCAGCACAGCTGCCCAGAGCCATCCTTCCCTCAAACCCAACTGCTTCTTTTCAACACAAACCATTTCTGCTTTCAGTTTCTGTCACGGCTTTAACTCCACTATTATTTTGATTTCTCCTTGAGGCTCAGAATCACGTGCTTTGTGGGTTGTAAATAGCAAACATGAAAGAATAATTATTAATGCAATTATCAAACTTATCAAGAATGTCAAAAAAAAACCCAAAAAAACAAACAACAACTCTTCAATAAAACTTACTTTAGGAGATTAAAGCTTTCCAAGAGACCCAGAGACATTTACATGTTTTGATCTGGGAAGGAATGTAAAATCCCACTAATGACAGCAAATCACACCAGGTATGAACAACTCCTAACAGGGGAGTATTGGGAGGAAGCAAAATTCCAGAGTGGCAAAGAGAAGGAACTCCAGGAATCTGTGCCAGAACCCTGAAAGGTGCCTGTCTATATAAAATTGACTCTGCTGCAGTGACCACCTGTGCTCCACAGACGTGACCATCTCTGGGTTTGGCTCGTGGGGACCATGGGTTGATTTATGCCCTCTCTTTCTGTAAAAACCCTCCAAGGGTTTATGAGAATGCACGAAAAATCAGGCCAAACACTGAGTATGAGAAATGAAACGCAGGTACTGAAGGTAGAGGGAAAGGACTAAAAGGAGAATCAATCCTTAAAAGTAAAGGAACACGAAATGACCACAGGCAGAAGGATGAGCAAGGAGTGATGTGGAGGGACCATAGAAAAGCAGCAGAAATAGAAGGAAATTAAGGGGAAGGTGCAGGTGAAGAAAAATTGAAGAGAGTAACAGAACATAAACTAATTACTTATGTTTATTTTTCCTCGGATCTCAGCTGCCAAAACATTGCCTCCACTTGCTTTATTCTATCAAACTCCAGAAGACATGTAATTAAATCCCTGCTTGACTAAATAACCCAAAATTCCTTCTTTTCAATTGGTTTGCCAACATACCTAATATTAACAAAGACATTGACTGATTGAAGTGTTTGGCCAGGTCATTATTCCTGATATTACAGTATTTTAAAAACTGCATCTAGAGTATAAAAAACTATTTACAAGCAATTAATGTCATATTTCACATTAAATATAGTATTAAATTAAACTGCATGAATATGCAATGAAATATAATTTTCTACCAGTTCTGTAATAGGTAATTTTAGTGAAAGAGTTATTTCAATCATTACTTATTAAATAATATTCACCAATTATTGTCAGAAATAACGTGAAAGCCTTAGCTGTTAAAAAGTGAATCTTTCTTTGAAGGATATTCCTTATGTAGAAGGGCACAGTGAGGAAGGATGTGGTTAATCAAAAACCCCTGCACATGCCCATAGACACAAAAAAATACACTTGTCTGCTAAAATGAGTTTAGTTTCTGGTAATAGCAAAGCTTCCTTCAGGCATATTCACCTGCAGGTGGTTCAGTTTTGCCCAGTTTTACACCAGGCACCCATGTAATGTATACAACCACTCAAATGCACATTCACACCTTTAACCTCAAGGTTAAATCCTTAAATCCTGCACTTAAATCCTTTTTATTCTAAGGTGGGGAGAAGTAACAGCTCAGAACTCCACAGAGTAATGAAGTAAAAGCTGTTGCTCTTATTACTCTCATTAAACTATCATGACTGCCCACAATAATTTTTTCTCCCCATTTCCATATAGCCTGCGAAGTTTAAGAAGAACAGAATCTTTTTTATTTTGCCATTGAAGAAAAGCTTTCAAGCAATGCATTTTTGAAATAAATCATTAAGGTAAGCAAATACATGCTAGAAGTAGATTTGTAAGATAGAAGAGGAGAACAAAACAAAAGGCAATACAGAAATAAAGTTGCTCCTTCTAGAGAGATCAAAGGACTGATGAAGTCAAACTTGCTGTGGGTAATGTTTTCATTTCCCATCCCTCCCTTTGTGGCACTCTTGATAACTCTGAGCAATGATTTTTGAGCTCCTCTCTCTGTAAATTCAGCCAGGAAGCAAAGAGAACTTGCAAGAGTCACCCTGAGCAAAGCCCATGAAATGTTTTAATGCAGTAATTGAGCCTGAGCTCCTCTGTTCCTTCAGACTGCAGGTGCCTGGTACAAGGATTTGTCAGGAATGCAGAGGGGCTGAGTTTGGAGGAGAAAAGGAAAGAAAATGGGCAGCTGTGGAGAATCATGGTGTAATGATAGAAGAATCCCATCAGAAAATGACTCAGGATTCTGTTATCACAAGGTTTAAGGAGTGTAAACTTTGAGGTATGAGATAAAGTATGGATGTTTTGCTCCAACATGAATCTCCATCTGGGCTGTTCACTGACATTAAACAGACATTTCTATTTTACAGGAGACCATGACTGCCTGATAAGAGAGACATGACCTTTCCTTTCCCTCTCTCTTTCCCTCAACAAAAATGGTCTACTTCAAAATGTCATGGAAGTATAAGAACTTAATCTCAAATCTGTCACAGGACCAATAGATTCATTGCCAATGCATTCTTTTTTTTTTTTTTTCCCTTGCCTATTCTTAATGTGTGGTAAGCAGCAAGTCAGGCTTTGCTTTCCTAACCAACAATCAAAATAAATTCACCATCCATGACAATCCTTCCCTCACATGCATACAATAAACTGCTTGCTTTGAAGAACTATGTGAGATCATGTTTTGGATGAGGTGATTGAATCTGTAAATTTTTTTTTTTTTTTTTTTTTTTTACTTTAGAACACATCAAAAATTTTATACGAATAATTAAATACTTTTCAGGAATGGTCCTGAAACCCTTCAAAATTTAGCAGAATCTCTAGTTTAAACTTCACAAGCAGGTGGGGCTGGAAGGTCTGAAAAATCACTGTCCACTCACCATCTCTCAATGAGAACCAGCATTTTGCTGAGGTCTTATTTATAGAGCAAAATGTAACTAATTACACCTGAATTTTCCAAGTGAATATTCTAGAAAGATACATCTCCTTTTTTTCATGATTTTTAAATACCTTTTTTCTCTTAGTATAGAAACAATTTAAATTCATTTTACAAAGCAAGTGAACATATAAAGAGCATAATAAAGAAGAGATAATTAATTTGATTTTCCAGTCAGCTTTTCTTTTTGCCAATGGTACTATTAAGGCAAGCAGAATTCTTCACTTCCATTTCCCCCAGTAAGTCTTGATTAAAATATAGCTACAATACACGTCTTTTAATTGACTTTGGGTGATGTAGAAATGTGGCATTATTACAGATATTAGCTGTTCAAGAGAGATCAGTGGATTATCTAAAATGTTAGGGGCATGAGTTACAGTGAAGACTCAATCTCACAATGAGCTTGGTGTCCTCTGCTTCAACCCAGGTGGCCTTGCCTTCCATTGACTTTAAAAAAAAGCTGAAAAACCTCAGTACTTGGTCAAATTGCATCTCTAATGCACAGAACGCAGCCCAGCCCTGTGAGGTAGCAGTGAGTTCAAGGGCACAGCTGTTGAAGTTGATGTCACCATGGCAATTTTTTAACACCATTTTACTCAGTTCCTTGCAAAATCTGGTTTAATTACTAAATGTAAGTGCTTCGGTAAAGTCAGAAGACATTAAAAACAATATCACGTCATTTTTGACATAATTTAATAGCGTTAGAAATTCTGTTGGAATTTTGTTTCAGAAAACAAAAAGAAAAAACAACCCTTCACAGCTCAGGCTTGGAATCAAAGCTGTTAAAAACTGCTCTGACTTAGCAGAGCATGCAGTCACAGGACAAGGGAGAATGGCTTCAAATTGAAAGAAAACAATTTTAGGTCACATATCAAGAAGAAATTCTTCATTTTGGGGGTGGGCAGGCCCTGGCACAGGTGCCCAGAGCAGCTGTGGCTGCCCCTGCATCCCTGGCAGTGCCCAGGGCCAGGCTGGACACTGGGGTTTGGAGAAACCTGGGACAGTGGAAGTGCCCCTGCCATGGCAGGGGTGAAATAAAATGAGTTTTAAGGTCCCTTCCTGCCCAAATCATTCTGTGATTTTAGTGGGAGCAAAACACAAAGCCATGCAAAAGCCTTTAAGAGAAGAGTTCTGCACCTCAGCTCAACAAATCAGAAGGGACCAGCACTGAGATCTGAGTGCTGCAGCACATTACAAATTAACAGCTGCTAATTAGCAGGCTGTGGATGATTTGTATGCATTTCTGAAGGCTCCTGACACAATCCTGAGCAGGCTGCAGCGTGTCTGGAGGTTTGGACACGCAGCATTGCGATGGAGCTGCAGAGTGCATGGGGAAACCCGGGGGGAAGCATTATGAGGCAGTAAAACATTGTTATGCAGTGCAGAGCATCCAACTTTTTAAAAAGCCCAGCTTTATTTATGTGCTATCCTGCAAATTCAATTACAGGATTGAAAATTAGCTACAGGTTTTCTGCCTAAAAGTGCTTGTACTCATTTTAGTGGAGATTTCTTTCTGTCTCCATGCCTAAATTATTCCATTAAGCACAGGAACATGGTGACAATCTCCTGCAGCTGCAAATTCTGCTCGGTGCTCTCCTAATGTGGGCTGGCCAAATTAATCCAGCACGTAACTCATCTCCTCTGCAACACCAGTATTTCATTTAGCATTAACTTTATGGAGAAAAAGCCCAAGCAAGGAGAGGCAGCTCCCTGTGGAAAGGTGCCTGGGAGGGCTCAGCAGGCAGAGCTCAGCTGCAATGGGACCATGCAAGAGCATCAGCATTGCCTGGAAAGGCTCTGAAGGAACGCCCAGAGGCATTCTCTCTGAATAGTGTCACATATTTCCATTTAAAAGTTCAAAACCGGCATTTTTCACCGGTTTCTTCTTTCTCCTTCATGGTGTGCCTTGAAAACGGTCACAATTTCACCTCAACAGCAATGTAAAATTAGCAAGAGAGGAATTTTACAATTGCACTACTTGAAAAATCCACATTGGAACAACAAAATAAGGCAAACAATGAAGAGGATGAAATGTCTATTTTCTATAATTTGCAGGTGGACATTCGGAGCTAAATCATCATATTTTGGGAAACCTCTGGCACATTTTTATAAATTACCAATATCCCATATTCTGTTAACAATATCTCAAACTCTGCAGCCAGTTTCCTCAACCAGATTTATCCACTTTCCCTGGTCTAACTCTCTGTGCCACCCCAGAAGAGATTTTGCTGCAAATACTTATTATTAAAAAAAAATAAAAGCCCCAAACCAACAAGATAAACATGCTAACAGAGCTGTCATTGTATGTATTATAAACTAAGCTTGTAATGGGATTATTCTTTGGAAAATTTGTTAAAGAAATGAAGTTTGTGGTGCAGCAAGCTTAGAGAAAAAATAATGAATTCACAGATGTTCACCTTAATGAACAACAGATTGAGAATATATTATTAAATTCAAAAGGATAAGTTTGCATATGTTGTCAAAATTAGGTTTTGATCCTTACAAGCATTGTGCTAATGTGAACAATCAATTAATAATTGATTAAAGGCTTCCCCCAAATTGATCACTTTGGAATATTTTATTATTTATTTAATTTCTCCTGAGAACGCAATAGATCAATGCGTGAATAGGTTACTCCTGGACGTGTTAATAACATTAATATATAGTATCCATCTCTGATGGAACAGTCCCATTAGGTGATGGAGAAGTTGTCATGTTGTTAAGGCTGAACACCACCAACCTTCCTGGCACAGGCATCCTCCTCCTGCAGGGTTTCCCCACCTTGCCTGGGTTTGGGCTGTGCTGCAGCAGCTCTAGGAATGAGATCTCAGCATGGGAGGATGGATTTGCATGGCAGCTGCTGCAGGAGCCACTTCAGGAGCCAAAGGGGGGAAGGCAGGGAGGGAACCATGGACAGCGCAGAGGGAACCATGGACAGCACCATGGGAACCATGGACAGCACCATGGGAACCATGGACAGCACAGAGGGAACCATGGACAGCGCAGAGGGAACCATGGACAGCTCCGTGGGAACCATGGACAGCTCCGTGGGAACCATGGACAGCTCCGTGGAAACCATGGACAGCTCCCAGCCCTTCCACAAACCCCCGTGTCACAGACATCTTTTCATTAAAAATCCTTCCTTAGGATTTTTCCCTCCTGAGAAGCTGGGAGGCCTCAGGAACAAAATGCAAACAATGGTTATCTGCTGCTGGGGAATGCAACAGGTGCATCTGGGATTGGTCTCATGTGCTTGTTTCTAATTAATGGCCAATCACAGCAGAGCTGGCTCAGACTCTCTGTCCAAGCCACAGACCTTTGTTGATTAATTCTTTTCTATTCTTAGCTAGCCCTCTGATGAAACCATTTCTCCTATTCCTTTTAGTATAGTTTTAATGTAATATATATATCATAAAATAATGAATCAAGCCTTGTGAAATATGGAGTCAAATTCTCATCTCTTCCATCATCCAAAGACCCCTTTGACCACTGTCACACCCCAGCCCTGGGAAAAGCATCCAGCCCAAAGGATTTCCATTCAGGAGATGAGAACAGTGTCACACAGAACTGCAGGTTGTGGTTTCTCATGGCAGGAACTAAAGCTCACTACAGATCTGTTCCTGCAGAGCTGCTCTGCAGCGAGTGCTGGTACAATTTAAAATCAGGGCTGGGATAAAACCTCTGCCAAACAAGGGAAGAATTTTATCATTTCCACCACAGTGCACTGCAGTGTGGACTTTGGGCCAGTCCTTCATGCACTGCCACATCAAATTAACAGCAACAAACATCATGGAGCTTAACGAGCCCCCTGCGGATGGGAGAGACACTGCTGGATCCTGCCTGCTGACAGGGAAAATGCCTTGGACAGGAGAAACTTGTGTCATTGCAGTGCATTACAAAGCAAGCTGCACTTTGAAAGCTGTGAAAAGTCACAAGAAATCTTGCTTTGAAATGTTCTTCCACTACCCACTTCTGTTGGCAGCCACAATATGGAACATTCCTCATTTATTCCCAAGAGCTCAAGTCCCAGACTTGAGCAGGGAGAGTGGAGCAAAGCAAAAAGGGAAGAGCTGCTGGGGTCCCACTTAGTTTACAAATAGATGGACACCCTCCTCAACAAAGTAGAAGATAAAAATTCCAGACAAACCCCCCTGCAGTGCTTCAGCATCTTTAAGTGACCAGCAGAGGCTTAAATCAAACTGTGAAATGGGAATGGGACAGTCAGGAATGGCTCTCCAGAGCCTCCTGCACAAACCCTCTCCTGGGGGAAGCTCCTCTGCACCCCCAGCCAGATCACCCAACACCTCTCTCTCAGTTTTTGTGTTCTTCACCAAATTTAGTCTGTGGAGAGATGTTTCAGGAGTGCCTGCAGCCCTCTGCAGCCTTTGCTGGGCAGGTGAACAACTCCATCACTGCAGCTCAGTGCAAATCAAAAACCAGCACCCAAAGGGTTTAGTCCAATTCCAACTGGGCACATGGCTTCTTAAAAGCCCTTCTTCTAGGGCCATCTAAATTGGTTTTCTTTTTAATTTTTTTTGGCAAAAAAAAATGAAGTGAAATCAATTTCACACACACACACACTTGCAAATACATGGAATATACAAATAATATACTGGGTAGGAAGTGAGTGTCTCTTCAATGCAAACACAACCTGTCCCTACAGGAATGTTAGCAGAATGTAAACAGTATTTTGGGAGAAGTTACCTCACCACTGCTACCTCAATAGCTCTCAAAAGCTGTGAAAGGATGTTTGTGATCTATAGCAAGCTATAGCATAAAGTGAATTTATGACACCATAATACCAGCCAAAATCTCCCCACAAAATCAACACCACCTTGCCAGGATTTACGTAAGTAGCAGAGCTTATTTTCCAAGAAATATGAATTAATTTTTATATCTGTCCTCTTTCACTGAAGTTCCAGATTTTTCAAATGACAATATAAGCCTAAAATAATTCCCAGGTTTACATTAGATGAGCTGTTTTTGTTTTTTTTTTTGTTTTTTTGTTTTTTTTTTTTTTTTATGCCAATCATTTGACTTGGACCAGTAGAGGCTCATCCAGAACATTTCACAAAGCCATTCCTCACATTTAAAAAAAAAATAATAAAATCCAGGTAAAGGCATAATTTGACAAACCTTTCATATCTAAAATAATTTCAAACTCACAAAAAAAAAAAAGTGCTTTCTTGTTCAGTTGCAGAATATTCTGAAACCTAGACAAGACAGACAAAGAGAAAATGAAATACTGTACTTTGAGAGGCTGATAACAGAGCTTGTAACAAAGCACTCTTTTCCACCTGGCTTTTGTAGACCCCAGAAAATACATTCAGCAAATTCAAATGCAGATGAGCTCAGGATGGAAAATGCCCAGCTACTCCTCAAGATTCAGCCAAAACAGGGCAGAGAAACCCTTCTCACTGCCTGCCTTTGGAAATGCTTCTGAAGAGCTGCAATCCGTACGGAAAGTGGTCATCAGAGACATTTGCTTAATAGCTTTATTAATTCTGTTTGTTTATTGAAAGCCCTTAACCAAATTGAATATTAATGTTATTTTCTGCAAGACATCCCAACAAGCCTAATCCTCAGATGTGCAGCAACTAATTAAAAAGTTGTGTGGATGAGAATTGGGTTACCCTTCACTTTGTCAGCAGACTTGCACACTGAAGCATGGATTTCCTGTACTTACTTAGACTGAAAGTGATTTAATTATGAAACAGTGCAAGTGCAATGTAAATGCAATTTATTGAAATAAACGATGCAAATGGAGCCCTGAAAAGTGCAAATTTACAAATGACATAAATATAATATTTTACTGCAGAAGCAAATGTTTTTTTTTTAAATACCATAAATCCAGCAGTGAAATGCTGAAGATCTGCTGTAAAACCAAGTAAAAGAAAATTAAAACTTTATAACAAGAGCAGATCTTTTCTACAGAATTGGTCACATTTGCCAGAGATGCTGCTCTCACACACTTATTCCCATTATCTCTGCTCATTCTGAAATTACTTTGAGGCATAAGAATAAGAAGAATAAGGATGATGAGTATTGAACAGCTGAATCTAGACAATGGGCACGGGCTGCCCTTTGTCTTCTCCTGAGAGACCTTCTGAGATTGTGGTGCTGCACCTTTTTCTTTTTCTCTCTGAGAAATGGATGACTGAAGTCAGCAAATAATTTAGACAAAGCCCATCTTTCACAAGTCTAGGCAGAAGAATACTCCTCTGATGTTTTATTTTCTTTATAAGAATGGTTCTATTCATTTAATGCATTTAAATACATTAAAAAAAGAACTAAAATAAGAGAGTGCTTTCCTTTGCTCCCAAGAACTTCAAAAGAACCAAACTATTATATAACATCAAAATCAGACAATATTTTCTGGCTTAGAATTCTTGGTCTTTTTTTTCCTAAACCTGAAGAACAGATGAATTATGACTGTTCATACCACCATTTCTATAAATTAGTACTTCTTTGCCACCCAGAGTATCATCACTAGGGTCCAGAAATTAATATAGAGACGCAGAGACATGAAAGTGCTTGATGTGTTTGCCAAGACTAAAATTTGTTGCACACTCAACATCCCAGACTAGAAATGCAGTGTGCTTGCAAATACTGTTTTTCTTTTAAAAAATGACTGCTGGTATTCATAACCCTGGGAGACAGCTTTCACCTGCTAAGAAAGAATCTATATTTTTTTCAGAATAATTTAAGTAAAAGTAATTTTTTGAGGAAAAAACCCCAGTGCAGAGCAGAAATGGAAGACAAATTGTCTGCTAATAAAAACAACAACAAAAAAAAGAGTTTATTTCTCTTTTTTGGGATTAAAACCATGTAAACAACACAGATTTTTGACTTGGTAGGAAATATGGAGTAGATTCCCATATTGAACAGACTGTGAGTGAGGCAGCCTGACCTTGCCATTGTCCTGTTGGGCCTCAGTTTAACAGCAGAGCCTGAATCCCTGCTGGAGCAGTGCCTTGGTGCTGCTTGAGGAGGAATTTATCTCCTACAGCACCCCAGAAATGAACCCCCAATGTAGCAAGATGCCAGTGCAAGGATGCAATTAAAGTTCTACTAACTGCAAGAAAAATCTCCTTACTCAATCAAGCGTCTCTTGCCCTGACTTTTAAGACAAAGTGTGCAACCTGTCTGAGCCACAGGCAGGAGTTTGTCTGTGAACTCACAAGCACAAGGTTGGAAGCTGAAGCAAACCAACATTGTTTTTACATTTCCAGCTCTGTACTTCCTGCCACATCCCATTCAAAAGCAGAGTTCTCTTGTAAAATTCATATTTGAATTTTCTTCACTGTTAAGGGATTTTTAGTACACTTGACAGCTTAACTGAGGCTGGGAACATCATAGGATCACAATGATTATATGGTCATTTTCCTCCACACAATCTCCTCACCAGTCTGTCAGTCCCACCAGGCTCTCTGGTACCATGGATATTCCACTGCCTGGGGGAATCCTCAGCTATTGCAGCACACCAAGGGCTGCCCAAGAGCTCTCTGAATTTCACCATCCTCTGGTCCAGAGCAGGCATTGCTTTCCCTCACAGCTGAGTGAGAGGCTGATTTGCACAGGCTTTTATAAGGAGTCAGACAATACAGTAAATTAAAGGACAAATAAACCAGATTAAAAGTCAGCCATAAATGTTCCTTTTTAAAACTGAAAAAAAACCCCAATCCTCCCTGTAAGTCTTGTTTTAAGGAGATGTCAAAAAAAAACAAAAAAACCCAACAATCATTTTGACTCAACTTCTTGCCATGCATGCTGAAAGTTATTTATGCCACCTGATCATTTGGGTTTATTTTTTTTTTTTTCCTTTTCCTCCTAAACTGAATAGAACTGAGCTGATGAGAGAGTGGGTTTGACTCTTCTGAATCAAAGGTATGATTAAAAATTAAAGCCAAGCTCCATTTTCCACATCTCCTGTACGTGTGACGTGTGACACACTCGAGCCTTTGTGTGTGCACAACCCAACATCAGCTCCATGAAATCTGTGAAAGCCTCGCAGCTCCAAGCCCTTGCCACAGATCTGCTCAGGTTTTGGGGAGCACAGAGAAGCGTGGCAGGAAATAAAAATAAAACAAAAATCCTTTCCAGGCCCTCTGGAGCCGGGTGCCCGCACCGTGGGCTGCTGTGCACTCAGCAAACTGCAGCAGCGCACATGAGAAATGAGAAATTTTGAGGGCAATTGAGCACAATGAATTTTCACAGTGGATCAACACAAAGTCATTTACAATGGGTATTTCTGAAGCACTGATACAATGAACACATTTATAGTGTTCAATGGCCCTAAAAAAATCACCTTTTCACCTGTGGCAAAGCTGCTGCTGAGAGTGACTGCTCAGATGTTGGGTTTTAATGTCCATTTATGTGCTGTGTCAAAAAAAATCCCCTAACAATCATTTTATGACTCAACTTCTTGCCATGCATGCTGAAAGTTATTTATGCCACCTGATAATTTGGGTTTGTTTTTTTTTCCTTTTCCTCCTAAATTGAATAGAACTGATATATCTATTTTGCATAGATATACATGTCAGCTCACACACATGCATACCTTCAGTGTAGCAATCAGCTTTTTTGGCATATTATGAAAAAAAAAAATCTAAAAATTCTATTGAAAGAAAAGCTTCACTAAGATTTAAAACCCTTCATGCTTTTTGACTCTTACTGGTTGCAAAGTAACTTCATGGTAAAGGCAAATCTCATGCCAGGAATGCAAAAAAAAAAATATAAAGCTGGTGGGCTACAGAAATCTGGTTATCTTACAGAGCAGCAATAACATCCCCTCATCCTCTCCAGTTCCTCTCTTTCCTATAAAATGCTGAATTGAGGAGCTCACTGTGCCCAGCTCTGGTACAAGGGAGTTACTAAATTGTCTTTCAGCTTCATTCAGTTTTCCTGCTGGAGTTTATAGGAGGGTACACATACTCACTGATAGATTCTGATTTTTCTTTTGTGTTTTTATGCTTAATCTGGGTTGTTAAAAAGATCAGAGCTGTACTTTTACTGTTGAGCCACTCCAGCAGCCCCAGTAACTCTTTAGTCCATGCTGGGCATTTCAAGTGAGCCTGTGTTTGCATCAAAGCCTTGCCTTGGCCCATGGCTAGTTATTATATCTGCAGGCATGGCAGCTAACAACAGGCACCTCCATCCCAATTTATTCTGCACTGTCTCCATGCTTCCCTTCCCAGGGATTAAGCACCTTGAAGCACCATCTTGTTGCTATTTCAGTGCCCAATGCTGGTTATTTCTGAAATAACAATACATGCTTCAGTAATAACAAGTCATTTCTCCTTCCCCTGACTGACGAATGCATTTGCCACATTTTTCTCTCAGTGCTTCCCAGAGCAGTCAAATTAACCTTGTGCCTGTCTAACAGCCCGTTTCAGAGCTCTGTGCCCTCAGCACAAGCTGTCAAAGCAGTAAAATACAGCAGAACTGGGAGACTCCGAGCCACCACTTAGGGATTGCACTCAATTCTGGCACTTGTCTGTTCTGCTCTTTGGAGGAAAGAACTCGCAGCTCTTCTCTTGCTCGGGGGCTCACACCCACCACAGGAGCCTCCCCTCACAGGTAAAGCACTGAAGAACACATTGTAGTGTCAATAAAGCTGTTCTGAGCAAAGGCAGAACAGTTTTATCCTTTGCTACTACACTGTGAGGCTGTGGATGATCATCATGTCATCATTTTAACAGCAGCGACTCCTCCTTCCCTTTTTGACTTCTCCTGCCATCAGAAGGCTGCTGATACATCAAGTACTACTGGCATGGATGTGTGACACCAAAAGAAAATATCTGCTAAACTGGTAAGACACTTTCTAACTGAAGGAGCTGGAGTACCTTGACACCTGCAAGGTTCCAAGGCCGCTCCTCCCTTTATGACACCCATCTCTAGGTTAGCATTGCAGGTGGAGAGCTATTCACAAAACATCCTGTTTGTGTCTGGCATCTTTTGAGAAAGCATGGTGCTCCCAATGGTAGGAACAGTGGCAGAAAATAATCCTTTAGTGGCAACTAATTCTCTGCAGTAATTTCTGAGAGTGCTGGATCCAACCCTCTCCTATTAAAGAACTTTTTTTCCCCTTAGTAGAAGTTTTCAGATACTCTGACAAAATTCTGAGATCTGAACAATCTTTATGAGGGGGCTTCTGTTTGTTTTTTTTTTTTTTTTACTTTGTTTTCATTTTTATTTCTGTTTTGTTTCTTTTCCCTATCTTCTTAGACCCTGCATCCCCTCACAATAGCAAATATCTGGGTTTTTTGTACTAGTTTCTCTGCTTGAACAAACAGTAAAATGAATCCTCAAATACAAAGTCTTTCCTTTCTTTATCCCCTTAGTAACTTGTGTAGATGATGAATATATTTTTGATAAGGTTGATGCAATGAAAAAAAATTAGAGAGGACGAGAGTAATAATTTTGACTGCAATTAATCTCTGGAACTCATCTAGTCCAACCCCTGCTCAGAGAACATCCGCCTGGAAAATGCTGCCCTGAGCCAAGTCTAAATTTCTGCAAGTATGGAGATTCCGGAGGATTTCTGGGGCATTTTTTTCCAGTGGTAGGTGCTCATAGTGTCTCTATTTTCTCTGTGGCACTTCCAGACTGTGATGGGATCTTCCCTTCACCTCTTTTTCTCCAGGAGGGACAAACCCAAGTCCCAGCCTTTCCTCACAGGACAGGCACCAGCTCAGGGTGGCCCCTGCCTGACTTTTTCCAGTTTATCTTGTTTATCTTGGAGCAGGGAGCCCAAGCCCAGACTCCAGGCAGGGGCTCACAAGAGCACAACAATCATTTCCTTGCACCTACAAAGTGCCTGCACTTGGCTAATGCAGCACTGGCTGTGTTTGGATTATTACATGTAAAGTGTTTTGCAATTGAAAATCTCTTTCCCATCTAAAGCATCCTCCAAGTCAAAGAAAAAAAAATAAAACATAAAAACAGAACTCTGCAAGTCCAAAAGATATTAAGGTCCCAGAGATCAAGCTTTGGAAATTTGTGCTGTGAAGGTTTTTGTGTCAGAGTGTCCTCCCAGGAGGGCTGACAGAATAAGAAAATATCTGAATATGACAGAACACACTGTACAACACTTCTCCCAGCTCAATCCAATCAGCAGCCAAGGACACAACCTCAATAAATTCTTAATAAGTTTACCAATCCTTACAGTACAGATACTTACAGACCATTAATATCTAGCTGCCAGGATATTGCATCTGCTAGTATATGAACTTGGTAGAGTCAAATAGAATTTCTTTTCTATATTCAACACAATCAGAAGCAGCAACTATTTCAGGTGCTGTCAAAAAATCAGAAAAATACAGATTAGTTAACTGTCAACATTTCAGCAACCCAGACTGTGCTTATTTTAATATTTAATTATTTTCTGGATCGATGTCAGAGATGCTCCTGTGAAACTGGTACCATCCTCTACTTTAAATTACTGCCCCGATTCTGAAGTTACAAATGCACTTTGTTGCAGTTGCCCAGCCGAAAAAATAAAGGCGAGTTCTGTAAATCCTCTCCCCATACAATGAGAATCTGGGGCAGACAAGCAGATCCTCCATCATCCCTGACAGGCAATAAATGTAATCGAAGGTATGGCTTGTGCTTCTCTGCAGAAACATCCCTTATTCCAAAAAGTGAATCACCAGAGAGAATGGAGTACAAAAGTGCCTTTGATCACCCTCAGGATGTTCTCTGTACTTCTCAACCACAGCACAAGAACTCCTTAATTGTCCACTATTGTCTTTTTTTATTTGTTCTGCTGTTTTCCTCTCAAGTGACTGAGTAATTTTTGCAATTGGATTGAAAAACTCGTGTTATCAGATAATGGCGACTTGAAAAGAATTGCTACAATTTCTGTGGTGTTTATAAAGGTAGTTTATAAGCAAATACAAACATCCATTCCTTGGCTGCTTCAGCACTTATATTTGCCTATTACTTGCTCAGGTGTTTCTGGTTTGATCTCCTTTTTAGTAGCTCTCCTAATAAACTGCTTTAAAGACTGCAATCCATAACTTCCTACAGTGAAATCGCATGAATAAATTAAATAGAAAATAAAGTTGTACTACATTATGGTAGAGTAAGGTTCCCTTTTTTCACAGCAAATGCAGTCAAACCACACTGGGCACCTAAAGCCAGCTGTGACTGTGTTTTCTGTTGCTGATTTGTCTCCAATATCTCAATAAAGTCCCAAAAACTTCAGCTACAAACTGCAGCAGCACAGGGTGTTACAGCGGACTGGGGTCCATGGAAAGCAAGTCAATTCCAGGAGAAAAAGCACAGCAACACTGCAGTTAGCAGCTTGCTCTATTTATGGGTTTAGCAGCACTCCTGCCCTGTTTCAGGGAGCAGAAATGGTGCCCACCTGTCCTTCTCCCTGGGTATTATGTGCTGCAGGCAGGGAAATGGGAAAGCTCCGAGAGGCAGCGACTCCCAGAGCCCAAACCATTTTTTATCCTGCTATAAAACCACAAGACAGCATAAAGGTAGTGCAATGCCAGCTAAACTGGTGTAGCTGACAGGTATATGCCCTGGAAATATGCTGGCAATTAGGAGCCTTGGCTAAAAGAAAGCAAACATCCACAAGTTTGATACCACCAGCCCTGCTCCTGCCCACACACAGCACAGGGCTGGCACACAGGGAGGAGGAAAGGAATCCTTGGTGGTTCCTCTCCAATCCAGCACTCAGCACTGCCAGAGAACAAATTCCTTCTGTTTCCAGGAGCTGGTCCTGAGCTGGGGCACCAAAGGAGGGGATTAGGAACTCTGGTAGCCAAGGCAGAACATGGACGAAGCTGAGTCTCTCAAAGGAGCTTTCATGGGAGAGGTGCCACACATGGGCAAAGAACTCAGCATCACCTGGCACCTCCTGCTGCTCTGCCAGCTCTGTCCCATAGAGAGGAGCAGCACAGCACTGATCTGCCCACAGCTGCAGAAACCTGGAGCTGCTGCTTCACGCTGTCCCCAGCATCTGCCCACAGAAACTCTGATGCAGAACATTGAAAGACATTTCCAAAAATTCTTCCATTTTCCTTTTTTTTTTTTTTTTTTTTTTTTCAGTAGACTGAATGGAGGAGTTTGGAGGCTTCCAAGGGCAGGAAAGCAGGTGATTCAGCCAGGACATGGGGGCACGCTGTACATTGTGAGGCTGAAGTTCTATTTCCTCCTCCAATTTGTCAAACAGAATTGTTATAAAGAGTTTACAGAACCAAGAAATGTCAGACAAAATACAGAAAAAAGCTTTGAAACCTTTTGTGATAAAGCAAAATTAACAAGTATAGTTACAACAGCTGCATGAACAACTGTGTTTCCAAGGCAACAACTCACAATTCTTACAGCTATAAAAAATCCTGGGCACCACGGGGGAGTTGTGAAATTAGGGAGACTCCAGCTAAAATAGAATATAGAAAAATGGACTAAAGCAGGGAAAGCTGAAATTATGAAACTCACACTGCTTTTAACAGCTGCAGCCCGGGCACACCTTGGTGCTGGCTTGGAGGAGTGCTGGCCCTCAGGTGTGTCCCACCAGCGTCCCTTTGTCCCCCAGGTGCCACAGGAAAACAACCATTAGCCTCAAATTGGCAGAGCAATTACTGCCCCTTCTCCTGCAGGGTAATGGCACAAAGCTGTGCTGCTTGCTGGCCTGAGCAATGTGTGCCCTCCCAGCAGAGCTGTGCACTGGGATAAAATCAGAATCACCCCATGGGAAGGAGGCAGAAAGCTCAGGGCTTTTCTTTTAACACTATTGTCGTGCATATGTGACAAAAAAATGTTAAACCCCACCATTTGAAAAGCAACATTTTTTTCAAACAAACTCACAAACATAATTAATTCCTCAGAAACAACTTGAAGATTCACATGGATCTGTAAGCAGCACCTCTTAGGCACACTGGATTTTGTGTGGTGTGACTGGATGTGTGTGTGTGCAAACCAAAGAGATAAAAGCAAACTTCTGGAGTTAAAACCACATAATTACACCATGTATGGGCACTTGGTAAGGACTGCTAATTTAAAAAGCCCACAGGTGTCACAGACATCTTTTTATGAGAAATCCTTTCCTTAGGGTTTTTCCTCCTGAGAAGCTGGGAGGCCTCAGGAACAAAATGCAAACAATGGTTATCTGCTGCTGTGGGATGCAACAGGTGCAGCTGGGATTGGTCTCATGGGGTTGTTTCTCATTAATGGCCAATCACAGTCAGCTGGCTCGGACAGAGTCCGAGACCCAAGCCTTTGTTATGATTCCTTTCTATTCTTAGCTTAGCCAGCCTCCTGATGAGAACCTTTTCTTGTATCCTTTTAGTAGAGTTTTAATGTAATATATATCATAAAATAATAAATCAGCCCTCTGAAACATGGAGTCAGATCCTCATCTCTTCCCTCACCCTCAGACCCATGTGAACTCCATCACACACAGGCATCCGTCTTTCCTCCAAAGCATTGGAGTTTGTAGTGTGAGGCTTAGGAAGGTTCAACATCCAGTTATGGAACTGAACAGGTATTTCATTAGCAGCACTGGTAATTGGCTCCCAGATGGAAATGTCATGGGCAGGTGAACAGGCCCTGAGCAGCTCAGCCCTGGGATGCAGGAGTCTCCTCTGCAGGGTGTGAGTGCAGGGCAGTGGCGCTGGGATGGTTATTTCACATTCAGGGGGGAACAGAAATGCAATTTATTCAATCTCCTGACAGCCACCGGCCATGCTTCCCTGCCAGGGGTCAGCTCTGTGCCCAGCCCCTCCACAGAATCCCTAAGGCTGCAAAAGCCCTCCAAGACCAAGTCCAGGCTGGTTAACCCAGCACTGCAGTGCTCACCACCAAACCCATTCCCAGGTGCCACAGCCACTCCTTTTCTGAGCACTTCCATGGATGTGATTACAGCACAGCCTTGGGCAGCCTGCTCCAATGCTTGATCACCCTTCCAGTGAAGAATCTTGTCCTGATATCTGATTTTAACCTCCCCTGCCCTAACTCGAGGACATTTTGTCTCATCCTGTCAGTTAGGACAAGAGATCAACCCCACCTCACTGCAAACTCTTCCATTCTTCTCATCTGAATTCAAGATCCCAGCTCTCTCATGCCCTGCTGATAAATGAAGGATTACAAATCTTTGATTTTCATCATTTGCACTTTTTGCAGGTAGCGAAATTCCCAGTTAAATCCCTACAGCCCCTCCCGTTCACAGCTGTGGCTCGCAGACACCTCACAGTGTGATCCTGGAGCTCATCCCTCCTGCCTCAGTGACATTTCCTGCATGGTCCTGATCAAAGAATAGGTGACAGACTGTCTGTCCTGCTCCTATTCCCTTCTTTCATCAAGTGACTAAAAATAAGGGATAACTACAAACATCTCACAGACATTCCTGCAGAATTTTTACATCAAGATCTTTGTTAGTTTTTTTTTTTCCTTTGATATTTACACGAATAAAACCAGATTTTGATTGGGAGGGAGCAGTCTCCAAAGAGAGTTTTAGACTGACTGTGGTCTCTCCCATAGCTGTTCTCTGCTCACATCCATTTCCACTCCAGCAGAGATATCTGAGGCACGGGGGCTGATTCAGGAGCTGTGGCAGTGGCAGAAGCCAGGCCAGTGCTCCCTGCCTGCTCCACACTCATATTTGGATGCTTAAAATCCTTCAGTGCTCCCCGCCTGCTCCATTCTCATATTTGGATGCTTAAAAGCCTCCAAAGGTACAGTCACTGCTGTATATTTTATACAGACTTACTCTGGAGCAAAGGACAATGTACATCCTCTGTAGAAAACAGCTAATTTTCACGAGCTAATGAAGTGACCAGTGAATTTTATTGCTTTGTGACATATTCATCACTTGTTTCTATTAAAATATTGAAGTTATTACACAGTATATCATAGCCCCTACAAATTCAGTGATACAAAACCTTATGAAGAGAAATTTGAATACAGACCTAATGGAATGTGTGAGTTTTTCATGGTCTTTGATGCACCATTTTCTTTCATGGTCTTTAAAAACCAGACCAAACTGTGGTTTGGAGGTTGAGTTTCTTCTCCAGCTCACAGTTGGGTCAGCCTTGCTGCATTTCCCCAAACCCAGAACTCAGTCTGGTGATGATGTAGCTGAAGCAATGATCCCACAGCCCCAGTGGCAGAGGGCTTGGTCCCATTCTTTACAGGGGATATTGTAATTTAAGAAAATCCAAATGGAATGTGCAGCCCCACTGACCCCCGGTGAAAACAGACTCTGCCTTTTGTGCTGAAGGTGTTGTTAGCAGCCCAATGCCAGGGGAAATATCAAGAGGCTCTTGGAGGATCAAAGCAACCTGTATATAGCCATGCTTTTGTCTTTGATGATATAGCCAATTGCTCTTTACTTGCTGAAATGCCTCTGCGTCTCCTATAGATTTTCCATACGTTATTTTTCAGCCTCTTCTACCAGGCAATGCAAAGCTTTCTTAGCACTGCAGTCAATAAATGAAAATATAAAAGTCTTTATTTACACAGCCAGACAGGGGCCCTAGTGCAGCCCTTGTAGGGCAATACATCACAGCTCTATGGCTTTCCTTAGGGTTTATTCTCTCTCTGACACAGCCACAAATGCATCTAAATCAAACCAAACACCTGGAGACTTTCCAGTCATATTTTCCTACCCTAAATGAGTCCCTCTGCCTGTCATACACCCAATCACACAGCAGCAAGGAACAGTTTCAAAGCAGTGGGGAGAAAATGAGGCAGCCACGCTCCCATTTGTGTGACACAACAATTTGTGCTGGCATTGGTTCTTCTGCATGTACAAAGGGGAAAAGAAAGAGCCCGTTTTTAATTCCCTGCATCCTTCAAGTGGAAGGAGCCCAACATTTTTCTGGATGAATAAATACAAGTAACAGTAACTACTCGCAAAATTTTTAGGATGGAATAGCCCTGAGCCTTTCCAGCAGTATCTGCACAGATTGACTCAGATTAGATGCTAAATCATTTTCACAATTCAGATGCTTGATATTTTATCTGTTTAATAGGTTCCCCATTTCTTTTCTCTTTACAACTGCAACAGCAATTACAATTGCCATGAATATTGATACACCATAAAAACAAGCCACTTTTGCCTCACACTGCTTTTATATACGTAATAGATATTTAGATACTACTGGTGGTGTGAATGATACATTTCACCAACATAAATGATAAGAGTGTGGACAAGAGCTGGCTAAAACCTCCAGCATAACCCCTCAGCAATAAGGACAGACTCCTCAGGTAAAAAAGACAGATGTGCATGAAAAAGAGAGATTACAGGGAGAAGATGATGAAAATTTGTTCTTTCAGCATCTTAAACTACTCCAAAGCTACTCTTGTACCCGATTTCTTTAAGAAAAGATTCAGACATACCCACAAGGGCAAACACCAGGAGATCCTTCACAGATACAAGGGCACTGCAATATTTTCAGCCCCACACCAGCTCTGAAGGCATTTCTCATCGGAGGCTGCTAAGAACAACTTGCAGCACAAGGACTGGGAGCCTTTGTTTTTTCACTCATTGCATACCTATTCATGTGCAGCTTTTGCTAATTTCTGCTAATAATTAGTGTTCTGAGATGCATTAGGGATGAAATCAGTTGGGATGTTTGATTTACGTCTGTTGTTCCAGGGTAATTAATACAGTCTAGCAGGTACACACTCTAAGAGAAAGAAAGAAAGAAAGAAAGAAAGAAAGAAAGAAAGAAAGAAAGAAAGAAAGAAAGAAAGAAAGAAAGAAAGAAAGAAAGAAAGAAAGAAAGAAAGAAAGAAAGAAAGAAAGAAAGAAAGAAAGAAAGAAAGAAAGAAAGAAAGAAAGAAAGAAAGAAAGAAAGAAAGAAAGAAAGAAAGAAAGAAAGGAATATTAAAAATAAGGAGGAATTTGAGTGAATTTAATGAGCCTGATGTGCCCCTTTGCACTAAAGGAAAGCTGAGTATCTTCTGAATTCCAACTCATGTCAACCAGTGATCTGACCTCCCCAGAGGAACACCAAATTGTGAGGCATGCTTTCATATGGAATATTTACAGCAGCATCCCAGGTCATTTCACAAGGGAAATGCACTTTAAAATATGATGTAACCTAATTCAACCTTCTCATTGCTACTGATAAATCATGCACCTAATTTATTTATTATGACTGGATATGAAGGCAGAAACCAAGAGCCTGATTTGCTCTACCACTCCATGCAAAATAAATGTTTTTTTTTTTTTTCTCTTTTTTCCCCACTTGTTTTGATTTTCTCAATGTTGAAATGTACCTGATCATATTACGAATGCAGGATCATTTTACAGAAAAATGATCATTTTACAGAAAAATATTTAAGTCATCAGACAAAGAGCAAAACATGAAGAGGGAAGAATATCAGATAAAGCATAAAGCAGATGCCCTTATAAACTCAGCAATAACAAAGAAAAAATACTTAAAAAAAAAAACAGCTAACAAATAACAAAAATCAGAGAAGTGTTAATGGAAGCAGACAAGGAATACGTTTGTTTTTTCTCATTGTGGAGAAGGATGTCTATCACCATAAGGAAATGTCACTATCAGTCATGCAGGGTCACACGTAGAGAATGTGTGTCTCATAAAGCTCCATTCTAAGGTGCATCCATCAGAGGTTGTGGGGTTTTTAAAACTCAACCCCAAGCTCTGAGAGCAGCCTGGAACAGGGGTGATGCCTGTGCAGCTCAGCAGCCATTAACCTCACCATTGTACCTTTTGTCAAACGTGGAGGAGGAGCCATTCCTCTTCCACAAGTAGCATAATGATATCATCAGGTTTGCAGTGTTAAAATAAACACAAGGAAAGCCATTAAAAAAAAAAAAAACAAAACCCACCCTAAACAAAACAAACCAAACTCATTTGCTGCCTCCATACAACAGAGTTTTAGAAGCTGTCTCAAGTGACTGATAGCTGTGAGCATCAGGATCCAACCCCCCAGAATATCTTTTATCCCTGTGACCATGGCTGTCCTCTATTACGATGACCTTCAGCACTGCTTTCATTTAATTGTATCTTTTAGATAATGATCATTCCGATGGCTGTCATGAGCAAACACATAAATTTGCTGCAAGCCTTTGTCTACTTTTCTGAAATTTTGCCAGCACTGCACCTCAAAGATTTCAATTTTCTTCCTGTCAGCAGCGCTTCTTTCTCATGATTCATATTTTGGCTGCTGCAAAAAATGTGCTTTTTACCAGTCCTGTCTTGTACAATTCAAGTTTCCAATTGTTTTACTTGGGAATTTTAAAACTCCCTATAAGTGATGTGTTTAACTGACAAGGAGCAGGAACTAGTAAATAGTGTAGAAGAGCTGAGGTTGAATCCTAAATAGCTGCATTTAGTGTCTCTCCAGCTGAATGACTGAGATGTTTTGCATCTCATTTTGATTAATGAAATCTAGATTTTTGACATATTCACAGAGAGCCCTCATTCTTTGCAATATTTTTGCTTCCAATTTGGTGGTTGTGGGAAGATGCTGTTTTCTTTTTACAGCTGAAATCTGTTCAAGGATCTGAAGGAATGCTAAATCACTTTCGCTATGTAAGGTCCTCCCTTAGCCCAATTTAATTCTCCTGCTGCACAAAGGAAAGGCTGCAAACTGAACAAATTCTTCTCTCATACCCTCCCACAACCCATTCACTTGCTGTCAGGGCAGACATAATTTGTGTTATCATAAATAATTCTTTAAAAAAAAAAAAAAAAAACACACCATCAACATGTCTACACACAGCTGAAAAAAGAGGAAATAACATTTTTAAGTAGGCACTGAAGAAATCTCCTGTTGGCCCTGCTATTCCATGTATCTTTCAACAATTTGATGGGGCAATATCGTGGTACATGAACCAACTATTTGCAATGGCTAAAGACAATTTCCTCTCATCAATCTATTGCAGCTTCCAGCCTATAAATCTTGTCACCTCCTGTGATTTCTGGACCATCTTGTCTTTGATACTTTGACCAAAGTGCAATTACTCTCTCCCTGCTGCATTCCCTCCCATTTGGGGCTGCTGCTGGTTAAGTATTCCACACAAATTCCACTTTTCTCAAGGTATTTCCTGTATTAGGAGTCCAAATCATCCCAGGAATAAAGGCAGCCACAGCTCTTTGGGAGGTTTCAAAGCTACAGCTCAGTCAATGACAAATGCAATTGCTGAGTATTATGATTTTTGTAGCTGGACCCAACAAGGCCAATAAGATTTGCATGATGGTTTAAATTTCTGAATCTGTGCTGAAAATGTGTTTCCATAATCAAAACGAGTTTTTCTGAATACCTAACAGGGTTTACATCAGGCAGAGTTGTAACATTCATCTTCTAATTGTTTTGCAGACAAGAATAAAAAGTGGGAAAAAAAGTGCATTGGAACAAAATTCCTGGAAATATACCAAGAACTGCAGCAAAGCTGTCATTCATCTTTGCATCTACAAGGAGAGAAAAAAGTAAAGCTTTGAACCTCCTCCAGCCACCAAATGAATCTCATTGACAATCTCCCTGCATCCTCCACACAGCTCTCTGCAGCTCCCATCTCCACATGAACATTCCCTTGGTTATTTTCATTTCAGCTCTGCCTTGGCTCTGGGACTGCTCAGCTCAAAAGGCTGAACTTAAGTGTGGGAGGTTCTTTTTCAAAGAATTATGGCTACATCTTCTGCTTTTAAAAAAAAAGAACAAAATTCCCCAATCCAAACCTTATTAGGGCTCTGAATTACGCATAGGGGATGTTCCAAGGTGATGTTCCACCTGTATTTTCTCTCCACCAATCCCATTCTCAATTACAGGCAGCAGTACAATCCAGCTCCTTAACAGCTCTATAATTTGCATCTTCCAGTTGAAAATACTCCAAGTTCTGTTCCTTCAAGCACATAATTTCAAAGTTATGTTCTTCAGAAGAAAAACAATTTCACATCAGGTCCAAAATAGCTTCTGATAATCTCACGTAGCACATATTTACCTTCCTCTAGCACCAACCCAATTCTTCCCACAGCCAAACTGACTCTCCATTTCGAGACACAACTTCTCCACTGCTGATTCCTCTTCACTCTGTTATTGCCAGTAACATTGCTGTATAATTAAACCCTGCCTTGTGCACCGAGGTCTGGAAGCTCACTGCTAATTGCTGCATTATTAATTGCTAAGTCAACTGGTGGCAACGGGGAGCCCAACTGCTGTCTCTGGAGGGCCAAGGGGATTGTCAGAGAAGGAGCTGTTTATATCAGCAGCTCTGTTTTCCCTTTCTGGCTGTTTTGCTTCCCTGCAAACACTCCAGCAGCGATGGAGCACCCCAGGAATGGGCAGGGCGAGCTCAGAGAGCCGTGCTCTAATGAGATTGTGCCACCACACTCGCTCAGTAATGACTACTGAAGGCACAGAAGAATGCTGCAAGTATAATTATAGTGCCTGGCAGAGCAACAAATGAAGTGGGAGATGCCTCCAAACCCAGCAGGCTTGCAATATTTAGGATGCTCCACACAGATCCATGCATGTGCAGCATGACAAGTGATTGGCATGAGGTGATTTGTTCGGCCGAGCGGTGCCAGCGTGATCCTCACCCCCAGCCTTTTATTGATCCTTGAAACAAATATCCCCCTGTACTGGTTTCATTAGACAGGCTCTGTCTTGTTAATTACCGCTCTCTCAAATCTTTTGGTGTTTCATTAAAGGGAACAAATTGAAAGAATTAAATAAACAATCCATGTCAGCTGCCACCGTCCTAGTGGTCTTTAATTCCCCTGAATACCAATAAAGAAAGTTCTCCCCCCACCCCTTTATATTTATTTTTTTAGTATTATTTCTGACATCAAGTCACAACAAAGTGGTGTAATGCACCATCAGAATTTATCGAGTCAAGTTGGAAAATAGTCTGAAAGTCTTGGCTGACTACATCCCAAATCCTTTTGGACTTTAGGGAGGGGTCTCCTACCTTGCTGCTGATACAGAGTTTCACCAGCTTCTCTGCAATAGATCAAAAGGAGTTGTTTTCCCCTATTCACAGGAGAGACAGTGAAGGACTAAACAGCAGAAATAATTTGTATGGAGATTTCCAAAATGAGTCATATTAAATTGCACTGATAAAAAACATTTGAAAATTGCTTTTGCTGGGGGAAAAAAAAAATTACTTTTGTTCCTTTAAAAAGAAAATAGTCATTTTTTTCCTCCTGATAGGTAAAATTTGGAAATCTGAATAAAGGGAAAAATAATAATAAAAAAAAAAACTTATTCTCTACACTAGATATAATTGATTTTGGAAGGCTGTACAACACTAGAAATTTGAATTAGGGAACATTATCTATAGTCAGGAACACCTAATAAAAACTCAAGATTCAAGATGATTAAGAACAGCCAGGGCACTTTTTTATTAATGAATCCTTTATTCTCTGTGTTCTCAGGCTTTTGGAAATGTCTACATCTCCCTGAGCATATTTAGCAGCTTTATCAGTATTAAGGTAATGATTCCCTCACCTCTTTTCTCTTTGCTGTCATCCAGTCTCTAACAGGTTCCCTTGCAATCTGCAGTGAGCCATTAAAAAAATGGAAAGCAGCAGAATTCAGAGGAAGCTGCTATTTTTCCCAATTTTCCTAAACCCAGAAACATCTGAAAATAATTCAGCTGCTACTTAAGCACCTTTTTCTCCTGTTCTATTCACTTCTTTACCAGCCTGCCTTCCCCAGGGCAGAAGCTTTGCTAGAGAAACCCCCAAGCCCCACAGAGCTAAGCTTCAATAAATAATGGACCAGGAGGAGATCTGCCCAAATTCCACTTTCTTTTTGCAACAAAACCACACTCAATGTCATATTTACACTAAAGTGAGAGACTGGAGTCTTAAGATGGAAACCAGGCAGATTTTTGCCATCTTGAAGCAGATCCCCACTGTCTTGAACCTGCACTTTTTGGGCTCGGGGACTTGGGGAGAGGTGCTGCTTTCCAGCAAACACCTGTCCATTTTCAAAAGGATAAAGCACAAACACAGGAATTACACCAATGAGCAGCTCTGTGAGCTGGAAACTGCAGAAATTAACAGCAATACAAACACACATGCAAATGAACTGGGGACCAGAGGAGCACAGCCACCAGGTGAGGCTGAAACCACTGAATCGTCACCTTCCCTTCCTCCTCTATCCTCCTATCCATCTCCTGCTCGTCTCTGTCTGAAAGGGCCCCATCAGCCTTTGTGTGGCAGTGATGGGGCTGCCAAAATGCGACAGCCTTATCTGCAGCCCAGCCCTGCAAATTGCCAAGCATTGATCCAGCAGCCCGGGCCAGCGGATCGCTGCACAGCTGCTTTGATTTCTTTTCTTCTGGGAAAGAAATGAACTTCTCTGCCAGCCAGCAGCTCCCATCCTGCCAGGGCTATTCCCCAGCCAAACAAAGGGCCTGGAAATTAGAATTTTGTTAGATGAATTAACAAGGCATCCCTTTCTCCTCACTTGAATTTTTTTTTTTTTTTTTTTTTTTTTTTTTTGCTGGGTTCTGGATGCTGGGTTGCATCCTGAAATGTGAGGGGAAAACAATACAATTGATTATTGTAATTTCTCTTCAGGCTTCATGTACGTAAATGTCTTCCAGGTACATTGCTGAGGGTTGCCAGATCCCCATAAACTTATATCCCAGCAGCTTTTCAAAGCATTCTTCCTCTATTATTGTTACAATCAGATTTCACAACCAAAAAAAAAAAAAAAAAATTAGCTAGTTATACCCCACTGTGAGGAGGAATAATATTTTACTTAGATTTTTTTCTCCTGTAATGATGTTCCTTGTGGGATCATTTGAAAATCTCTATTTGCCTCTTGAAAAGGAAAGCACAAATGATAAAAAGGCAACTTCCCAGCTCTGGTTTTACACCTACATTCTATAGCTTGTGTACAGTCATGTCTCAGTCTGCAACAGCTTTGCAGAAATAATGTGTGTGCTCTGACACAGAGCAGGTTAAATATAACAAAGAAAAGTCAGGAATATCACTTTCTTGGCTAATTTATTCAAAATGGGGCTTTTCCTAGTTTCTCTCTTTCTAACTCTCATTTTACATCACCATTTCCTTTGCTAAGTATTTCTCAGTTTAGCTGAACTTCCTGCAGAGCTGTGCTTCCACGGGCTGTGTTTGCACCTCTGCAGATGCTTTCAGATCATTTTGTATTTTATTCTGAATTCCTGAAATACTTCCTGCAACTTTTGATGGGCTTTATTACCTCACTTTGTTAAGCCAGGCTATTTATCAACCCACAACACTGTGTTGCAAAATTACCCAAGTTGGGCCCTTTCTTCACAAACTGGGCTTTAAGTGCACCAGGACACCCAGCCCTCCTCTCCAGCTGCAAAAGATTTGTTGCTGCTTCACCCAAAATAAACCATTTCACACTGATGGCCATCTCCTGGCTCCAGGCAAGGCTCGATCTGTGTAGCCGGCTCCAAAACGCAGCATCAGAAAGGAGTTTGTGCCTCTCGTGGCATCAGAGGAAGATGCAAAACATGCATGGTGGCAGCTGAGCTCCCCTGGGAAAACAGGGTTTGTCACACTTTATAACATTGTCCCCAGTGCTCTGGTGCCTCTGCTGAGCTTGGATGGGATAAATCAGAGGGGACACAGCAGAGCTCAGCTCCCGTTCACTGCCACCAGGGCAGCAAATACACTCTGCCAGCACTGAAGGATGCTGAAAGGCTTTTTTTATTTTCCTGAGTCCTCTATGCAGGAATGACGCCTGTCCTTCTGGCAAAAAAACCTATTCAGCACAGCTTTTAATTCCTCTTTTAGATGTTACTCATGCCTTCCCCTCTTTGAGTTCAAAGTCTCCACTATACTTGGAAAAATCCCACAGAAATACTAAGATGCTGTAACAATAAAAACCACTTGAACAATGAAAAGCCACACAGAAAAAGAATGAATTACTGAAAGATTAGTGCCATAATTACCAAACAGAAGTTAATTCCTACTTGTAACACAAAAAAATGCAAGAAAACAACTCCAGTTCCCTTCAGGAAGGAGCAGAAACTGTAAAATCTACTGCAATTGTAGGAGTTAAATTCCACATTCTGCTTGAATGCTCGATGGGAAAAACATCATCCACATCTAAATAAAGCACTTACGAAAGACTTAACTGCAAGTACACGAGGAGCTGAAATTAGACTGTCTAGTTAACCAAACTTCAGTGGACATTTAAGTGCTAACTTAGATTAACATAATTCTACTGATTTCTCATCTTGGTATGTTCTTCTGGATATTGGAGGAGCATCAGTTTGTAGTTCCATGGGAATTCAGAGCTTGGAATCGCTGCGCCACTTTTAATTTCTCATTAGGACTTTATTTACTGACTGCAGATGTGATGGGGTTTAGCTGCAGCCTGTGCTGGAGGGTCCCTGAATCACAGTAAATTACAATTACCAACAGTTGTCTTCCACTCTCTTTCCACTACTCCTTGCACTGGTTTCAATCTTGCCAAAACAATTTTAGCCAGGCAGAGAACTCTTCCCAAAAGAAGGCACTGAGTGACTGGGAGCAGTTTGCCAAGGGAAAAATTGGGAACCACTGGCAGAAAAGGAGAAGAGGCACAGAAACCAAGCCAGCATTTCACAAGCTGAGGGCCTGAGAGCCCATTGACAAAAGCAGGCAATCCAAATTAACAGCAAATTACATAAACAGATAAATGTGCAGTTGGGAATTCAAGGCTGTGTTCACCCACTGCCTGCTTCCAGAATTGCTGAAAGCCTGGGTCAGGCACTTCCAAAAAAATCACATATCACACACAGCATCCTGTGCTTCTCATTTATCTGCAAAGCCTTATTATGGCAATTATTAATAAAAAAACAACCCAAGACAATTAGAAAAATAAAATAATGGTAAGGGAGCTTCAGACATGAGTGATAATATCAATCTGTTACTTTGACACAAATAATTAGAAGAATTTTTCACTTTGTGTAACTTTTAATGATCTTATATTTAAGGAAAAAAATATAATGAGACAGGGAAAGACAAAGAGCTATTAATCCATTAATATCACATGGTTTTCATTGTGCTCACTCCCAGTTTTTCCAGGAAGTTTTACCATAAAATGAGACAATTCTTCAGCACTGCCTACCAAGTAGTTTACACTCTGAAGCAGGGGGACCAAGAATCTTCACAAACAGTATCTTATGTACTTAATAATTCCATTTACCTGCTGTAAATTTCTAATCCTTGTCACTCCTAAGATATTTAATTGATTAGGGTAAATGCCACATTTTCTAATGGACTTTTCCCTTCAGATATTTGAGATATGAACAAAGTGCACTGATCAGAAACGAGCCAGGACCAGTTTTGTAAGAGCAGAACCTACAAATTCCAATCCTGTCCAGTTCCTTGGGAACAGAAATCAACCTGGACAAGCCCCAGCATTGAAAATGGCAAGAGACAGAGAGGACTCCAAGGTATCTGGTGTTTGTATATCTCTGTGGCAAAGCTGGTTCATCTTTAGTAACTAAAATGAGTTCATGCCCTGGTAACAACCACCTCTCCCAGAAATGTTCAGTCATGAACCTGAGAGCACCTGATAAAACAGCACCCACTGACTTTCACCACAGCAAAATCTTGTAAATAATTTATTGTCAAGGAGGAACAACACTGCACAACATGCTCACAGACAAACACTGAATTTTCTCTGCAATTGCCACACTTTTGGTAGAGTTGAGCAAAGTCTGCTGTTATTCCCAGCACCATTTATTTGTACACAAAGCCCTGGATGGATCCAGTATTTAAATAACACTCAGCTCCAGACTTCTCTCTCCACATTGGGCACCTTTCAAATGTTGAGGGAGGGAGGGAAAAGGCAAGAAATAAACAGGGTTTGATTCAACTCAGCTCCAGGGAGATGTGGCATGCATCAATAATGGGGGGGCAAATTAATCTTAAAATTACTACTGGGTTTGACAGTGTAATACACACCTAAGATTTATTTCCATCTTTTCCTCTGCAGAGTACTGAGCTCTCAGTGTTTCTACCTATACTTACCCATGTGGCTGCATCTGTTCCCCTCCTGAGTAAAGTACAATGATTCCCTTTTAGCTAGAAAATTTCTCTGAGAGATTTTTGTTTGTTGATTTCCGCGAACAATCCCAAATGATTCGTGCAAGACAGAAAATGTTCCTTTTTTAAGAGGCCAGCATCAAGCACTTCTATCGGTGCTGCCTTCTCAGCTGCGCCTCAGGTTGCCATTTATGACAAATATCCAAATCCCTCTGATATTAGAGGAGAAAACCCTGCTGGGGTGAGCCCCGGCTTGACAAGCTTGAAACAGTGCAGGGATAATTTATGAGAAAGTAAAATGGCACAAAAGGTAGAGAGAGAGAAGGCTGGAGCGTGAAGGAAGAAAATCTTCAAAACAGAACTCCAAAGTGCACACACAGGTATATTCTGTGCCCAAATCAAGCTGTCTCCTTGCACACCCATTATTATTTCAGAAAATGCATTATTCTGAACAGATACAAAGCCAGACAAATAGGAAAAAAATAATCTAGTTCTGTTATTAAGTTTATTCCTCTGAGAAATAGCACTTTGCATTTTAGCAACTACTTTTGCCTTGATACTTAATGGTTTCATAAGTTATCATTAAATAATGGTAATTATTTGCCATAGCAACTATAACAATATGTAATTTATATCTAGTTTTGAGCTGTAGGGATGGGTCCATTTCATTAAGCACCCAGATAATGTACAGTGAATTTATCTGCACTTTCAACCAAACAAAGGAATGTGTTTGACAACAGGGTGAGGTGACCATTTGTCCTCATTTTCCAAACAACACTAAATCATCTGTTTTTCTCCAAATCAAAGTGCATTTTGTTATTGGTTATATTAAAGCAGATGAAAGTGTTTAGATCAGTAGGGAAATACAAAGTCAGTAATTTAGATGGTTACCATTTAGTTTAAAAACAGCAAAACCTCATGGTATTTTATAGAGAAATATTTAAAGGCACATGGTTAAAAAAATCTCCAGGGTTTTTCAGTGATGCTCACTATCAGGTAGAAAAACTTGTATTAATCCACTCATTTCACCACTAGTGGCAAAATTAGAAAACAAACAGGAAAAAAAACCCAAAACCCAAACAATGTAAATAAAGTAGTATTTAGTAAATAAAAGTAATAAATTTACTAACTTAATTTATTTTTAAACTAATTTAAATAATTTTTTTACTTTCGTAAATAAAACACAGTCCTGGCATATCAGTGAGATCATTTCCACTGAGCATCATATATGCCTGATTTTTCTCTCTGCCCCATAGAAGCCTTTCAAGAAAAAGGAAATCTGTTTTATGATAAATGGGCTGTAAAACCCTGATCCAGACAGGTTTTATTCCCCCAGTTACACAAATGTGAGGCTGTCACTGCTGGTGGGAGGAGCTGGACCCTGGTGCCAGAGCACATCATCTGCACAGAGCAAACCTGAGACCTCCACAAGAATTCCCTCCCAGAAAAAGGAACAAAACACCTGGAGGACATTGAAAAGGCTCTAGAAAAGGAAATTAAATCAAGAGGAAAGGGAAAGGGAAAGGGAAAGGGAAAGGAAAAGGAAAAGGAAAAGGAAAAGGAAAAGGAAAAGGAAAAGGAAAAGGAAAAGGAAAAGGGAAAGGAAAAGGGAAAGGGAAAGGAAAAGGAAAAGGAAAAGGGAAAGGAAAAGTAAAAAGAAAAGGAAAAGGAAAAGGAAAAGGAAAAGGAAAAGGAAAAGGAAAAGGAAAAGGAAAAGGAAAAGGAAAAGGAAAAGGAAAAGGAAAAGGAAAAGGGAAAGGGAAGGGAAAAGGAAAGGGAAAGGGAAAGGGAAAGGGAAAGGAAAAGGAAAAGGAAAAGGAAAAGGAAAAGGAAAAGGAAAAGGAAAAGGAAAAGGAAAAGGAAAAGGAAAAGGAAAAGGAAAAGGGAGGTAAAGGACTGGGAGAGGCAGGGAAATTTGACAGAGATGAATAAAGGGGTTGGAAAAAGGGAAAGCAAAAAAGCCAAAGAAACCCAGAAATTGAACTTTAGAGATACACCCAGGAAAGAGAGCAGAGTCCTGTGCCCATTTCATGGACTGGCAGCAAGAGATGAATCAGCAGCTGAAGGACAAGAAGGTGCAGCAGATTTACCAAGTGTCTGATCAATGACTCTGGCTCTCCATAAATTGTCCCTCAGTGCTGCTGGGGACAGACTCACTGGCATTGCAGGGAAACCAGAGTGCTCCTGGTAAATATTTACTTTTCCCACTGTGAGCCTGCACATGGCTCATTTGGTGTGAGCACAAGGAAGGAGTCACACTTTGCCAGCAGTGTGCAGCTCTGTGGCATGAGGAGCGTCTCTGGTGCCACATTCTGCAGCAGAGGTGAGGCCGTTGTACTTATGGTAGAAGTTTCAATTATTAAAAAATAAAAACAAACTAAAAAATAAAACAACAAAAGAAACCAAAACCAAATCCATCGCAAGAGTGGAAAGCCACTTTAAAGTGTTTGTGAAAATGCAAAGTGAAATATGAGATGAGTTTCAGTATTTATGAAGCTGTGCTGTCCTTGCACATCCAGCATAAATCTATCAGTAAACCTACACCAAAAATATCTACACCAAAAATATCCTCTATGTGTACTCTACCACCTTCTCCAGCTTCATCTGAACCTTGCAGTCCAAGATGATGTACTGACATCCAAGAATTGAGCTGGGTATTGCACAAGTGTGGGACAATTTCTGTATTTCACTGGATGGCTTCAGTCACTCATCAGTTGGAACCCTTTTAGTCTGATCTTGATAAAAGCTACCTTTGATCTGCATAATACAACTAGCCAAGCTATTAAGGCCATCTGACACATCACAAATCAAGTGATGAGTTATCAAACAGCTCTCAAAAATATCCTTGAAAATGAGCATATTTATTAATGCCTTCCAGTGCACTGCTAACAGTTTTATTTTTGCATATCAATAGTTAACAAGCATTAATAGCAGCAGCATTTTCTGAAGTCATTAGATCAATCTGAAAGGAAACTTCTTCCTACAGAATCATACATTTCCACTAGACATGGTGGTGTAATGGAGTTAAATTATTTAAATGTAATTACAAACCCAAGCAAGGCACTGAAGCCATGTACCAATATTACAAACTGACGTGGCAACAATATATAATGCATTTCCAGCAGCGTGCTAGGAATGCTAACAACTCTTTTCTTGTCTGCTGAGGAGCTTTCAAAGCATCTGGGCCCAGAGAGTTTCCATTTTTTGATTCCTTTTTGTGATACTCCAACATGTTTCTTTTACAAACCCAGCCACAGTGTGCAAACCAAGTGACCAGGTTGGATTTGGAGCAACAAAATGAACAAAACCCACACCAATAGAAAGAAAAAAATAAAAAAAAAACAACAGCAAAACCTGCTGCAGAGGGAGATGGATGACAGCTGACTGACAGAATCACAGTTCTACACTCCCCAGCTCAGAAATAAATCAATTACATTTCACATACAAAAACAGTGTAATTGTTTGTGAAGTGAAACCATAATCCTAATGCATCCATTTGACTTCACAATTATATCCCATTATTATATCCCATTGGGTTATTATATCCCATTGAGAACATTTCTCCTCTCACTACACAGGTTAGGAAGTTGACAAAAAAACACATTTGAAGGGTGGTCAGAAAAAGAGAATGGAAAAGCAAAGGAAAGCCAGCAGGGTGAATTTCGGCAGTCAGCAGCTGCTAAGGTAAACTCTGGAGCTGAGGGCAAGTGGTAGAAGGCAAGGAAGAAGCTCTAATAAAGACGAGCACCAAGTGGAAAACACAGACTAAATAATAAATACTTGGAGCCTGCTGCCTGCATTGTAATCAAATTTCCTTTGTTCCGAGTCTGAGGAATCAAATCAAATGCCACACACACGTGTCCCAACATGATTTTACTGCAGCCAAACTCTTTCAGCACCTCTCTCTGCCACTTCTGTTCGAGGGAAGCTTCAGGAACCATTACAGTCCCACACCAGCTGATTTCTTTTTGGTGTTTTCATTTGGCTATTGAACCCCCAAAGAAATATTTGAAAAAATAAAACCCCAAAAAAACAGTGGCTCCATTTTCTCCAGCGCTAAAAAACCCTCAATTTTTAATTTATAACAGCTCCTATTTAATATTTTTCTTAGATCTCTGCTGCTAGAGGGATGTGATTACATGACACTTGGAGATTTAAGAGATTGCAGAAGGATTTAGTACACGAATCTTAATCAAAGCTGTAAAGCAAATGCAGAAAAATCTTCCTAAAATATTCAATGCAAATGTTATTATTTTCAATCCAGTCTTATGATCCCCAAACAAATGAGGCTGGAAATGTTGGATAAGAAGTCCCTAACTTTGGGGAAAAAAAACCCAAAGCAAAAAAAAAAAAAAAAAAAAAAACAAAAACAAAAAAACAAAAAAAAAAAAAAAAAAACACAAAAAACCACCAAAAAACCACCACAAAAAAAAAACAAAAAAAAAAAAAAACAAAAAAAAACAAAACAACATAACCCAGAACAGGTAGGATTTATGGACTTATATTTTAAAGATTTCTGGCATCACAGAGGGAAGATGCTGTATGCTGCATGTAGCACAGACCTAACAGAAAGTTCCAAGGGAAACGCCTGAAAAGGGATCTGTCCCACCCCACCAAGGGAATAAAACAAAATATTCTGTCATTTTTTCTTTTGTGCTTTTCCAGGACAATGTAGCTCTTGAGGGATGTTTGGCCAAAGCAGAAAGTGATGCAGAAGTGTCTCTGGGGACATTTTCTGACACTTTCAGAGCAGCAGCTCCTGGTCAGCACCTTCCCTGTCCCTGCAGCACCTTCCTGCCCAGGCTGGAGCAGCAGAACAGAAGCAGCACTCTGCTCCCCAAGGTCAGGAATAAATCCAAATGCATTTTCCCATGTTGTTTATAGGTTAATAACCCACAGCTTCACGGAGCAGTGCAAAGGAAGCTGGGCAGCAAAGCCCTCCCCTTGTCAGGCTGTGCTGGTTTGATGCCTTCTCTTCCCAATGCCAGCAGATGTCATTGTCTCCTAATCTTGTTTTTTTTTTTTTTTTTCCTCTCTTATCAGGAGTGATGCATTTAACTCAAAAGCTCTCATTCACAAGCAGAGAGAGCCACAAGTCATCCAGACGAATTTATCTTAGCTTGAAATGAGGGAAATTGGGCTGATTTGCCACTTCAGCTCTTTCCAGAGGATTCCAGCAAGTCTGAGCTCACTCTCTACCTGCACGCAGCACTCCCCTAAAGCTCCCCTCATTTGATTTTGATTTTAATTCTCTACCTTGTGCCTCCAGGCCCTCCCTGGCAGGGGAAGCAGCATTCCCGAAGGGGAGCAGCTCCTTTCCGAGCATCCCCAGCCATTGGCAGCTTTTCAAACATTGCCCTGCCTTGGAAAGAAGCTGCAAAATAAATGATCAGAGCATGGCAGCCCTTAGCAGAGTCTTCCTCCGGTGCTGGTAATGAAATCAAAGCGATTCAAGCCCAGGGGAGGTTGGGTTTGGGGGGTTTTTAATCTGCTCTGGGAAGGTGAGGGCTCTCCATGCACTTTGCAGATTCAATAAATGAGAATATGGGGCTGTGTAGGTTCTTGTTAGAAGAAGAAAAATGAAATGGAAATGGAAATAGTGGTCACAAACAGAGAAAGAGACTAAGTTTTCCTTCTGAAACAGGCAGTAAAATGGCGTTATTCACACATTGGTTCTGGCTTTGTCCTCCTATTCAGAGCATGGATTTTCACACACCAATTTTTAAACTATTTATACAGAACTCGGCTCACATAGGCAGTGCCTTTGATTTTCTTTTCATCATTAATATTTTCCTACTGCAGGAGCATCAATGTTTGGTCTATTTCCCCATTTGAAATGCACTTCTACCCTCACTCATCTCCAAGGACAACATCCCAAAGCCACAGTGCTGAGGGTGCTACAGCAGAAGGTCAGTCCCCACCATTTCCCAGTAACAACACAGCTTTGACTGGAAGCCAAAAAGCTGGGAAACCTTGAATGGCGAGTCACATATACCTGCTTCACATGTAATTGTGTCATATTTAATACAAATAAACCTTCAGACTTCAATTACATTATGGGCTGCTCCTACCAAAAAATCTGTAACAAAAAATATTCTCTCCTGCAACTAATGAACATAGAAGAGCTTTGCTCATTATCACTCTACTCATTGCCGTCGTTTGAAGGACTTAATTAATACTGCAACATTCTGCTGCATTCCTGGGAGTTCACAATCCAGCAGTTGGTAAAGTTGGCTGCAGCAGGTGGAATTGATATTTTGGAAGTGGTTGTTAATAAATCACTCCAGAAAACACCTCCATGGAGAGCAAAACATAATGCTGTCAGTCTGTGCATGGAACTGGGGGATCTGGAGCTTCCCTTGGAGAATTAATGTTGGCATCATTTGATTCTGAATAAAACTGAACCCCAAAAGTCCAGGTTTAGTTTTGTTATTGAGATACTAAAGAAGGAATAAGGAATTCTAGATTTCATTTGAAATTTTCTCACTAAATTGATGGGGTTTTGAAATAGGTAAGAGCATTTAAAATCAGAAAATAAGGAGATTTCACAGTCACAGCATCATTGCAACGCTTCAGTGTGTGCTTCAGCTGTGTGGGGAAGCCATGAAGTTACTGAGCACCTCAAACTGCACTTTTTCCTAAAGTTTCTCATAAAATGGATTGGAAATGCTACAGATGGCTTTGGAAGACACGTGCCACAGGTGGCATTATAAAATTATTTACCGAGATCCCTGTTTCACTGTTTTTACAAGCTTCCACACAGAATATGTGTCTTAGATAAACTTAGGTAGAAGAGTCTACCAAAAAGCCCAACACAAAAGAACATAAAAGTAAGATCGGTGATAATTCCAGCCTGTATCCTAGTATGGACAAGAGTTCATGAAGTTAAATTATTCCATTTTCTTTTCATTATTTGGGAAAGCACTTATGGGTTCTTAACCTATTGCAATTACAGTGCAAGTAATTTTTATCTAATAAGTCATCCCCTCAATTTCTCTCCAGTGAAGTAGCAGTGCAATATAAGTGTTACATGATGAAGTGAATTTTATTTTTTTCAGTTTGAAATTTCTGTTGTAGTCCTTTCAAAAAGTGGTGTCTGATTCCCTCCACCCCACAACAGCAGCGCTGAAATAGGAATAGGCAGAGAAATTGCCCTGTGAAATTTGTTGCATGAACACATGTTTTTTTAAATTTCTATTCTGATCCAATCAAGATTTTGGACAAGATTTCTTCTCCCCCTGTGAAGGCCTAGGAAGACTACAAATCCTGTAATAGTTCAGGAATTTTTCAGTACTTTTGTATTTGAGTCTTCCTCAGCTGCTCAGAGGACAATCAAACTCACTGAGAACCAGTCCACAAATAGTGCAAACACCTTTACATCAGAAACCAAACAGAATTAGTGCAATTATTCTTATCTATTCACCCATTTAGCCATTGATGTTTACAGACAGACTAAAATCTCAAGTCTATGTTAAATTCCTTTATAATGAGGTGCCTGAGGTGTGCAAAAATATTGAAATTAATTAAGAATAGTTATAACATTTCCCATGGGATTTCAGCAGTTTACAATTTAGAGAATAAAACCATTTTAGATGCAGTTAAATGTGAGGGTCCTCAGCTCTGACACTGCGGTTTTGAAAGCAAAAAAAGGCAACAACCTCTCACACCATCAATGGGCCTTGATACTGCACTCCACAAGCTCCCAAATTGTTTCCAGCACTTCAATATCTCTCACAGGGATTTCAAATTAAATGCAAAATACAGCCCCTGAAGTGGAAGGCTACTATTTTATCCAGATAAGCACCATGGGAGAGGTCTCTCCTTCCACAGCATTTTGGAGAAATTACAATGCATTAGCAACATGCAATCCAAAGGAAAAGTATAAAATTGATAGCCTAGAAAACATCCTGTGTAAAAATATCAAACTGTATTTGTAGAAAGAGAAGAGTTTCCATGTGAAACTGTGTCCTATAAACTTTGGGATGAAGGTGAACCTTCACCTGGAGAGAAACTGTTCTGTCAATAACGTGCTGGAGTTTGCTGCAGTCAGGGGAGCTCTGAGAAAGCAGCCCCAGTTTCCTGTCAATACAGCCCTGAGGTTTTTATAAGGACAAAAAACATCATTTGAAAGTCAAAGCTTATGATTTGGGAAAAGACCATCAAAGACTCAGGAAGCAAATGCAGGTACAATTATTCTAAAATTTGCTCATGCATGTCAGTGTTGTCATATGTGTGTGCGTCTCCTTTTTCACAAAATGAAAAATGTCTCTAAAATGTCCCACTCGTGTCTCAGGGGCTTTTTCCTCTCCCTCATGATCTACATTCTCCAGAATGCTGCAATGTGACTTGATAAGCCCATCAGCAAATGGATTATAATGGATAGAAAGGGAAAATAATTTATATTTCATTATATGCTTTAAGGTACTCAACTGAAAGGCTTTTCAGAAAGTTGCTGTTCTTATTTCTCTAAATTTATACAAGTAAAAAAAAAAATATGGATAGATTAATTCTGTTTTCACTGGAAAGCCAGAACCTCCACATCAGCCAAGTTGCCAGGAGTTAACTTGCACTCAAAACAGAGAATCAGGCTGCAAACCTCAGACCCTGCACGTATCATTGCCTCTTGAAAGAATTACAGAAACACAGGGAGTGACATGAACAGAGCCCTAAAAAATGGATGACAACAAGACCAGCAGCAGGCTTTGTTCAGGGCTTGCAGCTGGGTTTTCCTTCCCTCTCCTGAGAGCCCAGGGATGGGGCAGCAGCTCCAGGATCCCCCTGCCCTGCACATTCAGGGATAATTTTCTCCCAGGAACAATTAATCCCAAAGAGCTCACACACACAGAGATGTGGGTTTGCCACAAAGGAAAACAATTTCCTGCTCTGCTTTCCAGCTAAGTGAAGAGTGGACAAGTGGGCAGATTTTATTGGAAATATGGGATAAACCTTGCTGCTCTGGAGTGTTTATTTCAGTGCCTCCTCACAACCATTCATCACAGCACAAGAGGTGCTAAAGCCATTGTGCTAGAAAATAATTTGATTCATGGCACTTGATATGGAGTCATCCCAACGTGACAAATCAAGCTTTAGGCACTGCATCAAGGGCTATAAATGGTGAAGGATGTGTCGGGAAGCGTGGATCCCACCTGGCTGGGCAGTAACTGAAGTGCCTTGATAAGGACGTGGTGTTCTGGGCAGGAGAGGAGTGTGTAAGTGAGGGACTCCACGCTTTTGACATCACTGCATCAACAGACTTCTTCATTTCAGGAGAGGCAGCTAAGGATCATCTCAGAGTGAGGATTGAGGAAAGCTGTTGGAAGCCACACGTCCTGCTTGAGGTGATTGAGACTGGCCTTGAGCCTTTTCTCCTCTCTCCCTCAGAGAACTCCCTCCACTCAAGTTTAAACCAGACTCATTGAAGTAGTTCAATCATCCCAATTATTTGAAGCTTCCACTGCAGTTACAGAAGTTTCACTCCTTACTCTGGGTCACAACTCAATGTACAAACCCAATTTCTTCTCAGGTTCTTCCTCATCCCCTCCTATTCCTTTCCAGAAACTCCAAAAGATTTTTAAAGGAAAACACTCTTTACAGGCCTCCGTTGTACCCATACCTGCCATCACCACGTTTGTCAGCAAGTGCTTGTGAGGGAAAATAAAAATATTTCTCTAAGATGCTGGGATTCAGTTGTTCTTGCAGAAAAGCTCAGCTGGCTCCATGATTCAAAAATATTTCTCTAAGATGCTGGGATCCAGTTCTTGCAGACAAAGCTCAGCTGGCTCTGTGAATCATTTCCTTGATGATGGCCATGCCCTGTCCTCAAAAACTATTTTCTGGATGGTCAAAACACTACAAGAGACCCAGAGCTGAACACAGGCACTGAACCCATTTCATCATTTCAGCTCAGCACTCAGTTCAGACTCTAGCAGAGTCTTTCATACTCTCCCTTCTTTGATCCCCAGTATCCTCTAGCTACTAACCTTGAAGGTAGCACAGAGATTAAATTCCCAGTGATACGCTTAAATAAGTTGCTGTTAGCAATGTGTTATCGTGTGACACTCCAGCCTATGAATCCTTTCTGTTGTCAATGACAGCTCAGTGATAAACTTCCCTCTCAGCCATAACACCCCCCTGATGCACCTTATTTTCCCATTTGCTTTTATGTTTAACAAAATGTCACACAGATACAAATAAATAGGAATATATTGCATCAAATATTCCTCACGGTAGCATTTTCTTAACAGACAATGACACAGACAGATAGATTTGTTTCTGTGGAAAATACAGGCAGATTTCAATGAACGGCCTTGTTCATCTCCAAGTGTAGATCCACAAAAAAAAAACAAACTTCAGACCAAGGTCCCTTTTCTCCCTGTGTTTCCAGCTCTATAATAATGCATATATTCATATTCTAAAATATTTTTAAAAAACATTTTGACTGCTTTTCATTTTGAGCAGTTTGTTTTCCTCCTGCTCCTTCTGATCACAAAGGTTAAAGAACTGGGAGGTTTTTCTGAGCCTGGTATCCAGGACTTCACAACAAGCATGCAGAGGCTCTATTAATTATGGTAACTGCTGCAGAAAAGTGTGTTATGCTGCATCAGCATCGTGTAGCTGACCCAAAAAAAAAGCTGTTTGTTAAGCCATCTAAGCTCCATGTAAATTCCAGCAAGAAAAGCCTGTGTTGGACTACATTTAAGACACAAGTTTAACCATATTTTTCTTCTCTCTGAAAACAAGTTTAAGGGGGAAAAAAAAGTTTATAAGCTCTTGGAAGCAACAAGAAGAATATCAATATTCAGTAGCTCATAAGACACATAGTACTGTGGGAAGCACTGCAATGAATGTGTGGAACCCCTGGCTCTTTTCTGTTAAGAATAATGGTGGGGATTCTTTAAAAAAAATAAAAGCAACCAAATCCAAAAATATCATCATTCTCCACCACCAAGAACAAGAAACTTCAACAATCAGGACAAGTTAGCTCAGGGTACAATAAATATTTTCTTGGGACCAATCCAGGAAGCCCACACAGGAGATTTTTAGGTAGCATAAAAGAAATTATTCATTTCAACTGGCAGTTTATTAAATTGGGTCAATCATGCCATTTATTGCTTACTGTTCCTCAACCCACACAGAGAATTTACTTGGTCATCTTCACGTTCAACACACCAACTCAGGCATGCCAGATATCTCCATTCACACAGAAAAACTCCCAGATTCCAGTGCCTTTAGCCAGATTCCTCCTTTGTGCACCCAGAAAAGTTTGTCCTTTGGGAACAACCCTGAAAAATCAGAGATTTTCCTGCCCCACTTCCACATGAATCTCAAGGCTGCTTAAGGAAGTTTGCTATGCCTCATTGGTCATGCTGTCCAGCCCCTGAGATCAAAGGGACAGCACACCTTCCCAAAGGTTTTAGGAATATGAGCCTATTACAGCATGGAAATGTTTAGGTATTACAGAGGGAAGTACAACAGAAAAACTCCTAACTAAATAAAGCAACTTCTAAATGAATCATTCAGCAGGATCCATACTCTGATACCTTTTCCCAGAGACAGCCTTCCCTCTGGAATACCTACAGACACACAATTGCATGAAAAGACAGAGCTTTATAATTTCCAACAGCTCTTATTAAAAGCACTCATAGCACTAATAAACCTATTTCCTTTGTAATTTTAATACTTCCAAAGCACATCTATATTGCAATCCCCCATCTCTTGCTGCTGTGAGAGGAGGTGAGCAGCAGCAATGCTTTCCAGCTCCAGCTCCAGTTACTCCAGATATTCCAATAGCTCAGAACTCTGAGGTTCAACACAGAGGGATCAAACAGCAAATTGAGTTTGGGGGCTCAGAGAAGCCTTGCCCACCTTCCTGATGCTCCTGCAGATCTTTTCACCTCCTGTATCTCAAAGCCCCCCCCCTGCTGCCCATCTCTTGTGCACATCCCACCCATCTCTAAGCCCTTTTGACACATGGGACTGGAAGGAAGTCTCTGCTTTTCCTGGCCCTGAATTTTGCAATGAGCCTCACTGCCCATGCTCTGCTCTGAGTGGAAAAAAAGATAAAAACAGCAAGGACACCTTGAACCTGTGTTTAAACACTAGAACTAGAGAAGAGGAACTAAACCTGTTTTACTAAAGAAGCAGCAGAGCCAGGAGCCAGACTAGGTTTTGGTTGATGGAAGCTCTCAGAATTGTAAGGAATCCTAGACACAGGAAAAAAAAAAAAAAAAGCAAAACCAAAACCCCCTAAATCAGTCATCTTCTTTTAAGTAAATTACACACAGAGAATTCCCATTAAAAAGGCCAACCTCTCATTTCACCATTTCTCCTTTGTAACCAACTCTGATCCAGGTTCACAATTAAGCCAAAGATGAAGGGAAGGAGTGTTTGCCTTTGCTTTGTTTAAATTTCTCCATAACCAAAAGTTAACATCAGGACAGGACCTTTGGCAACTTAACATCCAGGACATGAGTATGAACCTCAAACTCAGGCAAAAAAAAATTGTTGCTACCCCTAGAATAACAAGAAATTATTTAAGGAAAATAAAGTATTGAATGGGCTGGAAGGACTGACAAGATTTGTTCATTTATTTGGCAGCAGTGCCCGGAGAGCAGCCAAAGGGGTGGCTGGGAGAAGAGAGGAATATTTTCCCTTTGCCACAGGTTCCAGCCCCTGAGCAGGACTGCAAACCACCCACATTTACCAAAACTCCCCTCACACAGCTGCAAACCTGGGAAAGGAAAAAATCCACCCATATTTGATTTTACGTTAAAAGCCTGATTATGGGGACAAGACTACTCATGGCCAGTCCTCTGCCAGCTCTGGAAGCACTGGGACAAACTGACTGAACCCATCATTCTGCTCAGAAAGATCCCAGCTGCCTCAGAGATAAATAATTTGGGTTTGGTCGTTAGGATAGGGTAGGACATGGATTTATCTGTCTCTGGGCAGAGTGGGAGAAGATCTTCTATGTTATTTTAAAGTATCCCATTCATTGCCAGTGCACCACACTTCATATTTCATGTTTTGCTGTTCCCCACTTAATGTTGAGTTTGGAAGTGCAACATGAAACTTCCAATTTTTCTGTTACCAAACCTATGAGTGGGTGCAGGCAATTTGTGAGGACACTGATTATTGGCTCCTCTCTAACACCGCCTAAAACCCACATTACTAAATTAAAACCACTGCAAAACCTCTGAAGCTCTGACACAGCATTGGCCACAGAGAATTGTTCCCTTTGCTGCGTAACTGCAATAACCATGTCTCCAGAAATGAAATGGAATGATCTCACAGAGACAGGAATAATCTGCTTTTTGAACATGTATGTGCAACATCAGCTCTCACCAGGGATGAAATCCCATCCTTCCTGGGACGACTTGTTTCAAAAAGCTGCTGAAAGATTTGTGCATTCCAAAGAATTTACAGGAAGGTTATTTTGGGCTGGAAGTGGAGTGAAACATAGAAGCTGTGCAGATAAAAGTCATATGGAGGAGTGAAATTTATAGTGCCTAGTCAAGATCTAGAGTTTTCCAAATACAGCAGAAAATGTTTAAACATTAACAGGCAGACATGTGAAACAAATGGTGTTGGATAAAACCTCCCTTGACTGCAAGGATTTGAACAATTTCCAAATTGGGAACTGGAAATTGTTGAAACTCATCTAATCAGTTTGGAATTGCAGGTTCCAGTCCAGCAGAACACCCTCAGCAGCCCCTGGGTTTTGTCTTTGGAGTCAGAGTTTGCCTCGAGTCCAACATTTGGAATGTTTGGGAGGAGAGTGGTGCTCAGTATGAGCAAAGGCAAAATTCAAATGTCTCCATTTCACTGCTCAAGACAGGAAAGTTACTTCAACTGCATTAATGTCCAGGAGTGGCTGAATTAGCACCCTCTTTTTACAAAAAAAAAACCAAACAAACAAACAAAAAACAAAACAAAAAAAAAAAAAAAAAAAAAAAAAAAAAAAAAAAAACAAAAAAAAACCCCCCAAAAAAAAACAAAAAAACCCCAAACAAACAAAAAAAACCCCAAAAAACTCACAGCACAATGTTTTATCAGTACTTTGCAATTTATATGACAGAATAAAATTAACCTAAAGGTTTGCTCTTTTCCTTAAGACAAGGGAATCTGCTGAGTCGGAATTAAGCCAGTGCAGCAACCTAAATACTGTGTAAATGAAAGGTTTTAACAGCATCAGGAACAAGATGCCTCTAAAAAATTTGATGTATCTGTCCTAGCTGAAACTTAAAGAAAAAACTGCAGGTCTCTGTTCTCTTACAGCAGGTAGATGCAGATACACAACACTTCAGCCTTTTGACTTGCCATTTTACAGAAAGGTTTAATGCTGAATTGCCTGCTGGAGCCCAGGCTCGGGACAACTGCATTTGAGGAAAGCTTTGGGGCTGCTGCTGTCAATGCAGTCACCTCCATGTGAAATGCATTCCAGCATTGTACACCTGCCAAGGTGTGCTGGAGACACGCATCCACTGCAACCGAAATTTCAACTATTTGATATGTCAGTGGAAACCAATATATAAATGTCTAATTCCATGGGGAAAAAAAAAAAAAAGATCGCAATTATTTGGGGTTAATAATTATTCTAGAAAGTTCAGTATCGAGATCCCCCTGTAAAGTCAGCTTGCATTTCACCGGTCCGAACTACAAAGAGAAATATTGCTGTAGGATTAATATGTGACACCCAAATCCATAACATGCACCTGTGTGAGACGGCCTCGCAGCCCTTCATCAGGCAGAGAATTTGCATGCTGGCAATTGCCAGGGCAGGCAGGATGTAATGCCTGATGAGAGCTGACAGGCAGGGGATTAACGAGGACACAGACAAGCCGTTCCACCCTGGGTTTTACCTGTGACTGACACAGGTAGAGGTGTTTAATGAATTATTCCAAGGAGATGAGCAGAGTGACAGAGTCCTGCACCTGTCTGCCGTCAGCTCAGGTGCTGTGTGATGGATCCTGGCACTGGGAGCAGCCTGGATGAATCCTGGGTGGAATTGCCTCGCTCACAGAGAGCGGGAATCAGCTCTGAGCAGGTGAAATGCAAACTGACTTTACAGGGGGATCTCCATGCTGAGCAGGGATGCAAACCCATCTACCAACAGGACTTTGCATTACATGGTTACACTTCTTTTTCAGGACGTTGGGGAGACAATTAAGCAACTTGTTCAGGAGCCCAGAGCAATCCCCTGCCAAGGAGTCCCAGCACTCTGGCTTGTGGCATTTTGCTTTCCATGGAGCATCACCCTCTCATTCCTCTGGCTCTCTGTGTGCTCCACTGAATATTCAGCTTGTGATCCACGGGACTACAGTGGGGTTTAGTTTGCCTCTGGATCACAGATAAAATTTCTGAATAGAGCTTTGTGGCTTGGAGTGTTTAGTTTTCCTGTAACATCATTACTGAGTTAGCTACACACATCCTAGGACATCAATTCCAGATATCCTGCCAAAGATCAGATGAGATCCAAAGGACTGCATTCATTAGCTGCCAAAAAAATGCTGGGGGGAAGGCATAGAAAATTGCCTACATCTGTGATAGTGGGAAAAAGAAATACCACACAGTTGAATATGAAAATACAAGCAAATATTTACACGAGTTAAAAATGAGTGTGGCAAACCAGATTTTATTTTCAAAACACAAATAAACTTCTGAACGTTAGAGAGAGCAGATTTCTGAACAAAGTCTCATAAAAGCACCAAAGGAATATTTTCACTTGATATTTAGGTAACATTTTCATTTGCTTACTTTTGTACTTTGTTCTTGTCGCACTACTCCCAGGAAGAATGGAAGGTGCTTTTCTTGATTGTTCCATTGTAGTGCCTGAATACACCGTATTCTCTACAGATGGAGCTGTACATTAACAGAGCTGAGTTTGTACAAACAGCTCAATCAATGTAACACAGGGATTAATCATCACATGCCTGATTTCCCATAAATGCTGGGGAGAAAAACGGGGCCTTGCAAGGGGATCCTTTTCAGCCCTCACAGGAGTTATGTGTTTTTCAACCTCTTAAGATACTTTGGCCTTCAATTCAGTGGAAAACATTTAATCTTTTTACTGGTTGTTCCCCCACCTGAGCCTCCTGAAAGCAGCATGAGAGGAGCTGGGGCACTCACCTGCTCCTGGCATTGATTGCACTGGGGCTCACTGTGCACCTTGCACACACACACACTCCCCTTCACTCCAAAGATGTTTTATTTCCCACTCAAAATCACATTTCAGTGCTGTGCCTGCCTGTGCTGCTCCTCAGGAGCTGCAGCCTGCAGGGAGCTGTGCTGCACCAGAAATTGGGATTACACCCAAGGCTGGCCATTAAAGCCACGTGCATTAAGGTCCCTATCTCCCTGAGAAATTAATTACTCAAATTACACAAATTTAGTGGGTTTCCCTTCCATTCTGTGGATCTTTGCAGGGTTAATCTGAGACATGCAACTTCAATTCCCAATTCCAGGAATTGTGTTATTGTTGAAGCTCTACAGTGCCAATAAATGCAATCAAGGGGTCCAGCTCCATTGCCCATTGTTAACCAATGCAATCTTATATTTTTTAAACATCCTCCTGACTGGCCCTTCACAACACCCCTAATTCTTTCCACTCTCCCTCACACACAGTTACTTCCCCTTTTTTGTAGTAGCCCAATAAATTTCCCACTTCAGATAGAGTAAGGAGCATGTACCTCTAAATCTGCTAACCTCTAAAAATCTGCACAGTCAAGCTCTGGCTTCCTATTTTACAAATCATCCTTGGCAATCCCAAGTAGCCACTTAGCAGAATAAAAGCATAACTATTACTTTTATAAATAGAAATGATGCATCCAGTCCTTTTTCCTCCATTAAAGTCATTTAACATAATGATGGAGGAAATAAAATTTCCCTTGTTTGGAGCATTGCATGCAACTTGCACTCTTGAAAAGTTTGCTTTCCTTGAACTATGGAACACCTGAAGGATTTGCCCTCTGATGACCACAAACTCTGTCCCAGCCTCTTGACTTGAGCCTTATAATTCCACCAGGAAAATATAATTCCACACAGACAAATAACTCAATCCTTTCTGTATTTTATTTGACAAAGACAACAGTATGTGCTTGTGTGTTATTCATTGTTCTTGTTTGTGTGATATTCATGGCTCTCCTCTCCAACGCCCTTGCTCTGAGAAAATTGAAACTTCTCTTAATTAAGAAAAGTTCATTAGTTCAACAGATTCATTAACCTTTGTTGGGAAATGAACACTGAGCACCAAATTAATCAGCATTCTGAAATCAAGTCACAATTTCTCTGTGTATTCCTTTTAAAAAATATATTTTGATAGAGATGTATGCAAACCCATCCTACATCATTTGGGGAATTCTTATTTCCTACTTTAATTCCCCAGTGGTCAGCTCTAACATCAAAACACATTTTCTTACCTCATTTAAACAAAAGACTAATTTGAGAAACCACCTGGGACTTCAAACCTGTTTCCAGACATTATTAATTCAGGAGTATTAGGCTGTGCCCTCCTCTGACTCCAGCAGTGCCCACTGAAGAAATGTTCTTTCCACCAAATTAGCCCAATTCCCACTGATGAACCCCTCCAGATCTGTGTGGTTCTTAATCACTTTCCACCAAATTAATTCATTTATTTTGAGCTCAGCTTTTACCTATCAGGTCTTTACCAAACAGCTTCATTTTCCTTGGCAGGGCAGAGCAGAGGCTGTGATGATGCCAGGCCCATTTTTCCCTGGTTCTTTCTGGCCATGGATAAATCCCAAAAAGCTGCATCACATTCAGATTTGAGGCTGCCCACCCATCCCTCAGGGCTCTGATTTATATTTGTTTCTAAAGACTCCACCAGATGTTAATAGTCACAGAATCACAGAATCACAGAATTTTCAAGACTGGAAGAGACCTATAAGATCATCTAGTCCAGCCGATGTTCTAACTGTTCAGCTAGATCATGGCAGCAAGTGCCACATCCAGTCTTTTTTTAAATTCTTCAAGGGATGATGCCTCTACCACCTCACTGGGTAAATGATTCCAGTTTCTGACCACTCTTTCTGTGAAGTATTTCCTTCTTAATTCTAACTTACATCTCGCTTGACGCAACTTGAGACTGTGTCCTCTTGTTCTATCCGTTGTCGCCCGGAGAAAGAGGCCGACCCCCAGCTCACCACAGCCACCCTTCAGGAAGTTGTAGAGAGTGATGAGGTCCTGCCTGACCTTTTTGTTTTTTGGGGTTATTTTTGCCATTTCAACCTCATTGCTCAAAAAGACCTAAAAATCAGGTGACTTTGACTCCATTCAAATCTTACATTGGTATTTCATTTGATTTTTTTTTTCCTCCCAGTTCCATAGTTAAGGCTACAGAGCTTATACCAGTGTTTTACAATCTGTCACGAATGTGAAAAGTTGACTCTACTGCAAAACCTTTGTTCCCCATAAAAAATAAGGGCAGCAGCCTGTGGACCCGGGCAAGACAAGGCTAATGTAGGATCGATCAAGGCCTTTCAGTGCAGCATCGACACAGGTGCCCTTGCAGCAAAGGCCAAACCCATCACCATTTTATCACATTTGTTTCTGAGCCCCTCTCATTACATTCCAACTCCTAGTCACTAATTTTTGGCACAGCTAAACCAAGAATTAGCATCTCTGTAGCTCCCTTTATCACTGCGTGCTGCATTTTCATATAAGAGCATTTCAAAGTGGTGTTGCCAGCTGCATGCAGTTTCCAAACAGCACGGAATACATTATTGGTGGGAAAATAAAGTCAGATTGAAAACTGCTCACAAGATGAGTATCAAAGAGTTAGCACTTTAAAATACTTGTTTCACAGAAATCAGCACATTTATATCAGACAAAAGGAGCTTGGGAAAAATTTCTCATCTTCAATCACATGTAGCTTACATTGAATTTTCTGTTTCAAATGAGTTTCAGTCTGAAGAGTTTCTATAATCTTTAGCAAGATCCTAATTTCAGAAGAAACAGTAACTAATTTTTAACTAAGTGATAATTATAGCTGCACAAGAAATAATTGACAATTAATTGTATTATTTTTTTTAACTGTTGGTATTCAGAAACTGGTATTCAGAACTGTTGGTATTCAAACCTGCAAGAAACAGCACTGCACTCAATCCAAGCTGTCATTTATCCGTTACTGTTGGCTAAATTTTTTCCAGCATTTTACTAAATCTTGTCTGGTGAAACCTTGTTCCATTGCCTTAATTCCATCATCTCACCTATGCCATTAACTACTAGAAAGTAACTAGCAGTAGTAAAGCCAGTGAAAACTGCTATAGATAAGTAGAGAAGAAGGAACTTGGTGGGAAGATTTAATAGAAATACATGCTGCTTGTACCCATCTAAAAGCTGGAAACAATTCATGGAAATGCCACCCAGAAGCTTCAACCACCAATTCCTACCTCACCACATCTGTGAGAAATTCTGATGCGATGCAGAGAGATGTATTAATTTAAAATGTTGGGAGGTAGCTCACTGCTTTATATTGATTACTGGATTTATGTCACAAGGTTTGTCTGTCAAGTTTTAATTAGCATTAAATGTAAAATTGTGCCAGCATGGAGCACGACTCAAAGGCAGGATTCTATCAAACCAGCCCCTCAAGACAAAACCGGCACACACACAGGTTCAAGGTGTGCTCAGGAGAAACCTGCTGCTTCAGAGGAGCAAAAAGAGGAACTGGCCAAAGAACAGTCAGAAAATCTCATCTCTACAGGCTGGAAATGGCTCTGTTGTCCCAAAATGGGAAATTGGTCACCTGTGCTGGTCACCTCCCCAGCACCAGTGACCCCAAATAAAGTCACCAGTGTGGCCACTGAACACAAATCTCACATCTCCCTCCTGCTGCCCCTTTTCCTTTGAATCTCCAGAGCAATCCAGGCAAACTTCATTCTTTCCTCCTCAGGGAAGTCGGGCTCCTATTGCATGTGCTCTCTTTTAATGGAAATACTGGCTATCATATCCCCAGAGAATCTTGAAATCTTGCAGTTAAATGGAAAGGATACACTTGACCATAGATCTCAGACTGATGGAGATACACTTCATGCAAGTAATATAAATAAAATATTAATTCTGAGGTAATGGGAAAAGTGCCTTACTAACTTTTCTTTCAATTTTAAAAAGCTTGAGATTTTCTTAGCTCAAGAGGAAAATTCCAGCAAGTTTTGAATTTTCATAAAAGAAGTAAGAGACTTTAAAAAAAAAAATCGTTCTTCTTTGGTCCTCAAAGGTATTTAGGCATTTACCTCTCTCCTAAAATTAGCAGTCACGCAATTCTGAAAATGCATGTGAAATATGGATCCTTACAATTTAAATGAGGACTGTGCACACCCTCCCCCAACTAGATGTAGAGCTTAAATTTTAAATAATCCAAATACGCTAAACTCATGAAACTCTAAACCAGTTCATGTGGATGACCAGGTGCACCCATCTCCATGCAAATTCTAATTACCAGTCAACATTTGGGGCTGTTGTGGGGAGACACACAATTTGTATTTGTGCTGCTATAGACCTGAAGCTGACTTCATTGAGGTGGGGCTGCGAGGCAGAATTGCAGCAGGCAGAGTTTAAACCAGGGTGTCCCACGTTTGCTGATAAACCACAGGTGCCCCAGCAGCCCATTCAGAGCCAGGCACTGGGGCTGCAGTGCTCTGCCTGCTTGGAACAGCTCAGAATTAATTCACCTTGGCCTAAGGAGCTCCCTCACCTGTACTACGTGTTTACAACACTGAGTATGGGCTTAGGAAGGGGAAAGTTCATCCTCATCCTCACCCTCCCAGTGCTGTGCACTTGGCTTGATGGAGCCTCCAGTGAAGGGAAAGGGTAAGTGCAGCTTCATTACCCTGGTTACATTAAGGTAATATTTTATAAAACTGAGTTAATTGCTTGATATTCCTCAGTCTCTACAGTAAAAAATTAAAAAGAAAAAATTAAAAAAAAAAATTAAAAAAACCAACAATGAAAAAGAAAAACCTATCAAATCAATGGTAAGTCATTTTAAACCACAGAATTCACCAGTCTGTATTGGGATGAGCTCCTCTGACAGGATCAGAGCCACCCCACACAGCCTCCCTTGACCCCCAGATGTCCCTGCTGGCAAAAGGATCCCAACAATAAAGGAGCTGCCCCGGCTCCATCACCTTCATCTTATGGGAACCTCTGCAATGGGCACGGGGAAAGTGAAGGTCAACCAAAATACTTGAGAAAACTCCAATACTGGAGAGATTCTCACACCTAGCACGGGTCTGGGGCTCCCAGCTGCCAGTTATGACCAAATAAATAAAACCACTCTGTGTTGTAACAGTCTCCAGGTAAGCAATGACACTAATTGGGCAGGGGAGCTCCCCTCTGATGCTTGAATTGCAGCACACACTAAAAAAGGATGCTAATGAGATGCTAATGAGATGCTACATTTACCAGGCAATGCCACCTCAGGTACAGGGTAAAAAACACTGCAGAGTGGAACGAGTCACAAACACAATAAGAAAGAGATGCTGAGACATTTTTACCCTTCTACTCCTGAAATTACGTCCCCATGCTATTTAAAGAATAACAATGACAATATTTTGCTCAATAGAGGATAGCACAGAGCAGCAAGGAAAAGATGGCAGAGGTTGGCAGTAAAGTCAAAATTTACAATCTGTAACATGGCCGTGTCTTGACATAAGAATTACTTTTATTGGAAATGTTATATATTCTCCAAAGATTGCACCTATATTGCAAAAAACCTCTAGCAAACATGAGGCAACTGCTGTGTTAGAGCAAAGAACCAGCAAAAAAAAAAATAAAATAAAAAAGAGCAAACATTTCTTACTAAAAATCCCTATGACAAAACATGGCATGCACACAGCTGTAGAGCTGATATTCTACACAAGGACACAGAACCTGCTTGCAAATACACCTTCCACCAAAAATTAAAACTAAAAAAATTAAAAGATTTCCTCCATTGGTATGCAGCCCTAGCTCAAGGTGAACTTGAAATCCTAAATTACAGCAAGTAAAAAGTGTCAACAAAATTTACTGAGAGAGCAAATTAAATAGGCTGGAACAATGAGAGAGGTCCAGAATCCAAAGTTAATCCAAGTGTAGGATGGGGGGATGCAAGAATGTCCTGCTTGTCCAAACAAAACCACCACACAACCAGGAATTATTGTCCTTCTGTCCTTTGCTAAAGACGTTTTAGGGACCTGAAGGGTTGCTGTAAATGGGCAGAGAAATTCCTGACATCATCCGTAAGAAAATGTTCATATCCGAATTTTCCCCCCATACTTGAAGGATTGCCTTTACTGAACTAAACTAAAACACCCAAAACTCTTTTTAGGGCACAAGTTTTAAAGCAATATATTCTCACCAAAAAAAAGGTAAGACTTATCCATTTTCTGATTACCATAAATCTGTCGCAAATTGTATAACACATCTTTTTCCTGAACTGAGGAGCTTATGACTGGAAGACACAGTGAAAGAACAATCATACAGGACATAAAAGGATCTTATGCAAAGCTTTATGAATATTGGCAATTCCTAATATTCATCTCTATAGTAATTTTTACATAACTGCCCTTCCTTCATTGCAGATTCATTTTTACTGCATATTCATTTTTATCAATGTCAAGTGAAAATGAATATCCTCAACTGCTGCTAGAGGCGCTTCCTTTACCCCTCCACCCCTTTTCCTCTTCTTAAAATCCTTTTTTTTTTTTATTCTGCCTTTCCATTTTTGCACAACTTCAGGCCGCAGCAGTTCTGTTCTGTAGCATATTTGGTGCTAATGAATCCCAGCCTTTCACGGCCTGGGCAAAACAGGGAGTTGTAATGACACCTTTTTGCTACACTATATTTATTTGCCAGCAGGATCCCAAATGGAAATTCCTGCCACATCACTGCTGCTCTCAGTCCCTACAAGGAAGGGACAAACACAAAAATTTCATTATTTATGGTACTCATGGAAGAAAGCACAAAAAGTCTTTTTCATGACCCAAAGAGTACTGGAAATTGGCTGCCCTGAGAATGCCAGTCTTAAATGCACACCAATAAAAACACAATTTGTATTGCATTCACTGCAATACACAGCATCCCTCATCAAGGAAATTAATTCTGGAGTAATTCTGATGCATATGTGGAGCTGCAGGGTCCTTATTTGAGGGTGTAATATCACAGTGCTTTATTCTTTAGAGAGAATATATAAATATCTGTGTGACTGGGAAAGAAAGTAGGAAGAAAATTATGTTAGGAGAAGAAGGGAAACAGGTACAAAAAGAGCAAATAAACAGGTTTGTGGCTTTTAAAAATTTCTTTCCATGCTCTGATCTTCAATATGATCAATACAGCAAGATTTTAAGATCTGTGTAAATTTTAAGATTTCTGTTTTAAGATTTGTGTAAGTTTCCCACAATATTACATATTCTTTACATACCCAAATAAGTTGAAAGGGAGTATAAAAGCATTAAAAATAATCCCACTGCTGAGTATTAAACTGATGTAATACAAGCCCTTACTGAAAGAAAACAGTGTATGCCTGCTCATTTCTAACAAACTGGGATTGAATCAAAATACATCCAGACAAAAATTGCTTCCACACCACAGAAAATGAAAAAGAACATTTGCCTTAGCAAAGACAAAAGGTGGTAATTCAGTACCAAAGAGGAAGGTGGTGATTGTTTTCTATCCCAAAAGTGAGTGCCAGAGTTATTTCCTCCTTCATGCCAAAGTGCTTTCAACTTTAAAATAGACCAAAAATTGCCATATCTGTAAAAAAGCTTCAGATCCAAAATTTGTTTATTTTAATAAGTAAAATTACTTTTAATAAGTTTGTCTCCTAACTTTAGCCACTCAGCTCAGTACACTTCTTTCAGAACAAGGCTTAGCTGAGCTTTCTACTCATGGGAAAGGCTCCTCCAAGGGCCAAGAACGTGAATATTTCAACATGGAACCACTTCTAAAATCACACACAATTTGTGGCTTAGAAGTTTTAATATAAAAACTTTTAAAATGTTGTCTTTGTTTTTAGCAGATCTCTTATAATCTTCCATTCAGAACCAAGGACTTTTGTAGAGATTTACCACAACAAGAGATATTTTTTTTATGTTTCTGACAAGTTTCACTGTTCCTGAAAAAGAGTTTAAATAAACCTCTGGAAAATGTATACAGCTCCCTGAAATCTCATTTATACCAGCTTCCTTCTGATGTCAAATTATTATTCCAGTTGCCTTAGTTACATCATTTCAGTATCTCAGACATGGATACCTCCGCCTTATCTCCGCAGATAGAACTTAGAAAATTCATTATTTCTCTATGCACGGAGTCTTTATTTGCAGAATGTTGCTCACACACTGGTGGCTTCATTTATTCCTGTACTCAGGGCAGATAAGAGAGGCAGTGGGCAGGAAGAATTCCTCTGGAAGGTTTGTACAGACCCTGCTCCCAGCAGCTGGGGATGCATTTGCTGTTCCCAGCCTGGCTGGACGCAGGGCTGGGGACGGTGTCACAAAGCTGCTTTTTGGTCACACAAAATCAGGCACAGCTCTCTCCCCTCATTTACCACTTAACCACACATCTGCTCAGAGGTCTCAATGAGCTGAGGCACACGGGGGGGAATTGCAGCCAGATGTTTTCCCTTGCACGAGTCCATGAACACACCGTGCCCTTCATTCCAGCACCTTCTGTTCCAGATGTGCAGCCCCATTTCACCAGGGACACCTGAGGGCAACCCAACCTTCCAGACTGGAGCAGACTCCACAAGTCAGGTGAAGTTTATTAGGAGTCTGAAACCATCTAAATGCCCAGGGAAGCCTGACTTTAAGGCATGGCATTGAGAGGTAAAGGATGGTGGAATACAGAGGCTCCTTCCTGCATTTGGAGGTAAAAGCTTGGTGGAATAGAGAGGCTCCTTCCTGCAGCCCCCTGGGACAAACACAGACAAACCCCTTCATCCTCCTCACACTCATTGTGATGCATCTTGAAATGATCGGATCTATTGTTAGAACAGGCCTTGTCAGCAGCTGGGACGCGGTAATTAATAGAAATTTCTCTTTAATTCCTTAGGATGGAGAAGCTAAAGCCACAGTTGAGCCCTGGACCCCAATTATTAGGTGATTAATGAAATTATAATTGCCACGCTTTCGCTCACATTCACCGCTAGGTTTACTATTAATCATTAGAGGCAGAGCACAAGACAAAGACGACATTTCACAAGCATTGTGCTACAGACACATGGGAGAGCTCTATTTGGGTCAGGAAAATATTTTCTCCGCCAATCTGGAGCAAATGAGTGCCATTACCAACAAGTTAACAGTGCTGACAGCTCCAGTGAAGGTTCAGCTGCCTAACAGGAATCATTTCCTGCCTGAAAAGAGCAGCCCCCCCTGATCCAGCACTGCACACACACATTTGTTGGCCACCAAGGTGGGAGAAACAGTTTTTAGCATCCCTGCCAGTAAATGGAACAATCAATCAGCCCCAATAACAGGATTCCCTTCTGAGTTATAAGGATATTTATTTTAAAATCATGTGATACAGAAATCCCATAACTGAATTGTGTCTGTCTGTGGGCATGGACAGTCTTGGGTCATTGGACCCATCCTCTGACATCTGTATCTATTTCCCAAAGACAACCCAAAGTGGCCAACAGAGTTCCAGCTTCAGGAATTGAGTAATTCTTTTGTCTATAAAATATCCAGTTGAAAAAGAAAAAAGAACATAACCCAAGAGTTGAGTTAGAGCTGCTTTACCCCTGTAGCATTAATGTCAGGAAAGGTCAGAACCAAGATTTTTTTTTTTCTTTTTTCCCTCCTCAACTGATCAGATTTTATGAAAGAATAATTACTTTTTCACAGATCAAAAAAAAAAAAACTATGCAAGGGAAGGAAATTAAATGCAAGCGAAGAAAAAGGCCGAGCTTCTTTTGTCTCATTTGGCTTGAACAGCTCTTGAAAAATTTAAGGGCTCCACAGCCATTACCCCCATGAGAGACTGCAAGAGGAGAAGGATTTCCTTGGGGTCCCAGAAATTGGGCAGAGGAAGGGACAATTCTCCCTCATCCGCCACCTGCAGCCTCTGCTCTTCAACACCCCAATGTATTTGTGTTCTTGCAGCCACGCGGTGTAAAGTAAATGACTATTTACCTTGTACTGATCTGTATCAGCTGAAAAATCACTGTAATTTAGATCTCATTTGTTTATGTAATAAATGATTTGTTTATACTGAACTCGATGCTTTACTTCAGCTCCTTGAGGTTTCATTAAATCACAAAACACTTGTGAGACCAAGCCTAGGAAAGGCAGAAACAGCAAATCTGCCATGCAGCCCTGAATGCATTAACAACCAAAGCATGCAGCCACTCCACCGTGTTTACTGGCAGAAAGAAGTGATTTCTGTGATCAGCCACTCTTGAATATGTCTGAAACTCTGATTGCAGGTGCTTTTTTTAGTGCTGATTTAAGCAAACATTCCTCATCTGACATCCTGTGAGTTTTAAGCAGGAGGAGGGTGGGGACAGCGAGTTGCACAATGCTGAGTCCCAGTCTCTGGGGGAAAATAAAAGACCTCGCTAATCTCTGATGTAATTTATCTGAGCATATGCCAAAGTGCACTAAATTGTGTAAGGGGGGATAATAAATATCTCCAGTGCATGACAGAGAGGGAATGGAGAGCTGAGCAGTTCTATTGCTCTGTTCAATCAGAAGGTTGGGCCACTTAATGCCTGAGCCCAAGGCTGAGCATCAATCTTGGCAGTGCTGTGACATGGCAGGAATTTACAGAAACGAGCAGCATTGCCTGCAAACCAGTAAATGTCGTTATGTTTATAAATATTACTATTCTCATCATGAAATTGGCCATTAACAGCTTCCAATTAGGAGGCAGAGATAACAGACATAGCTGTAACTTGGGTTAAAGATTCAGCAGAGAGCCATGGCTGTTACAGATTTCTCTTACTGCAAATTAAAAAAAAAAAAAAAAAAAAAAAAAAGAAAAAGCCTTACCACCCTTTCTTAATCTAAGAACTCTTTACTGGAGAATAGGAAGCTTTTAACTTACTTTACCTGGAGTACTGCTAAAAACAAAAGAGGACTTGCTGGTTTGGTTTGGATTTTTTTTTTTTTTTTTTATTTTGATGTCCATAACAGAATTAAATCATCTGTTCTTCTTTCTCCCCAGTTCTTGTAACACTAATTCCACAATAAAATAGTACAGCATCACCCAAATGCTAGGGAAGATTGTAAAGCCATAATAAGGTTCAGATAATTCAGTGGTGAGATGACTTTTACTGCACTAATATTTAGTTAATACAACATCTTAATCAGTTACTTTCTAGGGAAGTTCCCAAATTTTCATGCTTGCTATTGGTGTTTAATGTTTTAATGAATACCTTACACAAGAGCCTCTCAGAGAGGTGCAAACAATCCCATCAAACTTTTCCAGTCATACACAGCATTCCTTGTTTCTCTCATGCACACACAATTTTACTCATGTTGTATTGTGAGGGAAATCCCACAGATATAATCACTAAAATGGAGTTTGCTCATCTGAACAAGAGTGTGGCTTTGCAGAGATTAATCCCAAATGTAAAAAAATCTGATCCTTTGTATGCTCCTCTCCGATTTCTTAGCAAAGTGAGAATTTCCTGACCCATTGGAGGTCTCAACACAAGAAATGTGAAATTACTGCTGAGCTCTGTTATTGCTCTGTCAGAGTCCAAATTGTGGGAGGTGCAGGTGGCAACAGAAATTTCACTTGGTAACCAGAGTGAAATAACTATCTTTTTCCATGCCACAGAATGATGAACTTAGAAAGAAGTCCAAATCCAATAACTTCTTGCATAGATTAACTCCAGCTTTCTAAATAATCCAGCACATATTAGAAAGGGTCACATTTCCAGTGGCTCAAACAGCCCCAGGAGGGAAACTACAGTGGTTGCCTTTGATCTATCGGCCTATATTAAACAGTGATGTGCTGGAGCATTGGGAAATGTCCTAATTTATTCCTGGAAAATACGTATGCATATTGTCAGATGGAACACTCTTTATGCTGCAGTGGTGTATTTTATGAGAATGATTTAAAAAAGTGAAAGGAAGCAGAGAAGTGTGTCATCCATCCAAAATTGAACAGGCTCCCTGGCTAAATGGCTGAGCAGCAATTTTGATTGAGATTCTTTGCATCAAGATATCCACTTCATTTTTGTCCCACAAAACACTCCTTTCTAAGCTCAAAAGCAAAGTAAAAAATGAGTGCATAAAAAAAAAAAAAAAAAAAAAAAAGGCTAATTTCAGAGCACAGGTATTGCAAGGGGAAATCAGAGTGCCCAACACTTGCTGAGGTGTGTGCAAATACAGAAATGAGCAGAACAGGAGCTGCCCCTCCTGAGCCCCGCAGGCTCTTCCTGCAGTGCCCGGGTTTGGGAAGGTGCCACAAAAGCAAATTCATGGCACAGCCATGGTGAGAGCTTTGTGGGAGCTTCAGAGCCTGGTACCCGGGCATGCAGCTCCTCAAACCCCTCAATTTTAGAGTTCTGCCCCTGCACCAGAACTATTCCACCTGCACTGTCAGCTCCACACACATTTAGGAGTTTTTTAACATGTGCTAGTTAAAAAGCAGCAGAAAACAAAAAGCCTCCTAAAACAGAAAAGAAATACAGCTCTGCTCTCAAACACTAGATCTGTCAGCCTTTTGCACTTTTTTTTTTTTCCTCTCAAAGCAGAAATAGCAAATAGAGGGAAAAAAAAGAATTTTTCCTTTGCATTTTCTAAAATTGAATTTTTCCCCTCATATGCTCTCACTGCACCACAGGCTGGCAATGCTTTCTGAGAGGGGCAAATGTTGCACGTCCATTTCTAATCAGAAGAATTTAATAATATTCCATCAGTTGGCATTTATACTGTCAAATTTTTATTTTTTTTTTTTAGAAGAAATGTGAATACCCGTTGCTAGCCAGAGTAGCTGTGGACATGAATAGCAGCCTAACTGCCTCCTTCTGCAAAGAGAGCTCCCTCCTTGGTACAGCTGAAATCCTAATCAGAGTTCCCTCACAACACAGATATTGTAGGTGTACTGTGCTAGTCATTGCTGTTATTATAAATGACATTTCAGGAATTGAAAAAATTGTAGCTTGTCAGTTGAGACCTGTAATCGTTTTCCATTCAGGAAAGGGCTTAACAGGGCTGCTGGTAAAAGGAGGAAAAATACATTCCCTTCTTGCTAATCTCAGAAAGACACAAGTGGTCTAAATGAACAATTATCTGAGACATTGAGGGAGATATCTAATAGCACTGCATTGGAGTGAGGGTTGGTGTGTTCTGACTGTCGCAGACATCTTTTCATTAAAAATTCTTTCTTTAGGATTTTTCCTCCTGAGAAGCTGGGAGGCCTCAGGAACAAAATGCAAACAATGGTTATCTGCTGCTGTGGGATGCAACAGGTGCAGCTGGGATTGGTCTCATGGGGTTGTTTCTAATTCATGGCCAATCAGAGCCCAGTTAGCCTGGACTCTCTGTCCGAGACGCAAACCTTTATTATTCACTCCTTTCTATTCTTAGCTTAGCCAGCCTTCTGAGATGAAACATTTTCTTCTATTCTTTTTAGTATATTTTAATGTAATGTATATCATAAAATAATGAATCAGCCTTCTGAACATGGAGTCAACATTCTCGTCTCTTCCCTCACCTGAAAACCCCTGTGAACACTGTCACATTCTGATGGGAATTTAATTTAATTTAACTCCAAATCAGCCCCATCTGACCAGGATGCTGCAGCAGCTCCAGGGAGGGGAGCAGAGGTGGCCCTGCCCTTTCCAAAATGTGCCCAGAGAGCCCCTGGTGCCACCTGCCCATGGCTGAGGGGTCAGGAAATGCCACCCTCAGGTGCCCACCCTAAAGCAGGCAGAGGCCACAAGATGAATCCACTCCAAAACATAAGCTGTGCAACCCAAGAGCAGTTCCTGAGCCTGGTGCTGCTACTGCAGTCCTCAATGGAAAGTCACTTTAATAGAACCCCTTACGATGCCTTCAAATTGCTCCCTAAAATGGAATAAATGAGACAGATGCTTTAAACTTTCAGATGTTTAACCATGTATTCCTACTGTGTATTTCTATTTCTACCCTGTATTTCTATTTCTACTGTGTACTTCATATAACGTGCTTGTTGCTGTCTGTGGCCATGAGAAAAGAACTTATGTTCACAATCTAAAGTACAAGTTACATTAGAACTCCTCAAAAAATCTAATAGCCTTTCTAGATGATAGCCTGTGTTAGAAATAAACAGCCAGGAACGGTTCATGGTACATGCAGATAACTGTGAGATAAGCAGTGAAAAAAGAGAAATTACATGATTTAATATTAAGCTGTTGTAGTGGCCTGCTGGGGAAGGAGGGAAAAAGTAATCACTGTTAAGCACAGACTTGAAACACCACCTTCAAAACAAACCAGAGGAACCTAAACCTCTCTTCCTAACAATATTAATAATCACCAAATATTATAATTTTGATGATAATTGCAATCTCAGCCATACAAATTAAGCAGAGCATCCCTTCTCTCCAAACTGCTGCAGCCCAGCCCTGCTGCCACGGGCAGTGGAAATCACAGTGCCCACTTGGTCAGAAAATCAGAGCTCCCCTTCCTGCCCAGCATCCCTTCGTCCTCTGGTGAGCATTGCAGAAAGGCTGGAGCACTGCAGGAAGAATGGCTGTGCAATAAAAGTGTAATTGAAATGGCTGCACTGCTGCCTCATTTCATTACTCACACTGGCCTCTGCTTGTTAAATTTTAAGATCTCTTGGGAAACCAGTGCATAATATAACAACACTCCACAGTGTCAAAACAACCCCTGCTATGATTTATCTCATGCATGACATCAAGGATCTATTTTAAAGTAAAGATTTTACCAGTGAAACAAGTCCTTAAACTTTTCCAGTTCCCTGAATTTAAAGAACAGAGACTAAAAATTGTGGGCAAATTTAAGGAGTTTCTAGAGTTCCAGTTGTCTTTGCCTGCCTGAAATGTTTTGAGTATCCTCACTCTTCTGCATCTCCAAAGTCATTATAAGAAGAAAATCTAATCTGGGTTTCTTGAACAACAATTACTACAAGAAAACAAAATTTCATCAAGCAGGCAACTAACAGAAGAAAAACAAACAAACAAAAAATCCAATTACAAACTTAGAAATTCTTTGGTTTAGAGTAATTTTAAAGTTCCATTCAACACACAGGGATTGTAAATCCTTTTGGGTGCCACACACCAACATTTCAGGGAGGGATATCTGGATACCAGCACAGCCCTGCTGCCATGGGCTGCTCTCTTGGATTTGCCTTTTGAACTTCAGCTTTACTAACAAGATCTGAAATTAATGGACTCTGAAAGGTAAAAAAGGTGCATTTCTGCACCTCCTTGCTAACTTCACCAGCAACTACAATTAAATTGGAAAACCCTTACAACCACAACTACCATTACAAAAATCCCTTCTGCCCCATGCAGGTAAGGTCACCACTGAATATTCTGCTTTATTTGTTTCCAAGGAAAACCAGGTGCACAACAGCAGTGCCATTTCTTCATCTGCCCTTAATTTCTCCATAAAATCTGCCACGGCCATGGCATGTTACCTGTAGGAAACGCCATAAAATTAATTTTGTCTGGGCTTAATTAGCAGTTTTATATTTAGCTCCTTCCAGTGCACAGAGGAGCCTTGGCTCCTCTGCAGCCATGCCCAGGAGTCACTAATAGGCCATATAACACAAATACAACATTTTGCTCTGTGCTGCTATGGAAGATTGATCATTTCCAGCGGGTTTTTATGCAGAGGCAATTTCTCCTTAGTGTCAGGAAACCGTGGCTAACTGAGGTAAACACCCTGCCAGAGGGACTTTCAGAAGAACACTGGAGTAATGATTTCAGCAAGTACTTTCTACACCCACCTGCCCTTGCCTTGTAAAAGCTGAGCCAAGGACCAGAAGAGCCTTAGAGGGGACCCAGAGCAGTTTCCCCAGGGGACCCCAGAGATGCTGCTTTGCCACCAGAGCAAATACCGAAGGCTCAGAATGGCCACGACACCCCAGCACTGCAGCTCAGAGCAAAAACAGCACAGGACACTAATTACAAGGGAGGTGAAACCATCCTTCTGAAAAATTCACCACCAGTCATGGTGTCGCCTTGATTTTTTTAAGATTTTCTAAGCTTTCTGATGTTTATATTCTTGTAACAAACTTGCTCACACAGTTTCTGTAAATGCCTCATTGTTTTGCATTCCTTTATGGAGGAGGAGAAATCTGATGGACTGCTGGTTTGTCCAGCGTCATTGGAGAGGTGGCACTGTCACCCTCCAATCCACTGCCACTCTTGGAAACCTATAAATGTCGGAGTCAGAAAATAAACTTCTCTTTCTTACCTTGATAACAGCAAAATGTGTGCTCGTGTTGTTTCGTGTCCTACAGTGACATCAGGGTTAGACACCCCAGGGTTTTGCTCTTTGTTTCCCTGTTTCTCCCTGGCAGATGCAGTGAGTGAAGCCTCTGAGTGATGATGACTGCTCATCACCCAGCACCCCTGGCTCCATTCTAAAATTTATTCTAACATAAGTAGTGCAATTCCTAGGCACTGGCAACAGGACACGGGGCTGTCACAGTTAAATTTGGCCACCAGCTCCTTTTCACTCCCTCAGCCCGTGCTGATCCTCAGCCCCTGGGAAGAGGCAGAAGCCCCAAATAATCCAGGCCAGATCAATAACAAGGGGACAGGCCACTGGAGCCCTAGGTCTGCACGCTGTTAACACAACCTGTGTGTTCTGCCTCTTCTCTATAGAAATTTAAACAATTTAAACCTTACAGTCTAAAAGATATTGGGGAAGTAGAAATCAATGGAAGCTTTGTTATTTCAAGAAAGCAATTCCAAGGAGTCTGAAGCATTGTCTCCTCAGGACTTCGGTTTGCATTTTCATGCAATTGTGTTGCAAATTCTTTGGCTGGAGAAGAAAAAAAACTATGGAGAAGCTGAGTGGCCTTTCTGTGCACTGCTCCCTACAGAATGAAATTAATAAGTTACTTGACTTCCACTTTGCCTTAACATTATTGCTTGTTATTTAACTTAAAAAAAATAAATCAGATTTTTATTGTTACAGAACCTCAACCTGTTCTGAACTCTGCAGTTCTGTCAGAGGCATCGACTATAATGATCCAGATCTCAAGGTCAGAAATATAAAGAACTGAGTAAACCAGTAATTTCACACTGTGTAACAGTCTCTGAGAATACTGGCCCCTGACATATCATGCCATGAAGAAAAACAAGGAACTTTCATTTTTGATTTAAAGAGTCTAAGTTTACTCAAAGGTGTTTTTGCTATCCCCCAAAGTTTTAGAGCAGTATAACCAGCCTTTACAACTTGTCAGCATTTAATAGCCTACACCCCAATGATTGATTTTCTTCAATTGGCTTTTTTTCCCCCCCTCTCCAACCCATGTACTTAGGTTTTAGGTGCAGCAGGTTGACAAGGCATCAATCATGGCTAAACAGACTAATTCAGAAGCATTTATTTTCTGCAGCCCTTTTGGTTTGGTCTTCTGCTGCATTCTTTGTTCTGTATGTTCCTATGTGCCAACAGAGGTTTCTGCTACAGCGTCACAAGAGAAGCTGCTCTGTGCTCTTCCTTCTGCACTCCCTCCTTCCCACCCTGCCTTCCAAGGGAGTTTGGTTCACTTGGAAAAGGAAGATCACTGAGCAAAGACCTGTGTAAGTGTTTTGGTAGTTATTACAACGTACTTAAGATATACCTGGTCCACTCCATTTAAAAATGTCATTTCTCAAGACAATACAAGACTGAGACAGGAATTTTCCTGCCCAAAAAATTGGTAGAGTTTAACAGACACCGATTTAAGCCCTGCTCTCCAATAATTCTGATATCTGAGTGCAAGTCATGTGCACTTTGTGAAATGTACAGTGTCAGACGCATCCTGGGGTTTCTAAAGCAAGGAGATATCTCTGAAAAAAATGGTAGAAATGTCTGTTAAGGTTTTTCAGTGAAAACCGATCCCTGAAGACCTGAGGTATGCTTCCAATAAGGCTGAATTAATTCAGCAAAACATACAGTATGATTTACCTGCAGTCCCTTAAACTAATATAGAGGTCTCAGGGCCTCAGAAACCTGAGGATGAACTTAAAAATAGAAAGTAATAATTCTGTGGTCTAATCTGAGCTTCATCTCTCTCAGATTGTGGAGACAGAGTCAGAGCCTGCATAGGAACAGCTCAGAAGAGGCAGGAGGAGGGAAATCCTCCAATGGCATCACAATTATCTTTATTTTATCAAGTTGCTGTAAAAGGAACATCTTTATTCCTCAGGAAAACAACACTAGACAATGCTTTTAAGATGTTTCCTAATGCTTAAGCCCCACCTCCTCTCTAGGAAGATAATTAAGAGCTGTCTTTCATCTCGCTGCTGTTTGGTGAGGATAGGAGTGGTACACAAATGACTTGAGAAGCTGCTGAGTTAAATCACTCCTGTTTGCAAAAAACTAAAATCTGCCAGAGTAAAGCAGCACTAATGGATTTGTAGCCGACAGAATAAATACCACTTGCAAGTAAAATAATATTTGTGGAATATGTGAGGAAAAACTTTCTTACATAAAGGAAAAGGCTCCTTCAATTACTGCCCACCTTGCAGCTCCCTTGGGAATTTCCCAGCCCCTTCTATCAGCTCTCTCTAGGCGGTTCTATCACGTGCCTTTATTCTTTATAAATATTGTTTTATCTTCTAACTGAAGGAAAAAAAATCCTTTTTTCCCCCTCAATCAGGATGAGTGCTACAAAAGCACTTGATATTGAAGCTGCCTGCACAGAGCCCTGGGCATGGCTGGCTTATTTCACAATGGCCACTAAGAGAAATTCATTCCTTGCAAGGGGAAAACAGCATTTTTCCATTAAGTGAACTCCTGTATAATACAGCAGCATATCTCTGCTTCTTAGAGTCCCCACAACTCTTGCTATCCTTGTTTCCAACTGAGTTGTTTACTTTCTCTCAAATGCTCAGCTTGGCAGAGCTTGTGAACAGCCTGCCACGCTGCTGAGCACAGAGCCACAAATATGAAAGGGAGAAGCGATTCTGAAGGAAGCACATCTGAAAGGAGGGAGATAAAATAGTGATGGCACGATTATTTTTATTTTATCAAGTTGCTGTAAAGCTGCCAAGCCCAGAAGCCGGGCGCTTTAGCTGTGCTCTGAAAAGAGAAAGCCAGGAAAGATCTTCCCTCTCTCACTGCTGCTCCTCACCAAAAAGTAAAAAAGTTCAGATGTTTCCATCTCAACAACACTTGTGAGTTCTGAAATAGAAAGAATGGAACAGATCATAAAGAATCCTCACTTTCACTTGAATAGGCAGAGATCTGTGCGATGGGCACAGGTATGGAAGCAGCTAAAGGAAAAACAATTGGAATTGAAAAGAGCCAAGAGCTTTGTTCTCACTGAGTGCCTCATGCACCCCTTCCCCTGCTGCTCAACAGGAAACCAAATCTGCACAGAAAAAACACCAGAATCCACTGTGATGGCAAAGATTTCATGGATCTCGGACTTGCTGAGCACAGAGATCTTCTCCAACCTAACAGATTCTGTGAAATGATCCCTAAAATAAAACTTGGGGGGGAGGAAATTTTAACGTGTACATGACAGAGGATCAGGTTTTCTCATAGGGAGATAACTATAGGAATTCAGAGAATAAAATATAAAATATTACCAGATAACTGAAAATGTCCCCACAGTGCAAAATTCTTTGGTAATAAGTAATTTATTAATCTGGTAATAGCACTTCAGATTAGGACATTGCCCTGAAAACCTTTAACTTAAAAGAAGCACCAAGAACTCATCTTGTCCATGGCAATGCCTGACTGTGGGCACCCTGGCAGGGGAAGTTTCCACAAATGGTGACAACCTGAGGATTTATAGGAGTCTTAGATGAAGAGTGCAGAGGAATTTAGAATAAAATCTTGAGGGAGAGCAGCAGCACAAAGAGAGGGCCTGACAAATAAAACAAAGTGCAATTTCTGCCTCTGTTGGTAGTTTACACCATCTGTACTGCAGATATATAGTGAAATTCAGGGCATTACAAAGTGCTGTGGAAATTTATGGATTTCCAAACAAAGCAGTAGAATATGCATCTTTCCAGGGATGATGAATTCTACAGCAAACACCAACCACTGTCAGGCTGTTTGCAACATTAATTCCTTTCTGAGTCTGGGAAATTTCTAGTATCTGTTAGAGCTGGGAAAACAGCACAGTGCACAACAATTAATTGTGGTTTTTGGGAAGGCATTTAAAAACAAAGCCAAAATGGAAAGTTTTGCTGGTCATTTTCCAAACTACAGATGCTGATCTGCAGCACCAACACCTACTGGCTGGAGCCTGGCATCCTTTTCTAATTGCATTTCCCCTGATTTAGCTTCATCAACAACTCAATTAGAACCAGTTTGTATAATTCCAGCAAAAAACAGTTTGCATTTAACAGCATGGAAGAAGGAGCCCTCCAAATGGAGAAGTTCATCCATAGAAAGGATGATGCACGCTGAAAACCTCCCTTCCTTCTTCAAGGCAGAGTTAGCTACCAACCAAAACCATTTCATTTCCTAAGAAAAGACAAATACTGAATTATGAAAATCTGTTTTCAGCTTATTTTGGGTTAGCCCATAGAGTCTGCTGTTCATCTGTGTCCTTCAGCTCCAAGCAGGCAGAATGGAGGCTGGAAATGCCATTTCAGAGGCAATGGAGTCCAGGCCACCATCTCTTTGTGACTCCCTGCAATTCACCTCCAACTGTGGCACAAACTTGTGCTGCTGGACAGTGACAGAGGGACAGCAGTGGCTGGGACTCCTACGGCCTGAAACATCAACTACTGCTTTAGAGAATGATTTTATAGATACGAAATTCATAGGTATGAATTTATAGATTTGAAATGGGACAACACAAAGGAAAAAGGAGATCTGGAGCAAGATCTCATTTGTTGAGCTAATTATGAGAGGCCACACCTGTGTCCCTGGATGAAGATGAGGGGACACAGGTAGGGGAGCCTTGTGGCCAGGCTGGATTCTGACATTCCCAGCTCAGCATCTCAATCTGCAGTCAAAAGCTGTCAGAGAAGGAAAAGGCCCCACAGCACAGTTTATTCTTCACTATTTCTCTGTTTTGAAATCCCTTCTAGGTGAAGAAAACCAATAAGATCTTAGCAAGGAGCCCCAGTGAGCTCATGAGGTCCGAGGAGTGAGAAATGTCCATTTTAAAGGGCAGTACTGCCCTAAACTGCCCTAAACAGACCCAATATGGGCACCCTGAGTGGCACAGCAGCACCTGCACCCTCTGGGAGTGCCCCTGTCTCCTTGCAGGAGCTAAAACCCACTGCAAGTGCTGACTCTGGTAATCTCCCCTCGTTATTAGTTGGATTCTTTCTCAAAGGCAGATGGAGGGAGCAGTGGTGTTAATCTCATTTGGGATTGAATGAGTCCAAAATACCCATTACCTTACAGGCACTGGGGCACCAAGCAGGAGTTTGTCTGCTTTATGTGCAGCAATTTTCAGCCAAAAAATTAATCAGACCATAAAATATCTTTCAAGAAAAACAATGATTTTGCAGATGAGGAGCTGCCTCAGAGGGTGAGCAACCTGGCAACCCAGAGCCAACATCCCCACTAAGACACAAAACAATAATCATAGAACTTAATGGACTGGTGAAATCCCACATTTCAGTTAACTAAATTCAAGCAAGATCTCTTTTCAACACTGAAGAGGTGTGAGAGAGAGTTTGGTTGTGCATTGGGAGCTTTAACAGCATTTATGAATAATTTGTCCCCACCACTGGGTTTCAGCCTCCATCCTTTGTGAGAAAGAGTGAAATATTCAGTGTTAAAAGAATCCCAGCTGGACTGAACCTCTGCAGGTGAAGAGCTCACAGGGCACTCAGTGCCTCCTCCTGACATTGCCTGGGACAAGATTTTATGGCTCCGTTTGCTGTCCAGAATGAAAAGTTTGTGTCACTAATTCATCAGGAATTAAGAAATAATGTTCTTACTGAACATTGGAAAAGTTTACTTTAAAAAAAGCCAAACAACGAACCAAAAACACCATCATCAGGAAAAGATGGTTACAAGTTTCCTACAAACAGCGTGGGAAGGAAAACATCAGGAGATCAACTAAGAGTAAAACCCCAAAACTTCCAAAAGCTTTCCCTCAAACACACTCCATGCTAAGATCTGCATGGAAGCCAATACCATTTTTAAGATTTAAGGCACAACAGCAGAGGGATTTTATTATGTTCATGCTTTCCAAGGGCTTTTCAAGCTGCTCCTGTCCCTCCCAGCTGCACAAATCCCTGCTCTGGTGGGGCAGTGAAGGGGGTGGATCTGTCCTGAGCACAGCTCCTGCCTCCCCTTGCAGTGACAGCCAGGTGGGCACCACAAAAGGGACGCCTCCATCAATCCCAGCTCCTCTGTTTTTCCAATTTGCAGAGTTATGCAAGCTGAGCATGGCTCACAGCACTAAGTTACAGTCCAGTGGCACTAAATGGTTTTGATATTTGGACTTTTCTCCTAAATAACAGGGATGTCTCTGCTCCCTCGCCAAAAGGTGAAGGAAAAGGAAAACCATTCTGAGCATCCCCATGGATAAGTGAGCACCTCACAGAGCTCACCTACATCCTCTGTTAGCAGGCCCAGGTGATTTACCCAGACTCTGACCGGGCTTTGTGCATCTCCAAAGATGAAGGAGGAGCTGCCTACCTGCCCTTTTTAAACACTGCTTCACTGCTGAGTGCCCAGCTCAGTGTGAGGAGGAGGATAAGTACCCTGGCTGCTCTGAGCAGCCCAGCTCCCTCCTGCAGCCCCAGATAAGGCACTGGCAGCTTTTTGGGGTTCCCTGTTTGCACTGGGGTTACCCTGTTTGCCCTGGGCTGGGAGCCAGGTGATGCTCTACAGTGTCGCAGACATCTATTTGTGAAAATCTTCTCATGAAAATCTTTTCTTAGGATTTTTTCCCTTCTGAGGAGCTGAGGCCTCGGGAACAAAATGCAAACAATGGTTATCTGCTGCTGTGGAGTGCAACAGGTGCATCTGGCATTGGTCTCGGGTGGATGTTTGGTTTTAGTGACCACTCACGGCAGAGCTGCTGCTCTCTCTCTGTCCGAGCCACAGACCTTTGTTAAGCATTCCATTCTATTCTTACCTAGCCTTCTGAGAGAAACCTTTCCTTCTATTCTTCTTAGTTAGGTACAATGTAATAGATATATCCTAAACTAATAAATCAGCCTTCTGAACACTGAGTCAACATTCTCGTCTCTTCCCTCATCCAAGAACCCCTGTGAAAAATGTCACACTACAGCTGAGCTCCCTGCTTTTCCTACCAGCCCTCTCCTCTCTGCCCCTCTGAGTCTGTAACAGCAGCCCTGACGTGTCAGAAGCAAGAGGAAAGAAAAGATTTAACAGTGAGAGCCAAAGGAATTAGGCAGACGACGTCACAGACAGAAAGGGAAGAGACGTTGAACAAGGCAAATGACTCAGAAAGGATTTAAATACCTCAAGGAGGACCTGGAGCCTTTGCTACAGGCTGATTTCCCCGTGAGCAGTTGGGATGTTTGGGCTGTGGGAGCGCAGGGAGCAGTGTGACAGCACATCCAGCCCCATGAGCTCAGTGGGAACTGTCTGGGGAGCCCTCCCTGCTTTTAATTAGCTCAGGAGAGAACTCTACGTTGGCCCAAATTGAGAGGCTTTATATCATGGAATCACAACCCAGTCTGGAAAACAGACAGCTAAACTTAAATGAAATGGGAATTATATTCTGCTTTTGTAATAGTCTCCCCTGCTGAAATCAATAGCAAATTCAGTGCTCACAGCTCTGAGAGCTGCTTCCTTTTGTCCTTATTTTCTCTGAGTGACTTTTCAGCTACACAGAGACTAACCTCCACTGCCATGCACTATGGCAAATCAGGATCTTGAAAAAATGATTTTACACATAGTAAAGTCTGTCTGAAAGCTGCCAGGTTAATACAAATAGAGTTCTGCCTGTGGCCAGGTAGCCTCAGCATCCCTGCTCCGCTGCGGAGTAAGTCTTGATTTAATTAGAATTAAGATTTTATTTGCAAACATCTTGTAATTACTTTTTTTATTTTACAGTTGAATACTCCCAGTGGCCTACTACAGGCTGATATACTGGTTTATATGTGGCAAGTTGGTGGTGTTCTATTCCACATTAACTGGAACCAGGGGAAGCTATCAATAGACAAGAATTTGTTAATGCCCCTTTCCACTCCATAAACTGCCTTTTCAGAGTCACCTTCCAGAACTGTGCCCTGATTTCTGGATGCATTATTTGTTCAGGATGTCAGGGATAATTAGTGCATTTTCTTTTCTCTTCAGTTTCTCAATAAAATGTTATTTTGTTCCTGCAGATACTCAAATCACATCAGGACAACTCTCTGCTTCCATTGGCTTCAAGCTTGGGAGGCCTCCATTACAAGAGATCAAGCACCAGGTTTTAAGACTGCTCAAAAATAGTTCAGAAATTTATATAGGCAATCCTAATTTCATTTTTAATCCCCATATCTTCTGCGCTGATCTGGTCTTTTTTTACTTGTTTAGGTTTTTTATAATTTTACCAAGGGTTTGTGTTACACTCAGGATTAAAACTGAAGCTCCATTACATAAGAAATATATTCAAGGAATATTTGAATTTACTAAGGCACCAAACAAACTAGGAATATTTTGAGCACACAGATTCTAAATACTGAATATAACCTGGGTGTGAATAGACTGTATAAATCTGTTTAGGTAGATAGTTTCTATTGAAGACACCAAACCAGGATAAAAGCTTTGTTTTCATTCTGACTTTGACTGGTTTTGAGTCCTAAAGGCTCAAGCTGTGACTTAAGCAAACAGAGCACACCAGGACCCCATGAACAATAATTCAATACTCATGAACTGTGGGAACAAAATATGCATTGAATTCTTATTAATTGCTTCTCTTCAGATATTTAACTACAGTTGCTAATATTTGTTCCTAATTTAAAACACTCTTTTTATAATTAAGAAAAAACAACAAACAACCTATTTTAATTTTGAATATTTTCAAAGCCAAGATCAAACCACAGGCCATATTGCAATATATCTCACTTGTCAATAAAGTGAGCGCCTAAATAAGTACCTTCAAGCATATTTATCAGAAGCAGAGCAGCAAACGTGGTTGGATTATATTTATTACTGGCATCTTTTTGCCTGTGAGCAGGAGCTGAGGGGAACAAGGTGAATTGCCAGCTGTCCTAATAAGACATCTCTGTCAGAAGGTCCAGAAATGCTCAGGGGAGAGCCTGGCTGCAGATTAGGGCTCCAAGGCAATGAAAAGAACACAAAGTGCTGCACATGGCTGTGCCTGCATCGCTGGGCATTTGGAGGCAACCAGAATTACATGACTTGATTTACTCTACAAAAACTGATTAGTAAAACCCCCTGTGGATTTCCTAACTATACTATGGAGGGATATAAGATTAGTGTAGCAATTCCCATCATCAAACGTATTTACTGCTAAACTATTGGATTAGTGATGTTGTATCCACTATTCTAAGATTATAAAGTGATTCTTTAAAATTGAGCAAAAAAAAAAAAAAACTAACCCTACACTCTATCATTTGTAATTAGATTTGAGCGAGTGGCTTTGCCTTTCCAGAAAAAGCAATTTTGCTAAAAAAAAAAAAATAAAAATGGACTGTGTTCTGCACACAAATAAAGAGAAAATGAAACTATAGATTCAGAAGAATCCTCTTTTTGAGACGCAAATGGCTGGATTTGGGTGGATCTTGTTGTGATGCCCAGTGCTGTGGAATACCCCACCTCTCCAGCAGGTGGTAATGAAGCCTTGTTGGTGTGAGATGTGGTTTATTTGAACACACATCATTTATTGGACATCATCATCCTCAGATGTTCACCCCTCCCAGAGAGCTCTGAGGGCCATCACTGTCTCAGGTTCCACTGACAGTGAGCAGTGAAGGAGGAAAAGCATGAGAAGAGGGGATAAATTAACATGCTCATTAACGTAATTATGCTACATTTGGCCAGGAAGATTAATGCAGCTATATCCTGACTTTTTAGCCATTATCTTCAGTGACTAAAAGCACTTGGAGTTCTTACAATTAATAAACAAAAAAAGCTGCAGCACTACCATCACCTTCTCACATTTTATCCTGTTGAACACCTCTAGGCACCACTTGTATGCAGTATTTCAGAAACACACATTATAGACAGTGATGTAGGAGTCACCAAAAAGAAATTAAATCAGAAATATTCTGCAACGGAAGAGTGGGAGTTTTGTTGTACCTGTCATGCTGGCAAACCTCGCTGTTTGCCACTACTGCAGTTTAAACTTGAGCATTGTTCCTTTTCAAGAAGAAAATGGTAAATCCCTGTTGTCTCTTTCTAGAATCCTCTTCCCAGTAACGACAGAATTCTGGAGGCTTTAGGGCTGGAGAAGACCTGGTGATCCCACATCTCCCTGGGCTGCCTAATTCCAGTTTTCAGTGAAGAATTTTTCCTTTTTTGCCATCTCATCTAAACCTTGGCAAACCTTGAGGCCATTTCCTCTCATCCAGGCAGTTGTTTCCCGAGACCAATCCCACCTTGCCAAAGGCTGGGAGAAACAATTTGTTTCTGGTTCAGAACCATGGTGACCAACATTATTTCATGTCACTGCCACACAAAATTCAGCAGCAGCAACCTCAGAAATTTAAACAATCACAGATTATTTTGATTTTAAATTGTCCTGCCTATAATGGACTGTAAATTTAGAGGCTACAAATACATAATCTTAACCACAGCAGCTCTGAACAGCCTTGACAGGGTTTATCAGCTAAATGTTTAATCAGGCAAAGCAGCAAAAAACACAACCACAGGAATACATGGTATTTAGCATTTAAATAAAGCTTGTAAACCAATGACAAGTCTATTTGGGCAACTACTCCCACACGTGTTCCTTATCTGCAAAGGTCTTGTCCCAAATTTATCGGAACAAGTCTCTCGTACTTTATTTTCCAGGCAGGAACATCAGTTTCCATTCACTGAGCTCACACAAAAAAGATGCAGAAAACTACAAGTTAAAAGCCACGGCCATGAAAAAAGCATTCCCACAACGTCAATGTCATTCTGCTCTGTGAACTTAATCAAGCACAGCCAAAACCCCTAAAAATCACAATTGTAAAACCAAGAACAAAAGCCCCACCACACAGAAGGAGAAACGAGCCTGACGAAGCACCGCAGCTCTTTTCTTGTCTAATTGCAGAGCTGTTTCAAAATTCCCAGCAAAACCTGGCTGCTTCCACAATCCAACCTTGAGCAAATAAGGCGAGCAGGAGCCAGGGCAGCACAAACCCCAAATCCTCGTTTGCCCAGCCTGTAAGCTCTGTGTGAAATTGCCCTGCTGCTCATGGGCACCAGCTTCTCCCTGCTGCTGGCAGGGCCCAGATGTGGCTCCTTCTGCCTCGCTGCCCCTTGGCCCCGCACACAGACCCTGCTCTGGGGCTGCTCCATTCCCTCTCTGCTGGCAGAGCTCGTCCCACAGCAGCCCGAGCACACCAAATGATTTTCTATTGTTGTTATTAAATAGGCACAAGTAGCGAGACTCTCCCTTGTGTGTGGTTTGGGGGGACTCAAAAAACTCCCGTGGAAGTTACACCTTTTTGTACTGAGGAATTGGCTCTGCTCGTGGTTCATTCCAGCAGCTTTTAAATACATTTCTCCTCCTTTTAGAGCTGGGAACCATTTGCTTTATGAGCACCATTTGGATCATTTGCCTGTTGCTCATAAAATAGACAAAGCTTTTATCCATGCCATGAATTTTTACTCACTTTTTACAAAATACCTAAGGAGGGATTTGCAGTGGCCAGAATTACATCCATGAAAGAATTATCAACTAATTCAATTTTCTGCTACAATAATGGCTCCAGCAGTTTTTGATTTTGTTGATTACATTTCTTCTCTCCAAGAAACAAGAAAAGAATGTTAGCATTAGTTTCTTTGTATGTATTTGTTTTAGAAAACAGACTATCTTTTAAAATGAAAAATAAATAGGAATGATGAAAATATTTTGTGAATTTTTACCTTTGTGGTTATTAATTAAATGCAGATTTCGATAGCAATCGAACAACACGGTGATGGTCTGTTGTTGTTCCAGCAAGAACGAGGATTCCCATCAACACTGGGACAGTGCAACAGAATATTTCCTCGGCAGGACTGCTGGCAACAAGTCACACAAAGCACCAAGGAGAAGTGGCTGCAAAATTCACCTGTGTCACCCACGTTCACACACCAGTGCGTGTGACAATCGTAAACGACAATCGTAAATGCGTAAACGACAATCACAGCATCAAGCTGCTTCAACAGCTCCTCTCTCAACTCGGAGGCCAAAATGCTCTCCAAGAAGCCAAACCCAGCCCCAACCCAAGCTCCTGGTGAGGAAATGCTGCAGGAGAGGAACAGGAGGAGCCATCAATGCTCCGTCAGCTGGGACCAGACGCCTCCCTGCAGGTTGTCCCAGCACATGAAGGGTTAATGCCTGCTGCTAGCTGAGGAGCACTGCAAGCCCCGCAGGACTGCACATAAACATCATTGATTGCAGACTCAGGTCGATGGGGTTTAATTGCTGTGATTAGCAGCTGCCTGCATGGAGGGTTTGGGGGGTTTGGCCATGCAGGGCTGGGAGCAGCACACCCTGAACTGGGACAAGGGGAAATCCTTGGGGAGCAGCAGCTCAGGGACTGCCCTGCAGCACGAGGCTTGCAGGTTTACGGACAGAAATCTCCTCTGTGCATGCACAAACATGAACAGCACGCAGCTGGGTTTATCAGCTGAGAGTTTCTATATTTTAGCCAGCTCTACAGACTGTCCTGTGGAGCCTGCACAGCCAGCGCTGCACCTGCTAAGGGGAAATGCACTCAGGCATGAGCAGAGCTGTGAGGGCTTTCTCACTTCTGCTTCTCAATCCCTGCACTGTATTTGCCACAAGCTTTGGGAGCAGAACCTCTGGAAAAAAACTTAGCTTCCAGGGTTTCACATCTCACCGCTTCTTTCCTTCCCTCACATCACCTCTGAAGCCACATGTGCAGTACAGTGATACGCAGGGAATAAACAGCAAAAAGGGCTCTCAAATCCTCCACATAAAACATTTACAATAAACATTTTTTCAAGTAACTACGAACACCAAAATATTCATACCCATTCTGCGTTAAGAAAGATTGCATATTTATATCCATGTTTCTTTATTACTTTTTGCATGGTTAATTATTGTTTCATTCTCGGTTAAGTCCTCATGAAGCAAAAGGCTGATGTCTCAAACCTCCCTCCCAAAATAACAAACATTCACCATTTCATTTCTATACCAGATGCTCACAGTTTATTGGCACACCAATAAAACCATCAAAGTAATTTTGTTTTGTCAAGTTCTGCAATTTTTTTTAAGCACAAGTTGAAGGCAAGATAAGGCTGGCATTCCTCCCTTAAAAAGAACTTAAAGGGGACCACCAGTAGTCTGGGCAGCCAAAAACCAAAACAAACTATTTTGACATGTGATAGAAGAACCACAGAACAACTTTTTGCAACTTTTTTTGCAGATTATGTCCATAAATACTTATAGAAACCAGCACTACAGACAAGAAGTGATCAGAAAAGTTGTTCCAGCCTACCTGTGGCTGAGTCCAGGGCTCCAAGGTAGTTTCTTTCAAAGGAGTTTGTGGCCTTCCCACTTCTTTCGTGTGCTTTTGGGAGAGAAAAAGATGTCAGTGATATGTTCAGTCAGCATTCAGCATTAATATCCCTTGAGGGAATAAAACAGGTACAAATTCCATACAATAATGTATCAATGCATCAATGCACACATTTGGTGTAGGCTGTAAGTAACTTTTTATTTTTCCACCAGCTAAATAACTTTATAGAGTTGCTGTATCTTTGAAGGTGTGGGGGTATACACCTTCATCTGTGCATACAGGTAAAAAATTCAGCTGAAAATATGAAATTATTTGCCACCAGAGTAAGGCTCAGAAGCAGAAATTCAGAGGGAACTCAACTCTGGTTTCTCCCCTGTTTTCTGCCCAGGCTGTGTTATACTCACTGTAACTTCAATAGATGAATCCAAAAAGGAATTTATGGGAAACACTTTTTAAGGCTGAATTATTTGGATGTGGAGCCATATTTTCAGGTGAGAGCCCTTGTCTTTCCTTAATCCTCAGAGCTGGAGCCAGGAGACAGAGCAGTTAAAGGTTTTCTGTCTCCTTGGCTTCCCACCACTTGGAATGTTCTACGAACAACCACCCCAAACCGAAAGTCATTTAATATAATAAATTAAAATGGTCTTCAAAGACTCTGATCCTTCACACTTCCTTTTTTTACAATACCAAAACATCCTGCAATTCTTTATTAACATCTAATTACTGCAATAATAAATGCATTGGTAGATTTTGGTCACTGGGCCTGAGCATTGAGCAGGATGTTGGCACCTTTTAATTTTCTCCATATGTGCTTCCAGTGAGGGAATTTCTCACACTGTTGTGAAGGATACAAGTCTCTCATTTTCTTTCTCCCTAAATTTTTCTTCTGTCATAAAACAGAAACAAGAAAGAAAATATCTTCTGCTGAAATACGTTTAAGCAGCACCAAGGTTTTCCTCCTCCTAAAATACATCTCTAATGACAATCCCTTTGACCATATCTAATACAAATATCACATTATCCAGGTCCCACTAAATGCCCTTGGAGACTGCAAAGACTGACAAAAAAAAGGAGGTGCCATTGAATTTTTTGTCTTTTACACCAATATATAGCTGCTTAAAAGGAAGCATTGTTTTTTAAACACAGAATTTGGGGGCAACTTCAGTTTGCATGGAGCATTCACAGGGCTTCTTTCAAAAAACCACCTTATTAAATGGCAATTGTGTTTTGGCAGCTTGGATTGCCTGTAATAACAGATTACAAACAATAATTTCTACCATTTTTTGTTATTTTGTATTTTGGGGTAGCAATGGAATATGATTCATTCTTGAAATAGAACAATAAGTGCATTTCAAAAGTAAAAAGAAATAACCACAGATTCAGTGAATGCTAAAAAGAGTTAAAATTAATGCATCTGGGAAGGGAAGGTTGTGTTTTTCATGTGTTCAAAAGCAAATGTAGTCTACCTTATAATCTTGCTTTAATCACCAGCCATCAAAGGGACCCAAACACACAATGAAAATTATTAAACATATCAATTGTGATGCTAAAGATACCATAATAATTCCACATGGGCCAGCCTGCCAGGAACTGATGTTAAAAATCACATTATTTCTTGAGAAATAATTCTCCTCGGCATTTCACACCAGTTTTTTTATACAACATTTGTCCACTCAGAGGGCAAAGAGAAAAATGAATAAACAAGTGATTATGCAAGAAAAAGAGATGTAAAAGTACATTTAGGTGAAACAGCACTTGAAGTGTTTGGCTAACACTGGAAACAATGTTCTCAATCTTAGACACGGCTTAATGAAAACTCAAAGAACTTAAGGCTGAATTTTATTTAGACTGGCCCCATTTACTTCCTAAAGATCCCCATCCCCCTGCCCTGCACCTGAAGAGACCCCAAAGATAAAATATCAGGAAATAGGGACAGCACACAGGAAGAGTGAAAATAGTGCAGATTCCAGGGCAACTGCTGCTCCTGGAGGGAAAGAAGGTAAAACCAAGCAGCAGCTCCTTTACCCCTGCAGGCTTTCCTCACACAGGAAGCACCTTTGTGGCTCTCACTCCAATTTCCAGTGCTGCTCCACAGCCAGCTCTGGTTTGCCAAGGAGAACCAGGAGGGGATTTGTGGGATCACTTTTCCCAAAGGTGTGAGCCCACAGGGGCTGCTGGCACCCACCCAGTGCCTGCACCTGTGACAAGAGGCAATTCCTGCCCCTCTCCAGGTGTGCTACCTGCTACAACAGCAGCTACACCTGGAGTACAGAGCTTGCTCACCCTGCCTGAGATACACACACCTTGCTAACGGATCACACCAGCAGCACTTAGCCACAAGCTCTCTTTCCTCTGTGTTAAAGAAGCAAAGTGGTAATGAGAGAGTCCTTACAGGAGCCTCTTCCTTCCAGCACAGATAAAGAAGCTCTGACTAAAAGTGGGGAGTTTTTGGAAGCCTTTACCCCCTTGTTTAGCTTGGAGCATCTTCCTACAGCCTTCTGCAGCTCCCAAACGCCCTGAAGAAACAACAGACTGTGCCCACAGTCTTTTATGTTCCCTCCTCTTCCTCAATTTGGCGTTTTAGTTCCACAAAAGGAAGAGAGCTGTGCTTGTGATGAGATCAAAGATGGAATTGGACTGGATCAAAGATGGAAGATCTCAACCTGGACATGATGCTGTGGTTCCAGCAGCGCCAGTAGAGCTCCCCCAGCCCTTGCACACACACCGATTAAAATTTTTCTAGCAATCAAGCTTGACTGGTGAGATAAATGAGGTTCTTTCCATGTTGGAAGAGCCACCTGAACCTCTGTAAGAGCCACTGAACCTCTGCAAGGGCCAGGTGCTGTTCCACCAGCACAGGGGGTACCTTGGACAGCTCCTCCTGCTCCTCCCTCTCCTCCTGAGCCTTCCCCCTCTGCTGCAGCCCAGGGAGGCACATCCTGCCCTAAATCATCACCTGGCACTGTGTCACTGCTGGGGCACAGCTACTGCGCAAGGCACAGACAAAGGAACCACATAAAACCGTGCTGGCTGTAAAGGTTTCCTTCATCTCAGAATTATTTCCTTTTGTCCACCAAGAAATGCAATAATTCCAACTGCAACCCAAGCCTGTATACCTACATAAACTCAAATTTTCAGGTGTTTTCAATAGGAACAAAGTTTTGGTTTGCTGTGCCATCATACAGCCAGTCCCATCACTTGACCACCTAGAAATTATCCTGATCAGTGTTGTTACCAATCAATAAAGTCCAGAATAATAACCAGGTCATAAAAGACTGCTCACAAAATATTTTGCTGATATTTTGGATTTTTTGTCTGGTTGTAACAGCAAAATAAAGCTTTAATATTTAATCAAAGCAGTTAAGTATTTTTTTAAGGGAAAAATGAAATTCATCATGAATATTTCCTGTTGTTTATTAGGAACCATAAGTTAAGAAACATATAATTACTTATGACAACTTGACAGGTAATATCCAGGCTTCCAAAGCCTACCAGAGAAAATTAATTGTAAAACAGATTTTAAAGGTTATGAAAGTGTTTTAAGTCAGATATCATTTCTGTCTTGAATAGAATGATGGATCTGGGTATTTCAGAGTGGTCCTCACTCTGAAACATGAGGGGAGATCTTCAGTGCATCTGAAACAACTGAAACTGATTAGGTTTTATTCTAATACTAAATACTGGATTGGTTCAGCTGGATAGATGTTACTTCTGTTCCATCATCCTTCTCTATCAACAAATTTTTGCTTTTCTTCAAAGCACACCTTGACTTGGAATTGAGAAGAAAAAATAAGAAGTTACAACACAACAACTTTGGTTCATCTATTCTGATTTCTGGAAAAGCCCTACAATTACATAGGCAGATACTACCACCGGTAATTCTAGTGATTATTGATTACTGTGAGTAGCAAAAGCAGACTGAAATTCCAAGGTAAAACCACGCATTTTTCTCTGGTGCCTTAGGAAACTGCTGTGGCAGCATTAAAATTGTCTGACTCCAAGTGTCCCACTCCTGCACTTTACAGCAAAGGAAAAAAAAAAACCAAACAACAAACTATGAAACAAGCTTTCAAGCTGAAAAGTTCTATGGCTTGAAGTAAAATTTGGGAAACAAACAGTAAATAATTTGCTAGGTTGTATACCAGCTGTGTTACATTATCATAATATAGTTGGGATTGCAAAGGTTTATCTGTTTGGGGCAACTTCTGTCTGCCAAAATCCACATTTTTAGACAGGAAATGCACTCTTCATTCTCTTCATTATTTTTCTGTTGCACACTTTAATTAGGAAATCAGGTACACCGATTTTACTGTCCAGGCAGAGTGTCTTTGCACTGAGACAGAAGAACCCTGTAAGCTGAGGAGGGGATTATCTCTATTAACAATGCCTCCCCCTTGCCTCTAAGTTGATTTCAGGTAATTGGATTCCTTCAGCCTCTCAAGGTCCTCCAAAAGAAAGGTGAACAGAAGGATTAATTTTAGTGACAATAGTATAAGTCAATGAAACCGATTGCTAAAACAAATTATATTATTCTGAGTTTCCGAGGTTCATATATTTCTATATAAAGAAAGCCACACCAGCTGAAATGCAGATGTCCTTAAGGATTCCTATAGGAAGGTTTCTGCTTTGGGTTCAAGAAACAAAGGTCTGCATTTTGCCAGAGGACAGAAACACAAATAAATATACAGTTAAGAATCCTTTTGTGAAGAGATCAGTGAGGAACACAAGTCTCGACCCCTGAAATGTAACTTAGGAGCTTTCCAGAGTAAGCAGCAACCTGGAATCACCTCTGACAGCTTCCTCTCTGTTTTGCTTTGCTGTCCCAGCTGCAGCTCCCTCTCTGGAAGCGCCAAAATGCCTGTGACATGGCTCTGCATCCTCCCAGCCATTCCTTGGGCTCAAAAGCCACAATTTCAGCCAGCAGCTCTCCAATGGTGCTGCCAACAGGCAGCTTCTGCCTTGCAAGCAGCTCCTGGGAGATGCAATAAATCCCCCAGGGCACACCCAACATTAGGAGATGATTCCAGGGGTGCAGCACACCCACAGCTGTTCTGCTGTTCCTGCAGGGAAATCAGCCCTTGGCTCATTTATTTCCCTCTTTTGTCCCAAAAGAGAGGGCAGGACAGGGGATGGAGGATAAGGGCAGGGTGTGGGCGTGGGGTGCGGCGCACCAGGGATGCTCAGGGGTTTAACAAAGCCTGACACGAGATTTGCCAGATGGTTCTGTGCCGGATTGTAAAACTTTAAACTAATCTTCATTTAAGAGTTTTAAGGGCTGTATCCCTCTTATAAAGCCTCTTGCTCTTTTGCCTGGTTGATTCTGGTAAATTATAGATCAGACTTTAGAAAACTGCTTCCATGAGCAGCGGCTCCTTAAATCTCAGCTAAACTGAGCAAGAAGATTACATGTTATTATGATGTAGCACAGCAGGATTTCTGTACAGCAAACATAATGATGTAGAGAAGGATAAAACTATCATTCTGCACAAGGAGGTCATCCACACAAGAACAATGCTCTCTACACAGCAGCCAAATCCATCCCTACATGGTGAATCTTCACTGGGAAAATGCTTTTTCTTAACGGTTCTGTAAAGAAACCCAACCATAAGCAAAAAAACCCGAATCTGCGCTTCAGGATTCAGCCATCAAGCATTGTGCCACAAAGGAGATGTCATTAGGGAGAAATTATTCTAAATACTACTAGAAAAAGTATCTATTTCAAGGGCAATTTTAGGGTAAATGCATCTTGTTGGTTTTATGCAAGGAGAAAGGATTTCCTGTGAATCCCAAGGGATATGTCAGATAGGGGATATAGCATTAAAAATTAAAATGCTCACTAATCTTACAAGCACATATATATACTTTTAATTGTAAATCAAACCCAGTTCACATGGAACAGCACAGAGTTACTACATTGGTGTAGAAATTATTTCCACCTGCTATGTGTATTTGCCATCTTACTCAGTATCTTCCCTACCAAAATTCTAAGAGAGAGAATTGCAGATTTCAGACACCAGATGATGACAGAGTCAAAGTGGGAACAACAGAGAGTAAATCCACGTGTTCAGTAACCAGCAGCAGCAAAACTGCAAAAAATCAAGAGACTGAGACCACCAAATCTGCAAGTTGATACAGTAATTTGATACTAAAATTGTGGCTTATCAATTTTCTTGAACAGGTGATGCAAATGCTTAAGTCTATTCAGCTCCAAGGCAGCATCCTATTGAAACTGCTCTGATTTTCTTTTCCTCTACACAATGCTGATTGCAGTGGAGTAATGTCAAATGACCTCCTTCTTCCTTTTTTTTTTTTTTCTCCAATTGAAACATTGCTTTCTGCACAGGAAAGCTTTTGACTTAAAAGCAAACAGGTGAGATATTCACAGCCCTGGTCTTTTTCAGAATGTCATGCACAGGAATTATACAGACTTATCCTAAAGTTTCCTGTAAGAACAGCAGCAATTTGAAATGCCTAAGAAAAGTGCCTGTGAGGATATACTGGTGAAGACTGTTGCACAACTGATTTTATTACATTTAAATTACAAACAGAAACTGTTATCCTTCTGTTTTATCTTGCACATCATTGCTTATAAACTTAAGCAAGTTTTTCAGATTTCAAATATAATAAAGAAATTCCTAATGAACAGTTGAATAATTTCTGATATAAGAACAGAGGATTTGCCACAAATTCAGATAATCCTAAAGGAAAAAAAAAAACAACCAAAAAACCTTCAAATTTCACAAACACTGAGCTTTTTTTAGTTCATATATGTAAAAATCTTAGGGTAATAGGTGATAAAATATGCTTACACTATATGTTCTGGCTTGAAAGTATTTACACATATAAAACTAATGTGACATTAGATGCTGAGGTATTCCTGCTTCAAGTAAAAGCGGGGAAAAAAGTACATAATATCTAACAGCTTGTTTTACTTGTCTGAGCTCTACTTAGCTTTTAAAGAAGGAATAGAAATGTACACAAATCCGTTTTGTAGCTCGGATATAAAGCATTGTGTTAAAAATGTAATACACGGTAGCAAAACTAAAATTTTATATTCCTGCATATCTCCTGCAGAGTTGTTAAAATTCACATTTCTTGTTATATCCTGTCATAAAAATAGTTTCTCTTTCTGTAGGTTATTCAGGAAAACAGCAGAGCCCCTGTCTGGATCCACCTTGTCCAAATATGGGGTTTTTTTTAGGGCTTGTCATTTTCCTTCTCTATGGCATGACTAAGTTATACTTTACAGAAATCCAGCTTCTCCTAAAGAACATTTGCAATTTAAATTGCTCTTTCTCTCTGAACATTAAGTCTGAATTGGATAAGGTTGTTAAAACCTAAGGCTTCCTGTTTTTTTTTACTAATCAAGAAAACCAAAATTACATTATCAGAGCCAGCCAGGAGTAGCAAGGTTGCTGGAGAAAGGCCTGAAAGGGAATCTCACACAGTGATTACAGCCAGGGCAGAATGGCTGACCAACCTCTACACTCTGAGCTTTGAAGTGTGGCAGAACTAAGGAAAATGTGCCACCTTAAATTAGATTTTTCCAGAAAGTTGATAAATAGGCTTACTCATAAAGAGCAGCAAGACTAATCTGCAATTCTCCTGACATTAGACAACATGATCTATAGAAGCCTTGTTGGATCATCAGTTCTTTTCATTTGATGTCATCCTATTTATATTCCTTATCCCCAGCTGTGACTATTCGTCTTATAAAGTATGTTTGATTTTTCTAGTACATATTGTAGCTCTGAGGAGATGAGGTAAAATAAAAAAGTCAGACTGTTCTTCAGGTGGCAGGAGTGTGTCCAGAACAGGCACTCAGACCATAAATAATCCCCCAAGAGATAAAGAAATACGTTGGGAAATGCTTTTATTGTTCCTTATCGTGACTTGGAGTAAATTATTCAGCCTCTACCCTGAGCTGTGGCACAGAACTCAGAGTGGATGCAAAGAATGTGGTTTGTAAAGGAGGGAGGAGCAGGGGGAGGCAGGTGGGAGTCCCTGGAGGGGTCAGAGGGGCTCCAGCTGCCCCAGGACACGTCTGTGCAAGGAGGATCCATCGCCCACATAAGCCAAGAATGTCTGTGGGCTGGAGCAGCACAGCTCAGGACAAATTTATAGCTCTTTTGATACTTGACAGGTGGTCAGGATAGAGCCCAAAATCCCCATATTTTTCTAGTAAAATCCATAAAAATTTGTATTGTACCAGCAAGAACCTGGTGCCTGTCAGCCTCACTGCTGCTTCTTCCCTTCCCTTGGACAGCTCTGCACAGCTTCCCATCAAGAGGAGCAACACAAACATTCCCTTTTTCTTACTGGGAAAGGGCCACCACAGATGCCCACAAAGCCCCTTCACATTTCCCCCAGCACTCCTGAGTTGTGCCAAACCCATCCTCACTCTTTGTTAGAAATCCCTTCTGAAGTTACAGGAGAAATTCTGCCTTGATGTCACAGGCTTTGCTGCAGTTTGCTGTCAGGAGAATAGTCACTCTATTTCAAGAAGAATCATACATTTATAACCATTGTTTTTTTTTCAGCTAAACATAAATAGTAACATTACAAAATTATTTCTCTGTTTGACCTATATAATAATAGTCTGCTGTGCTGCCTTTCAGGAAGGAGGGAACATAAAATTCATCGGAGGCTGCACTGAGTAAAGAGATTTTGGAAGCCCTGACAGACTGGGGCCAAGGCCCACCAGCGCCACAATTTCCTGGCTCCTGAGTGCTCCATAATGTGGCAGATTTGTGTCCCTGGGGCATGGAGGCAGGACAGGAGTGCACATCAGGCTCAGCATCTCTCTCAGTGTGAGGCTCTGCTCTTTGGAGGGTTTCCAGTCCCATTCAGGGATATTCAGGGCAGTTGCTATAACACAGATGTGTTATCTTTATATTTTAGATAGCATTACAAGGCTCCTTGGCCCAGATATTGGGTTGGCTTTAAATGTTAAATATTAAATTTCAGTGTTAAATATTTAATACAAGATCTACCTCTGTTTCCTCTGTGATCTTGTCCCTGCTCAGAGCAGGGTCAGGCAGCAGAGGCAGAGGTCACCTGCTCCCTGTGGCCAGCAGATGAAGCCATACAATGAACTCACAAAACCAAAGCTCACTTTAAATCCCCTCTTGTTTGCTCTGCAGCAAAAAAACATATCCTAAGAAATCAAGGAAAACAATTTCAATATTTTCACTGTTGTTTTTTTACACAGAGCTCTTAAAAGTTCTAAGGAAAACGGTATTTTGTTTATTAGGGGCAATTGCTTCCATTCTTCCAGATGACAAATTCCAGGAACAATTTGAGCTTTTAGAAATAGTTAATGAGATAAAAATCATTAAGGCATCATTCTGATGTGAAGGGTTTGCTTGTCTCACATGAGAGCTCTGCAGATAAATCTGGAATATTTGAGAGCCCAAACCACAGAATGTGGCCATCACTGGATTTCCAAACTGTTTACACTGAACTCTTACTGGTCTGAGATTAAGCACACATTCAGTGCAATAACATATGGCAGTGAAATCAGGCATAGTAACTCCTTTTATTAAGTGAAATACTTTTATAAAGGTGCGTTACTCTGTCCAGATGTAACAGACTGGGAATAATTCCACTTATAAAGGTTGCTTGCATTATCTTCTCTAATACCTCTGATGTATGTATTTCATAAAACAAACATTCTGTTATCTCTGGATTATTGCACTAAATCTGCTCACGTAAATTCTTCAGGAATTCTTATTAAGGAATATGAAACACTTCCACAATTTACATGACAGTGACCCTTAAACCTTGTCAGATTATGCTCTGTTTTTTTATTATTCCAGTTCCTACAACTGGTTAATTACTCACTGAACTGAAAGACCTGAAATTGCATCAGGTGGCTTTTCTAGCAACAACACTGGTTCAAAGATCAATGAAGAAAAAAACCAAAAAAACTAGCAAATAAAAAAACAAACCAAAACCCCAAAGCACCAAACTCCGCAAAATAACCCAAAATATCCTGGGTCTGTGCTCTTTATTTTTACAGACTATCTGATCTTTTAGATTCAAGTACAGCTTTGTATTTTGTGTGAATTGCAACATAATCACTGAGAGAAATCAAACAAAACATATTGAAACAACCTAAGTAAGGATTTGTCCCACAATCCTTTAAGGATTCTCCTCATTTCTGCTACAAGGTAAATAAAGATAAAGCACCTTTATTACAAGGATGTAAAGATGTTATGATAGATCTCTACATATAAAAAAGTCTCGGCATTCAAAGGTAAAAATAATATTTTCCTTTTCTTTTTTACTCTTGCAGGCTTATCTCAAAGGGAGCAGTTGGGAAGAAAGAAGAGGCCGTGTAACACGTGCCGACTGAACCAAATGGAATTTTCCAGGCAGTGCAGATAGGCTGGCTGTGCTCTCTGGAGCTGAGAGCTGCTCAGTATGAGTGAAGTGGAACTCAAAGCCTGAACATCATCAACTTTTCATGTCCTTGAGCATCCCCGTGTCCAGCTCTGGCACAAATAACCCTCAGCACGATTCCCAGCGGCCAGCCCAGGATCCTGTGCTGACAACAGCCCACAGCACGCCTTGTTTCTTGAGCAAACAAAGAGTTGGAATAAAAAGCAAAACGAGGAGAAGGAAAATGTCACTGCTGCTCAGTCAGTGGGTGCTCAGAGACACCGCTGATTAATGTGTTAACCGGGGAGCCCAAAAAGACAAACCTTTTGAATCGGGGAATGAAAAGACATTTGTTCTCCTTTGTAGACAAACACTGATTATACCAGGGAAATTTAACCACTGCAAATATAAAAATCACAGCTGAAATAATTAATAAAAGCGGCAAATGACATGACAAAGGAAATGACATGAAAGGGTTCCCTCAAAACCCCCTGCTCATGACACACAGCAAAATGAGCGAGTGTCACGCGACTGATGTGAGACAAAAGATCAACAGCAGTGGAGGAAGACTTGAGGAAAGCTGGAGATCAAATAAAAAACGCAAAACTATTTTCTGTGTTAAATATGTATGATAAACATCGACTGCAAGACAGCAGACCTAATCCTGCCTTGTCCTGAATCCCGAGTGAAAAATTTTATATAACCTTGCATCTCTCTTCCATGGGAATTCTTAGGGAAATATTTTATATCAGTGAAATTTTATTTTCTTTTTAAACAATCTTAGCAAGGCCCGAAGCAGTAAATAGAAGATAGAAAAGTTTCATGTTATATTTCTATTCCTAACACTCAAAGAACCACATTACGGATTCAATTGTCTCTCTCCTTGTACCCAACTCATCACACAGAGAATACAGATTCACCTTTCCTAGACAAAATAACAATACAGAATTCATATTTCAACTTCCTTTCAGATTGTCTATAAATATATGACATTATATAAATATATTATCACATTATTAAAAAAAATAGACAAAAAGCTACTGTGGAAGTAATTTTTCCACTTCTCTACTTACACTTTTTTTTCCTACATTTACCTCTCACTTTAAAGAAATTGTCTAATGTAGAGATTTCATTGATATTCACTTTAGGGTAACCAGTTGATTTCAGCAAAAATTGGTGTGGAAGAATCTTATCATAAAAGATTAAATGGATCTAAAGGAAATTGCACTGCTCAAGCAAAGCCTTAAATTGTTATCTCCTTATAAAAGTTTAGTATGATATCTCAACCAGAAATCAGACCAGCATTTACAAATGGTAACATTTCCTTCCTAGAAACCCATTTGAATTTGATTTTTTCCTCTCCCTGACTTTCTCAGTCCTCATGATGCTATCTCTAGTTTATAAAACCTCTTCAAGCAATGTTCTGCCAACAAGAGGCATCTTTAATTTACCTCTACCATAAATTCCCAACCACAAGAGTAGAGTCCTTGCTGCTTCAGATCTGCATTTAATTCCACATCCCTTCCTTTCATTTCACAAATGCCCACCTCTATCTCCATCATTTCACTTTGGGGCATCATTTAACTCAGTCCTCCCTAGCCAGGAGTCCTCTCAGACCCTCCCACAAACTTCTGGCTTCAGTAAATTGATTTGCTGTCTCCTCCAGCTATCCTCCACAGCAAATCAATCCTTTGACTCCCGCAACTTTTCTGAAGCCTCACCTCTTTGCCTGCGAGAGGAAAGCTGTAGCCACCCTTTGTTTGCATTTCTCCGTGGCCATGAAGGGGGATTGATCGAGGATTAAGCATTTGCCATCACAGCTGGGTTCAGACAGAGCCAATTGACCCCTCAGCCCTCCCAGTCCCGCTGCCATCCCTCCCCATCAGGGCTGGAGCACAGCTGGAACACTGAGACTTTGCTGTCACACACACAGAGAAGTTCCTCAAACCCTCTCACACAGACCAGCACCCACCACAGTGAGCAATTTTCTGAGGAAACGCCTTTCCATCTCACACTTTGGGAAACTTCTCTCAATTTGCTCCATTTGCCTCACTATTAGAGTGCAACTGAAAAAAAAACCTCATTAAAAGAACCCACCTAGGACTTGATCTCAACTGACTAATGGCTAGAATCAGCCATGCAAAAATGCAGCTAAAAAGCTCTGTTTTTAAAGAGAGCAGTTTCTGTAACTCAGCTATCCAGACCATAATTAAGACTGAGCTGCTCAGTCTTCTTGGAGCAAGTCCATAACTCCAAATGAGATGGTTTTGTATTCTGGAAAGTTCACCACATCATCAGGTAAATTGGAAAGACAGGAAGACAACGGATACAGATACAGTAAATGTAGCTCTCCTACAGAAATATCAGAATAAATGGTGTTGTTCATCTTGGAAGAAAATAAAAAGCAGAGGATCCATGTACTGACACCCAGGTCTATTTATCATTTACTGGACCTACAAAGTGGCTGCTCACAAAGTTCTAGCTGAAGAAGTGGAGGGATAAAATTAAAATAATATGTTGTTTTTTTCAGGATTAATCTTGTGCACTGTTGGTTGGAGTGCTGAGAACATCAGAGATTTCAAAACATGGCATTAAAGAGCAACAATATTCAGAGCTATAATAATTACGACAAAATAGACATGATCTCCAGAGAGCAGTGCAGAACCTTATTTTCCAGCACCTTTAAGCTATTCAGGGCTGTGGGAGTGAGATCTTTATAAGTGATAATTCCACCCTATGGCACTTCCAACACATTTTTCATAAACAACTCACATTTGCCCGTGTTAGTTCTCGTGTACTTTGCAGTTTTAGCAACGCAGCGTTCCTTGTTTGTGCAGATTTGCATTTGTCCACGCTCAGGATGGGAGCTGGCAGAGCCTGGCTCATCTCCAGGGCTCCTGTGACAAATGTCACCCTGTGTGTGTCCCAGTGACCGAATTTCACAAACTCTGGGTTCGTGGCTCTCTGGGTGCACCCCTTCATTCTCATCACAGCCCACGCTGGGCTGTGGAGCACAGCAAAACCTGTGCAGCCACTGAATCATTCAACAGTTGCCATTCCAGTAATTTACACATGGAAAACTGTTTCACCAATAATACAAATAGTTAAAGGAGGAAACCACCAGGAAGGAGCAGGAGCTGTGTTGTCCTGTACTTGTGATGGTCAGCTTTCAACTCCACATGTTAAATCAATAAAATTACCTTGACTCACAAAGAAATCACAAGTTTCATGAGAGGAAGCTCTAAGTTGCAAGAGTTTTAACATGAAGTAATAAAAAGGAAAAAAGTACTTCAGAGAACTTAAGAGAAAGACAAAATTAAATGTGCTGGGGTGCTAAGGTCAGCTCCCTAATGCACAGCACACATTCACTGGTGCAAAATGCTTTTACAGTTTCCTGAGGCTCAGCGTGCTCTTTGCTGCTTTTATATGTCAACAGGTTCATCCTAGTGTGCCCTCAGCATTCAGAAATCACCCCCTTCATTATCAGCCAGAGCTGTGTGAATAAACCAGAGAAGTTAACCACACACACCCTGTGCCTGAATAAACCAGAGAAGTTAACCACACACACCCCGTGCCTGGATAAACCAGAGATGTTAACCACACACACCCCATTACTGAATAAACCAGAGATGTTAACCACACACACCCTGTGCCTGAATAAACCAGAGAAGTTAACCACACACACCCCGTGCCTGGATAAACCAGAGATGTTAACCACACACACCCCATTACTGAATAAACCAGAGATGTTAACCACACACACCCCGTGCCTGGATAAACCAGAGATGTTAACCACACACACCCCATTACTGAATAAACCAGAGATGTTAACCACACACACCCTGTGCCTGAATAAACCAGAGAAGTTAACCACACACACCCTGTGCCTGGATAAACCAGAGATGTTAACCACACACACCCCATTACTGAATAAACCAGAGATGTTAACCACACACACCCTGTGCCTGAATAAACCAGAGATGTTAACCACACACACCCTGTGCCTGAATAAACCAGAGATGTTAACCACACACACCCCGTGCCTGGATAAACCAGAGATGTTAACCACACACACCCTGTGCCTGAATAAACCAGAGATGTTAACCACACACACCCCGTGCCTGAATAAACCAGAGATGTTAACCACACACACCCCATTACTGAATAAACCAGAGATGTTAACCACACACACCCTGTGCCTGAATAAACCAGAGATGTTAACCACACACACCCTGTGCCTGAATAAACCAGAGATGTTAACCACACACACCCCGTGCCTGAATAAACCAGAGGAGTTAACCACACACACCCCGTGCCTGGCACAGCACACACTCCTCAGTCTGAAACGTGAATTCCTGAGGCGGGCACAGGGGCCAAGCTTGGCACAGAGATAATCTCCCTGAGACATAAAAGAACTCTGCTGACCCCAGCCTTGCGACCCCAGTGCTAAAAGTCACTGCCAGGATCTCCATCAGAATCACTGACTGCTCCATAACTCAGAGCAATCCGCACTGCAGGGCTGCTGTCACTGCAGGACACGAAGCAACACGAGCACACACACCACTGGTCTCAAGGTGAAGAAAAGTGAAGTTTATTTTCTGACTCCCAACATTTATAGATTTCCAAAAGTGACAGCAGATTGGGGGGTGACAGTGCCACCTCTCCAATGACACTGGACAGACCAACAGCCCATCCAATTCTCCTCCTCCATAAAAGAACGCAAAACAATAAGTTACTTACAGAAATTGTGTGAGAAAGTTCATTACAAGAATGTAAACATCAGAAGGCTTAGAAAAACTTAAAAAAATCAGGGTGACAGGCTGCAGCTAAAGACTCAACCCTGGAGCATGTCCTGCTGGCTGCCCTCCACACAGACGCAGGGAAAACCACAATTCAGGGGTTTATAACCCACCAACACCCCCCAGCCCCTGCTGCTGGGGATAAACTCAAGCTGACCATGTCTTTCCAGTGTAAGCTCTCCTCTTTCCTACAAGGCAGGACTTTGTGAGAGGACAGACCCAGCTCTAGGTGATGGTCATTATCGGCATTTCCAGATGAGATGTGAGCTCGAGATCATGGTCATTATTCTCATTTCCAGATAAAATCTCTGGAAATTCAGAGGAATCTCCAGCACAGCAGATCCATGGCTGCATCCCTTCCTCCCTGTCTAACCCTGCTGCCATTCACAGCTTGTACACACACACACACACACTCAGTGACCTGTTCAGCTTTCCCTGATGTAAATGTGATTATTCAGTTGAAGCCACCCATGAAAAGAGTCATGTGTGAGGAAAAGTATCTCCTGGAATCTGATTTTTAAACCCTTTTATTAAGGCTTTACAAGGCAGTCTTTCTTTGTGAGATTCCTACCAATTTAAAACAATGAAATCCCTCACCTGTAAATATTCCTTTTTTTTTCCCCCTCCTTTTTTTTCCTCAGAAACCCCAGAACACAGGCCCATTTGTATGGAACTTGCACTGTGGTATTTGGCAGCATGACAACCCCATTTTATACAAGTTGTCACCAGGAGACTTGTTCTGGCCAGAATAAATTCACTCACCACAAACGGGTACGAGCAGGAATGTCCCACCAGCAGGAAATGGTTTTGTCTATACTCAGTGACAACTGTGGCCACAGAGTAAGAACGCTTCCAACTCCACTGAAATTCTTTGAAATTCCCCAGCCTGCTGTTCTGTTTGTGTTGGAATAAACCCAAACCTCTCAGCCCAGATCTGCTTTCCCAAGGCACTCTCAAAGCTCATCTTTTGTGCCCAATATCTTTATGAAGCACAAAACACCCAGAGATGTCTGTGCTGCTGTTTATTTATATTATGGCAGGTGGTACTGGGTGCCAGCACACCATAAAATATTAATTTTTAAAAGACTACGGTTTATTTTTTTCCACTACAGGGTATCACACAGCCTGGTTATCAATTTGAGTATTTTGTCAATCATTATAGTTTTAGTGTATGAATAAACTCAGTACTTATAATTAACACCTATCCTTTTTTACTCTATACTTTCATATATACATATTTATATTTACATATATATATGTGCAGCAGCCTGGATAACAAAGAGTGCAGTATCTCCAAGTTAATAAGTAAAGGAATGTACTGCAGTCCTTAATTGTACAAAACCATATTAATTTATTTAAATTATGCATATATTGAAAATTTCAACATCTTAAAGTGTATAGCTCCAAAAGTTTTTTTGGGGTTTTTTTTTTTAATTTTTTTTTTTTAAATTAAGCAACCTTCTCCAGTCTCTCAAAATTTTTAAATGCCATAGGTACAACATAATTGCAGAACTACAAAAATGCTTTATGACTGACACGACACTAATGGTCCTTGTGGGTGTATCTTTCTTTTAAGAAAGAATGAAAACTTTGTTTTCTGGTTTTTGTCAGAGATTGCTTGTTGTGGGTTACTTATTTTAAAAGTCTCTTTCTCACAGCTTCTCTTTCTCTTTTTGAAGCTGCAGAACTTGATGAGCACCACAGAGAAAGGACAGCGAGTAGGCCCTCTACTGAACTCCAATGATTAAATTACTAAACCAAACCTCCTTGCAGTGAGAACTGAAGTTCAGAGGTTTATTTCATTTCTCTCACTCTCCAATTCCTTTAGTTATCTATTACCAGCCAATCTGGATTACCAGCATCAATAAAAATTGGTTTGTGCCATTAGGCAGGGGTCAGCCTCTTGAAGGGACTCTGCATCTAATCCTATGGACTAGCAGTGACAGCTGTGTAAAACACTTCACACGCACACGTTAGAGCTCCAGCTTGGAGCCTGTGCTGCAATGATCACCCTGGGGAATGGCTCTGCAGGCTGTGGCCCCTGGAGAACAGCAGGCTGGGATCCACTCACAACTCCTGCCTGGCCCCTGAGGGGACGTGCCAGCCCAAACCTGAGACTGGCACCATCCAACAGGGCACGAATGCCTGGGGATAAAGCAGGGGCCCACTCACAGCCCCTCACCCTTCCTTCCACAAGGGACCCACCAGGAATTCCCTCCCTTCCTCCCTAAGCCCCTTTCAGGGCAGAAGACGCCAGATTTCACCTCCCTTGTGCCACAGCCATCCAAAGCCCTGCAGAGGAGAGCTCCCAGCACAGCTGGATCATAGAGCAGCACAGCTGGATCACAGAGCAGCCATCTCCTGGGTTCTCAGATCCAGTAACCACTGAGAAACTTCCAAACCCTCCTAGTGAGAACAGCGCTAAGCAATTACGGAGCTAATTCAACATTTTTACTCTGAAGTCTTTCAAGAATGCCTGAAAACCCTCAGAAAACACTGCTGGTGCCCGCCAGCATAAATGGCTCCAGTAAATACATTTTAGAAGCTGAAAGAGAAAGATCTGGATTTCTCTTTTGTCTGGAAAGCTTTGTCTTATGTCCTCTTCCCCCTCCCCTGCTGATGCCTTCAAAACACAAAGACTCCAGAGACTCAGATCTGTGGAAGCCACACGAGGTTGGTTTCCTTACAGGTCTGCTTTTATGTGAAATATCATTTTTTCTCTCTGCTGTTTGCTTTTTTTTTTTTACTTGCTTAGCCACTGAGCTAATTCATCCTTACAGACAAATAGTGCCCACCTTCACTTTCAACCCAAAATGCTTTGTTTGGAAAAATTGCAGAAAGCTCAAAATTAGGGCAATGTACACCCATGTGCATCACCATTTTAATTTAAGTAGGCTGTTAAGTAGAGGAAGGCAGCAATCTTTTCACTTCATTTCTCCCAACAGATGCTAATAAGAGAAAGATATGAGCATTTTAAACTTGAGAGGTCAACAGGTTCTCTAAAGGCAAAGCAGAGACATTTCTATTCCTGTTTTTATTCAAGTATCACTGTGGGAAAAGGCAAGTGCTGCCTCACACATGATATATCCATCACATTATGCCTGATACCACAAGCATTAGCCCCACTCTGAGTTTTGTTATTTCTTCAAGGAAAAGAAAAATCTCTCAGCAAGTTCTGTGCAGGGTATTTCATGTGAGCTTTACTTGCATACACTCTATCCTCAACTGGAGGCTCAGCCAGAGTGAAAGATGACATCTGAAATATTAACTGTCCACTCCTAAACCAGAAAATTTCCATCTACCTACTGATTTACTTATTTTATCTGGCTTGAATTATTGTTTTTTGCTGTTGGTTTGGTTATTTTTTTAGGATTAAATATGCTTGACAATATGTTATAGCTCTTTCAAATGCAACTAAGTAATTAATTCTTCAAAGCACAAAAACTACAGCGATATCAATTAATCAAACCATTCTCACCCTGCATAAGCATTATTATCCTGTGTGTGTTTTTATCTTTGGTTTTGGAAAAAAAAAAAAAAAAGAAATTAAGTGAATTTTTCAAAGTGGTAGGATGAGAAACTCATGGAAACAGACTTAACACCTGCTAACACCAAAACATTTAATCTAGCACTCCAGGAATGTTCTAGACTTCTAACCCTCCTGAACAATATAATGTGCATGGCTTATTCCAGACATCAATATTTCAACAAGTGTTGATTTAATCCACTTAAACAGACACAGCCAGATACTGCAATGGAGCACAAGGTGCAGCCCTGGTGTTGATGTCCAGGAATTATTTTAGTCAGCCAGGAATTTCCAGGGCTGAATTTGTGTTTTAGAATTTGTGTCTTTGATTAAATTCCCGAAGAGACATATCTGAAAACGCTTGGAGTAATAAGGCAAATTCAGACTGTAGAAAGTTCCAGTCACAATGGTTATATGAATTTTTTATGCCAGTTCTAGAGACAGCAAAGACTACAGCAAATGGCAAATGCTTATGCTATAGCTCCACTTCTGTATCTCTAATTTGTGCCACAGATCTTGCAAACTGCTCATTCAATAGCAAACACACATATTTAACAATAGCAACCCTACTCATTTGACACAGAGAACTTTTCAGCCCGTTAAAGATTACCCAATTTCACTAAAGCAGTAAGAAGAGAGACAAAAACTTCCTGAACTCAAAGCACAAAACATGAACTGCAATAGAAAGAAGCAAATGGGGTGGTGCTGAGGAAATGTCAGGAGTTACTCAACTTGGGAGTATCAATCCAATCAGAAAAAAAGTAGTTAAAACATCTTCAGAAAAAAATTCACTCTAAATTAAAAATTAACAAAGTGTCTGATATATTTATGAAGAGATATTTAAGCTTAGAAGAATATTTTCCACTCTGTTGAAGACCTCTTGCATAGCATACACAGTCTCATAATGGTCAACTGTGGTGGTGGTCACAGGGGTCTGAGGATGAGATGAGGATCTGACTCCATGTTTCAGAAGGCTTCATTTATTATTTTATTATATATATTACATTAAAACTATACTAAAAGAAGAGAAGAAAGGATTTTATCAGAAGGCTGGCTAAGCTAAGAATAGAAAAGCAAAGAATGATAACAAAGGCTTGCGTCAGAGTCTGAGCCAGCTGGCTGTGATTGGCCATTAATTAGAAACAAGCACATGAGACCAATCCCAGCTGCACCTGTTGCATTCCCCAGCAGCAGATAACCATTGTTTGCATTTTGTTCCTGAGGCCTCCCAGCTTCTCAGGAGGAAAAACCCTAAGGAAGGGATTTCTCATAAAAAGATGTCTGTGACAGTCAACTTCTATTTTAGAGATGCTTTTAACAGTAAGTTACCTAATCTTCCAAGACTTCCACAGTTTTTGTGGGTTTGTTTTTATATTTGATTTTTCAACAGGAGACTTCCCAAATTACCAATGTGATACTAATTTGTCACGACAAGTAAAAAAAAAAAAAAAAAAAGCTCTGCAGCATAAAAAAATATAAATAAAAAATATAAATAAATGTTCTGCAGATGGAAGGAACAGCAAGACATCTTTTGCTGAGAACCAAGAAGTGCAGGAGGCACAGCTCACCAGTGCCCGGCTGCTGCAGCTCCTGTGGAACATGCTCCCAGGCTCCAATTGAGCCTGAAAGTTAATGTTCCTGTAAATCACCAACTGCCAAACTGCACCGTTTACCTTGGGACTCTTGGCTGAACGTTAGCATGGGGGGGATTTACCAATCTTTATTTCTTTATGGGGTTTTCCTAGTTATTTATTGGCTTTTTAAAATAGCTCCTTTATGCTTAAAGTGCATAAAAATTATAAATAGAAAAAAGGCACAGCATTAAGAGTCTATTGTGGAATAACTGTCTGAAATTCTGACAGAGTAATTGTCTGGAATGCAGTAAACATGAGAGGAAGCAGCCACTGCTCTGCCCCAGCCCAGTTAAAGACAGACATAGCTCAGAACTCACACTGAAATACCAGGTCATTCATGTCTCTAATGCTGTTAAGTTTCAGTGAGCAGAGTATTTGAAATGAACTGGACTGGAAGAGACAAAGTTTAAAGCACAGCACCAACCCAGAGAAGGCTGAAAGCCCAGAGGAGCCTGGAGCCTGTGCAGAGGATGGAGCACAGGGGATGCTGGTGACAGCACAGATGGCTTTGCTCTGTTATCTTTGAGTTTCACTCCAAATTCAGTTTGGTCCCAGTTGACCAAAACCACCCTTCACTGAAGCACACGTGTCCTCCTGAAACCTTAATTTTATTTTACCTGAGAACAAACCCAGTTTGATGCTCCCAAGCCATTTCACAAAATGCAAGAGAGCACAGGAATTAAAGAAAATTTGATCTGAACTAAAATGCAGACACCCCCTCAGCATCCTCCTGGCAAATCCAGGATCACTTTCCAAATACTCAGTAAGGCTACACAAAACTGTCAAGAGGCAGCTTGCTTTATCCTGCCCAATATCTCCCAAGAGTTTTTGCAATTTCAGATCAGTTAAAATCATTTGCTGCTGTTTTGTAATTAGTGGTTTTAGTTAAGCAATCCTGGGGAGAGAACAAGGAGACAGAGCAGTCCCAGGCTGGGTGCATTTGATAAACAGCATGCTGACAGGATGCCATGCACGAGGAGCCTGTCCAGACCACAGGGGGTAGAAACACTTGCAGATAGTTAGGAGAAAAGAAAAATCTGCCTCACATCAATTGCCAGGAGAAAAATAAATTTTTACTAAAACGAGCTCCTTGAATTATCCACTTTGCTGTCTTCTTTAAATTAGCAGAGGACCCCTATGGCACTACAAAGCTATAAAAATCCCTTCAGCAATGGTTATTGGCATTGTCACTTCATCCTCAGGCTTATTATGGGTCATATTTCTACCTAGATTGCAAGATTACTGTAATGTCTGAGGCCAGCAAGGATTAGTAAAAACAACATAAAAACAACACATAAATAATGCAGTGTGCAGCTGAATCCAGGCTGTTTGAGGGAAGGGAAGGCAGGTTTGGGAAGTGACAGGGAACTGATTACTTTAATGCTCATAATAATAAGACCTGCCAAGAGAATAAGGAATGGAGTCATCAGCTCTCTACCAGTGGTGGCGTTGCTGGTTGTCATTCACAAAATGAATTTCCTCTTCTGGCAAGTGAGAATTCCTTTCTGCAGAGATGCTGAAGGCAATGGGGCCTGGCCAAGAAGATCTTCTGATCCTTAAAGGCTTCTGCTGTTTGCTAAAGTTCCTTTTCAGCTTTGTTTATCATTTTTTGGGTTCTGGCTTTTCAGAGCAAGGGATAGAAATGAGACAGAAAGCATCACCCAGCAAGTTGCCAGCCTGTATATAATAACCTAAAGGAAATATCCAGTTCTTCTTTAAGCATTTAACCAGTCCTGAAAGACCTACTTATCAAGCTGAATTGCTTTAGGCATCTTCCTGTAAATCACAAAGAAAAAGTATTTTTTTGTTTCTAGAAATGCAGCTTCTATGGCAATGAGTAGAAATGTCAGCAAACAAACACCTCCCACTCTGCTCCTCTTTCTGCATTGCCTGCTTTATGAATAAAATTCTTGCTGAGCAATATTAGCCCAAAATAAAGTGATTAATTATTAACACATCACCTCTAATCCCTAACTCTAGCAGCCCACCAGTTCTGGGGAAAACTGTTTCTATCTCCATGATTTTCTCCTCTCCTCTTTGTAGCACACACTGAAATATTTTCTGATCTCAGTCTGGAACGATCAATCCCAATAAAATCATTCATATTGATCTGGATTTACTATTTTGCATTATCAGGGTGTACATCAAATTACCAGCCTGCAAAGAATTAGACCAGACCAAAGAGTTTTGACCTACAAAAAAACCAAAGCACTTGTATCAAAAAGATTTGCTTATATTAATTTGTGACTTTTTTTAAAAAGTATAATTCATTTTTGTTTCACTGCAAAAGAAGATTTAGTTTTAAAACACAATTTTCAGTCTCTCTCTGTGGTAGCCTACACATTCAGGTACTTATGAGAATTAAATTTAGGTTATTCAGGAAACATTCATTACTTTTCTGTGAAATATCCCCTACAGAATTCTATCAGAAGAACTTTATTCAGCAGCCACTTGTGAGTATTTTCAAAGTAAACTTTTTATGGCTTAGTGCTGATAAGGTCTATCTAAACAAGGCCAACATGACACACACAGCTCCCTCGGGGATGTCACTGCTATTTGGGCAAAAACACCCTCAGTTTATAATAAATCACCCACAAACCCCATCAGATTATTACAGAAGTCACCAGGACCTTCCCAACAAATAAAACCCCAGCAGCAGCTCCCAGCACAAGGCACATCAGTTCAGCTGTGTTTCAGCAGCATGGGAATGTTTGATTTAGCTCAAAATCTCCCAAATCAATGCCTGAACTCCATAAATTAATGAGGGTTTTGTTTCCAAACATTCATCTGGGTTTTCTACATCTCCACTGTTACTTTACACTTCACAGCTCTTCCTTACTGAGCTCACTTCACATTTGAAACCATTTCCAGACACAATTTGATCAGATTGGCTTCAAACCAAGGAGAAAACAGAGTTTGTCAGTGGCCACAACAGGCCCTAATTTATGTACCCAGTTAAATTAATGAGGAAGAGATTTATTCCCCTTTCTTGTTCCTACATTTGGGTGGCTCTGAAGAACCCGAGATGCTTTCAGTAGGAGGGTGCTTACAGATCACTTGACTTTGAGAAGAATATTTTTCACGCACTGAAAGACAGTTCCTCTCCATTTTCACACACACTTTTGGACTATGATTTAATAGTGATGTTAGAAAAACAAATTTTGTTGTTAGAATTGTCAATCAAGCTTTTCTCCAGTGTTCCCTATCAGTGTAGTTTGAAAGCCAACCAAGCCTTTTATGTGTCAGCAAGACAACCAAAAGCACCAGTTAAGGGGTATTTGGTATTTTAAGACAGGAGGAAAAATTTTAAGCAAGAACAGCAAAATTATCAAAATCTCTGAATTATTCTGGTCCTCTACTTAGGCAGTGCGCATGTATATTGACAAATAATTGCAAGATTGAAGAGAACTGTGATGGTTTTATCTTAGGCAAGGAAGCAATCTGAAACAAAACCTTAGAGGGAGGAAAAATAGAAAAATAACCAACAACAATAAAACCCAAACAGAAGTGGTGTCTTCAGTTTTCTCTAAGTTGACTGAGACATTTTGAGCATTCAAAGCATTTATGAAGTGTTCATGAAGCGGAACAGAAGCTACACAAGCAAACATAAATCTGCTATATCATTTAACAACCTTGGGAGAGTAAAATCAGTTGTTCAGCTTGAATCCCTTCAGGTACAATATTTGAAAAAGCCCAAGAGCAGTACAAACAAAAGTAAATAGGGCTAGTTCCTTGTAGCCCTGCTAAAATAGTGAAGATATATCATTGTGCTCTTAATGAGTATTGAAGAGGAAAATTTCCCAGTTTAATTTGTTAAATAATGGGTTTTGGTGGACAACATTTACCAGCTGTGCCTGTGGGATTTTTTTGTCCCTTTTCCTTCATCACAGGGCTCATGGTCAATGAACACTCCTCAACAACCTGCACAGAGACATCACTGGTGGCTTCCTCACTTTTGGACATTCCCGACTTCCCCTGGTTGCAAACAGATTCACTGATCTACTCCACCTCCAAAAGGAATGGGATTGCTGAAGGTTTCAGAAATAAATCTTTACAACAGTTGAGTTTGAAGGAAAAAAAAATTAATAATTTGTTTTCACCAAGAATATCAGTGATTTTAACACTAGAGATGCTGGAAAAGCAAAAATGCACAAAATACATTAAAATAAATTCTACACTGACCATAGTGGCTGTGGTGCTAAAATAAAAAATCTCCCTCCCACCAAGCTGGTCCCCTGGAAAACTCTGATTCAGGATTTTTCTTTATTCAAGTTTACAAACCTGGTGCCCCCTTTCTGGCTTAAAGAGCCTCCCTCCTACTCACAAAATCCCTGTAGGAAATCACTGGCAGATAATGAAACACAACCTCTGCAGAACTATTTCCTTCCCTGAGAACAGTCAGTTCACCCCAATAGAGCAGGAACTCACTAAATCCAACATTCCCTGAACTGCCCAGCCCTGGTGCTCTCGGGACCAGGATTTCCTGCCTGGAAACAGATAAATGAAGCACTGAAAGAGCTCTAGAGTTTGTCCCTTAATTTCTGACATTATTAAGTTGGCAATTTAATAGATGTCGTTAGCACTCAATGCCAATGGAGGATTCTGCTGAGGAAACGAAGAGGAAAACACAACAACCCTTGAAAAGGGGGAATTTAAGGAACATTTGCACCCTGCTTTGGATCATTTGCATTCCTGACCCAGAAATTAAGTTTTCTAAATAACATGTACAATGATTGAGGACAGTTTGGTGCTGGGAATCTGAGGCCAGGGACACACGTTCACCTTGCAGCATGGAGAACACGAACAGGCAGAGCGAAACTGAGGCTTTGCTTATTTATGGTGAGTGCAAAGGCACAAAAACCACAGGGAAAAAAATAAAATCCACATCACAAGGTAAATACATAATTTGACATTCTCTTAAAAATTGTGCGGAGAAACATCAGGAAACCTGGGTAGCCTGGAAAACTCAACTGGCTACACCTTGAGAAAGGATGTCCCAAGGTTTCCCTGCCATGCAGGCTGCACAGCCACCCCCAGGGCTCCCCAGAATAAATCTGGGTGGGGAGGTCTGGAAGGGACTAAAACAGGGCCAAGATTCAGGTGTAGGCAATGGGAGCTGCTCCTGTGCGAGCTCCTGCCGCATTGCCATGGGTGTCCTGAGGCAGCTTGGGCATGGAAACCTCACCTGGGGACCCCGCTCAGGACAGGAGATGGAGCCCGGCCCTGCTGGGGCTGTGTCTGCTGGAGGACCAGGTCCCATTTTATATTAAACATGAGTGACTGCAGCAAGGGCAAAATAAAAATACATTTGCTCAAGAAAGTAGGATTTGTCATAACAAAGGGATTTGTCAAGCCATTAAAACCAGAAACCTCCTGACCTTCCAGTCAGCTACAGAAGGGGGACATTCTGTTTCTGAGCTATGCAAATGGCAGCACAAAACCCAAGAATTTCTTATTATCCTTTTCCATATGCATAAACCACACATTCCCATTTTAAAATTACATTACACTGTGGCCTTCTAACTCTGAGTGACTGTTGCTAGCTAAGTTTCATCACTTAATATGTAGCACCTGCACTTGGCATAATAAAATTAAGCATTCCCTTGGAAATCAGATAGCTGGGATGTTTTTGTTTCTTTTTCAGACAAGGAGAAGACTTACCTCCACATTAGTACCTTTGATGTTGACTTTTCATCAGTAATAGAGAACCTGGTTTAAAAATTAAAAACCCAAACATCAAAATGCATTAAAAAGCTGTTAGAACTGTGCAGTGAAGCAACAGAACAAAGCCAACAGATCCAAAAGCTGCTTCTGCTCTTTAGGATCTGATTAAAAACACCCAACTTGTTGGGGAGGGAAAGCAAAGTAATCTCCATGAACTTTCTGCCAGTGTAGCCAAAGCTGGCTATTATCAAAGAAACAAATTCCTGCATTCAGACACAAGCTCAGCTTCTTAGCTCTAATTAAAGCTCCCTTCAGAAGGCTATCCTATGCTAGGTGCCAATTAAAGGGAAAACTCCCTTGTTTGGAGTTATCCAAATATTTCCAAGCCCTGGGTGGCCTGCCTGGTACAGGAAAAGGAGAAGGAGAAGGTTGTTGTGGAATGCTGGAGGAACAGCAAGGGCTCTGGCAAGCCAAGCCTCACAAAGCTTGCCCTGAAATGGAATAATTTCAGAAACTCACTGCAAATTTGAGCATCTAGCCTGGAAAAGGATTTACTGTCAGGAAATTGAGGGATGCTCACAGGTACTTTTTCAGCTCTCCTCAGGCCAGCACCTCTGACCAGTCATTCGGAATGCTGTTAAATACAGTGTGTATATATGGGAAACCAATCCTTTACTTCACCTTCTTTTGCTTTGCCAAAATACACAAATGCCAGCTGTGATCATTACATGAGTGGCACTTTTAAAACTTAATATTTATTATATTGCCAGGAGAGATGGCAACAAAGAGAAAGGAACTGGCAAGAGAGACCAGAGAGATTTGAGCCACGTCTTAAGTAGGCTCAGCACCAAGGTGAGTCCTTGGACATGCAGAGAAATCAGAATTTGTGTTAAAATTGTTGGGCATGGACAAACTCCCTTCCTACCTCATCCTACTGGCAACTGACTCCTGAAGGAAAACAATTGAAAAACAAACCCACAGTTCTTGAGGAAGTGAACCACACAAGAAAGCAGCCAGAAACCCAGTGGGGAAAATGCAGAGTGACACTTGAGATAGGAGAGATGCACAGAAAATGCTCAGAAAGAATGGGGGCAAAAAACCCCAAAGGCTTTGCTAACCCAGTGAGCATTTCAAGCACGGCTGCAGCGTGCCCTGTTTAAGGTACTGAGAACATTTAACAAGCTCATTCCAAGCTCATTCCTGCAGTGAGGAAATGAATGACAGCAAAAACACAGCAGCTCCAGCAGGACACAGTGAGAGAGCAGCAAAAGGGACAATGTCTGTCCTTCTGCAAGGCATCAACAGAGCCCGCAGGCATTTGGGGTCTCAGTGAGGTACAGAGAGCACAAACCAGGCTGCTCTCCCCCTTCCCACCCTAACAGGGTTATTGCCCCCTTAGTAACAGGGTTATTAATCTGTAAATGCTTCCCTGCCATCACCAGGGATGCTCCTGTCCCTGCCAGCCTGGAGGGCACCGAGGCAGGAGGGGACGAAAAGGAGAATTTGCAATTCTTGAATTCTCTCCATTTTCCTCTGCCCTGGCAGCTCCAGGTCCCACTCCCTCCTCCAGCACACATCCCTGGTGTTCCTGGGTTGCTTTTCACCCTCGACAGCCTCATACCAACAAAGCGATTTTGTGATCCCAGCACGGTTATGAATCACTTCACACGTTTCTGGGGTGAAACACAAACTGTTTGACATGGCAGAGCAAGTTACATAATTGTTCACAAAATGGAAGCAAGGAGGCTGTGGCTAATTAAAAGTGCATGGGGAATCTACTGTAAGCAGAAGGTATTGCAATTATCCTGTTTCAATGCAAATGTACCCAGTAATGAGAACAGAAAATAAAAGTTTCTGCCCCTTCCCGTCTGGGACACACAGGTGAGGATGGAAACACTTCTGATGATATTACACAAGTAAACCCAAACTCAAAAGCAAACCATGACCCTGTCAGAATTCATACTATAGAAGTCTCAGGTGTCTGGCTTTTAAATGGAAAAACACAATCCAATTTTTAACTTCAGCATCTTATTGCATTAAATGCACATGTGCCAGGATCTTCTGGGTATAGCACGGTAAGAAACAGCTGCAAAAAGCCAAACTAAGAAATAATCACAAAACAATCAAAAACTTGGCTTAAAATGCATTATATTATTTACATATTATTTGCTTCACATCCTTGAAAAGGCATGCATGTGGTTAAATAAGCAGAAACTCAGCATTAAAAGTTATATTCTGAGTTTTGTTATTTTGTAGTACAGAAGTGCAACTTTTATTTTTTTTTCCCACATTACCTAGATATAATTGCATGGAATTTAATCAATTTTCAGTGAAAAAATGCTGTTATTTCACAGCTTATCAGCCCCACAAGTGCAAAGGGATGTTTAGCAAGGGCCAGCCTTCCTGACTCAGTACTTGACCTGTTTTCTTCTCCTGGACCTGGCAGGACCTTTGGGAGGTCTCCTGAGACCAACTCTGCCCCTGCAGCATCACCGAAGAGCTGACTTTAGGTTTGCCCAAACAACATGGAAGGATAAATACAAATCTAAATACAGGATATAAAAATCCCCAACAACAACAAAACAAATAGTTGTAGATAAATCAGGCTCAAGAGAATCTGCTGAGTGATTCCAGCAGCTTAATGTGAGCATAGAGAAATCCCCACCAAGTTTAAACACATTCCCAGAGAAATCCTGCCTCGTGTGAAGCTGTGGTTCTTTACTCACCATCTGAAATATCACAAACTCCATTTATCAAACCACAGCCTAACCTTGTCAATGTTTAATTTGTGTTTGATTTGAGTGGTTTTTATATACATGTCACCTCCTGCAATGTGACTGAAGCACACAGAGACAAACCTGGGAGGAAATGAAGGAAGATTTATCCAAAAGTTCAAATCACACTGACTTGCAAAAACCGGGGGAGGAAGAAGTTAAAAACCAAGCAAATAAATGTACTTATACTACCAAAAATCTATATATATTATCTATAATCCATTTAATTAGAAAGCAAATCCCTCTCCCATACACCTCTACGCCAGCACAAGCACAACTTTGCTGTGATAAGGGATTAAACCAGAAGGAGGGATAAGAAAGAGCAATATCTCCAACACTACAAATCATGTTCTTAGGAGTTCTCCAAGTGCCTGTCAGGGAACCCTGAGGGTGGTTTGGCTTTCATGCAGCTTCACTGCAGCTTTTCCTGCAATGTCTGCAGCTGTATGAACCTTATGTGAAGCCTGTGGGCAAGGGGACAGACATGGCTGACCTGGGATGTGCTCTTTAAAATGACAAAATAAATACATTAAATATTTAAGAAAATCAGAAAAAATCCTGAAATTCTGTTATCAAGCCTGCTGATAGCTGGATGCAGCATCTTTATTTAAATCCCAACAATGTGTTTTGGGCATGCCAGAAAGACCAAAGTTTATCAATGGTCCAGTGTTTCTATGGAATGAATTGCCAGTCTTTGGACTTTTGGTGTTGGTTTTTTTTTTTCTTTTTAGTTTAAAGGTCAGGTGAAAGTTTAGAAGCCAAGCCTGCATGCAAACACGCAAGCAGAGCAGGGAAGAATGTTTCAGGCTATACAGGTCTGAAAGAAAGTCCAACTTAATTTGCAATAATCTACTTGACAAAACAAGACAAAGTAAGAAGAGGAAGAAGGGAGATTTGTGCGTCTTTTGTGGTTATATCAAACACTCTGAAGAACACAACATCACACTGAGGTTAATTGGAAAAAAGGAAATTATTCTAAAAATTTCAAATCAATGGAAGAAAAAAAACAACTTCTATCTATTTAAATTAAGCCCTCCAGACCAGATGAAAGCAAGGGATGAAAAGCGCATTGTTTGATAAGGTCACTTATTTGCAAGACAGGTGATCACTATTCATTAAAAAGAAAAGGGAAAACAAGAAAAAGGGCAGAAGTAAGAGTTGTGTAATTCACTAGCACAGAGGCAGTGACAGCTTTAACCAGCTTTTATTGAAATGTTTCCTCTGCCTTTCCCTCAGCAGCAAACGAAACAATCTGGTAACAAACTCTAACGAGCCTAACAAGCAAACCCAACCTTTGACAACTGCTCTGCAGACCCCGACCTGCTGCAGGTCAAGGAAATTTCAGTATTTTCTCTTCTGGATGATCTCCTATTTAATGAACAGCTGCCTTTGAAAAGCCCAGAATTTGCCAAGAATTGCCATGCCTTGGGTTCTGAAGCGCTCCAGCCTCATCTGAAAATGTTTCTGCATAAATCAGCAGCGCTACCAGAACTCCTGGGCTCGTTCATTTTCTCACTGCAGCTCGGGCCCATTTCTCACCAATTAACCTCAAACTGGCCAGGCACTCTGGGGTGAGCTGAGCACTTCTGTTCTGTCTCCTCCTCAGACAAACCTTCCAGACTCGTTAGGGAAGGGAAAAACTCCACTTGATTAGTGAAATAGGTCAGGAAAAGTCTGGGAAAAGGATTGCCAAGGATAAAGCAGAGGAGAGGGAGGAAAAAAAAGAACAAAATAAAATTGAATAAAGAGCTGAGATCTGGCAAGACTTCCCTGATGTTTGAAACTCATTTAAGAACTGTTTCAAGCAGGTATCTACTTTTACATTTCCATGATGAGAAACTTAGCATGTTATGCTGAAATGGGCAGGAAATTCCATCAACAAAAACATTGACAACACAAGGTTCTGAAAACAAGGAATAACAATAAAAACATCTTTTCCATGATCCCTAACCACAATGGTTGAGATCAGAAAAAGAAAATTGAAATCCCTCTGTTGTATTTGTGTTAGCACAAATCTGGTTCCATAGATGCTGAGTCAATGGATTAAAACTAAACTAGTTAAGTATACAAGGATTTAATCCTTCAAGATTTTAATGGTCCACAAAACCATTCCTCATTTAAAGAAATACCTATAAAAGGCAACAAAAGCATCCCATCATTTCATTAGGAAGAATTTCTTGTTTTCCCACGGCCCCAAAAAGATGAATTCTCTCTCTCATGCCAACACAGGAGAGCCATTAAACTACAAGAAAGATTAGCATCACTCTCCTGAGATAGACAGCCTCATCACAACCAATTTATCACAATGATAGCCTAATTAAATGCATTATTCTTCTGCAGCAAAGAAGCGAACACTTGACATGTTTGAGTTAGACATACAAGTCTTCCTCTCTTCTTCAATCCATACCTTTCTGTGTAATGGCAGCCCCACAGGGAACACTCTGGGCCTTCATTTACAGAGAAATCAGCGCATGGAAGAGTCCTTTTTACTTTAGAAAATACCATTTTCTGCAATGGTTGGATGAATAAAGCCCATGTGTTCACAAGGATCATGCTCCGGGGTAAACACTGAAGTTAGCTTTGGCTGGTGCCTTCAATCAAAACATTTCTGTTACTCTACATCAAGCAAAATGAAAGCACCAGTGCCTCAAGGAAAATGTAGGGTAAAGACCTGAGATGTCACACTGAGCTGGAAGGCAGGAGCAGCTAGCTGGCTATTGTCTTCAGTAAATACAAGGTCAAATTGCCCATTTTTCCTCAAAGTTATGAGAGGGACAGTGCTTTTTCTAATACCAATATAATACCATAAATCAGGCACTAAATCAGGGAAATTTTGCCTGTTTTTCTGGGATAACTTAGTTTCAAGTTGGTGAAACTTCTGTGTGATTTTGTAGCAAACCAACAGAAAATATGGATGAGTTCTTCTACAGGGAAGCCCAAATCCAAGAGAAGATGAGGAGCTGATCTCCCAAAACTGGTCAATGTTTTTTAAAGAAAAAATCATCATACATTTTGCTACTGCTCACACAACAATCACATGAACAACAGAGAAGCAGCAACCCAACTTGATTTGAACTTCTATATACACCAAGATTTTCAGTTCTTGTGCTCATTTCACCAGACTTGTTCGATTTTATGTGACAAAAGATTACAAGGTGATGTGTGCTTTAGAGCACCAGCAAAACTGTGCCAGCTTGGGGAGACTGCCAATGAAAAATAGATTTACTAGGCATAAAAAAGTATTTCAGGAATTCATTAGATGAACCACCCTCACACCACATCAAGCAGCAAAGACTTCTGCAGGTAGAACCCAAAACTCCATCAACAGTAACAAATCAATAAATGTTTTCTTGACGGCTTTATCCTAGGAGATGCTGCATGATTTTTCCCTTCAAGCCCAGGAAGAAACCAATCCTGCAGTTAAATGGAAATCCCCATGGTGACCACCCCATTTGTAACTGTGGGAATCACAAAGCTGTTGGTTGCTCTGGGTTCAGAGTGCTCAGCACCTGCTGGATGGAGCCCTATGGATCTATTTCTCCAGAACAGCTGAGATCCTTCAACATTGCAGGCTTAACCAGTTTGGAAAAAAATATAGCATGCCAAGACAATGAGGGAGAGGTAAAAAAAAAAAAAAAAAAAAAAAAAAAAGAAGCATTTTTCTATTTTTGACCTGGCTCCTAAACTCCATACACAGGCCCAAATCTGCTCAAGCTATACGCTCATTTGCCAAATCACACACTAAAAATAAAAAAACCCCAGAAATTACATTTTAGAGTCTGGGCTAAAACACAAAGGAAAATCCCACCAGCCAACCATGCCTTTTTTCACAGAAGAGTCTATAGAAACGTCCATGTAAGTGAATTATCCCTCAGCACACTATACTTGTGCCATCTGCCTGCCAAGCCAGTGCCCCATCAGCATTTAACTCATTATTGTGTCAGTTCCAGGAGAAATAAAGAGATTTTCTTACTCTGTCTAAGCCAGATCCCATTCTTTAGTAATTTAAAGACTCAGACTTTTCACTCCAAACATGGGTACAGCTTTTTACTACAGACACAACACAAAAAAGAACAGGCACCTCTGTGTTTCATGATCTTCCTTGCATATGCCTTAAAAACTACACCAGGGCTTCTAAGGAAAAGTTTCCACACGCTACTTCACCATCTTTAAAAAATATTTTGTAACAAATAAATTCTACAGTGCATCCAGCTTTAGAAGGGCAGAACCTCAATAAGCCTCATGTGTGAGGAGCTTAACCTGGGTTAATGGCTAAGGAAAACTTTCCAGCATGAATTCCTGGGTAAAACTGGGAGCTGGAGTGGAAAACCACGGCCAGATCAGAAGGGAGGTGGCAGAGCAGTGGGCACCTCCATGACCCAATAGCACAAGTTATAAAACATCTGTTTTCCATGATGGGATTACATTACTTGAATTACAGAGCATCACTCACTGGTTTAGACATGTGGGGTTGAGCAGCTTCACAAGGAGGAAAAGGAAAATGATCAATGTTTTCCCTGAGCATCCCCCCAGCAGCAGCAGAGCTCGTGTGCATTTTCTGTATCTGCCAATCAGAGATTTGTGCAGATTTAGATGGAGGCAGTGAATGATCCGTGTTAATCTGAGGGAGGGCTCACAGCACTGCCTGCTCCTGGGCCCACAAACATTGTTATAGTCAGCACACTCTGACACACTGCAATGCCTAAATAATGATTAAATATTGCTGATATTCAATATGCATTACAACTAAAAGCATGGCCATACCTTTACAGTTTTTCTTCTTTGCTGATTCTTTCTTTAGGTTACAATGAAAAAGGCAATTTTAAGCTACATTCTTCTCTGTCACTCTAGATTTAACTTAATTTATCACTGTAGCACTTCACAAACAGAAATGCTGAAACGCTGACAATTTTGAATTTAGTATTTTAATTAACTTCATTTATTTTTATTTAAATTGTTACCTCTTATATTTATTTAAAACTTTATTTAAGATTTTCTGGAGCCAATGTAAGTAGGCAAGGAAGCTTAATTAAAAACTCAAGAAAAAGCCCAATCCCTAAAAACAAGAAAAAACTACCAAAAAAACCAAGAGCCACTCAAGTTGGAGCTATATCAGGACAGAAACATGAAACTTTCTCCTCCTTGAAAATTCTAATTAATGCCTGACCACATCGGGTAAATTGAATATAGGTTCCTAAATTCCATGCTGGCTTATTTTAGCCACTCTTTCTTTGTTTTCAAGCAATTGTTTTATTCTATTAGAAACTTATGGAAAAGAGCAATGGCACAGTGTTTTCCTTAATTCTTAATCACAAATTTCCAATGGTTTCCTGGGCACGTAGAGATCAACACCTGGATGTGGCACCCAGATTTTAACTGACCTGGGCTTAATCTTGGAAGAGTTTTCCAGCCTTAATAATTCTACCCCAATGATTCCAGGTCACACCTTACATTGTGAAAGATCAAAGAGCTTTAACCAGGGGTGTAATTTCATTAAGATCATCTCAGGTGCCACGCTGGGCTGGGTCAGCAGCCCTGCAGCAATTCCGTCCATCACAGGCTCACCAAAACACGGAGAGAATTCTTACAGCACCCACGCATCCCATGTGAGCAGGGGTGCAAGCACAAGCTCAGCCCCTGAAGAATGAGGTGTAAAAAACATTTTTGTTTGATAGAACACACCCGAATTGCTTTGGGGCGCTAATAAGGTGTAGAAAATATTTTACCTTGGTAGAATACACCTGATTTGGGTTGGGACACTTTCTGTTCATGCAGATTTACTGGGGGTCTTTCAGTGCCCCAAAAACTGAAAAACTCAAGTTCTCCAACTCTCCCAAGAGCCACTGACTGTGTCTGTCAGTGGTAAATAAAATTATTGGCTAACAGAGCCACTTAAACCCAGGCCAGAGCACACTGAGGGATATTTCAGGGGCTTCATTTGCTCTCTCTCTCTCTACTAGAAAAAGAAGTATTCTTTAGCGTGAGCAGCATTATTCCCTCAATTAAAAACATTCCTGTCTGCAGCAGACATGGCACATTAAGAAAGGTTAAAGCCAAAAGGACCCCATTTTGCTCGATTACAGCAGCATTAATTGATGTGTTTAATCAAAGAGATGCTTCTTGGCAATAGCATAAAGCTTCTCTTCTCCAGGGATGGTCCCAACCTCGCTGGCAGCCTGGAGGATTTTAAATAAACACAAAACAATAGCAGGAAGTGCAGTCGGAGCCCTGACTTTGTGCAATTCCTTCTGAGAGTGGAAATTCCTACAGCTCCTCTTTTCCCCTTACACATCCCATTCATCTTCCCTTAGCAAGAGGCAAATCAGTAAGAACTACATTGACAGTAATTATAAAATCACAAATGTGTTCAAAGCTCACCAATAGGAGAGAAACACTATTTACATGGTTATGTTAAATCAGATTTTCAAATATTGTTCACAATCTAATGCTTGTCCTACTGGATTTAAAAAAAAAAAAAAAGAAATAAGAGAGATGCACACAAGAACAAGTTTTGGCCAAATCTCATCCTCTGCTTTCATTTCCTCTTACAGCAAGCTTATGTCTTGAGTTATTTCTGCCAAGTACTTTTTGGAAATTGAAGTTTGTGTACTTGCAATGGCTATTTCTAAACTAATCCATCACTCCCCAGCAAATAAATGAAGAGTGATGATAAATAAAAAGATGCCTTATGCAATATGAGCACGCATCACCATTTTTATTAGTGGCTTCTAATAAATCTCTTTTAAACACTATGTGCTGACCAGAGGGAAAACAAAACAAAACAAACCCCTAAACACTTCATGGTCTTTGGCAGTGACTCACCAACCATAATTGCTAAAATCTGAACTTCCTGCTCCCCCCATTCATGTGAGTTTAAATGGACTAGAGCATTTGGGGAATTAGATATAAATAAATCTGAGAGTATTTCTGAAGAGAATGGTAGAATGCAGAGCAAAGCATTTCATTGCAAATAAGAAGTGAAGTTGATGGAGCAACAATTCCCATCATTATCTTGTGAATTCCCCAAGATGTTACTGCAGTCACACTGAAATGCAGCCACTGATATTCTAATTACACAAACTTCTGGAGGCTGAAGTTCCTAGAAGGGACTGAAATTTTCAGACCATACAGTTCTTAAGAAAGAAATTCTGGTTCCTGAGCCATAAGTAGAAATTTATGTAGATAGAAAAAATATATAAACTTATATAAATAGAAATGTATATTGATGAAATAGCCAATAACAACAAAGCGGAGCAGATCACCACAAACCAAACTCTATTAAGAAATCACCCTGGGATGCCAGTGCAATGCATTCTCCATGTAGCCCCAAATAACCCCTCACAGTTGTTAGGAACTCATATTTTGGGTTTTTCTCTTTATTTCTTTTTTTTTTTCTGGCAAGCTCTCTGCTCTTTCCATTTCCTTTAAAGCTTCAAATCTCCCTCTCTTTCACAAGTGTGTAAATTCCTGCTTGGAACTTGCACATGTCTCCATGCCAGGGGCCACAGAGGAAATACTCCCACACATCCCTCATCTTTTCCAGCATTATTTCTGGAAGGACAGATGGGCTCACAGGTATCCTATCCTGGAGTGAGCCCTGGAGTAGGGGGTAGAACTGAGGGAATTTTCTTTTTTAGAAATATCCATATGATCACATTAGATGCGACTCCAAGAGCTGTCTGCAGGCAGCAAATACACAGAGAGATAAATTTAGATTTCTGTGTGCTCAGAAGACCTCAATACAGAGCAGTTTAGATGCAGCCACTAAAAAGAACTTCCCTTTAAATTGCCTCTCATGTTAGGCTACTTCTGCAAGAGATGGATTAGAAATTCAGAATAGAAATATCTGATATTTTATTCCTTACAGCAAGGTGTTTCTTTAATTAGGTATCATCATTTTTTAGGAGAAGAGATACAATATTGTTTCCAACAATTTCCAACAATGTTAAACATAAGCAGCAGAAATAAAAAAAAGGATTTTTCCATTAGCAACAGTCTTGCAGCATTGCCTAACTCCTTTATCTGACACAGAACACACAATTAGGTTCCATCTGAGATGAGAAACGTTCTCATTACATAAAATTTCATACTGTTATCACATAACTTCAGACTCCACAGCAGCAATTTTATGCCCTGTGAACATGTAATTCTGATCCTAAAATAATGAAAAAAATTTCCCTCAGGAGGTCCTGCCTTGGACTAAACCATCTCCCTTGCAGCTCTGACTGTGGTGTGATTCTGGGACTCCCAGCACTCACAACACCTCAGAGAGCTGCATGTTCCTCACAGCATCTTGCCTTTTTTTGGATAAAATCTCTCTGGCACCCACTCATAACTGACCTAAGGATGACTCCTGCACTGCTGGGACAAAGCACAGCTCTGGTAGGAGCAGGCTGGTGCCTCTTCTTGAGGAGGGAGGGATGTGGGTTTGCATCCTTTGGCTGTCACCCTGCCTTGGGGCTTGTCAGGCTGACAACTCCAGCCCTTCAGGAGCTCTGAGCTCCTGAGAACCTTCTCAACAGCTCCTCGAGGAGTTCCCCAGCTCCAGCAATGCCCCAGGCAGTGTTCCCCCACCCAGCAGAGCCTTCTGCATCCCAAATCAGCACAGCAACGCTGCGGGAGCCTGGCTCCCTCCTACCCCATATGGGTTGGAAGGGATGGGGAGAGAGGGAAGGGCTGCCACTGCTGCTGGCTCCACATGGCCCAGCTGGCCCTGGCTCTGGCTGTTTGCTGGGAATCCCTTGCCAGAGTTCCCCTTTTCAGAAGCTCAGAGTGCACCAGCACTGGCACACAGCTGCCAGCCTGGTTTCCCAGCACAGCTCCACCAAACCCCTCGGCTGCTAACGGGGACTCATTCTCTGCAGCTAATTGTCTGCTGCTTTCCAGCCTTGCTCTGCTCTCTAACTAATTATAAACTCCCATGCTTTGTGTGAGCTGTAAAATCCCTTCCAGAACTTCAGTGACTTGTGCCAGAGCACTCGAAGGAGGATGCAGGAACCAGAAGAGCCCCAAATACTGAAGAGCTTCACTTCACACGGCTCCTACACGGGGACACAGTCCTTGGGAGTCAGCATGATTTCATCACAAAACAGGCAAGGCTGACAACGCTGTGCCACTGGGCATTTAATTCCTTTTAAAAAACACTTTTAAATTTTTTTTTATACCTCAAGTTTTGCAAAAGAACAAAGAAAATTAGCTAAAGCTGTTTATAAATTCACTATCAACTCCTAAGATGAAGTTAGTTAGGGTATTAGAAATTAGCCTCTTTTAGCCACTTAAATACAAGTTTCAGGAGTTGTTACCATCACACTAAACATGAATTCTTAGTTCAATTACTCCTGTGTTCTCGTTAACTGAATAATTTGCCAACACGAGTCAAATTCAGAGTTTCAATCCTTTGCTCCTAGAGGCACTAAAACAGATCAGAAACTGAAAATATGGCAAATATGGCCCAATGGCCTGCCTATGATGCAGCATTTCGCTAAGAGAAAATATTTGAGATGTCATGGACAAAACCTAAAAATCACTCCATGCAGCAAGAGGTAACTATCCAGACAATGAGACTTTTAGAACTCTATTCAGTCTGACACGAGTCTACCAGCAGATGTGGGGTTGGAAACACTCACAAGAAGCCACTTCCCGATATTTTTCTGCTGCAGCACTCCCCGGATAAAGTGGATTTGGTTGTGCCACTAACAAGTCTCAGCTCTGCAGAAGCTCTCCTGCCACAGCTGCTGATCCGAGTCCAGGGGTGGGCAAGGGAGCAGTGCTCACTGTGCTGAGAAACCCCAAGGGAGTTCAGCATCCCCAGCTGATGATGAGACCAACGAGGCAGGGTCAGCCTCCGGGGCAGACAGAAGCACCAATTTACACCAATTTAGCCTTTCCATACGAGCCCTGCTCCTTGTTTCTCTCAGGCTTTAAAGAGAGATGAAAGCTGGGGGTCAATGATCTCACTGAGAAAGTCCCAAGGCTCATGAGAGACACAGCACAGGAGCAGAGGAATAAAACAGGGACTGATGAAGATCCAACTAAAATGTCTGTTACCTGAAATTCATTCTTTCAACAGGAAGCAAATCATCTTTTCTTCAAGCACTTCATTAATCCTCTGGGCAAAGGCACACACAAATATTGCTATTTTTAATAGCAGACACTGATGAAGAAATTTCCTCTGTTCTCACAGTATTTTTATTTTTCTTCCACTGTCCATTATTAATCATTCCTCTTCTGATTGCTTCTTTCATAAGGAGCAAACTTTCAGACAGGGCAAGCTCCTCCATTCCAACATTTTGGTTTCTGGTTTTTGATACCAATTCCAGCATGTCAAGGCTTGTTTATTTAAATTTGTGCCACCAATGACTGAATGAATCACGGCTATTTAATTTCCCTTTACTACAAGCCTTGTCCTTCACCCTACTAAAGAATAAATTTCTATGTTGAATTTGATTTGCTTTAAAAAATACACATTAAGTGTACAGAGGGAGGAGCCCTGATTTAAGGACAGATTTTGAGGGCATCATACTTTTTAGTAAGAGTCCAAGGGCAGCATCACTGCTCACTATGGAGTCTAAATTTCAGATGAACCTCTGAGCCTAACCCACAAACTGAAAAGGGGCAGGACAAATATACAGAACTTCTGGGAATGAAAATTATCAGCATGGCTACAGGAAGAATTTTAAAGAAAAAAACAAGTAACACACTGCACCAGGAATATCTAGGCTTGCTTTGTTATCAGGAATCAATGTTATTTTTCAGCGAGACACCTGTATCTGCAACGCAAGCCTGAAATTATCTTTATCAGCCAGTTACCACACGAATCACAGTTAAAGTTATTTCTGCAGGCCCACGAGAGCAGCAGGAATTATTTCAGCTCAGCAGGCTGGCTGAACGCACCCACCAAGGTAAAACAACCCATTGACAGCCAGAACCAGACGCTGCTGCTGTGCAGGGAACATCTGCATCCCTGCGGACCAGGGGGACCTCTGGCACCCAAAGGGAACAAACCCAGCTCCTCCAGCAGGGCTCAGGATGACTCTGAACTGATATTGGGAACCGAAACCATTATTCCTCTTACAGTACCTGGGTTTGATTTCTGTTCCCCTGCTGGAACACAAATTGCTCGCTTCAGAGGACTCTCCTTACTGCTGGGTGAAAGTCGGAACGTTCTGGATTTAACTGGGGTTTTGTTGAATTCATAAACACGGTGCATCGTGAATGAATCCTCCTCCAATAAATGTTAGAGAGACCTTACAAAATATTTTTCCTTGATAAGCAAGTCATTTATGAGGGATTGATTAATTTCTAAATTGTTATGAAATCATCTTTGCAAGTATTTTCATTATTCGTTGGGGAGTAGAATTTTGACATCCTTGGCCACAGACTTACTTGGTCAGTGATTTGTGGTCATTAGAATTAAAGAGTTTTACCAAGTTTTAAGATATTTGTAATTACCCTAGAAAACCTCAAAGACTGTATTTCACTTCACAAATTTACACTACACTCTGCTTAACTTCTTGTACAAATCAATGAAATAATCAAATTTACAGTTAGAAAGAATTTAGAATCTATAAATAATGCAGCGTTACAGAGCACAAAACACCAAAATCCCATTTAGAATCAAAGTTCATCTTTGAAAGCTTTTAAATTCTTTTTCAGTCTTGTAATAAACACCAAATTATTATCTATTAAACACATGATGCATATCTGGTTTTTGTCTACATAATTAGGTGTATATATCTATTTATGATCTATACAATAACACTATCTAAATGTGGCTTGAGTATCTGATCTATTGAAACTGTCATAAAAATGCAAAGTATTAATATTCCCATTAACAAAGTAGAGACTTGAGGCAAAGAGAAAATTGAAATATTTGTTTATGCTAAAAAAGATGCCACATAATAAAGTTTAGGCCAGGTCTTTTAAGTTCTAGTCCAGAACTAACTGTTCTTGCTAAAAGCGTAGCAAAAAAAAATAAAAAAATATTTTAAAATTTATTTTACTAAGGTCAAAGCAAATGCTTATTCTGCTTAAAGTATTCAAATATGTGCATGCTGAACCAATCAATTATAAAGAACAGTCACTTTTTTTAAAAAGAAATACTGATGTAATAGGTATACTCAGGAAAAAAACCCACATCTGTAAGAACAAAAAAGGAGATGGATATAAGAGAAAACTCATCCATTGGGAATGCAGCACTAATCAGGCCTAAGAAAATAAAAAATACTGAAAATATCCTTTTGCATAAGTTTGGTGAGAACTATAAATAAATATGGCCCAAGTGATGAAGAGTAAAAGCTTTGGAAGAGACACTCAAATTTAATTTGTGTGGCTTTGATGAGAAATTTATCAGCAGAGAAGGTATTAATTCCATCCCACTCTAGAGGCATTTGTTCCTGAGCTGCCAGATAAAGGTGGAATTCAGACACAAATATGGTTTTGATGGTTCATTTTCTATTGGTATTTCTCTCTGAAAAATATCCTTGTGTGCTGGGGGAAGGCAGCTGACTCCAGCAGTTTGATCAAAGAGATAATTAAAAGGAAATTAATCTTTAAAGTGTTTCAAAGCCAGCTCGGATAGTTTGCATATTTGTGCTGTGGAACGTCACAGAGCCCAAACCCATGGGGAGGGACCTGTCCCAGCTGGGTTTGGAGGGGCAGGTGACAGAGCTGGGCTGGCCAGGGCTCACAGAGAGGGCAGGTCTTGCTCCAGCTCCCGATTTCACTTTAACATGAGCAGCTTTGCCCCAATTCCAATCAATTATTGCTCAATCGCTGCTAGCGATGCCCCAAACCCCATTCCTGCGGGAGGGCCTGAGCTGCTCTCGGGTGATTGTGCACCCACACAGCTGTACCTGCACACCAAAAAATCACAATTCTGTGATTGGGCCCCTCTTCAGAACACGCAGTTTTCATTTACTTTGATTATTGTAAATCTTCAATCAAATTAGCTGAACGCATGAGCTTGCTCCATTTTTGGTAGCCCACAGCTGAAGGACAAACTGGGGAATCTATTCCTTCTCTTACTGCCATAAAGAGTCAGAAATTCCTTCTCTTAATTTTATATAGGGCCAGAACCGGGTGTTCCACCCCAGCTCTCCCACTTTGGGTCCACCTTACACCAGCACGTCACCCTTTTATATAATTAATAATATTAATGCAGCAGTTCTGCTTGCAAGTGAAGAGAGGAAATATTTTCTCTGGCCACTTTTGTAGACATTGTGATATTCAGATTTGTAATCTGCTAAAAGAGTGACAGATAAAATGCCCAGCAGTGATTCCAACAGGAAGGAGCTTCTGCACAATGTCAACTATAAACACATTTATTTCAAGCTGCTATAAACATATGTTCTTAGTTTAGTTTAATAATAAAAACCCCTACACTCTAAACTGAAAGAAAAAAAACCCCAAAACTTCATAAGTAAAGATGCAGAAAATGGAATTAAACCTGAAATTAGCTTACTAATCAGTTGAATAAAAAAAAACAATTTAAAACACTTGCAGTTTTAGAATTATTTAAAACACAGGTACCAAGAATAGCTGGGTTCTGATATGCCCTGACTGAAAATTCATGTAATTTACTGTTTGAAAGTACTTAGGGAAAGTAAAAATCTTTCAGAAGATATTAACCTTCCTAAAATAAGTTTTATAGAACGGGTTACTTGAGGTCTCAAGTAAACAAATAACAAAAATATGATTCTTCAGCAAGTTCTTTTGAGCCTCCAAATCAATCAACACTTGGCAGCATTTCTCAGCTGTTCCTATGAAAAGCCATGTACAGATTGCAGAAGCATCAGTTGCTCTGATAAATCTCACTATGCTAATGAGGTTGATTATTTTCTCTCTACAGATGAGAGGAATATTGGCATATAGGCAGTAAACTGTTATTAGCACATTCCCAATAACTGTTTTTATTTTCTGACTCATCGGCCCAGGCCCATCTATAAATCTCACAGGATTTATGGACCTAAGGAAATCAGCACCTCCCTCTTGCCAAGTGCTCTGCTGAAGTAGACCTAGATTCTCTATAAAGCAAAGATTCCATAAAGATTTGACTTTTCTTCCTTCTGACTTTGTATTTGCACCTTCAGCTAGAATACAATAAACCTGCAATTAATATATTTAAAAAAAAACACAATGCATTTTTTGTGGCCAACTAAATTCAAGCCAGTTATTAGATTTAAAAAAAAAAAATCTAAATAAATGGGTTGATAGTTAGACCCACATGGTCTAACTGAGAAGGCTGAATTTCGTACATAACAAAGCTCTGGTTTGTCAAGAAAAAAAAACTACGCATGACAAAGGCTGAGGCAGTTGTTTAATTAAATCCAGACCTCCCATTTGTGCTACCCATGCTCATTTATCCATGCTCAGTTTAGAAGTGTGCCAAGAATGAAGATGGGAAACACAGGTGACCAAGAGGTCAAGCTCAGTGGCATCTACTACAACAGAATTGCTTTTAGCCTCACCATAAATCAAACAGGAAAAGTAGCTAAACAAATTGTATCTGCAAAGCTGAAATAGTCCAACAGGAAGACAACAGAGCAGTGAGTTAATCTTTCACCCTAAAATAACTGAATTACATGAATTGGTGCTATTATCCTATGTTATAATATGCTTTAGCACATGTAGGGCAACGAACATTAGGCAGAAGTAGGAACTCCATGATATTACAATATATGATGCTGGGGAGTGCAAAGGAGCAAGGCTGGAACAAATGAAACTTGGGGATAAAATATTTCAATGCTAGAGGAATAAAAAATAATACTGTAGGCAAATTCAGTCACTATTTAACCATTGGGCAAAAAAATTAAAAGCTCCATGGGTTAGATGGAAATTTAACTCCTGAAAGTCTGGACAATGAGGATTGTTATTTGTGCAAACGCTAATTACAGAACCATTTAGAAATGTATATTCAAGTTCCCCACCACAGTGAGCCAATTAAACCATAGCAGCAAAGTTTCTCCAGAGCCCACCAAGCCCACCTCTTGCAGTGGAGCCTCTGCCTGCTGGAGAACAAATTCATGCTACAAACCCTGCTGGAACAGAGACACAGCCCAGACACACAATGGGTGTGAGAGCCCCCAGTTTGCACTGCAAGGCCACCAGTAAAGGGGTCCCAAAATCCACCAGAGCATGGGGACAGCTCACAGCAACTCCCCACAGTGACGCAGCAGGAGCATCCTTACCTGTCCCAGACTGCTCACTCCTGGCACTCCCCCCCACAGCAGGCAGCCCTTTTATCACAATCCCTTTATCACATCCACCAGGAGCATCCTTACCTCACCCCATTCCTGGCACTCCCTCCTACAGCAGGCAGCCCCTTTATCAGCCCTCTTATCACAGCTGCCCCTCCTGCCCACCCCACACCTCACATCAGCAACGCACCAGCACCCAGTCAGAGAAATTAAATATTGGGGATCCACTGTTGTCATCTTATTGCAAAACTTCCCATACCTTCTTGGTGACTTCTCATGGCTATCTCCTCACAGCACTGACTCCTTCCTCACAGCACAACCATCCAACCCTCTCTCACCCAGCTACCCCACTCTTTTCTAGCACTCTTCTTCTAATTGGACACAGCTGTGGCCTGTTAAGGACAGGGCTGTTCCTAATCTTTGGTGATTGGCACAGCTGCAACTCCTCAGGTGTGATTACCTTCTGCAGTATCTTTATTTTCTTACATTCTACCCCTGCACAGGCAGCCACCTGCCGTGAGTTGTCAGTGCTGGGTCCCTCTGGGTGATCCAGGATGGCAGAACAGATCAGATTTAGACAGGAAGGGAAGGGGAGATCCAAAGGACCCCAGGGACTTCAAACCCGCTTTTTAGGGCTCAGATAAATCACCAAGCTGCAGCTGAAGGTCCAGACTAACGATGGTGAAGATTAATGGCTCTGTTCTCATGGCTGCTCTGGACAAATCTCAGGTGCCAAATGCGCGTTATTGGTTTCTCTATTTGCTAAAAGAAGCAGTTTCCACACTTACATTTTTCCCATGGTTTTCTGTTTTGCTGTTGGCCAAGGTGACTTTACCCATGCTCTAAAGGAGCATTAGCTTCATCAAGAATTACAGACTCTGGCTTGTCTCACAGAGCCACTAGAGAGGTTCTGTACACCCAGAAATCATCATCTCACTGCTGATTGTCCCACTTCTAGAGTGTCTGAACAGCAGAATGGAAGGTATCTAACAGCCAAAAGACGTGTAGGAACTCAAGGGGGAAAGGACCAAATTGGGAAGCAAACAACAATCAAGACACCAAATTTCCTGATCTGATACAACATAAGTTCTTCTGTCAAATATATACACACATGTAGTGTCTTCTAAATTCTGGCAATATTGTTTTATACAAAATCTTTAAATTTGTGTGAATCTTTATATAAAGATTTTATACAAAATCTTTATTTTGTGCAAATGATAGCTGATACTATATTTCAGTACATATTTTTATTTATACCCCAGTTCCACTTATCTGCGAGATCTTCATCTTGTTAAATTTATCAAAAATAGCTTCAGCATCACCAGTGTGCAGGAAAAAGACCCCGAAATTGGAGTTTACTGCTTGGCCTACCCCAGGATTCCTAAACTCCTGCAATTCTAGGTATCCAAGCATCACCTGGAACAGCCAAGCTGTGTCTGACACAGCATGGTAAGGAGGGATTCAAAACTGTCAGAGATGCTGAACAATTAAAGCTTTAGCAGTTAGTCTTGGAAAGGGCTCTTTTTGATGTTCCTTGCCTGTCTTATAGGCAAATTACCTTTGATAATCTGGATGCCTGGCTCAGAACATTATAAAATCAAAGTTAGTTCCCAATACATCAAACTTTAATTTAGACAGAAATGCCTCCCTCAGAGCTGAAATGCTCTTAGTACATGGGCAGCCTTAATCTTGCATGTTCCCCTGATTCAAAATAATATTTCATCATTACCCTGTGCAGAGAGTTAAAAATAAATGCTGACAATTATAATTATGTACAAGTGAAGATAAAAGCAGGCTCCATCAGACTCTGTTACAGCAGAAACATTCCACCCATTTGGGCCAGTTTGCTTTCTGCAGCTGGAAAGGTGAACAGAGGGAAAGGTGAAAAGTTAACACGGAAAAGGTGTTCAGGAACAAGCTGTAAAGCTTTTGAAAGCTTTCACCTGTGGGTTCTCATGAAGTAAAGGAAATATGCTGCAAAACCAGGCTTTTATTGTTCCTTCTCTGAGGAAGAGGGGGCAGAAGTTTTATTAACATTGAAACAGCCTAAATGTGTTATATTATAGCTCAATAAGTTTTATTAACACTGAAACACAGCATATATGTGTTATAATATAAACTAATAAGTTTTATTAACATTGAAACACAACCTATATGTGTTATATTATAAACTAATAAGTTTTATTAACATTGAAACACAACCTATATATGTTATAGTATGTGTTATATTATAACCTAATAAGTTTTATTAACATTGAAACACAACCTATATATGTGTTATATTATAAACTAATAAGTTTTATTAACATTGAAACACAACCTATATATGTTATAGTATGCGTTATATTGTAACCTAATAAGTTTTATTAACATTGAAACACAACCTATATGTGTTATATTATAACCTAATAAGTTTTATTAACATTGAAACACAACCTATATATGTGTTATATTATAAACTAATAAGTTTTATTAACATTGAAACACAACCTATATATGTTATAGTATGCGTTATATTGTAACCTAATAAGTTTTATTAACATTGAAACACAACCTATATGTGTTATATTATGTGTTATATTATGACCTAATAGCTTTTATTAACATTGAAACACAGCCTAATTATGCTACAGCAGAAATATGCACTCCGTATTGTACATATTCAATTATCTTTAATGTATATATACCCTTATGGAGAGAGAGGAAGAGGTAATTGCAGACAGACCTGGCAATGGAAGACAAGAAATGACTTATGGCTTGAGAACCAATCCAACTGAAGGTGAAATAGATACCTGGGCAGCCAGAAGGATGCTGCTTCAAAATATTGTCTTGTTTTTGGTAAAAAACCTTCCATGCTGGGTTTTTAAATTGACTTTTGGTTTAAAAGAAGCAGAAATCCCTCAGCCTCTTGTCGTGGGAGGGTGAGGAGGCTCGCTAGAGCCTGGCTGTTTATGCTAATGGGAGAGTAACTCAATTTACTTGAGTACTGATCAATGCTAAACAATCAGAGGAGTTCATGTATTATGTATTTCAGAAGAACCTGTGCTTTTTAGTGGAATGTCACAAGGTTAAACTACTGGTAGACACCGTTTCCCTTGAGCCCAATTTCTGCTACAGTGCTTCCTATCCACATAATGAAGAAACAACAGCAAAATAAAGCATTGTTTGGAGCACATAATGAACTGCTCTCATAAACTGCAGCCTTCAAAAGCCATTCCATTTTCCATGTGATGCAGCAGGCAATTCTCAGGCCTCCATTTGCTGGCTGCAGGGGCAGTGTGCCCTGCTTTCCAGCCTGTCTCAGGAGTTATTGACGGAACAATTGCCACGGCTGGCACTGCTGATAGCGGTGCATTAGCAGCTGGGAGAGTTTGGTACAGACTTCCTGGCAGGTGCGCTGAGAAACCTTCCTCTGCTCATCATCCTGCACGGTTACTCGAGGAAATATCCCAAATAAATAACTTTCAACTTATCTCCTCTTCCTGCCATTGACTGTTTGCTGTGGTTCATTTGATTCTCTTGCACGAAATTGCGCTGCAAATTCCAGACACTTGTTTTTGGTTCACAGCTTTTCACAGGAAAGCTTTGTTTGATTTTTAAATCAAGTGAGAGCATTTTGAATTCATAACTGAAAGACAAAATACTCCTGCATTCCTTGCACCATTCTGCTGATGGGCACCTGTAAGGGCTGTTATTCTCAGACAATAAGTAAAATTTTATACGCAGTAACAAAAATTATACTTACATTCAATCAGTAATAACAGAGATGATTTATTTCTTTTTTGTTACCATGCACATGGAGGATCTCACACCCCTTGAAACTAAAAAACTGCTAATAGTTGTATTTCAACGCCTTTTTTCTTTGTTTTTGACCTGGAATCAGTCACAAATACAATATGGAATAAGCTGCCCAAAGTTTAATGAAATCACCATTCCTGGAAATAATAAAAAACAGCAGGAAAAGGCTCTGTTCAGACTCCAAAAGCAGGAAAAAGAGAACATGTAAAAGTCAAAAGGTGTGCCAAGCTTTGATTGGGTTCTGGGCAAGAAGACATTCAGACATCTTCCATGTCCTACGTCATTCCACAGTTCTTTCATAATTAGCAAAATTACCCCCAGTATCCACACCCAATCCTACACTGCATAGAGCAAAATGAATGGAGAGCAGGGAAAATTGTGGAGCAGCTCTGATGGGGAGAATTCACTCAGAAAATTCCACATGCTAACAATGGCCTTTAGAACTGAGAGAGCTGGAGAAGGGATGATACCATGGAACACTTATTGAAATGTTCAGAGGCATTAATGCCACTATTTATACATCAGCATATATTGCAAAGGTTACTTAACATCTCCTTAGATTAGTATGTTGTTCGGGATGAAATTAAAATTTATGACTGGAATTTTGAATAATTTATAGCTATCACAGACTGGGCTGCTTGAGAGTTCCTATTCAGTGGAATGAATACACACATCTAGATCAAATACATAATATATAGATACGGAATTAATTGCACACAGAAAGAAAGGCAACAAAGAGAGGCTGATAAAAAGGAGAAGTGGGTGCGTGTTTTGCTGAACGTAGACAGAGAGCATTGCAAGAAATGGGTGACAGAGGAAGAAGACCGAGATGATCACAAGGTACACCATCAGGAGTCTATTCAGAAGTGTACAAGAATGGAAATCCAAAGGAGGAACAACAGGAAAACCTGAGGAGGCACTGAAGGGCAGGAGGAGGGCCCTGTCCTGACAGAGAGCAGCCAAGATCTGCCTCCAGTCATGGAACACACTCGGAGCCTCCCTGCCACTCTCTGCCCCTTAAACTGCAGCTGGAAGTCCCTATTTTAACTAATCTGGTGGAATTCAGGATTACTCATTATCTTTAGGGATCATTAATTAAAAGCATATTAGAAATCACTGTGACGTTGGCGTGCCAGGGTCAGCTTTCAAGGTAAATTTTATCTCACACAAAGAAAAGAGAGAAGTTTTAAAAGTCAATTTTCAAGATAAAGTGCAAAAGCCTTTGGGACAAGCAGGATCATCTGCTATGCACTTTAACATTAACATATCCTTTAGGTGTTTTAGGAATTATATATAATTATATATTTTTACTAATAAGCATAAGCTTAAATTAGCAACCGCACTCCTGGTTTTGTTTGTCAGTAGTGATTTGTGTTGGAAACTCACAAACTCAGCATAATTACCAGTGTTTGGAAAATGATGGTATTTGTGCTCACATAGAGCGGACCCAGGGAAAAATTATTGATTTATAGGATGGCAGCCTCAATAATCTTCATAGTAATTAAAATCTACTTATACCAGTGGGCAATCAGAAGGATTGGATCTCCCTTCAGGATTTGCTTCCACAGCCCTTGAAATTGCCGTTAACCAATCCCACATCATTCTATTTTAACAATTTACATTCTAAAACCTCACCCTGAAAATTTCAAAGCTCAGGATCACTATTTAAATCAAAGCTTAAATATGCACACACTGGATTTTCTCTTCTTTCAAGTGACTCCTTTTGAAAATAAAAACAAACATTCCTTTATTTCCTCAAGATGAGGTTAATGCTTTTCCAAGGAGACACTACTTTTGCAGATGGCTTGAATTAGAAAACTGCTACAGATATCATTATGCAGCTACTCAAATAGAAAATTTTAGAATTTGGCAAAAAGGAAAAAAAAATAATGTCTCATAAAATTCTGCCCAGACTCAAAGCAGGAAAAAAAGAACATGTAAAAGTCAAATTGCTGAAAATAATCAAGCAGAATAATGCTTGAAAATTTGAAAATAATAAGTCTGACATTAAGATATGAAATTCATACACCCAAGGTAGGGAAGAAAAGCACAGTGGTAGGATAATTTACATAGAAAAAGGATTCTGAAGTCTGAACAATAGGCAGGATAGAAATAATGCTGTGTGAAATTTAAGATCTAGAGGTGAAAAAAAAAGTCAAATTTACTTTTTTTTTTTTACTTTTTTCCTTTGTCTTTCCTTTCCTGCAGTTGTTTTTTACCTGTGCTGGGGATGGATCCCTGTGTACAATTAAATGTACAGACACATCAAAGCACACTAAGAGTGAGGGTTTGATTTCCAAGTGTTTATGGATGAAACCATAAGTCATCACAAAAACTAGAAGATAAAATGCCACTGAGGAAGCAAAAAAATACAGAAATCTGATTTGTCTCCTGTTAAATTTTATTGTGAGAAATAACTTCATGAATTCATACACTAATTTGTGTGCTATGGACACCCTGGCTCTAATTCTTCTCTGGGACTTACCCAGTAGTGAAAAACTGTTTAAAAGTCTTCATTAAGACCCATAAATTGACAATGTCACAAAAGCGGTTGACAGCAATTGACAGAAGGAAAAATTCAGAACTGAAAACAAAAGCGACAGGTTTTAAATTAGATTAATTTACAGATTGACAAAACACACTTTCACAAGTCTTCCAAAAGTTTTTACATTCTCTATTTTATCAGAGCAATTTACTTTAATGCATTATCTTTTCTTTAGGTGGCAGATAAATGGAAAAAATAAAAAGCAATTTAAGTATAAAATCACAGACTCACAGCATCATTGATAATGGGCAGATCCAAAGGGAGCAGAGTTAGGTCAAACCTCATCTGTTTTAAAAATCACAGCAATGTGCAAATGAGTCCAATAAAATGGTCTATTTTTAATATAATGATGTCCTGTCTGCAGAATATGATAATGCAGGATAGACCTGAAACTAATCTCAGAATTCTTCATTTACTGATTCCCCTGTAAAAAGTAACTGCAACAATTAGCAGTTTAATACATTTTCATTCATGAGCAGTGAAGAGAGGTCTTGTTCATATTTGATAAGAGCATAAAGCAGACCTGAGGCAATGTAATTAACCAGTTATACTTATTATTAGATTCAAGTTGTCTTTTCAGCCAGAGCTGCTATTTGTAACTTGCCACCTGCAATAAGTTTATCTGCTGTCACCACATTGCTGTCGTACAGGATGCTGAGTTTATTGTGTGGTTGTGTAGGAAAGCATCAAAACAAATGAATAATCATAGAAAGACTCCCTGATCTCAGGTTTCTCCTGCAGAATGCCACAGACACAAGGAAAGCTGACTGTGCTCAAGTCTGGACTCAAACATGACGCTTGCATGAGTGGCTGAAATGTATTTTCTGGGATTCTTTGTGGGACTGATCTTTGGAAAAATGGCTGAAAAAAAATCAAAATGTGGAGTTGCTCTAACCTTTTATTAGAGATCTTTTGTTCCATAAGAGAGGAAAAAAAAAATCACCAATAATTTAATTACTATTTTGGAGCCTTTCTCATGTGTATTTCACTGGACAGGAGTGACAAGGCAATCCTTTAAATGCAACCATAAAGACAACAAAAGTAAAGACTCAAAGCACACAGAGTGATGCTTCTTTCTGAGAATATTCAGAACAATATTCTGTTTTCATTTACCCAATTTTTGGAAGTCAAAATGGAATACTCCTCCTACGAGTTCTGAGAATCAGTGTCTCCACAGAGGCGAAGGTGATAAGAGAAAAAGTGATTTGTGTTGACCTTTCTAAATGGCTTTCTGCGTGTTTTGTTTTGTTGTGGGTTATTTTGTTAGGTTTGGTGTTTGTCTGACTATTTTTCTGTTAAGTTTCAAAGGAATTAGAACTAAAAATAGAACAGGAATGATGCTGTAAATACCAAGAACTGGCACTTTTCTACCTGCATCATTTTTCCTCACAGTTTTTGGGTTTTTTTAAACAAAACTTACTGCCTATTACATTTTGAAGCTGAGCTATACAAGATTTGGTAGCTTGGTTGCTTTGTTTGTTGTATGGTAGCGATTCCAGGCTTCCTACCCCAATGCAAACAAGTTTGCACCCCAATTAGCTGTCATAAATCAGTTTATTTCCTGGGGCTGCCTGGCAGACACCTGCACACCGAGGAGTGAAAGCACCAAGGTGCAATTGCAGCCCATTAACCTGGGGAGGGAGAGGAAATAATTCTAAAACCTCAACCTTCCACTGATTTCTTTTCCATGCCAAACACAACCTGGTTCTGATTTTTGAGCAGATCATTTTCCTGTCACCGAGATCAATCCAGGGAGCAGGAAGGAGACAATAAAACAAACAGAACTCAAAAGGCCCTGCAGGAAAACACAGAGATTTACATTTCCAGCAAACATTTTGATTAGAGTGGGATACAACAAACATGGCTTTAATGATTGAAATTATCCATTCCTGATCACTTTGATTGCTAATTAAAGGAGAAAAGGCAGAGATGAGTGCAAATTCTAGCCATAACAAAGAGCAATCATGAGATTTGGTGGCCAAAGCTGCCTGAGCTGCCTCCGAAAGTAGGACAAGGCAGGGCCAGCTGCTCCTAAAGCTCAGGTAATTATCTTAAGACCTTCTTCTTCCCCTTCCCCCTTCCTTTCTCTTCCCTTGAGCTACAACAATAAAAACTTTTAAATGCATATGCAAATAAATAATTTAACTAAATCACTTTGATCACTAGAAACTGTTAGTTAACATTAGAATGTTTCAGCTGAGAGAGATTCAGAGAGATTAATTTGTCTTCCACTGTGCACAACAGCTATTCAAAATCCTCTAAAGACCAGCCTGTGTTGTAATGAAGCATATTTACAGCTTTCTTTATATTTTATTTAGCAAGTAAATACTCTGGCATTTTCAAACTGAAGGGATCTGATTTGTTTTCATGGGACACATCTTTCCAAACAGCAGCATGTGCAGACAACGCTGCTTAAAATGTGCTCTGCTCACCAGCCAAAAACCACTGGGGAAATCCTTGCCGTGGGTCTCCAGATTTTTATATCGGATTTTAGTGTGCATGGATATTAAATTTCCCACCCAACCATGCCCTCAGATTTGGAAGAACACCACAATACCTTGCTGACTGCAGCCATTAGCACCTTCTTGCTTTCCAGAGAGCCCTGCAAGCTGGAATTGCTCACCAGAGGACATTTCTTCCACACGTCAACACCACAGCACTAAATGGCCTATAAAATTACCACAGGGCTACACACCATTACTCTTTAAATATCCTGGAGTAGAACACTAATGGAAGCTGAATATTTATGTGGGTTCCAGTATCCTAATTTACAGACGGCACCCTTTGGTGGGCAGTTTGGTGTTGAGCAGGGCACTGCACTTCAAAGTAAATCGGCGGAAGAAAAAAGTGGAAGAAAAGTCAATTTGGAAAGTTTAGCTTCACCCACATTTCCAGCCAGTACCTGCAGCAATTCTGCTTTTGTATACAGGATGCCACCAGAGGAGGTATCATGATTTGGAAGATGGCTTAAAAAGATTGTCATCGCAGAACTGAGGGATATAAATGGTGCTCCAAACGTGCTGTGAATGAAGAAACTCCCCGCCACGCACATCTCCATTCCCAGGAGATCAGACACACTGCAATTCTGCTTTATCAGGGAACAGCAGGACAAAGCGGGGCTGTAAACGTTGGTGACAGCAGCAGGGAGAGGGGAGGGTTTATGGATGAAAATTCCAAACCCAGGGTGCCAAATTCCTTCCTGGCTCAAACTGGAGGCAGCTTTATTGGGATCAACATGAGCGTTTCATGCTGCCCGAGGGTTTGGCCAGAGGAGTGGAAGGAATTGCCTGGCTGAATTCTGCCAGGGCGTTCTTGCCCTGTAGCCCTGGCGCTGCTCCTGAGCTCCAGCAGGAGAACCAGAGCCGGATGGTGACAGCATTTTCCTAAATAGCTTTTTTTTTTTTTTGTTAAAATTCTAAGACATATATTTAATTATCAGAATAAATTGTTAAGGAAAGCAAAATTACTGCTAAATATCCCTGGAAAATATAATTTCCAAGAGACTTTTTATTCCCATGAAATCCATGATTAATCTTTGCTTTATTATTTTGCTACATAGCTATTAATTTTATTACTTTAGAGCAGGACAATTTGTAATAGACTTGATTTAAAATGCCATTCAGCTGTGCACTAATAATAAATACCGCTATTGCCACAACTGTCAAACACAAGCATGAAATTAAAAAAGAAATATTGTTGGAGGTTTTTGACAAATACTAGTGTTGAAGGTGTATTATTAGCTGATAAGTTTCAAATAATACACTCTATTTCTCATTCATTCATTAAAATGTGCTTTCTTCACATATATTATCCAATTAGTAGCAGACAAATTGTTTTGTTGTTATCACTATTGCACAATAGTTTGAAAAGATATAATAAATATAATGGCTACAATCATTTTTGAAGCCAAAATGAAAGCCAACAAAAACCAGCCAATGTTTATTTGCTGAATAGCACTGTAATGGAATTAACTAAAAATGCAATATTAATATTTTTGGCTATGTTGTATACTTGAAAGATCAAATAGCTTTTTTCTTCAATAAATAAGAAATATTCTGAAAAACATTTTTGTCTGCATATCCTGAGCTGGAAACTCAGAGACAGCAGCAGAGTAAGCCCAGGGTTGTAACCCTGGTGTGGTTTTGATAAACAAAAGATTTAAAACTGAAGATTTTCATTGGACAAAAGTCCAAGTGCTCCTCCTCTTAAAAAAAAAGAGAAAAGATAAAAAAGGAGTAAGAAGCTAATAAAATATATCAAGATTAATTTATGTTGGAAAAATATAAGTAGAGGAAATTGGATGAATCCCCTTTCTCAAAAGACCCAACTTTGATCCTTAAAATCTTTCAGTAAGTTTAAATTAACTACAAGTAATTGCTATTCACCACTGCAGCCTTTTCCTCACCCTCGAAACCTCACTTAAGGCTTTGATCTCATTCGTGCCCAGCTAATTTCATTCTGCTTAAACATTACAGATGGCTTTGATAAAGTGCCCTGTGCTCCTCCATTTTACAGGTTTGACTCAGCACAGCCACTCAGTACAGTCACATTTGCAAAGTGGAATCTATGGGCCACTGGATCTCTGATATTAAGATATTATTTTGCTGAAAAATATGAAGTTTTCCTGATCAGTTTATTAGATCTGTAATTATCCAGAGCCAAGCCACTTTTGTCAGAAAAAAAGGACAAATTGCCTTGATTGATGTTAAATATCTCCAAGCAGAAAGGCTTTGCTGTCACGCTGACTGGACAGCAGAAATTCACCTTGGTGCTTTTATGGCCCCTCACTTCACCAAGTATGAAGGAACCTTTGGGAAGAAGCCCAAATTTATTTATTAATTTATAAATTAAATATTTGTTCATTCACTCTGCTGTCCAGCCCAAAGCAAAGGTTTAAGGCAGAGAGAACCAAAGGTGACAAGAGAGAGTGGGTGAACTCCAAGCTGAAAACCTCCTTGGGCTGTGGGGACAATGCCACCCCAGGAAAGGGGACCCAGAGCTCAGGGTGATCTGACAATGCTCATTTTGCCACTGCTGCTGGGAATCACAAACTGGAGGCAGGATAAAAGGGTGACACAATCCTGGTGCTCTCATGGAGCCAAAACTTTGATTATGGCAGAGGGTTTCACAGAAAAGGGGCTGTGAAAACATGCAAGCCACGTAAAATAAAATCACAGAATTCAAAACTAAAATACTTTCATTGTGAGTCTGGATATGCACCTTTCAGGAGTCCATTTAAGTGTCTCTTCTTATTTCAGAGCTACAACTGACAATGCTTTAATAAATCCAATAAACTGGGCTTTGTTCCATCAGCCAGTAGCTGTGACAGTAATTTTCTTTCTCAAGAGAGACTTCCAGGACAAACAGAACTCCTAACTTCTAAAAGAAATGAAGAACAAGATTACACATTATTGAATTCGATGACCAAATTCCAGTTAAGTTCAGGAAGCATAAACACATCTCCTAAGGAAAAAAAAAGACAAAGGCTACAAGTATGAAATAGAAATTATATTTGTGTACTTCTTTTTTAGCTCTCTTATAAATGCAATTGAGAAAGGGAGAATTTCTTATGGAGAACACACATAATTTCCATTGTATCATTTAGGAATGATGAATTATCAGCAGTGAAATTAAGGGTAAACACAAGCTAAAAAATATGGTCCAATGTCTTTGCAATAAGTAAATTCTTCAAAAATAAGACAAATTTCTAAATTCAATACATCTAGATCACGCCATCACAAATGTAAATAGATTCATAAATAAAATTTGCATTTGTAAAATAGCAGATATGCTGACACATGAAACAGGGATGATACTTTTTTTAAAAATGCCAATTTCTGGAGTGTGTTAATAAACATTTACTGCCCAGAGGTGGATCTGAACTGTGTGCTGCACCTCTCTTCTTTTTTAGGGGTATCAAATCTGCTGTAAACTATTAAGATAATTGCATTTTTTACAAGTCTCAAACCCACAAAACTGAGAGGAAGCAGGGACACCCTATGAAAATACCATTTCCCCACAGAGAAAGAAAAGTCTGAATACAATTGAAGAGTACCTTGATAATTTCACAAATTGTGACTGTACCAAAAAAATCTACTCTATTGAGCACTGTACAGGAGTTTATATAATTTTATAAGAGGTTTTGAAATTTGAATGTTCAGCAAGCAACTTCAACCTCTCACCTTGCATATAATCAGATATTTTTCTAGAAAAATCTTTTGGAACACTATACATGAAAAGAACAGTGTTTCCAGCATCCCTTCAAAAAATCTTGAAAGATGGAATATGTCAGGAAAGTTGTGTCTGAAGGTACTCTTGGAAATACCAACCTTGTCTTGACTTTTTCCTGTTTGACTGTGGCATCAGAGCCTTGAGAAATTCTGTATACAGTGCCTTGAGTTGATTTGCTCTTGTCACAGAGATGTCGGTGTGAGCATGGAATAAAACACTCAATAACTTTGTGGTCTGAGCCTTACAGCAGAGTGAATCATATTAAGAATCTCAATATTACTGCCATTAAAGAACATTGTAAAAAATATCATTTCTTTCCTCAAACAAATGTAAAAAAAAAACCCAAAGTCCCTCCTTTTCACTGCACAAACACATTTCTATATCAGATTCTTCTAATTTGGATTTGGATTCAGTTTGCTCTTTAATTGCAGCGGCCCAGATTGTAAATCTGTTCTATGTGAGATGGCAAGTTTATTTCTATATCATACATATAATCCAAATACTGTAAGTGCTGTAAAAATTAGCCTTTTTTTGTTCAGTCAGCTCGTGAAGTATCATCAGCTACACCCATTTGACAATCCTCTAGTGAAGGGAAAAAGGCAAAATAGTAATCAGAGACAGATGATATTATAATCTCATGCTGGATGTTTGACTAGCATGAAAAGAAACATCCCCCAAGTACTTGTGGAAGTTGCAATGATGAAAATATGAAAAATCATGAAAAATATTCAGAATGAAAAGCCATTTGACATTGCACAAACTGCACTGAAGTGCTGCTTCACAAAGTGCAAACAGGGATGTTCAGCCTCTGTGTGCCCCCAGCACGTTCAAATTCAGCTCAGTGGGAAAGTCAAGCCTTGGTGTTATAGTAATGGAGATTCTTAAATGTCTAGAAAATATTTAAGGGAAGAGGATCTTTTTCTGTCACACTAAATTCAGATAAGTGCTATCTGTCCATCAAGAAGATTGAGCAATACTAAAATCTGCTAAAACCCCAGAATGTTTAACTTTCTTGAAAATCTGTTGAAGGAGATATACAGGAGAGAGTACAGAGAAAACATTGCAGGGTCTGGAAATGCTGGGTGTGTGGAGCACATCTCACACTGCACCGAGCCATTCTGGCGCTGAACACAAGTCAAAGGTAAATTTGAAACTAATTAGCCTCATTATGAAAGCATCAGCTTGGCAGGCACATAAATCACCTGCCCTGTGTGAGCATTGCGGGAGCCCAGGGCAGGCACAGGACACCCCACCAGGCCAGGCCATCTCCTGGGATTTGGGCAAATAGAGCTGGAATTGGGGCTTTGCAAGGTCAGCATGGCACAGGAACTCATTCCCATCAGGGAGCAGGCAGCTGGAGTTCTGGAATTGGGTGTTGGTGACAGTCAGCGGTGTCAGGGATGGGGAAGGTTGCAGGTTCATTGCACCACAAGGTGGGAAAAGCCCTTCAGGGACTGGAGCTGTCTTCAGGGCTTCCTTCCAGCCAGGAGAGGTTGAAGAGAGACACATCCAGTCTCTTGTTCAAGCCCAGTCTTTAAATCCTTTCACATCTCCATGTGCACATCTCGTGAATGATGTTTTCACACCCATGCTTACTGTGTCTGAATAAAGGATCTCATCTCCCCAGTTTTACTCCTTACATGTGATTAACAAGCTTGTAAAACTCTAATTTCAGTGACACCTTCAGAGGATCTATCTAAATCCAAGCTGGCAAAAGGGAAATGGACGTTATTTTTTCTTTTTTTCCCCTGTACTTTGAAGTGGGTCCTTTTCTTACCCACCCCACACACATTTACCCACCTGCTGCTATCACCAGAATCTCAGTGGGATCTGCTTCCCTTTCAATATTGAGCTCCTTTAAACTAGGCTAAATTGGGAACTATTTGATGTCTCCTGAACGAGCTATTTCTAACAGGACCCTCATCCAGAGAGAAGCCTTGCCACCTGGGAAACTCTGTCAAAGGCAGCAGACATCAAAGGGAGACAGAGCTCTGCTGCCATTCTCTGCTCAGCTCAGCAAGAAGCATTTCCCCACCCTGGCTTCCTAAAGCTCTGGCTATCCCAGCAATCCACAGCAAAAACTGTGCAGGAGGTTTGGTTTTCCTGCACTCTGAAAGCTGAGAGCCTCCAGGCTCTGCTGGAAAAAACAAACCAGGCTCTGGCACACAGCAGCTGTCCCAGCAATGGTCACAATCTCACCCCAGAGGTGTCCTAGCAATGGTCACAATCTCATCATTCAGGTGGCCCAGCAATGGTCACAATCCCACTCCAGAGCTGTCCCAGCAATGGTCACAATCTCACCCAGAGCTGTCCCAGCAATGGTCACAATCCCACTCCAGAGGTGTCCTAGCAATGGTCACAATCTCATCATCCAGGTGTCCCAGCAATGGTCACAATCTCACCCAGAGGTGTCCCAGCAATGGTCACAATCTCACCCAGAGCTCTCCCAGCAATGGTTACAATCCCACCACAGAGATGTCCCAGCAATGGTCACAGTCTCACCACTAAGGCGTCCCAGCAATGGTCACAATCTCACCACAGAGATGTCCCAGCAATGGTCACAATCTCATCATTCAGGTGTCCCAGAAATGGTCACAATCTCACCCAGAGCTGTCCCAGCAATGGTCACAATCTCACCCAGAGCTCTCCCAGCAATGGTCACAATCCCACCACAGAGATGTCCCAGCAATGGTCACAATCCCACCACAGAGATGTCCCAGCAATGGTCACAATCTCATCATTCAGGTGTCCCAGCAATGGTCACAGTCTCACCCAGAGGTGTCCCAGCAATGGTCACAATCTCACCCAGAGGTGTCCCAGCAATGGTCACAATCCCACCACAGAGATGTCCCAGCAATGGTCACAATCCCACCACAGAGATGTCCCAGCAATGGTCACAGTCTCACCACTAAGGCGTCCCAGCAATGGTCACAATCTCACCACACAGTTTTTTTTACAGTTTTCTCCAATTCTTTGGCACTCTGTGAGCGTTATTGTTATTGTCCAACACGTGGGGATCTGAGCACTGCTGTGGGCAGCAAGGAATTTTTAGCTGCTTTTCAAGCAGCAAATGGATATTGAAGGGAGCACGTGCAGCCCAGGCAGCTGCAATAAATGCAGGCATCACCTTCCCTCCTGCTGGTCTGCAGGTGCACTGAGCATGTTTCTGTGAGCTCTCTCTCCCACTCCTGTGCCCGACTTTCAGCCACTCCATGGGATATCTTGGCATCTCTCTGATTACCCCTCCCTGCTGCCTGCAGCCTTAGCAGGCTGGATTATCACCATTATCTGAAGCAGCAACGGCCTCCCCTAATCCTGTCAAGGAGTTTGTACAGACTCTGGTAATCTTGGAGCACTAATCTTGCAGCAGTTTGGGGCTGACATGAGCAAAAACCACGACTGTAACAAAGAAGAACATTGAACAAGCCCAAGTGTTTCTAAGAAGCTGCAGGAAGAACATGAGATAAGGAGGCAGGCATCAGTGTACAGGACAGATAAAGTGATTAAAGGAAGGGTAGTCAGCAGTAAGAGCAGCAATAAAACATTTCTTTTTTTTAATTCAGAAGTAATTCCAGGGGTTCTCTGAGATTTCTTGCCATGACAAACCTCACGCTGCTCCTTAAAATTCCCATTTGGTTATCAGTTTAACTGACAAAAGACATACAAAAAAATCTTTACAATAAAAAAGATGGTGTAAGTCCCAGAGCATGAAATAACAGATATTTTTTCCATTGTAGTATTTGAAATAGCACGTTCTGTAAAGTTCTGATGGCTGCAAAGAGGATTTGAATGGTCAAAGGGTACAGTTATACAGCTATCCTTTCTTTTGTAGCAATCCTGTGTGTGCATAAGTAGAACACCAGAATGTCATTCCTTTGAGTAAAACAACCAAGATATTCTTTGCTATCTAATTGAAATGGTTTCTGCATATGCAAGAGAAGCATAAACCCGAGTTTTTCTTCTGGAACAAATGTTCAACCTGTCAAGAACAGCACTTGATGTCAGGATTGTGAAGTGTGGATGAAACGACAGACCAACAGAGGGAATCTGATAAGGGATTAATGAGATGTGCTCTGTGCAGTCAGAAAAGTACTCGAAATAAGAAAGAAGGAAATGGGGGAAAAAAGAGAGAAAAACAATAGCGGAGAGAAAGGAGCTGATTTCTGAGGATTCTGTTGTGATCCTGAGGCAGAGGCGGGAGGCAGAATGCAACTGAGACATTTCAGAAAGTCTGCGAATCCAGAGCAGATGGAGTGAACTGGACACACCTTGAGCAGGTAATACGAGAACATGAGGTCTTTTTCCTTTGGGAGATGTCAATGGCAATTTTTTTGTCACTTCTAAAGAATTACTTCAGTATTTATTAACGCAGCCTAAATGTGGAAATGAAAAAGGGATAATTCACCACACATAATATAGAGCACCAAGAAATACAGAAAATAGAGTTTGGTGTGAGGTTTGACAGTCTAAACAGTACCAGACTGTGAAAATACAAGGATTAAAAAATTAGAAACAAGAGTGATTATATTTGGAAGTCCTTACCTCTTCCAGCTTTTTTAGGTGTTTTTAACAAGTTTTTCTTAATTTGAAAACAAACACCAGTTCTGTTCCATGAATTACCAAAAAAATGCCTTTACAGAGGCACAGTGAAGGGAACAGAAATATTGTTCGAGTACAAGAAATAAAATACACCCCCATAGTGAGAGTCCTGGTAGGCTCTTATTTGTTGCCATTGCTTTTCTTTCACATAGAAATGGCCTTGGCTGTAAACTTAAATTTTAAAAAAGGAAAAGAAATAGCACATTTGCTGCTGTCTTGCATTTCGTACTGGTTTATTTATGGATTTATTTATTTTTTTTTTTTTTACCTCATAAGTTTAATGGAATTTTTACTGTGACTTTATAGCTGTGTGATTTATAATACATCAAACAAGTCAAATCAATCAGTAAAGGCTTAAAAATCAGCACAGGTTCAGATGGCTCCTTTAAAACAAATCATTACAGCTCTTAGAACTCAAACATACATAACAAGAGCTGACCACTAATGTGAGTTATTTTAAAATCTCATTTTCTGGGTAAGAAATGCTGCCCTTTGTATATAACTTTTTAACGATCTAATAAAACCATCTGCAGGAATAGAGCACAAAACACAGTTCTGCTGTATATATCTGCCAGCAGCTCTTTAAATATTCTGTACCATTCTTTAAAGGAAACCTAGCCCTGTTCTCATTGACATGGAAAGTAAAATCTCTAAATACTCCATACTGTTATTTAAATATCTTTAAATATGCTGCAACATTTTTTTTAAAGGAGCCCGTCCACATTCTCATTGCTGTGGGCTGTGGAAGGTTAAATCGGGTTTTTAATTGGCACATCTCTTCCATTAAGCTTAAGGAATAGTTATTCCTATTGTGTTGTAAATATAATCACAATGGATAAAGTTCTTTCACCTTAAAGATGAGGAAATCTTGGCAGAAGGAGAGGTTTATGCACATTATAGAGGGGAGAGCAGTTGAAACAGGAAGAAAAAAACATCAGGAAATTTTCTACCTTAAGGGTACAACTACAGGAGTTTGAAACACAAGAACTGAGTTGTGTTATATCCACTTGGTATCAATGGACCCATGAATATTAATTTTCATTTTTCTAATAAATTAAACTTTTTCTTGAGCTAGAACTATGTTTTGATTGTTATCAATTTAATGTAATCACCCCATAAGAAATGTCAATTTGAGTAAGCTCCACAATCATCAATATTTGGATGTCCTTGGAAAGGACCCAGCCAAGGTCACCTTGAGAACCAACAGCACTGTATGATAAATAGCAAAAAGATAAATAGCTATGATAAATAGCAAAAAGATCTATTTCCAGTCCCTCCAGTACAGCAGCTTCATTCAGAAACCCATTAGGAAACAGAAATAACATTTCCTCCAAAGGATTTCTCCCCTCACCCCAAGCAAACATGAATTTGTAGCATCAAGAACTCAATTAAGCTTATTTAAAAAAATCCCAATTTCCTCACCTTTTTGGTTTTGCTTTCAGTCCAAGGGATTTGTAGATCTGGTGGTTAATCTTTTTCCCCAGTTATCTGAATAATCTGAGAACTGCACAAACACCTGGACATGATTACTCTGAACTTTAGGACAAAGATGTGTTTGGTTGTGCTTGGTTTGATCAGTGTTCAGTGGTGGTCCCACAGCTACAGCAGAACATTAACAGGGCAAGTACATAAAATTCCTTTTCATTTTTCCTTTCCAGGAAGTTTTCACTATATAATTACATTACAAGTGCTAGAGAATGTGCCAAGCTATGATGGAAACAAAGTGAACAGACTGAGGGGAGGATTAGCAGCGAGTTATATGAATGCAAATGAAAGTAAAGAACTCTTTCATTTATTCCACTCTTAAAAAAAAAAAAAGGAAAAAAAAAGAAAAATAAAAAACCCCCATACAAACAAACAAAAAAAAAAATCCTCTGTAATTCAAAGTATATTGAACATCTTTTTTCTTTGCTTTTTTCCTTTTTCCATGAAATAATTTAATGAAGCTGAGGGGATTACTGCAGTGACTTTCAAGAGCTTTGCAAACTACAGGTTCTCTCACACTGTTCACTAAACAGCAGTGTAGTGCTAAAATCTGCTAAAATCATATTATTTAGAAAACCACATTTCTTTATAAATACCCAATCTCCTGTAACTCTTGCTCACCAGAGGGGTAGCACACACATTCTGAGTGCAGCTCCCTTTCCACAGACACTTCTGGAATCATTGACATCCCTGATGCCTCCTCTCACCCCTGATAGCCATGATAAGGCCCTGCCATTCTTACTGTGGATTTTAACTTTCTATTTCTAGGTAATGCAACTTTTCTGAATCCTCTTCTTAAGGCATGAAAGCTTTTAATGCTGGGAGTCCACTGTCATGGCAGGCACGCACACCGACTGAAAAATAAGCATAGAAATTTAGGAGAAGGTTTATTAATAGTTTGGTTTAGCTCGTTTTCCCCAAGTGCTGTTCATTTCTGTGGATTTTAAGACTGGACAATAAAAGAAAAAGAAGAAAGAAGAATTTAAACTCTACAAAAACCCGGGGTTGTAGTGAGGGGGGATTGGTCTCGGCTCTTGGGTGAAAAGTGACAAAATGAGAGAAAATGAACTCAAGTTGTGCCAGGGGATGCTTAGACTGGATTTTAGGGCTGAGTAAATATTGGGACAGGATGCCCAGGGAAGTGGGGGAGTCACCATCCCTGGAACCATTCCAAAACCAGGTGCATGTGGCACTGGGAGATGGGGTTTAGGGGTGAGCACAGCAGTGTTGGGTCAGTGGTTGCACTCACTGATCCTGGAGAGATTTTCCAACCTCAAAAATTCCATTAGAAACTCCAAATCCGCTCAGGTCATTTTCTTAAGAGGTCTTCTTATTTTTAACAAGCGGGGTGAAGTCAAACACTGAGTTGAATGGTGGCTTATAATTAAGAGATTAAGCACTCAATTAACCAAGACACCAAATATTTAAGATGTAAAGAATTTTACTCAAGAAACGGCGGCTACTGTGTTCTGCTCTTTCTTTTTTCTTTAAACACTCCTGACTAAAAGAAAAGCATTTGTCATGCTGAGGATCCTGTGGACAGGTGTGCAATTGGGCAGAGTGAATTTTACACCCCGTGAGGCTTTGGTCATGGAATGCTAATTAACTCAGAACTGAAGACTTCCTTCCTGTGTTGGGTGTGATAACGTAGCAGAGAATCCACAGAGAAAGAGAAATTAATAACATTTTGTGGCATTGGAACCAAGATGTTCTGCTGGAAAGACCTAAAGAGTGTCTAAAAAATCCACAGAGAAAGAGAAATTAATAACATTTTGTGGCATTGGAACCAAGATGTTCTGCTGGAAAGACCTAAAGAGAAAATTAAGTAAGTCTTTTTCAGGCTATTGAAAATCTCTGTCAGACACCCATACATATACACAGGAAAATCCTACAATTCCCTTAGGAAGATGATTCTTGTGAAGTCATTAGAGGCAATTTTACACAAGGCATCCCCCTGCTCAGTCTCTGAAATCCATTCCTAGCCTTATGGTTTGGTTCCTTTAGCTCATTCTCAGCGCTTTTCCTCATGACAATCTACAACACAAATTATGAGTATTTGTCAAGTTTGCCAGCAAAAATCCACTTGGAAAGAGGCAATGTTTGGAATTCATCAACTTGCCATCTTACTTTGTACTTCTTTGTAATTATTTTCATATTTATTCTTCAAAGGAGTGTCAGGAATTCATCCTTCTTTCTCACAGAAACAGTCCTGCCCTGTGATCCTATTTAGGATGCTATCTCAAAGATTTTCAAAATCCTGACTGAACATGTCCAAACCCTCAGGAAGCAGGGCTTGGAGCCTCAAATCTTTGTCTTGGTTATGTCCTGAACTCGTGAGAGCCACCCCAGTGTCACAGACACATCTTTTTATGAAAAACCCTTTCCTTAGGATTTTCCCTCCTGAGAAGCTGGGAGACCTCAGGAACAAAATGCAAACAATGGTTATCTGCTGCTGTGGGATGCAACAGGTGCATCTGGGATTGGTCTCATGTGCTTGTTTCTAATTAATGGCCAATCACAGTCAGCTGGCTCGGGCTCTCTGTCTGAGAGAGAAGCTTTGTTATTATTCTTTCTGATGCTATTCTTAGTCAGCCTTCTGATGAAACCTTTTCTTCTATTCTTTTAGTATAGTTTTAATGTAATATATATAATAAAATAATAAATCAAGCCTTCTGAAACATGGAGTCAGATCCTCGTCTCTTCCCTCATCCTCAGAGCCCTGTGAACACGGTCACAAATACTTATCACCTATGTTAGACAGTAAATTTCTACTCTAAACCAATCTGTAAGTGCCAGGATTGGTTGATGGAGAAGATGGAGGCCAAGAAGAAGAAGGAGGAGAAAGGCTGGACACACCCAGATCCCTCCATCTTGCCTCCTGAACCCCCACACCAAAACCCCAAAATCTACTTTTCCACCCTGTGATAACTTCACTATTATTCTACCTAAACTGTTGTGGCTTGCAGATCTTCATCTAAGGTTGGCAATTTGCTCCACGGGTCATAATCAAACCCACAGGTGTTTTGGGCTCCGTGCCAGGGTCTCTGAGCCCCCTGGCAGGGTCCTGGCCATCCTGGGCAGCCAGAGGGATGCGCTGGGTTCCCACAGCCTTGCTGCTGCTTTTGGGGGGGATAAATGGCCTTGCTGCTCATGCTGGGGGGATAAACGCCTTGCCTGGCAGCGCTGGGTGGCAGCTGGCAGGGAGCTGAGAGCAGCCAGTGCCAGCTCGTGTCGTGCCAGCTGCACTCTGCACCCTGCCCGTGCCTGAGAGCCCTGCAAAGAGGAGCCTGGGCAGGGAAAAATCGGCTTAATTGCCTTGGGGTTGCAGACAGCTGTAGATCCCACGGTCCTGAGTGATGCTTGGATAAATATTTCATGTTCTCTCACTGGGGAGACAAGGAAATGCATTTATTTTTTTTCCTCACTTACAGCTTGTTTTATACCAAGTCTGCAGGCTCCTGGGTCTGCCTTGCTTTGTTTTCTCCTAGAGGACACAGGGCTCTGGTGTCCTGATCTAAAGAGGATTTACAGGTAGTGAGGATAATGTTACAACAACAGCACAACTCTCCCAGGCTCACGTTTCCTTCTTTCAGGTCCTAATGCATAATAAAAGATATTTTATGGTTCTGATCAAAAGCTCAGAGAATTCCATGCCAAAATCCAGTGACTGCAGGTGAGCCTGACATTTCAAGAATATTTCACCTTATATTTGTCTTTCTGTGTTAGATTAAAGGAGCAGCAGCTCTCTGACCAGAAATACATGCATTGGGAAAATTGGGCCAGAACTGATCTTTAAAATAAAATGTATTTATTATTGTAACATTTTAAACTCAAGTCTTTAAATTATTCATGCCCACCAGAAAACCATCCCAATTCAGCACCTGCAGTCTCCATGTTTTACTGGTGACAGAGAAAGAAAATACCCTTTCTTGTGAAATATTCAGATACTTCAGATGCCTAATAAAAATGCAGGTGTATTATCTCCATGTTACTTATCTTGAAAGGAGGATGATGTTGAGACAATAAACTGTTTAAAAATAAATCCCTTTCTGACAATCCACAAAACAATGGGGAATGTATTCATCTCCATTTGCCTTCCTTACTGGCAGTAAAAACTAATAGACAACATAGTCATCAGCATGATTTTGTAACAATTCCACAGAGGTTTAGCTAATTCTTTTCAAGTCCATTTTATTAGTCAGGAAAAAAAAATAAGTCAAATCCTGATTTAATAAGTGGTGGATTTGAATAAATTACTCTAGTTCTGTGTTCATTGAACTTTAAACAAATTGTTCCACAATCCATTGCCAAGCAACTAGAACATATCCTCAGGAAGTTCAACAACACACTTTGATTAAATTGGTAGGGTGAACAAACAGTTTACTGGGAACTTCAGGCTTAGAAAATGAAGATTTACCAAAGTGGAGTTTTCCTCATTAATTCCATCAATCACCTATAAATAGAGGCTTATGCTTAATAAATGGACAGAATCACATCCTATCTGAAACCATTTGTATTTCTGATAATGTGTTTGCCCCGGATGCTGATGGCATTTTAATGCTGCTGAAATATTGCAAACCTGTCTTTAGCTTGAGACAGCTACAAGAATTAAACTCAGCCTTTCTAATAAATACATATGTCCTGAAAAACTGTTACTATAATAGCTAAGAAAGACTGGTACCTAAAAAATTACATTTGTGGAAAGAAAAACAGCCATAGAATTATATTAATATGTCTTAGGTATATTATTTTGGGTCTTTGACCCACTGGAACATGAATAAGAGAAATTACTGCACCCTGAGAGTGTCTTCATCAATCAGGATAACAAAATTACCAATAACTCTGGGTATTGAAAACAAGGGTTTAGATATTACTATTTTTAAGAAGAAATTTGGGGAAAATCTCACTGTATTATGTATTTGGAACAACCATCCTAACTCTCTAGAGAAATGAGTTTAGGAGATCTGCAGCTCTACACATATGAAGTTATTACAGGCTGATTTACTTAAAGTTTTCATATTTTGGCTCACAGTTTAGATAGTACAAGAAGTTTATCATAGTAAAGAAGTTTAACATTCCAATTTTCTAATATTTTCCGTTAGGATCTTTACTATTCCTGCAGCTCAGTGTCTGGGTTTGAGTGCCAGGCTTGGTTTGGAGGACGTCAGGAACCAACAATCCTCCAGCCTTTCACAGCTACAGAATCCCACATCCAGCAGCAACACAAAAATTACACTTGCATCAGTTCTCTTAACTCTGGATTTTAAAAAGCTGAACAGTTAAAGCCATTCCACATTACTTTTGGTAACCACAGGATCACAGAAGGGTAAAAAGTTCAAGCTCAATCCAGCAGACCCACTCCATTCTACGAAAATAGCCAATTTAGGGCTATTATGAGAAAATAACTTTCATTAAGCTTTCATCATTTGTAGTCTACTACAGACCATCTCAGCTTTCTAAAATGTCAACATCTAAAAGTATCATCATTCTTCATTATGCTGGAGGGGGAAAAAAATAGATCAAATGGAAAGGAAGAACTCTCACTTTCAGATAAGCAGGGTGTAATTCCACAGTGAAAATGAGAAGCTAATGCTTTAGCACTTACATGGACTCTAACCATTTATACTAATAGAAGCAAGAAGATACTTGCATAAAGAAGTGTCTATATTTGATTGCATCTCTCCCCTGCCATCATTCATGGGAGCCTGGACTGGCTGTCACTTTGTTCTGGGCAAGGACCAGCTCATCATTTCTCACCCAGGAATAGCCAGGCAATGCTTAAGAAAGAGTTTTGGATTCACTTCATAGCAAACAGAGCCAGTTTGGAGAATTATTGAACTCTGATTTACAACTGGACATGGTTAAACCTGTAGGTTCCATAAAAGATCCCTGCTGCAGGCTCAGTGTTCATGTAATAGTCACTGAATGGCTGAAAACTGCAATGAAATGTATGAATAAAAGTCAAAAACCAGTGACTGTTTCACGTTGGTTCTGCTAAATGAAATGACAAAGAGGAGGAGAGGAAAGGAGGAGAGGGGAACAAACTTTTTGAGCAGAAACAACACTGAAGTGATTCCTGCTCAGGGCTCTGTCCTTGCCCTCAGCTTTTTGCAGTCACTGGCCACTGAAATCACTTGTAGGAACAGACTCACTAAATAACACCGAGAAAAACTCAACCCCTAAAAAATCTTCCTGAAACTTCTAAAATTAATTCAGCCAACTTTGCACAATGCAGAGGAATTTAGAGGGAAATCAATCTCCACTTATTTACAAAAACTTTAAGACCTTACCTCCATGTCTTATTATTTTCATTAGCCACTCAAAACATCAAAATCTCTCCCAAGATCTTCTAGCATCTAATATCTGAGTTTACAGAAAATGTGAGTCCATCCATTGAGAGTTACTCAAATGCAGGGTGTTTGCTGGCTACATTGTGTGATATTATTCAGCTTCAGAGGTATACTGCTGTAATACAGTTCCCTGGAAAATAGAGCTTTTTGGAAAATTTTCCACAAGAAATCCTCCACTAAGCTTTAATGCTGTTTGATGCAAGGAGACTTATTTAGGGTATTAAAGATCTGTCTGTTGGAAAGATAACTTCAAATTTCAAACCTTAAGTATTCCTCAAACTCTATAACTAATGCCTCTATTTAAGAAACCCTCAAGATTACGCCAATTCTGTGACTATTTTGTAAAGCTGAAGGAAAGGCTTCAATATTCACTCAAGTGCCAATCACAAATCCAGGCTGATCCAGCCAGGAAATGCATTTCCTAAAGCAGTTTCCCTTCAGTTATCCTGGAGATGAAGCTCTCAGCCCAGGGCTTCAGCTGCTGGGGATCCCAGGCTTGGCTGGGATGCAGCCTGGCCAGGGAAACCTGGCTCAGGTTTCTGAGGAAATTGAGGCGTTTTAGGCAGAAAGTGGGATAAAAGAAGCTGGAGTCAAGAAAAGAAGAGAAAAGTGAAATTGAGGAGTTTTTAGGCAGAAAGTGGGATAAAAGAAGCTGGAGTCAAGAAAAGAAGAGAAAAAAGAGAAAAGTGAAATTGAGGAGTTTTTAGGCAGAAAGTGGGATAAAAGAAGCTGAAGTCAAGAAAAGAAGAGAAAAGTGAAATTGAGGAGTTTTTAGGCATAAAGTGGGATAAAAGAAGCTGAAGTCAAGAAAAGAAGAGAAAAGTGAGACAGTGATTGTTGCAAACTCAAGGGTAGAAGCCCTTCCCTATCCAGCTGCTGGCTGGCCAGGAAAGCCTCATCACTTAGACCAAGAATATTTTTTAAATTCATCAAAGTCTTCTGGAAAAAAGTGTTAATTACAGGTAAAAATGTGGAAACTCAAGAAAATTCTCTGCAATCTGCTCTATAAAATTCAGAATAAGAAGTAGTTTTCTCAGAGTATTTTATATTTTAGCTTGATTAGGCTAAAGAGCATCTTCAAAAGTTTTAGCAATAGGGAATGACTTGGACACTGAAGAGGAAGCTGGGTTTCCATACTGAGTGGCCAAAGAAGAATTTCACAGAATGACCTCCTTTCCTAACTGGTATCTGAACATGGAGCTTTATTAATTACATTTACATTTTAAGTTAATATTTTCTGGAGATATTTGGAAACAAACATATAGGAAAATACTTTCAGGGTGCTTTAGGTCTTTGGGCTTCAGATCTCCCTAACTCACCAGTCAGATTCAACTTAGGGATATTGTGAACCCTGGATGGGAAGCTCACATTTGCTCACATAATGTCATTTAAAAAATTAACCCATTTTATATTAAGATATTATTCTGCCACTACATAGAACCTACATCTTACCCTACAGCACAGGGAGTTTCCTTGACAAATAAATGCCAACAATTATTTCTCTATGCACTGTGTTTGCAGGAATGCTCCAACTCTTGTCCTCTGATCTGGATTGTCATCACCCACGGAAGGTTTTATCTTGAAGCATTAAACGCTAAGAGTGCAAGACAGAAATGCAAGAGTGCAAGACAGAAATGTTTCACTTCTGCTCCTCTCTGCTGGTGAGATGAGCAATCAGCAGAGCTGCAAACACATTCCTGTTCTGGCATTCTGGAGGGAAAAATGGCCATTTCTCAGCCAGGGAAAAGCATATGCATTTGTTTAGCTTTTTGTCTGTTAACAAAGAACATTAATTATAAAATCTCTCACCAGTTCATTTAATCAAATGCAATCTGGTCTCTGATCACTTGAACGCATAATCAGCCTCACCCTTCTGCCTGCTTGAGAATTATTGATTTTGTCTCTCAAGCCCAGCAGAGGTCCAGGTGATGCAAATAATAATTACCAGAGCTAATGCGATTATTGCATGTGAACTGATTACTATAATTAGGATGTGTTTGTTTGTATTAAAAGGAAAAGTAAATTGCCTTGCAGGTTTTAAGGAAAAAAACAATAACAACAAATCTGTAGTTGCAATTATACAATCCTATATTAAATTATGGCAAGAAATCTACTGTCTGCACAAAGTTAAAATATTCCTTTTTAAAGCAATTATATTCAGTAACATGCTGTTAGGAATAAAATATCCAAGAAAGAGAAGAAAATGTTCTATATACACCTCCCCCATGAATGATACTGAATGTGATACCTTTCTAAATTACTGACATAAATAATTTTCCTCTTCTATTCCAGCAGATATTATTTCTTAAATCACTCCTTCTGCAAACTCTGTTTGAATGTCTTGGATAAAGCCCAAGCATCTTCAGTTGTGCTACACCTTGCTGTTCAGAGAGAGCCATGGGATATTTTTAGATGTTACTACTGAAGGATCAGCACCAAGAATCTGAATGATGAAGTTTTGCACAACACATTACGCTGAGAATGGAATGGGACATAAAAGAGATTTGCTCGGGACACACTCCCACACGTGCCCGGAGGATAAACCAGCGTCCCACCAGCATTTTATACACAGGCTTTTACAGTCCCCGGCAATTCATCAAACAACAAACTCAGCAGAGAGCCGTGAAAAATGGCAATAGGAAAGGAGATCTCATTACACTCTGCATTGCTCATTTTGGAGGCAGGAGCACTCCCACGGCCAGGGAAAGTGCCCTCAATCACCAAGGGCTGGACGTGGCCAAGTGAGCGATGGCTGCGCGGGGCTGACAGATGTGAACACAGCCCTGGCTGTGCTCCCCAGCCTCGCAGAAGAACAGCAATTCTTTAATTTTAATTTAATACAAAGCGCTGCAAGAATAGTTGCTGTTGTATTAAGCTGTTCCTGTGTGTGCTCAAGAGGTTTCAAACCAGAGAGAATGGAAGTGAGGGGGGACAGCAAAAGAGAGAAGCTCAGGCAGGGCTGGAGCTCTGCAAAGTGATGACAAAGCTGCTTCCTTTCTCCCACCATGTCTTTATCTCCTAAGATTATAGGTTAGCTGGAGAATGGCCTTTCTTTGGCTTGCTTTGCATGTCTATAGTGTCTGCTATAATTAAACACTTATTCAGAGCTTCTCAATGCTTCTGCGATACTGATAATATGCAATCATAAATAAATTATAATGAATTTTTTAAAAATTGCATCAAAATAGGAATTGAAAAGTAGGTTTTTTGGTGTCTTTTTTTTCTAACCGTGCCATTGACTGAGTTTTCAAGTACAGCAACAAGAGCTAGAGGATAAAACTGTGTACCCAAACAAGTGGAGCTGTTCCAGTCCTTGAATTTTTAATGGTCATCTCTATAAGTGATTAGCAGGAAACATTAGGAAAAAAACAATGAAATATTAACATACTTCTAATATTATTAGAGAATCACCAAATGTTTCCAAATAACTGAAGATATTGACTGAATAATATAGCAAGGACATAAATCTAGGAGCTTAGACTTTCTGTTTGACTTCACAGCATAAGTTCTACTTTTAGAGGACAGAGCACTTCAACCAAAGAGTTTTTTTTTCCTCCCCACAGAAAACTTGTGTCTGGAAACTTTTCTACTTTCTCTATTGTCAGAGAAGGGGAAGAAGGATGAAAATGTGTTTAAGAGGAAAAGCAGCCTAAAAATTATGAAGAATTCCACTCAAGTTTAGGGGCTGTTCTCCACCCTCAGTACAGGAACAGAACATTACAACTCCTGTAAAAAATGGACAGATTGTTCTTGAAGAAAATTACTCTTAATCTGCTCACTCATGGCAGTGAAGTTTCTCTATAGCTTTGGATAAAGTTATATTATTGTTTCCATTATAGTCTTACATTTCTAAATCAATATACAAGAAAGAATCATCATTTCCTCCTCTTCTTTCTTGTCTAGCTATTCCCCTGTACAAAAGACAAGATGTATGATCTTACAGGAAAACATATTTTATTTAAACGGAAAGGTGATTAACCTAAAGGAGGAAGGGAAATATGCAGACAATAAGAAAAAAAATATCCAGGCAACAGCTGCAAATTTTCTGGGAAAAATATTCCCATTTTCTAAGAATCTATTTGTTGTATGTCTGTTTAATACAGCTGATAGCAGAGAGCAGGGACTAAAACAGAAAGCTTGTTCTTTTTTTATAAACTAAATGTTGGAAAATAAAGTGTACATATTAAAATCTAACACTGTACTCCAAAGGGAATTACAAGCACATGCCATAGCCCTCTTGTCAAAGGAATATAAGCAAAACTAATTAGCTGAACGATGTTTTCATTGTACGTTTTGTCAGGAAGTCATTAAAGCTGTTTTCACAATAATACATTGAGATCTATGGAAAACTCAGCTCTCCCAACTCATTACCATTGCAGTTGACAGGGCTGCATGTTTGGGATACTCAGTACCTTTAATGAACACGGGGATCTCCAGCTCTGACTTACACATCCTTCCCTGCAAGGGATCCCTTCCCTCTCCAGTGACAATGTTCATCTACACTCTTCAGCTCCATGGGGTAAAAACAACAGTTTTACAATTTCAAATATATGTCCAGATAACAGAAAGAAAAATTGTTTTAAAGTTTGGGTTTGAAGTTTGAATTTCATCATATTTATATTTGCAGAAGCCTCCAAAGCACATACCTGACCACAGCCCAACTCAAATCTTATCTAGGAAACTGTAGAGAAGGTAAATCATAAAGACAAGATAATACTTGAATCAAAAGTTCAGGTGTATTCTTTGATACATAAGAAGCAGGTACTGAGTCAGGCTATGTACATTCACCTTAATTAACAGCAACCTGACCCAGCCAGGGCTGTGCTCCCGTGTCTGATTCAGGCACAAGCACAGTCTCAGTAGGTTCAGTCCATCAGGAACAGGCACTGTGCCATGGGTTTACTGTGCAGAACCTCTGCTCAAAACCTGGAGAGTGTTCTCGCTCAATCATATCCTTATCTGCCTCAGGTTCCATTTTCCTGCAGCCCTCAGTGGTATTTTAGTGTTGGGGTGCTCTTAGCAGTGCCCACACCTGAGCACACAAAATTAGAGGCAGTGATGCCTGTAGCAGAGGCTGGGCAGAGTTAAAGAATAAAGAGAGGATTTATTAAAAGGCCTTCAAAGGACACACCTGGGGCAGTACAAGAGCCCAGCCCAGGATGGACCCCAAGTCACAAGTTTATAAATTTTATAAATTTTGGTCCATTTCCATATTGGAAAATGTTGTAATTGTCCAATTCCAGCTCCAGGTGACGCAGTCCCACCCTCCCAGTTTGCTCTCCTCTATTCCCTGCTGTTTGCACTTTTTGGGCTGAATCTGCCATGGTGTCCTTGGTTCTGGGGCTGGAAAAGGATGGTTCTGTGTGCCTGAGCTGTGAGGAGAGCTGCTGTGTGGAGTTCAGAGTTATAAACCAGTGCAGTGCAGAGGCTGGAAAATAATAAAGCTCAAACTGAAGGCATCGGAGCAGCCAATGTCCTGGAGAGCAGAACTGCCTCCCCACCTCTGAGCAGGAATTGCTGCCTTCAAAGGGATCTGCAGCATGGAAATACAAATTTTCTAAATGGCATGGCTGTTCAGCAAAAACTAAAAAGATCACCTTGAGTGTTTTGTAGCTGTTTACTTTATATTGAGGGTTAGCTGAATTCAGACTTAGGACAGCTTCAGACTCTCATAGAAGAGGTCAACGTTCTAAGACCAAAGTAATTTTGAAATTACTGGAATGCTGTGGGGACAGAAGAAAAAACTTATAGTGGCAGTCCTAGCTATGAAAAGATCACTTCATAAATCTTTCTTCTTAGTAGCTTTTAGCAGAAGCCTATAAATTAGAACAAAAGCAAAACCAAACATAAGTCCATTTTTCTCTCAATTCCCTCCTTAAACAGAATACTGCCTTGGAGAATGAAATAATAAGTGATATACATAACTTTATAATCCTCTAACTGTGATCCATATCCCTCCCTCTGGTCAGATACTTAAATAAAATGTGAAAAGGAATCACTTCTTAAAGAAGATGCATTTTTCCCAGCTGCCACATACCTCCAAAGTTGATTTTGCAGCAGTAATGAATGATCTCCTTAGGGCCATCCATTTATTTACATAAACCAGTCACGTCTCACAGCCTGTGCGAAGGAGGTCTCCTAAAAGTTCCCTTCCCAAGATAATACTCCCTGAGCAACGGTGATTTAGCGATTGTTAACATTCCACAGACAAGCTGATATTTCTCTCTCTCTACAAGGCCTGAATTTCTTCCACAGGTGGGACAAAACTCAATTGTTGCTGTTATTGTCACGAGCCCAGCACTGTCCCTGCCCTGCATTTCAGCCCCTGCAGCTGCCCAGGGGTGGCTGTGTCTGCCAGCCCACAGATAAGTGATGTTTGTCAGCTGGAGGAGCTCCCAGAGGCATTTCCCACCAGGTTCCTCTCTCATCCATTTCTTTCAAATGTTTCGGTTCACATTTTTACAATCTTTTTTTCCCCTCGTTGAAATCTTAACAATTAAAGAGATTTATCCACTAAATACAAATGAAAGTGCAATTTTTGGACCTGCACAAAGATGCTTAAAAGAAGTCAGGCTCAAAAATCCTCAAATGTATTTGAATTTATTTACTCTGTCTAGAAACCCACTTAACTAAATGCTTCTTTTTGTATATTTTAAAAGCAAAGCTCAGAAAATTCTTAGTCTGTGTTTATTTCAGGATTAGTGGGTTAGCATGTTAGATAGAAACAACTTACAAATGTTTACAGTCCCTACTAGCAAGAATGTACTATCATTACAAGAATTTCTGAAATTTATGCTTGCAACTGTATAAAAGAATAATAAAATGCAAACAGGCACTAACATACTAAATCTAATGAGTTTGAACTTCCTGAATCACTTCAAGATTCTTTTCTTCATCTGTTGTTTTTTTTTCCCCCATCATAGTTTTAAATCCTCTTTAGTTTATTTCCAGATTAAATATTTTTATAAAAATCTCACCATCTGCAACTCTCATCTCCAGAAAGGAAGTTAAATATGTTTATAAAAGCAGGATTACTTCTGAGGATTTGGAAAGGAATTGAATACATAGAAAATTAGGGAGAGATATACCTGTCCCAGGGAAAAAAATTAAAAGAAAATTTTGTTTAATATTCTTGTTTATTGAACACAAATCTATTTCTAACTGGGGAGATTAAAAACCGATTTTCAGCACCATAGGAACTGCAGGATGCAAAGAAAAAGAAAAAGGAAAACCAGAAGCACTTTATATCTGGTTTTGCTCTGTAGGGAATAAATTATAGGCACCAGGGTGACTGAGTATGAGACAAAATGAATTATGGAAAGAAGAGGACACATAATAAACACTAAAATAAAAGTACCATGCATTGCATCTGCACAGACCTGTGATGCATATTCCCCATTTAGGGTCCAGGTTCCCAGTTATTAACATTTTATTTCCCCGTACAATGGCAGCTCAGGAAACCTGTCAGCTCAATTGGACTGGGCTGCCCAGAGCTGCAAACTGTGCCTTTGTTTTAAACCATGGCACAAGGGAAGCTGACTAAAGCAGATGGCAAAAATGCTGCAAGTGAGGGATGGTCACAGAAATGCGGGAGAGAGCTGTGATTACCTTTGCTAATTGGTTTGGCAGCTTCCTTAATAAGGGAAAAATTGCTTTTCAATTTAAAGGTCCATCAAGGAGATATTATCCAGATCTGACATACCCAGGTTACTGCAAGATCTACTGGCAGATTTCTCATAAAAATCTACCAGATTTCTTTCTTTTTCTTTTTTTTTTTTGTTTTTTTCAAATGTCCCAAAATAATTTACGAGCTCATGTATGACATTGTGTAGGTCAAAAATTCTGAGCCACTGACTTCAGGAATACAATGGAATTTACATTAGCTCTTGAACCAATATAAGACCTTATGTTTCTCCTCTACAGCAAACCAAAATATCCTAGAAATAATTAAGGTGGTTTGTTTCTAAATTCATCAAAGGAAATCTCAGGACAGCAGAGAACATGACAAAAGTCACTTATAAGCATAATGTATCATTTTTAAGACAAGTTACTCAAGGTTAGGCAATTTGCTTTAAAGAAAGAGCTGCATTATCACTGGGACAAAGCTCTCATTGTATGGTCATCTGTACAAAATATTCACTTCCTCAACTTCAGTGAACATTTCATCTTGCAGACTAAATTCATCATCCTTAGAACTGGCCAGTCCTCTTGGTCTGACCTCCTGTTCTTTTCCTTTAAAGCCCTGCTCACCTGGGGGAGAAGTGAGAGCTGAGTGACTTCACTCCAACTGCTCCTTTTCAATCTCCTTTTTCTTCTCCCAGAGCTTTTTTTCCAGCTGACAGACTATCTCCTTTAAAAGCAGAAGTTCCATGTCCTTCCCAACTTCACAAATGTCCAAGAACAACCGAGTGAGTTGGTCTAATTGAATTACTTTGTTTTTTTCTGTATGTTTTTTTTCTGTAAGTATGTTAAGTTGCAAGCCTTTGTTTTGCTATTATAACCCCGGGCTACAGTAAATGAATTCTCTGCTACCTTTGAAGGGATAGATGAAGTAAAATTCCCCAAGTGCAAAATCAAGCAGAGAAGAAAGCCTCTTCTGGTTTGCTTGAAATATACATCTTGTCCTGCTTTGCCTTTAATGTTCTCTTTTATGATAAGAATCAGTGAAGGGCAGGTAAAGGTGTTTTTCATCCTTCCTCTCCTACAACCACCAGTTTATTACAAAAACCATATTGACTGCCAACCATTGTACCTCCCATTAATCCACTTGTTTACGTCAGATCAATCCACTTATTTGTCAGATCAGACAAAAGTCGGGTTTCTCCTTTGGCTTCCCACACTCTGCTAACATTTTAACACATTTCTGAGCATCCCTGTGAAGCAGGAGCCTCCTGTGGTTATTCTGTTGATTCTGGGTTCGTTTTTTTCCTCAGCTGCGCGGTCTGGCTGGCGCTGGGTTGAAACTAATGAAGAATGATTTTGAAATTGCCAATGTCTCATTATTTAAGACAATCACTTAAGACCAACCAAACCAGGTCTCTGCTCTCGTTTTGCAGCTCCAACCACTTAGACTGCTCTGACACGTGGAAACATTTGCAAATGCCCACAGGCATCCAGAGAGTTCCTCCTCAGATCAAACTAAATCTCAGGCAACAAAACAGCTCTTTTTTAATAGCAGCCGCTCTCTAATCAATCCTGAACACCCCCACACCATCGGAGCTCCCTCCACAGCCCATCTGGAAAAAATAAGAACATATATTCCTTTAGGTTATAATAAGGGATCTGATAACTTCCAAGCTAGGAGGTGAAGTTCACTAATTAAGGAAGTGAATCTCAATGTTTCAAAACTCAGAACCAGATTTTTAGTTCTATTTTTTTTTTTTTTTTAATAGGAAGCATATTTTTTTTGCTTTTGTTCGGAAAGCAAATGTTATTGTTTACACTTGCAAATCTCTGTGCAAGAATCCAGTGCACCTGAAACAAGCAATGTTTGGAGCCTTAGCAAAGGCCTTTAAGGATATCTGGGCTGCTGTGAGATGACTCTGAATGGTTTTAAAACAACTGAGAATCCGAGTGGATCATAGACAATGACCAGGGAAATGCTTTAACTTCATAAAACATCAAGTTTTCCCGTCCTGGGAGAATGATGCTGTGCTAATAAAGGCAATTAGAAAGCATAAAAAAACCAGTCACCATTAATTGGAGGCAAAATAAAAATTCCAAATGCATATAAACGAGTAGAGTCACACAGTGTTAAACTGTGCAGATTACACATCAGGAGTGCTACAAACCAGTATCCACCACAAGCAACAACTTGTGATTTTCCAATCTTTGCAATATTGAAGATATTTATATTTTCTATGAATCAGAAGCTTTTATTTACTCTATCCAGAAGCCCACTCAACTAAATGTTCTTTTGTGCATATTTTAAAAGCAAAGCTCAGAAAATTCTTGTTCCGTTTTGAGCTCAGTATCTGACATTATGCGCAACAACAATGATGTTAGTTATTATATAAACAGTTATATTCACAAGAGTCAGCGTTCCTATCATTTTCGAGTTTTTTTTTTTAAAAGAAAATAGGAAAATTATCTCAGGGTGTTGAAAGCCTGAAAGTTCTCTCAGGGCAATGCAGAGGGGACTGAAAGGCTGAAGGTTGACTCTTTCCCACTTGGAAATGTGTTTTGTGAAATTCCCACCAGCCTGGCTGCTGGTACAAGCAAGATGCTGCTGTTTGTAGGTGAAGAGAGAAGGGTTTTAACTGAGAATTTTTAATTAGAACCAAACAACTAACTGCAAATAGTAACTTGCTATTGATTTAAATGTGAATATAATTGTTTATATAAGAGCACAGATGAGTATAAGCTCTAAAGTAGGATTGTGTTCAATAATACACTGCTCTAAAGCAATAAACATACTACATACTTATTGATTATTGATACTTTCTCTCACTGTACAAAGCAGACATTCTTCCTAAGTGAACATTTCCATTATTCAGTGTCCAAAAACATGTATTAAATAAATGTAACTGCAAGAAGTATTCAACAGTTTGGCTGTTATCTGAGGATTGACACAAAGTCATCAAAATTCCTTCAAACAGTCTATTTATTTATAGAAACATCAAGAGCTTCCTAAAAACTGCAGTCAGGCAAAATTAGTATTGCAAATTACATTAATTAGAGTTCTATCAAGCTATATTAGCCAGTATAATTTATTTTTGTATTAGAAAGCTTTAAATGGGTGTACCAACACTAATTAAAAATGTACAGAAATCCCTTTTTTACCACCAGGCTGCCTGCCTTGTTTACATTAGATATTAAAGGGAAATGATTTCCTGGCAGGGTGGGCAGGCCCTGGATCCCTGGCAGTGCCCAAGGCCAGGATGGACATTGGGGTTTGAATTATTGTTGTCCCAGGCACCCTGGGACAGTGGAAGGGGTCACAAATAAAAGATCTGTGAGGTTCCTTCCAACCCAAACCATTTCTATGATTTGTTCTGAAAAAGAAGAGAGAGGACAGACATGCATTTTATAGAGGCACCCAAGCCTTCCTAGAACTCAAAACATTCAGATAAAAGCAATCTGCAGTGTATAAAATAATGCTGGAAATGCTCTGTGGTTGTTATTTCCTAACTTCTTGCTCTCTCAGACAAGCATGCTTTTCAGCTCTTATGTTTATAGAATGTGTTTGGGGTTTTGTTTTCATTTTCCATATGTAGATTTATTTGGGAAAGAGTCTAGTGTTGACACAAAGCAACGTTCTTGCATGTTTCATAAACTCCAGGATAAAAAGCAATTATCATTTCTATTTCAGCTTTTCTCATTAGTCAGTGTTGAGTGCAGCCACACACACACATGCAGAATCTCAGAAGTACAAAGATTTGTGTACTTTCACAAATCATTTTCACCCCATCTCATTAGTGCACACTGTGATTTGTTTCTGTATATGTTGATTATGAAGAAAGGGTTTATTTGTATTTTGTTTTCATTCCCTTTTTTAGATCTGTACCAGGATTGTGACAGAACACCCCAAAAGCGCATTTCAGAAGACAAACACGATTTGTATTTGTTTTTATGGTGATGTAAAAACACTTCAAGGTGGACAAATGCTAAAATGCCTTCTGCCAAAATCAACAACCCTCAAACTTAGCAAATTGTGCCTGTGTGTTTGATCAGCTTGTGGGAAGGAAGAGTGATTATAAATAAAGAAAGGAAAAAGATTTTCCCCCACTTCTGAGTACTGTGGAAGACTTCTACAGATTAATTACATGATGTGCTTTCTATTGATCACTTTCTGTAAATTCAGATCTCAATATAGGAATTTATTTGTAGATACTGGGAATATTTGATCACAGATACCTGGGGTCTTCCTCTCCAGAACAAATCATATATATTTTCATGAAGGTATATTTGCATTAAAGTTTCACTGAGAGAATGAAGCCCAAAACAGGACAAGCAAATCACATCAAGCAAACCAAACCCCAAACTTTCCTTGATCAGATATTGGCTTGTAAAAAGTGGAAAAACTCCCTGACAAACCAGTGCCTGCTGGATAAATCACTGCAAGAGCAGCAGGGCTGCAGTACAGATTGCAGAACTCAGGCCTCATTGCTTTGAAGTGTTCAATCCATCCTGTTTCAAGAAGTTTTAATCATTTTCTTGTTTAGTCTTGCTGACAAGGATGGATGTGGGGACACTCCCATGTGTGGAAGCACAGAACTCAGCCTCCACCTTTTCCTCTGAAATGCAGGAGTTGTTTAAATTAATGGATTGTCACCAGTGGTCACCTTTCTGGTCCCAAAAGAATGAAGAGCTGGAAAAAAATAGAAAATCCATTTGACCATCCATCCATGAAGGGAGAGGTTAATACTAGTCTGTTCAAGGTAAATAAGTTATGGATATCTAACCACAGATTAATAAGAAATTTTAGGTGATTTCCTCAGAACAATTACTGTTTTTCATTACCCTCCATATATCAAGTTCAACTATATTTAGTAGTGAAACCAGGACCACTGTCTGCAATTCCTGCAAAGCTGGAGATGTGTCAGTTCCATGCAGGAAAATTTCAGCTCAGCCACAATAGAAACTTTCCAAATATATTTTAAAAATAAGATTAATAAACAGATACTGGGATTTTATTTTCATTTCCTTCGTATCCACCTTGTCTAGGATGGCACAAATGCTTTCATCTCAGAAATGGACACTGATGAAACCACAAAGACTTTCTTTCCATGCCTGAGGAAAAGCCATCCTACAGATATTGGCACTGTGAATGCAGCAGCATTCCTGCTGCTTTACCCTGATTGCAGCAGGAATTCTGCACAGAATCCATGGAATGGAAAAAGGGCTGCTGCACTTTGCTGCCTGCCAGATGCTTTTTGTTCCAGATGCTTTTTGTTCCAGATGCTTTTTGTTCCAGATGCTTTCGCTGTGAGTTTTGTGATCCTCCCTCCCAAATCTGGAGTGCCAGTCCTGCAGACTCGCAGGAAAAACTCAAACCACAGGTGGATCCTCCTGCTCCTGCACTGTGAAGACTGTCCTGAATACAGAACCAAAACAGCTCCTAAAGTCAGAGAAACTCTCCAAGGAGTGTCCCCATCTCTCTCTGCTGCCATGCCCACACTAGGCAGCGACTGCAGCAAAGTTATTTCATGAAACTCATTAAATTCTCTCAAATTGCCATTAAACCCTCTTCGTAGACCACAGAACTCTTTGCAGTCCCGTCCCACACTGACAATGTCCCACAAGGACATTGATCTGATGTTGGGATCCCTAATTGTGCTATCGGTGCTCTGATCCCAAATCTGAGCTGTGAATATTCAGAGCAAGAACAAATCTGGAGATTTCACACCTCAAGTCAGATATTTGAAAAGCATGTCAAGTGACACCCAAACATCCACCCCAGATCCATCTGGGTGTCAGGTAATATCAATCTAAATATTAAAGATACTTTGACTCCTTGACCACAGACTGTGGCTGTAATTTTCTGGCAGTTGAGCATGAAACGCCTTCTAAAGCACTTACAGATATTTCAATACTGAGTGTAAGGCCGGCTCCACTCATCAAAAAATATGCAAGGGACATAAAAAAAACGAAAAAAAAACCTAAAACAAACCCAAAAAAAAACCAACCAGAAAGAGCATAATCAAAGGTAAGGAAGGTTTTGTGTAGCAGGGACAGAGAACAAACTGTGCTCCTGTCAGAAGAGCAGACTTTGGGTGTACAACACGACTCCTTCACACTGAGTGGCACAGAGGAGGCAAAGATTGACTCCTCACTGTGTGTTCCTTGTACTGGAATAGGAGTGGAAGAACTGATGGGACACATCAAGGAAAACTAGCAAGAAAGAAGTAAAAAAACCCAAAAAAAACCCCAATAACAACAAAAGTTACTTTTTCACCCTGTAGTTAAACCAGGGAATTCATTGGTGCAGAATGCTATGAGGGCTCACAAGAAGCTGGACTAATTTGTAAAGGTAAAATATAATATCTGAATCTAAAATAACCAAAGGTACAGCCAAGACACAGACTATCACAGGCTGACAACAATTGCTTCTACTTTTCCCACTTTTTGTCTTCTCTAGAAAAAAGATGCTCATCCAGAAAAAAAAACAAAAAAAAAAAAAAAAAAAAAAACATGAGAGAAGCCAAACAAGTTCAGACTGGAAGTTTTTAACTTGTAGTTTGCAGTGCCTGGAATACACCAGCTAGAGCTGATTTACAGCTCCCTTTCCCACTATTAATCAGTCTGGTTTTCAGACCCAAACAGTTGGTGACAAATATGTGCTGGGGGTGTGTGGGGTGGGGGGTGAGAAACGCTGAGTTATTCAAAGAACCATGACTTTTTACATGCCACAACTAATGGTGGTTAACAAAATCACTTCAATGAAGAGGCAGCTCATTACCAAGGTTTTGTTTTTCTGGCTTAATTGTATATCATGCCACAGTAGCTTTTTTTTTTTTTTTTAATATTATTATACAGTAAAAAAACCCAAGAATTTCCTTCTCTCTGCCTATCATCCTACAGGAGTGTTGGGAGTTCTTTGTCCTCTGCCTACAACAATTCCTCATTTAGCTGCAGTCTAGAGAAAATGAAGTGTCATTACATGTTTTCTATCTACAAGGAAGTTTATAGGTGCTAAATTTACATTATCACATAGTCATATCCAAAATGGTGCTTTGGGAGCAAGGACAACATTTTATTCTTCACTCAGGGATGTTTCCCTGATTTAAAGCACCGAGTAAATGATGAATTCTCCTGTTCAGACACAGGTAACACAACCATGCCACAGGCAATCAGTTTTGGAAAACAAATGGTTGAAGGAGGCAGCTCCTTTCATGAGAGACTTTCTTCAGATATAAAACATTATTTCAGGAACAATCAAACAATTGAAAATATCAAAAAGCTTGGGATGCAAACCTTGGAACAGCTAAAAGAACAGAGTGGTTCTGTGTGAGAGCAGTCATGAGCAGGAGCTGGGATGCGTAAAGGCAGAAGAGAGACATAAATTGGAACATTCAATGAAAATGCACTTGGGGCTTGTCTGCACTGCCTGCCAAGCTTCCCCTGCAGCGTTTAATGCAGATGTGTCAGTCCTCCTGAGCTAAAACTGCCCCAAAGTCAAAATCCACGAGAAGTTTAGAGCAGATCTACCAAAAATTTGTGTGCATTCCTCAGCCTGGCATTTGCTCATGTGCTGGATACCTTGTGGCAAAAAAAAAAACCCTTTTTTGGCAAAAAAAAATTCTTTTTTTTTTTTTTTTCCTGTCCCCCCTTCAGCAAAACAACCCATTGGAAGTGAGTGAATGCAGAGCCAAATGGCAAAGCAGATTGGGATTTTTATCACCAAACGGTGTTCCAAGCACAGACTAATTAGGAGATGAAATGGGCCAACAAAAAAAGCAATTAATGGCTGTGGATCCCAGAGTGGGAGAGATGACAGCTCTGCAGGGCTGCAGTGGGAGACACTCGGCATTCTCCAGAAACCCACTCCTCTCCAGTGACAAATGAAATGAACGGGGGATGAGGGGATGGCATCTTCAAGCTGAAGCATCCAAGTTTGGATTCCAAGTTTGTGATGAGTCAAAAGCCCTTTGGTGTGTTGGCACCAGCTCTCGGAAAAGAGTTAACCCCTGTCCCGCAGATTACTGTGCTGATCTTGGACGCTCAGCACTTACTTATTTACCTCAAAATTTGGGTCTGAGCCTTCAATAAATCCTACATCATTCAAAATCTGGTATATTCTTAAAAAAATACAAAAAAACAAGCAACAAAACCCAAATTATTTGTGGAATGGATTTGACTTCAGGAGTTGAGAAAAGGCAGTGGAATATGTACATTTCAGCAGGAAGGATCCAAACCATAGATTTATCAGCCATTTCCTGGTTTTCCATCTTCCTCAAAATTCAAGTCCCATCTCAGAGAGAATTATTCCCAGACATGCTCCCATTCAGGCTCACAAAAGAGAGGCATGAGAGACCACGAGATACCAAAGCTATTTCATCTGCAGTGTTCTCTCAGGGTGCTTTCTGAATATTACTGAATATTACTGACTCCCATAATGGTGCCCGTTGGATTTTAAAAGGATAATACCTAAACCAAATAATCAATTAAATTTGCAGTTAATAATTTTTAACACCAATAATCCAGCCCTAGCTGTTGAAATAAGTCTCCTCTGGAGTGGCACTCTCAGAAAAAGCAAATCTCACAGTGGCATGATGACATGCATTCATAATTCAGGTTGGGTTAAAAGTGACAGAGATGATTTAGGGAGAGCAAAAAACTCCCAACACTCCTGAAAAATTTTATTTCCCTCGAGTGTCAGCCCTCATCCTGCATTCTCAGGGACAAATTACCATCACTCTGCCCATTAATGCAGGCACTGGAGCACAGCCTGCCAGCACACAAATCACAGCCAGCATTGCAGGGTGGCAAACTGGGTTTTACTGGGCTTCTGGACCCTGATTAATGCATGGCTGATGTTCAATTTTACACAAGCACACTGCCAAACACGAGCATTTGCAGACAGGTAAGTTTTACAAAACACAGCAAGTAAAACACTGCCCCAATTTTTGCTGTTTGGCTGGCCAAAATATCAAAATAATATCAAAATTTCAGAATACCCCCAGCCTGGGTCACTGGGTTCAGACTGCAGCGCGTTGCTCTTTCAAATACATCTTAAACTCTGTTTCCAGAGCTCATGTGAATATTCTATGTGATTCTCTCAATAAATATTATTTAAAAGCTCTGCTAGCTTTGCAAAGCACTTCATTGCTGTTAAACCCTGCTAAATGCTCAGCCCCAGTGAATGAGGCTGATAATTATTTCAGTGATTTAAGTGATTAACATGGTAAAGTTAACTCTGAAGGCATTTCCTAATAAAACTAAGTACCCTCGTGACAGTTTTTCCAGCATTCCCCATTTCATTTAAATGACTTTTATTTCATATACTTCCCCAGGATTCTACATAAAATGTCACTTGAGAAAGACACAGAATTTCTTACATTACAGAGACCTCAAAACTACTGGTGCACAAAATATATATATGAGTTTGTTTGGGTTCTTTTTTGAAATTGACAATTCTGTTCTTTTATTCAACACCTACAAACCCTGAAAAGTTATTATTCCATGTCTGAGGGTACTTGAAATCCTGTGATTTCTATTGATTACTGTAGTAAGTATATTGAACAATTATAAAAAAATCTTCAATATTTCCATTGCTACTTCAGGGGAAAAATATATATAATCATTAAACCTGATGCAAACTTACTTTTTTTCCCCCTAAAAATAATATTTCTCTGCAAATGTGTGCTAAGTTTCAGGTTTCACTCAAAAACTATGTCATATAACCAAAGATTCTTCCCATAGTTGAGAAATGAAATTAAATCTTCAAGGTTGAAGTAAAAGCTTCCTTAGCAAGTAATAATCCAAGTGAGTTATTCATGGAAGTTCTATAAATGTTCTACACAAAAGGAAAAACAAGACTTACAGGAAAGTGCAATGAAAGAAACCATTTATCAAAGTTCTTGAGTTTTGTGATCCAAGGAAATTTAATTTTCTTTTGATTAAGTAGTGAGATTTTCATGCAAGGTAAAAAATTAAGTGAGAAAGGCTAAGAATAAACAAGCATAGCTATCCTGAGAATTTGTAAGAGAAGTAGTCAAATTATAGAAACAATTTAAAATCATAATTATTAAAAAATAAATCAGCATTCACCACAGCCACCAATATCCACTAATAAAAAATTGACTGAAGAAAAATGGTAAAGCAGCTTCCTGTCAGATTGCCACAGAAAGAAAAGTGACTTAATTTAACTCACAGCTCAGTTCTTTTTGGTTCCTTTTTCTAGCAAAGGCTTTGCATGTGTTATTTTCATCGTGTGCATATTATATGGCCCAACAGCAGATTTCACATGAAATTTCTTCTGTTATCATCCCCTATCTTTGTTTTTTGACTTAGAAGGAGAATAATTTGTACAAATCTTTGCACATTCCAACTGTACACCAACCCTGGATCTATCCAGGGATCCACACAGTGTCCTTCATTTGTAAAAGACAGACAAAAACCCTTTCAATTCCCAGTCTGCAGACCAAATCCAAATGCAATGTTGAAGGCTGGGTGTTGGATAATTCCCAGCTTTTACAGAGACGGGGCCACTGAGAGGTGTTTTAAGGGGTTTTACCCCATGGTCAGTCCCAGTGAGACACAAGAGATGCAAAACTCAGCTCCATTCCCTCAGAAGCCAGCCCAATTTCTGCTTGCAATACCTCAGAAATGTTTGTCACACAGTGCTATTATTTCTAACCCAAATCACCTTTATTTTTACCCAGCATGGTCCTGCCACAATGCATCTTTCACAGCTCTAATTCTCTAAAATAGCTGATACTTTTCCAAAACTATATTTTGGAACTTGTTGAAACTTGTTTCCAGTCCAATCTCTCTCTCAGCACTGACATCTCTGTTCCATGGCCTTCCTAAGCCAGCACAGCTCCTCTCAGAGTTTGCACACAGATGTAAGAGGTTCTGTCAGCTTTCTGTAGGTTTTGGGAATTCTTTACAAATCTATTTCTCACATCTCAAACTCCTGGGTTCCTGCTGGAGTTGCTCTTCACTGGGAAAATGAGGTGGGAGACCCATTCTGGGCAGTGTGAAACCCCAGTTTCTGCAGTGTCTTTACTCTCCAGCTGTGATGATTTATTGTACTTGTGAAAGACCGAGGAACCAGGAGAAAGAACCTGAGAGCTACCAACAGTTTGACAGAATTATCATTCCTGACAGAAATGAACAAGTCTTTCAAGACTGTGAGCCAATGCTGGCTTTCAGCAGCATCCTCAAGACGTAAAACCAGACTGAAAGTCTGAAAATTATAGTCTAATTTCCACTAAGTCATAAAGCTCTTCCTTCATGTTACCTTATGGGACTTGAAAAGATTTACTCCTCAAGGATTATGAAATGAAATTGAAATTAATCACAATTTGTAAAATAAAACATCATCTATTAGTTTCTTTTGCCATCTGCCTAGGGTTTTTTCCCTCAGCCAACCTGGGAATGATTAATTTTCTTTGGGAGAGTGTAACTTGGAAATGATAATTCCAGCAGCAGAGCAGGAATGCACCCAGTGCACACTGCAGCCTTAAGTCAGAGCAGTGACAGGGAGTGCACAAGCACTGGGAAGAGCGGGAGGGATTTTCAGTTCATTCTTTTATTCAAATAACCTGCAATGGAAAGAGTGATACAAAGGCTTGGCAAAAACCAAATGTAGTTTTTGCTACCTTGCTGAGAGTTTTGCCACATTCATTTCTTGACTGATTTTTTTACAATATCTGAATGCTTATCCTCAAGTCAGCGCTCTGGGTGTATTTCCACAGAGATATTTCTTTCTATGGATGTCCCCCAGCAGAAAAACCAGAGATGTGAGTTAAGGTCCTTGCTGGACTTGTTTTAGACAGAGGATAGGGATGGGTTTAAAAGTGAATGAACACAACATTTGCAATGAAGAAATATGAAGTGTTAATCTGGCCAGGAAACTGCCCCAGAGCTTTGGGCACTGCACAGCCACAGCCACTGCAGGAACCAGGCACCCAAATCAGTGTCAGACTCCAAAATGCATCAGCAATCAAGGTAATTGCACAAACTACCCCAGAACACTGAATTATGCAGGCACTAATCTGAACTGTCTACTTCTGACACGAGGAAAACAAAGAAAAAAACCCAAGGAAGTTTCACACAGAAAGCATCAGCCAGAGCTTTGTGCCCTCACACATTAAATCAGATTAGTAGGACATCAATACTAAATGAAGATAAACGATGAAACAGCAACAGATTATCAGAGGTAATTTCTAAGCCTCTCTAAAGTGTGCGTCAACATGAAGAGCCATTCACTAGAGGGAGTGGAGCATGGAGAGCAGTGCCCAGCACAGGCAGAGCTCCCTCTCTGCACTGCTGCTCACCAGGGAAATCGCCAAATTGCTGAATTCCCCTCCTGCAAGGCAAAACCAGCCCCAGAGCAGCCAGGGATGGCAAACCCTGCAAATCCTGCACCCTGCTGCCTTGGAGCCCCATCCTGCTGCACAGCAGCTGCAAGGGCAGAAGGGGAAGTTTGTGAAGTGTGTGAAGTGTGTGCAGGGTGTGCAGGGTGTGCAGGGTGTGCAGGGTGAAGTGTGTGCAGTCTGTGAAGTGTGTGCAGTGTGTCCAGGGTGTGCAGTGTGTCCAGGGTGTGCAGGGTGAAGTATGTGAAGTGTGTGCAGAAGTGTGTTAAGGGTGTGCAGTCTGTGAAGTGTGTGCAGGGTGTGCAGTGTGGGAAGTGTGTGCAGGGTGTGCAGGGCGTGCAGGGTGTGCAGGGTGTAAAGTGTGTAAAGTGTGTGCAGGGCGTGCAGTGTGTGTGCAGGGCGTGCAGGGTGTGTGCAGGGCGTGCAGTGTGAAGTGTGTGCAGGGCGTGTGCAGGGTGTGTGCAGGGTGTGTGCAGGGCGTGTGCAGGGCGTGTGCAGTGGGTGCAGTGCGTGCAGGGTGTGTGCAGGGTGTGTGCAGGGTGTGTGCAGTGGGTGCAGTGCGTGCAGGGTGTGTGCAGGGTGTATGCAGTGGGTGCAGGGTGTGTGCAGGGTGCGTGCAGGGTGTGTGCAGGGTGTGCAGTGCGTGCAGGGTGTGTGCAGGGTGTGTGCAGGGTGTGCAGGGTGTGTGCAGGGTGTGTGCAGTGCGTGCAGGGTGTGCAGGGTGTGTGCAGGGTGTGCAGGGTGTGCAGGGTGTGTGCAGGGTGTGTGCAGGGTGTGTGCAGGGTGTGTGCAGGGTGCGTGCAGGGTGCGTGCAGGGTGTGTGCAGTGCGTGCAGGGTGTGCAGGGTGTGTGCAGGGTGTGTGCAGGGTGTGTGCAGGGTGCGTGCAGGGTGTGTGCAGGGTGTGTGCAGGGTGTGCAGTGCGTGCAGGGTGTGTGCAGGGTGTGCAGTGCGTGCAGGGTGTGTGCAGGGTGTGTGCAGGGTGTGCAGGGTGTTCCCACAGCTGTGTCTGTAACTGTGCAGAAATGAGAGGGTTCCAGTGCAAACCCAAGTTTCTGAGGTCAAATGTATTCAGCAAAGAGCCCAGGCCAGCACAGCCCCTTCAACTTCCAAATCCTCTGCAGTGAATTAAATAATCCAATATTTAAACTTTGCAATTCTTACTTTTTTTAAAAATTACAACGTCTATTCTTAGTTCTCAATCCAGCCATGAATAGAATTCTATTAGGTTGTTTTGAGGGACTTGAACTTCTTTGATTTATCTGGCTTTGGAATAAAAAAAAAATTAAAAAAAAATGTGATGGATAAAGCAAACAGCTTTGATCTTTATTTTAAAAGTAAGGAGCTTAAAAAAATCATAATAAGTTAATCCAAAATGATGGCACAAAATAAAAGAGAAATCATATCTAGTCTATTGCTTCATCACATCCTACAGCATTGCATAGATAAAAATCTAAGTTTGCATTACAAAAAGGTCTTATTTAATACCCCTTCCTATAAAAAAAATAACAACCAGTAGCATAAATGTTATTATCAATGACCTTTTCTATTTGTCTTCTAAGGAAACTTTAGAAACATATTGTAAGATATCTTTTACTGTGCAAAATATGAAGAACTTGTGCTTCCTCCCTTTGTGCTGTTTCTGCTCCTTCTGATTCAACTGCATGCTTTGTCTTTATTTGCATCTTTATTTGCATTTGTTTTGTGCACTGTCAATAGAGGCCCTGCTGACCAGCACAACACGTGGCCAGGATGGTGAATTTGGCCTTTGGGATCAGGGAGGGCACAAAATGAGGGGAAAGAGAGAGAGTGCTGATGGGGAAAAGCAGCACAGTTTTCATTCTTTTATTGAAAGTCCGGAATCCATCAATGCCAGAAAAACTATCAGCTATTCTTGAAAATTTATTGAATTTTAACAAAAAAATTTAGGAGCCCATTCCAGTGTTCTGTTAACTCAGAAACACAGGATTTTCCAATTTGACAGCAAGCTCCAGAATGGCTGAAGCTGCTTTTCCAATCAAGTTTGGACATTAGAGAGGTACCATCATCAAAATGAAGAGATGAGAAGTTTGCAAGAAGAAAAATAATATTTGTTTTCTTGAAATAGGCAAGGAACAAACAGCAGACAAGTCCACGGGTCCAGTTCTCCTCAGATAACCCTTCTGCCTTTCCTAAAGTATTTGCAAATCCTGACAAGACCACAATTTAATTTAATTCAATGAAATGAGAGAAAGGTCATATTTGCATGAGAAAATAGTTAGATGAGACGAGCCATCAGAAGAAATAAACCACTACATTTGCACCCAAAACCTTCAGGTAGGACAGGAAAAAAAACGGGAGGATTTTTTCTTTTCAAAACATAAACAGCAGCTAAAGATATTTCAAATACAATTAATTGTGTCCTCTTATGGAATAACTGTGTTCAAAATTCATGTTAGGAACAAGGTTGTGTTTTCCTACACAATAAACAAGATTTGTTTTGTTTCTCCCTTTTCCTTTTAGAGGCCCTTGGAAAACAATGCAAACCAAAATTGCTAAAAATCCTGTAGGAAGCCTCTTTGCCAACATCTCATACAAACTGCACTAATCAATCTTCAATGATTTCACATCAAGCTTATAACAAATTCACTTTGCACATTTAACAAATCCCTCCGTGACCATATTAATATCACTACTTATGCACTGATCCAGTGGACAAATTATGCTTTACCCTGGACACATCCATGGCCCTAATTGCGCAGGAAAATTAGGCTGCAAGTGATCAAATCTCGCCAATTATTTATTTAATTTACTTGTTAACAATAAGAAAATCCTCTCATAATAATGAGAAAAATTCAACCACAGAAATATTCCTCTCTCCATTCAAAGGAAGAAGGAAAAGAAAAGCAAACCCCATAGAGTTTGATAGATATTAAAGTTATTTCTGTGATCCTCTTATCTCTTGGCTTGCAGATGGATGGATCATTTAATGAAAACCATCAGTCTCCCCCCTATTAAAGGCAAAAAGAATGACCAAGTTCTTGACAAGAGAAAAGCTAAAATACCTCACAAGTGCTCTGATCATCCCATGTGTTGTTTCCAGCTGCAGCCTTACAAAATGCCTCAATTTTATCAAAATGGGCTCTCTGCTTCTTAAATGTATTTCTTCATTAATTAATTTGCTGAAGTTTAGTTACTTGTTAACATTCATGAAACCATGACTGTATTAGCATAATTTACAGCTCTGCTGCTGAAAGATCTTCATTCTTAAACCCTTAAAAGTTTCTAACTGCATATCACAAACATCTGAGAAGACCACCTGCTTTGGATCTCTAATTTTGGATATATTCCAGAGAGAGCCAAACTCTGACAAGACTTCTGCATTAAGGGAAGGATTTTGCAAAGGCAGACACAGAATCTGAATTGTTTTATGGAGTGTAACACATAGTTCCAGGTTCCATGGAGATATCCCTGACTATTTCTGGCAGCACCTTAGATTTTAACTATTTCTTTCTCCTTGTTTTTCCAAACTGGCGCAAACTCTTTGTAAAAAGCAGAATGCTCATTAGCTTCAATTAATTCCCAATGAGTAGAGCCCATATAATTCCCTGTAACTAATTCTTGTTCTGCCTGCAGCTGCAGCACTAATCTGCCCATTGCTCCTGCACCTTGACTTCTCTTCTAACTCAACAGTGCCACGACTCCTCACATCTCCCTCTCCTCTGCAGCCTCTCCTGCTGATTCCCCTCATTATATTCCCCACAAGGTTTCCCTCTCCTGTTTTGTCTTTTTCTCCCAGCCTTATTAAGGCTCCAATCTGTCTCTCTCCATTTCTCCCCTCCATGCACCCTGTATTTATTTGCACGCACACTTCAGTGCTACCAGCCCTGAGTGCTTTTGATGTTCAGCATCGCATGTTCACTTGGGATGACACACAAATTCCTATTGGCTTTTGGCTCCTGGAAGATTTTTCATCTCTTGTCCCAGCGGTGAAATGAAAATAGAGATCTGAGAATTTTCGATGCTTTTATTTGACTGTTTGCTTCACATGTGGAGTTTTGGACAGAATATGCATTTTTAATTATGCATCACACAAAAACACTCCTGCAATTGATAGATATTCCAAAATATCATTTCCCTCTCTTCTGAGTCTCTGCATTCCATTAATTTACAGCTTGCTGAGCTGCATCTGCTAGAGGTGTTTCAAATATTGGAATTCTGTACCAGATCGCTGACAAGCACAGGAACAAGAGGCATTATTTCAGTTCTGGCAGCCCACTCATTTTCCTAGCCCAACACTCACATTTGTTCACCAGGTCTCTGTGGTACCTTGGGTTGTTGAATCATTTCTGCTAAGCAATATATTTCTGCAATACTTTCATAAAGTACAAAAAGAGAGGAAGAATGAGATTTAAATGGGCATAACTAAGCTTAGAAAGCAGACAGCTCAGACTGACTGGCCTTGCTCTTGGAATTGCCAGCACCAGAAATGCCATGGATTTGAATTCACACTCTGGGGCGGGGATGTAATTGGTCAAGCAATGCACAAGAAACCTCCAACTACTTCCACGACACATATTGAAGATACAGTAGTTATAAAGTGACAGACTCACAAACCCAGGAGCCATATTAGCATTCCAGGGAGGAGCTGCACTCTGTTATATTTAGTTCCAAGAAAATGATGCAACTTTTAAGGAGAGGAAAGAGTGCCACATTACAGAGAGCTAAATATACCCCCAGAGCCACTACAAAGGCTCAGCCTCGCTGTGAAAGCTCTCTGTGGAAGACACCACACTCACAGCGAACAGTTTCACAGCCCTCATTCTGCATTATTTTCTATGAATGCTAAAGATTATTCAAAAGAGAAAGGTCACATTGATGACCATTCCTTCCACATCATAAGAAGGAGATAAATGTGTGACTAGCACCAGGCCACTGGGTCACTGTGACTCACCAAAAAAATAATAAAGGGGAATAAAACAGAATCTTTTCAAAAGTAGATCAAGAAATTAAATAATGGGAAAAGTGCTGGCACAAGTCAGCAAAACATTTGAAATTCTATAAGCTGGTGAACCACTGCTTGCGACAATTAAATATATCTAAGTTTCTTAAGAAGTTGGGTCAAAATTCAATTTTTTACTGCATCTCTCAGCTCAGGATGCCCACCGGGTTTCTGTGTCATGGAGTCAGAGACATTAAAACACAAAGATCGCACATGAAGGTCAGTTCAAGAATCCCTACACACTGAAGGAGCCGTGGTGACTCGTGGCATTCCTGATTAACTGAGTGACCCTGAATCCTGGCAGCCACAAACCCTGTGACACATTGCAAACCGATTCCTGTGAAACCTCTGAATCCCTCTAGCTGGGACTTTCCTCACTCCTGCACATTGTGAGCAGGTGGAACTTGATTTAAAAACCCAACCAAACACAAATCCCCCAAAGCACACACAGCAGTCATCAGACATGAATGGGACCTCTTCTTGAAATGCTAGCCATTCTTTAGAGATGGTTTCTGTTTTTTTTTTTTTTTTAATTTATTTATTTGTTTGTTTATGGTTTTTTGTGGTTTTATTTTGGTTTGGTTTAGTTTGGTTTGGTTTTGGCTTTGTTTTTTGTTTTGGTTTTTTTTTTTTTTTCTTCCAGTTTGGGGATTAAAAACTCATATTTTGGATCATCTCTAAGGATGTCATGATTTATTTTTTCCAGAAAAGATTGACAGAGCAGGGATGACAGCACTGAGAGTCCGGGGCACCCAGCATTCAGGGATTACCCATAGCACAGTTAGGAAATTCAGCCTGGTGGGAACATGAGAGGGACAAACACAAAAAATGCAAAGGGAAAAATAAACTAAATAATTTGTTACCCCCTGAATTTTATGAACAGGAGTCAGTCCTGGAAGAAAGGTAGAACAAATCTCATTTCTGGTTTTAAGGAGCCCTCTGGGCTGGCTCTCCACGGGGGTGAGCAGCGCACACAAGCACAAGGCACCACAACAAAAGTTTGCTTAACTTGAAGCATCCAAAGGCCTCCAGAAGTGAGAACTGGCAATTCCAGTGCTATTACAGCTTATATTTAATTACATGAGTAGCACAAAAGTTTTTCTTCTCATTATACACGAGTTGCTTTGACTATTTTCCAGTTGTGCTCCTCTTTTGTGAGTATTTCAACAAGCTCTGCACTCCTGGGCAAATCACCAGAGTTTATCCTTTAGGCATTCCAAGTTTCTGTCTCTCCCTCTTTCTGATTACTGTCTGGTCAGTTAATTTCTGCAGCTTTTCTTCTGGCACTAATCAGGAATTAGGAGCTGCCATCAGCTTTGCTAGATACAGATTCCTACCCCTGGTTGGAAAGGATTTGCAAAACAGGCAATTCTTGGCCTTTTCTGATTATCCACAGACAAGCTCATAATCCAGTCCTCGTATTTAGGAAGTCAAGCAGTGAAATAAACAATGTTGATTATAATCTACTGTCCTTTTTTATTTTTTTTCCCTTAAATCAAGAAATAAAGCACAAAACTTAGCATTCTAATCCTGAGACATCTGCTTTGCAGTTGGTCTTTTGGGTTTTAATCTAACAGGAGAATGGGTTTTGGTGAAAATGAAAAGCAGGGTCAGGAATCCATTAAAAAAAGCTCTTTTTAGGTGATAAATTCACAATGGTCAGCATGTTTTGTCTGACAGACTCATTTGTGGCAACTAAAAAAAGACATTTCACTCAAGTTAACTACAACTAAAATAGTGATTAAAGAGATTTTGATTAAGAGAGTTTTAAATAGGTGTATTCCAGGGAGAGAGATTGGTATTTAAATATTTACTTTTCTTGCAAAGCTGTAATATTGTCTGTATTCTATTTGAACCACCAAGGCTTAGGAAGAGCTGTCCTAAAACAAGTGCAATTTAACTCAGAACATTAATTCAAAACTTGATGCATACAGCATGGCCATGCAACTTGGCTAAGGGATGAAAAAGAAAAATGCATCTGGTAACCTGAAAGAGAATGAGACTGGCCTGTATTAAATAAAATGATAGCCTGAAAAGTTTTACTGACAATCATAAATGCTTCAACAAAGGAGTACGAACTGTTCCCAGGACTACAAGTGGTTTCAAAATGATGATCACTGATAACTGACAGGAAGGGAGAGAAAGCAGCAAAGAAATAAAAAGATAACAAGAAATATCTGAAATCGCTGCTCGTATCTCTCTTTGTTCCCCACTGCTCCCAGCCCACGGAGGGTGGATGTGATGCTGAATGTGTTGCTCTGTGTTTGGCCTCTGCTATGCACTCATTATTGCAGGAGCTTCTCCTCAGCAGAATGCCAATGCTTTTCCACTCACCTCTCATGCCATGATTCTTCCCTTCCTTAACCTGTTTTTGCACCAAGAAAACCCTCTTGATTTCAGCAGAATTCCTTTTGATTTTTAGCAGCATTAACACCACCTTTCCTAGGTTTGCATACCAAAAGAAAATATTGATTTTAAGTGGACTTCTGTTATCAAAACAGCGCATTGAATACACTGCTGGGTAAATTGGGAAAAATATAAGTCTGGATTATTTAGTGTCTCAGACTTGGCTGGAGTTCTGGAGAAAATGCCTCAAGTACAGCACAGTGCATCCCTATTTTATGCACCATTGTACAGAACATCTACAAATTGCCCTGGAACTCACACACTGCCACAGGGCTAGCTGACATTTTTCCTGGGCTGTGGCTACTCCTAATGCTCTGCTAATCGTTCTGTGCTCCAACAGAAAAACGCTCTGCAGAAAAATCTGTATGTCCCCAAAAAGCCAAAGCAGTCTCCCTCATGAAATTAAGTGAAAGGAATAGAATGCATTTTTGTCAACGTGAGTCCCTTAAGCTAAACTTTGGAGGGTGAAGCCCATGCATTATTCAACAGAAAAGCTTTAATTAGTGTTTCTTTAAAATTACTCTGAGAAAGGACTACGAGAATCAAAATAGTCCATCAAGATTGTTGAAAGGGAGGCTAAGTAAATCTACAGAAATCTGGCATTGCAGCACTGATGCACTTCAAACCTACCTGAAAGCAAAGGAGAGACAAGTGACAGTAAATCAAGTTCGTTTCACAGAGCATTCAAGTTCTTTCAAACAGAGTGCATGACAGTCATTTTAAACAAGCTCTGGTACTCATTTCTTTCCCAGACTATTTGTAATATTATTACCTGATTCTAAGAATCCTGAAAGTAGAATATAAAGTGGATTTTAAACAGCAGTAACTCAAAGCCTGGGTAGGGAAAATGATTAGTTTATTTCAAATAGGCTTGTGCCAAAAAAAAAAAAAAAAAAAAGATGCAAATATCTCACATTTGCAGATATTGATTTCCAACCAGCCTGGTCTGAGACTATAATTGCTTTAACAAACCATTGTCTAAAGCTTGTAAACTTGAACCAACCCACATCCCTCTTTTCCTAGAAGATCCAACAGCCTATTGATTCCAGCGCGGTCTTTGAATTGAGATAATCTTCTGAAGATTTCAAACTTAATTTGTTGATTGCCTCTAAGTGACACGGGCTCAGCACTGCCATCAGATGTGTCAAGCTGTCCTTGGCAGCTGTGACACTTTAAGTGGAGGGGTTTGCCCTGGCAGATTGGCTGGGGATGCTCTCATTATCCCCAGCACTGTGTGCAGCTTGCACCACTCCACTCTGAGCAGGCACTTTTCATCTGCTCCTGAGCCCTGCATTGCTGCGCACCCCTACTGATTTCCAGAGTCATTTTCTCTTTTGCGTTCCCTAATTGCAGGCTTTCTATTTCCCGCCAGGCTCCTTGTGGAGCTCCTTTGTGCGTCAGTGATGCCCTGGATGTGGTTCCCAGCCTGGCTGTCCCTCCTCAGCTCTAACCCAGCACTGCCCAGGGCCCAGCCCCGCTCCAGCTGCTCAATATTGTTCTCCATCTCACGCCACACATTGGAGAAAAACCAATTATCATACAAAGGAAAATAAAAATATTGTCTGCTCTGGGTTTGGAGGCTCGGCACAGCCCAGTGCAGGATGCACAGCTCAGGCTGGGCTGTGAGGGGGCACCAACCACTGAGCTCATTCTTCCTCCTGCCTGCTGAACTCCTCACAAGAGCCCCAAGCTCTCAGTTAATTATTATTAATATTGGCCTTTCATAATGTGGGCTATTACCAAGGTTCAGCAAGCCATGACTGTGCACTTTGTTCGAGTGTTTGAGCTCTGCAGGTGACACGCAGAGCAAACCTCTGAATTATTCAATGTCCGTGTGTGTGATGGCCCCCTCTGACCTTTCACTCGTCTGTAATGTTGCTGGCTTTTTAATCTTTAAACCACTGCATATCCTGTGAGCTCTCAGAAGACTTCATCTCACATTACACTGACAAAAATCTGCTCCTTGTAGAAGTTTTAATTTAGTTTCCAACAAAATATTTTGCACTTTTTGGAGCATGACAGACGTTGACAAGAAAGTGCCTTCATGGAAACTGAAAGAACATACTTCTTATTATCCATTTTGCTCTTTCAGAAGATCCCAAATGTCATTGGTCTTTCTTAAATATAAAATAAAACAGCAACTCTGCAACTGTGCAGTTTATCATTCCTAAAGATTTTTCAAAATACGTGTCTGATCACAATGGGTCCTGTTCAGCACTCTTTATTCATGACTTCCATCAAAGTCACACTTCCATGGGAACTTAGCCTGAGGAAGGAGTGCAGGGTAAGCCAAGGTGACTTCTGCAATCCATTACTGGGAAAATACAAGAAAACCTAATTTTTTTTATTTTATTTTTTTATCTTTGCATTTAAAGGAAGTTTTAAACGTACACTGTGCTGAAGTATTATGTTCTTAAGGAAATTCTTCTGACAAGAACAAAGCATTAAATAGTCTGAGAGAGATTGAGGAAGTGTACTTGTGCAGCAAAATTAAATTTAGAATGTAGTTGCACTGTTCTAAAAAGTGGTAGAAATACACATAATTGTGCCATACTACAGCCTATAACTCAGCCCTGTTATGTCAATGCTTACAGGTAAGAAAACTTATTCTGTATGAGCAGCATAATACACTGCATGTTTGACTGAAAATGTGCTTTATTTCTATAAACAACAGCTTCTCCCTAACTCACCTTCTCTATCACTCCTGTGGGTGGCCGTGCCATTCCCATTTCTTTATGCATCTAACTTAAATCAATTGCAAGGTGTGGTTTCCACCTCCAGAATATGAAACCACACTGCACAGTCTTCATTTCTGGCCATGAGCAAAGCTTGCAGGGGGGATCCTGACTCCTGCTTTGGAGCTAACAGCACCAGAAAAGCATTTTGAATCTTCTTCATGCTGTGAACTGAGCTCCGTTCATTGTCTGAGCAGTGGCAATAGGCAGTGCTGACAGGAAAGCAAATTTACAACAGAATATAGGGTGTGAATATATTTGAATACATTGATTTATGGTTGCAAAAAATTATTTTTCCTTTTCTTTCTGAACCACTGGATGACATGAACATTACACTTGTATGCTTAATTAGGGATGTCATTACAATTGTTATGGGAAAATGTGTTCACAAAATTCAGACAGCTAAACAAAATGCAAGCTAAAACTGACACAGACACTGGTTGCAAAGGCAGAAAATAAATGGTTAATTCCTTTGCCCAGTCAAGATTCTGTTGAGTGACCCACTTGGACAGAAAAAACAGCAGTTTTCTAGTTTTAGTAGGATCATTAAAACACCATTAGTTTACTTTTAACCTTGGTATGCAGAATAAAGTCACTCCATTTATTATTTTCCTGCCATCAGGGGCTAAATCCCAAAGGATGTTTTCTAGGTTACAGCTATCACAACCAAGCATTTCTGAATGTGGCTAAACCCCAGTGTTATATTGGTAACATTTGGCTTTGTTGACATCATGCCAAGTTAGATCCATGTTTCCATAACTTATATTTCTTCAGCATTTTGAAACTTTTCAGATGATTTTTGTGGAAGCAAATATATATAACAGAACATATTTCCTCATATAAATTACAATAATACAAGGCCAGGTCTAAGAGATGTTCCCACTTTTGTAATCACTGTGTAATGTCCCTACCCTGCACTCGCACTGAATTCAAAGAACTGTTGTTCAGTGTTAATTTATGCTGCTGGATCATTTTGGGCCATCATTCCAACCATGCACTCCCCATGTTCTGCTGGATGCAGTGAAAATCTTGCAGGAGCCATTGCACAAGCAGATCAGATTTGATTTTTTCATCTGCCTTTAGGAATGGCTGTGAAGTTGCAGCCTCTTCAATGCCACGCAAAAAATGGTGGTGCTTTCACATTTATTTTTTTCCTAACTTAAGCATGTTTTAGGATATGGGATAAAAACAAAACTCCTTACCTATGAGAGTAAAGGATATAAAAGAGGGGAATGTCCAGCAATCTTTAAGATATCTGCCAGAATGCCAAACCATTTTTCACCTTGCCCACAATGAGAGTTTGGTTCTGATTCAGGCACTGAGCTGGGTGAAAAGCTGGGGATTAGGAGAGGCAAAGGAAGCAGAGTCTGTCTGGTGTCAAAATTCAATATTTTCTGGGATGTGCTGTGCTTCTGGAGTTCGTGGCTGAAGGGTCGCAACCAGATTTCTGTCAGAAATTAGTGTGACCTCACTGAGATGTGATTTTAAAAGTTCTCTCTTGTATTCTTGATTCCGTGTGAATATTTGTACATAAATGCACATTAAAATGCTCCTATACCCCTATTTTCAATTAAGGTTTTTAATTCTGGCTATAGCTACAGTTTTTCCTACATTTTAAAACCTCAAACTGAATTGCACTGATGCCACTCATGCTAGCAGAACAGGAGAGGAAAAACCTCATGAAATAAAAACAAAGACAAAGATAAATCTCTCCAGTTGCCACGGTGCACATCTTATAAATACATGGATGGAATCTATTCATCATCTTTATTTTATAAGCAGGTAGAGAGAAGCAGAACTTAGAGAGCATCACTCAGGGAGAGTGAACCCTATAGATTTATCTTAATTATGAAAATATGACAGACACTATCTGACAATAAGTGCAAGTAAGACTGGGAATGAAAGTGATGGACTTCTCTGAATGAAGAATTAGACTTTTATCTGGCATCTTTCAGAATCGAGTGGCCATGTTACTGCTTCACAGGCATTTCTATTATATGTAAGAGCATGAAATCTTTACAGAAGCAGGAAGGCAAACAGATTCAGATTCTGTCCTTTTTCTGTTGCTGTTTCATTCTAAATGATAATTCAAAAAATACCAGCCCTAAAAATTTGTGTGGGGATTTTTATTTTAAATATTCGGTAGGATTTCAGTGTGATGTACGATTATGAGATCTCAGAATTCTGTAATTCTGTCCTTTTTTTTTTTTTTTAATAGAATTTATCCTAGATTCTTCAAAACTTAAAATTAAAACTCATCCTTACTTTCCCAGTCATATGGAGGTTTTTCCTGCACTCTGTTCACCAAAGAGCCTCCAGCTGCCTCTGCCTGGTGCAGAATGCCATTATATAACAAATATCTTATAAACTTTTATTCCCAGGGAGATAAAGTCTGTTTTGAATGTCTGTATCAGGAAACATCCTGCACATATGCTGTCCACTCTCTAGTCACCATTTCTTTTTCCTAAGCAGAGATTCTCAGTGAAATACCTCTAATGGAGCACTATTTACAATTTATACAAATATATTTACAATTTATACAATTTATACAAATATATTTACAATTCACAGCTCAGGAGTTTCTTTTTAGGGTGAATCACCCTAATCCAGTCCCAGATCCTTTCTGGGTTCTCTTCTTGGTTTCCCTCTAATTTATGGCTTCCATTGCTGTGAGAATTCCCCACTATTTAACACCAGCACACAGAGATTCCTACACAGCACAAGCTCTGGGTTCTCTGGAGTGGTTCATTATATTCACTTTGCTAAAAGGGCAATTGTTCTCAGACTGTGAATTGTTGAAGGATAATTAAAGAAAATTGTTTCAACTTAATAAAACTTTTTTTGCTGGCCACCTAAGAATACTCGGTTTTGTGAAGTGATATAGTTCCTTTAAATAATGTATAACAAGGTTAATAGATCCTAATATGTGGAACAAGTGGTCAATAATTCACAATAGTAATTACTCTGAATTTTTTTTCCTTTTTTAAAAAGCTTTGCCATGTCCTTGTTATGGGAATGTAGCTAAGAGAGACTGAAGACTACTAAGCCCCATCTTTTGTTCTAGATATAGACAAAATAATACAGGTGATTTCCAAATGGGGAGTTTCTATGTCCTCTGAAAAATGAAAATTTATGATTGTGTTCATCTGACTGTAGGGATTCCAAACAAACAATCATTAGGTTCTACCATGAATAGGTTGGTTAACTTTCCATATTAAAAAAAAAAAAAAAAAACAACAACTTTTTCAGTGAATTTTGGTATGACACTCAACAAATTGTGCTACAAGTGAATGGTGTTCTAAATTTATCTGCAAAATTGCAGATGAACACAACAACTGCTCAGTAAAAGTCTGTGTGAAGAAACTTCTTGAGGAAGGCAACACAGGAGTTCTCTTCATATAAAGGCCAAGAATTATCATATCACAACTCTCTTCTAATTCACTGAATCTCAATCTTGATTTCACATTTTTCCAGTATATATAACAGGCACTGTTTTGGGTGAGTCCTTGTTCCTTCTGTTTGCTTGAACAACATTTTGTTTCACTTAAATTGAAGATTTCCCACAAAATTTTCATTGTTTCCCACCTGCCCTTTCTTGGGATGACTGCTGAGGATGATCAGCACACTTCAGCAATGCATTAATCACTTTAGTGTCATTACCACATTATCACATTGTCTTTATTCCTCGAAGATCTCTACATTATAACTTCTGAAATGGAAGAATTCCCTTCCACTGCATCACAGTAATCTTTTCTCCCCTGAAAAGTGTTCAGATCATCATTCCTGAGCTGGCAATTCCTGCCTTCTCCAATTAGCGAGATAACATTGCCATTCCACCTCACTTGGATCAAACAACTGCCCCACCAGCCAGGCTGGGCTCGTTTCAACTCAGATTCATCCAGTTCTGCCTTAACCTGCGAGAGAACCCCCAGAACAGATGTGAGCAGCACTGGATCAGCAAAGAGAAGCCTTGATTTTAATGGCTCTAAACACAGGCCTTTGTCAGCCCTAAATATTTAAACATTCTTTCTTCTGCAGACATCTGTAGACAACTGGTGAAACAAACGTGTGTACACACACATCTCTCTGATTAGTCAAACCCAAAGTAACTTCTGCTTCAAATTTGAGAATTAGACTACAGTTTAATTTGACATAATGCTCAGTTTAGCTTGATGCAACACTTCATTATCCAGCCACACAGAATTTCCTGATTTGATATAATGTCATAAAAGGTATAATTCTCAGTGTAACCCACACCGATTTGGCATATGGCTGAAAAGATGGATCTCTAACCTGTACAGAACACTGAAGAATTAAGTGATTTGAAAATAAATCAATATGGCATTAGATGAAGGAGAGGCAGTAATGGAGTTATCTGCAACCCCAGTGTTCCAATGACACACGCATTCTCAGTTAAACTCCCTGCTCCATCCTGGCTGCCTTCTCAATGATAAACTGCAATGAAAAGCAGATAAATGGAGTTTGGAGAGCTCTGTGCATTGGCCCTGCTGTGCCTCCCCAGTGGCTGGTTCAGCAGAGAGCAGAGCTTGCCTGGGCTGTTGGAAAAGCCCAACTTCTGGAAATTGGAATTTCTGAAAAACAGGAATGACCTCACACTCTGCCAGTGGCACTGAGCAGCTCCAGCTCCTGAGCAAGTGCAGTTGCCTCTGATTCCCCTGCAAAACAGGAGCACTCCTTCACCATGGTAATCAACTTCCAGCGCTTTGAGGCAGGAGAAGTAGGTAATAGAGGGAGCTAAAAGCAGATAATGACCCTCGATCATCATAAGGGTCATTAACTCCGGCAATTTACTAAAATACTTCACTTTTTGGTTGTTGTTCAGCACTTGAGATCATGCAAAGATCCTTGGTTGCATATAAAGCTCCAAATGAATCCCATCCTAGAGGGCAATAGCAACCTTTTGCCACTGAAGACAAAAATAAAATGTGTCAAAAAAGCAGTGAGGGAGCCACGATTCCAAAATTTTAACCTATGGAATTTCCCAGGTAAAGTTAACACAGCAAGAAAAGATGGGAGAGAGCAGTGCAGAATATCACACTGATTTCAAGGCACAGGAAGAAGCACACACACAACAAAATGATCAAGAGAAGGGCACTCCAGGGAAAAGACCTATCCCCACAAGTATCCCGTAATGAAAGAAAACTGGACATAATGAAAATGAACCTCCATTAATATCATTTCCCAAAAGGTCTTTTCCTTTTTTGTATTAAATTTCAACTCACACATCAAAGTGAGTGAGAGCCCAAGTGATTGGTGTGCTGCTAAAGGACTGCAGATTTGCTTCTGATTGAGGAAAATTGTGTGGGACTGAATTGCATTTTTAAAGGTTAGCAGGACACCTCATGCTCTGATATTGTTTGCTCTCATTTCATAGAGCTTTTCCTCTTGAGGTTTCATCTCCTTGTGGTTTTCTTCGAGTGCAAAGCTGTGAATAAATAAAATGCAATACATTGTACAGTATTGCAGAGAGGTCTTCATGGAAAATCATTTCACTTCTTCATTATACTTTTATCTTGTTCTTTTTTTCCTACAGTAACAGCACGCTATTTCTCCAAACTAGAAGAAAGCAAATTAGATGGAGCATCAGAGATAATAGCTGTAACTTTGGTTTTCCATTAAAACAGCTACAAGATGTAGCCTTGAAGAAATCAGCCAAATAAGAAATAATAATAGAAACTCTTTTTTTATGGTTTACCAATATGCAGCCATTAAAAGTAATTTTTTGGGTCAAATTATCTTAATAGAAAGTGGATTAAAATATGGGTTGTGCTGAGGTTGGATTTTCTCTACTCTAATTTTGCATGGGAATATCAGGACTATTCAGAAAGGTTCAAGTCTGAAACCTCTCCAGTCTGAAATTGTTATCACAATTATAACAAAGAGTAAGAGCAGCTTTGCCTCACCACCCTAAAACACAAAGCCTGACAAGGCAGGAGCTGTCTTATGGTGAAAATGGAGTTCAAGTGTCTAGTTAGGCTTTGGCATAGTTTTGGACATCACAGTAAATGTGTTAATTAATATCACATGGGATAGTGGTTAATGAGATTTGGGATGTCTTGTCCAGCAACGGTAAAGACCAATAGACCAAAAAAAAAAAAAAAAAAAAAAAAAGAAAAAAGGTAGAACTGTGTTACAGTGGAGTTTAATTTCAGTTTTCCCACAAGATAAGGCTCTCTTCCCCCCTCACAGTGCTCCTTCCAAAGAATACATCAAAAACAGCCCAATACATGATAAAATTCCTGGACTTCGGAAAAAGTTGTGCAAAGAAACAAGTTTCTTCTGCTTCAAACATTTCAGTGACATTTCAGGAGATTCTAGATTTAATTTGGATGAAATCCTCCCCCTCAAAGTGCCCACTTCCCATCTTCCCATCACCCTACTTCCAACTTTTGCTCCTACACTCCTGCATAAAGATGCAGCTGTGCTGCTCAGTCTTCCAAAAGTTTCACGGAAGGGGAAACTGGCAACTGACTGCAATATTTTCCATTTATAACCCATCTCAGAATTGTTATCCTGATAAATTATCATTCTTATTCTAGTTGTTTTTTTTTTTCCAAAAGCAGCCCTGGTGGCCTAATCCGAGAGGAACAGGAAGTCTTTAAAAGCATTAACTCAATTTAGGCTCTGTGATGGCAGTTATATGGTGAAATATCCAGTGTTTTCTGAAAGGAGCTCTCTGAGCGCGGATTGTCCCAAAGCTCAGCATGACACTGACTCTGCTGTCACCATGATATTTTCTGAAAAATCTCTTTGCCAGGATTTGTCTCCTGAGAAGCTGAGAAGCCTCAGAGGAAAAGAAAAACAATGGCTATCTGCTGCTGTGGAATGCAACAGGTGCATCTGGGATTGGTCCACGTTGGTTGTTTCTAATTAATGGCCAATCACAGTCAGCTGGCTTGGACTCTCTGAGAATCACAAGTTTTTGTTATCATTTCATTCCTTTCCATTCCTTGCTTGCCTTCTGAAATCCTTTCTTCTCTTCTTTTAGTATAGTTTTAATATCATTTATATAATAAAATACTAAATCAGCCTTCTGAAACATGGAGTCAAGATCCTCATCTCCTCCCTCGTGCTGGGACCCCTGGTAACACCACCATCCTGTGCCTCCTGGTCCATGACATGGATTTTATCTGGGGAGGCTTTGCTGTCCCTGCCAGTCCCCAGCGCCACTGCCACGAGAGCCAGCACAGCATTGCTGTGCCTTTGCCTCCAAAGGCGTGCAAGAGCTTTTACAGTGACTTCTGTGAGCCAGAGAGAAACTGGGTAAGACGATCCATGTTTACCCCTGAAAGAATTTCCTACCAAGGTCATTGACACACAAACCAATAAAGAAGGATAAATAAGAGAAACCTGCAGCTGCCTGTTCCAATGAGCACTTTGTCTGCTCCGACCAATAAATAAAGTGCAAACTTATGAGCTTTGTAAGAATGTATAAAAAGCATGCACGGTAGAATATAACCAGTTTGAAGCCTTCTGGAAATGTTGATTTGTATTGTCTGTCTCAACTACAACAAAAGGTTGGATGCATCACAGGAAACAAAATCCTGAGTGTTGGCACCGGTGAACTTTGCAAGAAAAGCAAGTGCTGACCCCACCCACTGCCTGAGGACAGCATTTCCCACTTTCTCCTGACTCATGGTTTCCATTCTGCTGGAATGAACCAGGATCCACTGAACCTCCCCACAGCCCCTTTCCTTGCTGTGTTTGTACTTTTTATACCAAATAAACGAGCAGAATGAATGCACTTGGGTCTTTGTCAGCTTATGGCAAAGAGTAAAGCAGGTGAATCAAACTGGTGAAAATGCAGATACAGAAAGGATTTTATGAGGAGAAATTAATGGTAAGAAATATGGTCCTTTTAACACAGCATATCATTTGCATATCAATTTATTCTAGGGAAATAAGGGGAAATGTATCAGAGGATTTAATCTTTCTCTACACAGTAAAATGTACTAATATTTCAAACAACTTTGAACAACATACATGGAACAAGCACCCTAGCAGTGGAGTCAATGGAGGTGAAAATATCTGAGTACAATACTTTCACTTACTTTGAAAACTCCTCTCTATGTTATCCATCTTTTAATTGCCTCAGCTTTCTAACTGAGAGCAATCTGCCTACAGGACTGAAGGTCACGGCTTCAAAATGTTCTCAGCTTTGTGAGCCCTGGTTTTTAAAATTATTTTTGTATTAGATTTCAGAAACCATCTTACTCAGCCTCAGCTATCTAAAAGCCAAGTGTTCACATAGTTACCTCCCACAGGACCCAGAGGAAAGAGAGTTAGAGTGACTCACTGCAGCTTGTGTGAGCTTGAGACAGCTACAGCACTGGTTCTCTGTGTGGTTCCTGCCTTCACCTCCTACAGAAGAAATGAATTCCAACCTGAGTCTTTCATTACAAGAAATATATATATATTTCTGTTACCTTTGCAGTCATTCAAAACGGAAACCATTATCACTTGGAAGAAACCACACTGAATGTCTGTTTTCCACAGACAGGCATTCTGTCCAGGATTCCGTCATCCCAAGTGAACGTGGGGCTGCAGGTGCTCTGCTTTTCCTCTGTGCCCTGCTCTGACAGGAGATACCCAGGCCTGACACACCTCCCCTGATCCCCTCTCAGCATTTCTGCTCTGAATGGGCAAAAGACAATAAAAGGAAGCTAAGAATTGTAAAAAGTAAAACATCACCTCAGCACTTCTATTAAAATATTCACAAGATGCTGGTGTATGACAGGATCTGGTCTGACATTGTTTTGGTGAGATCCCATCCACGAACCCCATGGGCTCAGCCAATGCACTTCTGCCTCTCATTGAGAAAACCCCAACCATCCTCAGCCACTCACCCAACAGCAAGGTGACAAAATTAATTTTTCTTTTATTTTCTTTGCTGTTTACATGGTAAGGAAGGGGTTTTCCATTCCCACCTATCAATTTTTGCATACCCTCTCACAATATTATGACCATCTGTCCCATGGATTCACCTTTCCTCCTCACTCTCCTGTTACAGCTGGCCCATGAGGTTCTGAATTTGTCATTTTTGTCTCCGTAAGTCAAGTCCTTGGTTGATCCAGCTGTAAAGATTTAAGCTGGATCAACCAGCCTCTCCCTTTCAGAAACAAAATTGCTATTAAGCCTTTCCGACCTTTTATCTTTTTCTCCCAACCTCAGGCCACAGGATGACTAGAGGAAAAACAATTACAGAAAAGAAAATCCATACAAAGCTTCCAACCACACACGAGTCCTGGAACACAAACAGGGTAAGCCAATCTTCCACAGCCCCTCTGGAAGGTTATCATACATTCACTTGAGAATTCCCATCACACTACTTTTTTTTTGGACCAGAAATGAAATATCTCATTCCAGCTCCTCATTCTCCTTCCTAAATAACACCCTAACAAGAAAGCAGTTAAAAATTAACAGCAAACTAATAATCCTATCCTACCTAAACAAAAACCAAACAAAAACCGACCAGTCATCGACCCATCATGAAAAACTAGCACATGCCAAATTTTGCTTCATTGTACCAAATCTGATTTTGTCTCTCATGGAACCCAGTACTTCTGAGATGTATAAATTAAAAGTGATTGGTCAGACACTTTCTCTTCCAGAAATAATTTAAAAACAAGCAACAAACAAAATTAGTTCCACTGAAATGAGTTCAAATGCTACAGAATTCATTTGGAATGACAGCTTATACTGATTTACCCATAAGGTTGTGACATCCACTGGTAAATTATAATTTATTAATAGAGCATTTTGTAAATAGACCATTCTGTATTTGAATATGAAATAAATTAGTCTAATTTTTAATTTTATTTTTTTTTTTTTAGATCAGATGAGAAGCAACTGAATTCAAGGTTCATATTTCAGCACAGAGTGTTCTGAACTAAATACCTCCATTACAGATCTACATTCATGACTTGCAGTCTTTAAACCTGCCTGGTGTAAAATAAAGATTAAGTGGCATTTTTCATCAGGACTTGATCTTGATAAAAAGTCCTTTTTGCAGATATGTTTGATATTCATTATGTTCCTGTAACAGCCTCGGCATCTCCAGTGTTATCCAACCCCAGCAGAATCTTTTCATCTTAATAATACAAAAGTAGACTTTGTGTTCCCAACCCTGTTCTCTCAGACTATCAATATAAAAGCTGTGATTGACACAGGGAGAGGCAAACCAGTTGTGATTAAATCTGAGCTTTTGTTTGGGCTGGTTTCCCAAGGAGAGAAGGTTCTCTGTCTGGCCATTGCTTTTAGCAGACCCTTGGGCTGTTATTTTCAGGAATAAGGGCAGGGTGTGTTCAGGTCAGTTCTGTTTGTGGTTTGATGAATTCCTGCAGTTTAACAGGCAAACACCTTGGGTCTCTCATTTCCAAAGGAAACAACACTAAACGAGTTATTCAGTCCCACAAAGGAAAATTGCATCTTTAAAATTATCCAACCAAACATGTGAGATTTCATCAAAACAGCAGCTGATTTCTACTCTTTCTAATTTTATTTCTACATGATGTCTACTCTAATTATACATGACTTTTGGAAGGTAAATCATTCATCCGTTCCTATAAAAATTTCCCATGGTATTTAAAATTCTTTTTTTTTTTTGTCATCAATAGATTTGGGACCTCAGTCATTTATCCCTGAGTTTTAGCATTTTCATTTTCTTTTTAGCATTTGAGATACAGGGAAAGAGTTTATGAATGCAGCTTTACACTGCATTTAAATAGAAAATGTAAAAGAATGTATCATGTGAGTATTGTCAGGAATTTTACTTTCAGGGGTCTGAGGGAGGAAAAATAATATTACTTTATCAGAAATTTTCAACAGTAATTTTGGAGTTCCAATAAAAATAAATAAGGAAAAATAACATGTTAAAAAGAATGTTAATTTCATGAAGTAACAGGAAATGTCTGAAAAACATTGAGTTATACACAGCCATTCTACTGCAGAGGCATAAAAATGATCTACAGTCACAAAAAAAGAAAACACATCAATGTGAATTATATCCTGCAAATAATCATTAAAAATATTTGCTCTGCTTTAAGTTTTTCCTATTTAAATATAAATTAAATGTATCTAATATAATTTTAAATTTTCATGCTTTTGTCCCCTTTTAAAACACAGATATGCTTATTCCTGAAGGGACTGTGGATGGCACAGGGAATAGTTTGAACACAGAACACAGTAACTTACTTTGAAGTATTCTCCACTTTGCCATGGAGAAAGAACAAACCCTCGGAACTTTTGATGTGCAAAAATGGATTGTGCATGAAGATTCTGTCTGAGGGACATGGACAGATTTCACTCAAGCAGTGAATGCCCTCAGAAAATAAAACTCCAAAGGGGCCTTGTTTTTTTCATGACAAAATTTCAGATTCTCTCATCTACCTCAAGAAAAATTATGTTCTTCACGAGTGAGATTAGTGCAGTTCATTGTGTGAAATTCCACAGTTATCATATCCTCATGTGAATTTAATAAAGCTCAGCCTTAGCAGCTCTTGAACAGCAGCCAAGCGTTTGATTTGTTCTATTTCATTTTATTCATTTAAATTCATCTTGCTCCCATCTGGAATAATGAAAACAAACACTTCGAGGAGTTCTTGTGTTAAAAGGGGGCAAGGAAAAGATGGAATATCCCCTTGCAGCCCCGCTCTCCCACCTCTGGCTGTTTGATATCCATTTCAGAGCTGGCGCTGCCATCCCCTAATTCCTCAATCCTGTAAGAGGATTGTCAGGACAGATGTTGGAGCCCTCACCCAGCTGAGCACAGCCTGTCTCAGCCCTGCTCGGTGCTTCAAAGCCCAACTGCTGTAACTAATAAACCACGCTCGGGAGCCGAGAGCTGGTAATTGTATATCTTGTATACAGCAAGCATCAAAAAGCCTTTTTTGCCTCCGATTAAGTTTTCCTGGTTTAATTGCTCCTGGCAGAATTATTCCTGTCTGCTTTTAATATCCGACCTTTGAGACAAGTTTCTGAAGAGGTTTGATGTGCTCATTGTGAGTGAAACAATCAAGATTGTGTCGACTTCTCAGGGCTTTCATTACAGCTGGAGGAAATTCAAATAAAAACTCACAACATATCTATGAAAATAAAGATGAATACAAAAGTTGATGAGCCATACAAGTGAGCAGCAAACAGTGCACTGGGGGTTCACCCCAAAAATGCACACAAATAGATAAACTATTTACACACAAAGAGATATATTTATTTACTATTTATAAGTCATTTGAAGTCATTGGATATTTATACATGGAGGTAGTGGATAAGACACAAGACATGTGCATAAAGATATTTAAGATTCTGATTTCCACTCAAACACCTCTACATTCTTGAGGATCCTATTGAGAACTCCATATCCTACTCAAATATTTTCTTGAGGAAATTATTAGAAGTCAACTGAACAAGACCCAGAAAAAACTGATCTGAAAGAAGCTGGTTTTGAGTTCCATGATTGGAGTAGGGAATTTCATAAACCCCTTGGATTAATAATCTCCTGAATTATTCTATCATTCTATGATCTTTAAGAATTCTGATGTATGAAATAGATATATATTGTGTGACCCACCAACAAATCCTAAATGGTTCTAATATATTGTTCAAGGTTTATACACTTGGCACTAATTACCTTGGTTATTACCACAGTGCTGTTGTCAAATGTCAAATTGACACAACACCAAGTACAAGATCTTACAAATGTCTGGATTCTTACACAACCCCCCACCACAGTTTCAATATTTTCATATACAAATAGGAAAACACAGCAATAAGAAAATCTTAAATCCTCCATTAAAGACAAGAAAACAAGAATCTCACAGTGTTAGACCACACATGTATTATTTCCCAACACAGAAAAACAAAGACAATATTTGATGGACAGGACATGGAGTAACTTGGGTTAAAATTCGGCCAAAGTGAAAATGCACAGAAATGGTCTTACCATAAACCTGCTGAGGAAAGGGAATGGATCAGGGAAGATCATTCAGCAGAGACTGATTTACAACTTTGGACATATGAATTTTTTAAAATGCATTCATCAAATCCTCCAGCCTCTTGTTTGCAAAATCAGTAGGTTTGATGATTCCCCCATGTGTAAGCAAACACCAATCTGTTTATCCCTGTTTTTTTTTTTTAATTAGTCACAATATCCTTTTGCTAGATTAAAAATGTACTTCAGGCTGTTGAAAAATCCATTCAGCCTCATGCTCCTAAACACCAGGAAATGTCTTTGAAGAGTGGATTATAAAGAAAACAAGAAAAGTTTTAGGAAATGATCTTATCATCTTGTTTGTGTATATTTCTATATAGGTTTATAAGCTTCTAAAATGTGTGAAATAAGAATTAAAAGGTGAGCATCCAGTGTGTCTAATGAGACACTTCTGAAAAGTATTAGAGGTCTGTATTTGGATAGAGTCACTTACTGCTATCTGAAGGAAGAAAAACAAGATTTTCTTGCAGGATATTGGGTAAATCCTCCCTTGTTCCCACCCAGGTGTAGAAAGTATTGCAGATCAAGGTGACTCAGCACGGGCTGTGAGCAGGGAACACAGCACTGCTGATCACTGCTGCCAACAATAACAACAACAACAATAATAATAACAACAATAATAATAACCACAATATCCCCACACCTTTGCAAGAGGCAGCAGCTCTCAGCCAGAGCTCTGAGTTCACACGAGTTGGGAGGAACACTCCTTGTACAAATTGCAGCTGTTTGGGCTCCTAACTTTGAAATCAATAGCAATCAAAATCCCAGCAGGCTGGAGAAGTTGTTGCTTCCCTTCTGCTAGGCTTGAGAACATAATCCAATGTTTTCCTCCCCTCTTGAAGTTTTGTTTACAAATAGACTTATTTAAACAGAAAAGTCCTTTTCCACCTTCTATTTGATCCCTTGGTGTGTTGGCTACAGAGAGTTTCATGTTCAACACCTCCAAAAAGAGACTTTGGAAAAGAGAAGACAGAAGCTAAGCTAGAAAATACTTAGGCTTTTATAGTGTATAATTTAAAATGTCTGTACCTATCTGCTTTAGTTATAATAACTGGGTACTAGCAAGAAAAAAACACTTGCTTTTAAATTCATTTTAGTGTGTTTCAAGAAATAAAATGCAAAAAAAGCTAGAAGACAGTTTATTCTTACACAAAAACTGTAATTTTACATCAGGTAAGTTTAAAAAAAATAAAATCAATATTTTTGTACCATCTTTAGGAATTGAAATAGTTTCTTCTAGTTAAATAGCAAAGAAAACTGTACCATATATTTTTTCCAAGTCTAAGTTACTTTTTTTCTTCACTTCCAGCTCCAAACACTTACTTTCTCAAAGAGAGGGAAACAATCTTTAGCAATCTATAAAAACCAATCAATAATACCATAAAGACACCTTACCTTTCAATCCCAATAAATCCCTGACCTGAATCACTTTTCAGCCCAGATGTGAACACACAGCCAAAAGTTCAGATTTGTTCAGTTAGCAGCAGAATTCTGCTGCTTTCATCCATAGTGAGTCAACACTGATGCAATTAATAAAATATGTGACTTAAACGTGACTTAAAGCTGCATCTGCAAAGATCTCTGATGTGGCACTCAGGATTTTGATTCAGTTTCTCACCACAATAATAATTATAGACTGAAAAGATCTTCCTTTCCCCTCATCCTTTTCCATCATAACTTCCCTAAAGTCCTGAACAACCTTGGCTGTACAGACAGTGGCCAAGCCTGGTTGTCAGAAAAATCACAAAATTTTGAGTAATTTCCAATTATTCAAACGCCCTAAACGTTCAAAGGGAAGGATTTTCCAAATTCCAGTCACCTGTTTGAAGTTCATTTGCTTTTCTGAAACACACGTGCCCAAGTGTCTGGAAAGAACAGAATTTGTCCAGTGTTGGTTTCTTTCTGATACAAGAGAGGGAGGGAAAAATCAGCAGCACATGGGTGGTTTAGATCCAGACCTAGGAAATGTATTTTTGTGTGGGAAAACCTGTAATTGGAGACTTTGACATCACAGCTCAGGAGAAAACAGAGAACAGGAGCAGAGGGCATCTGATCCATCCAACAGCCATGGAATTTCTCCCAGGAAAGGATGAAAACAATGCTGAGGACAACAGAGCAAAATTCAGCTCCTGATCCTTAGCTGGAATTCAGCGATCCAAAAATCAAACCTCATACCTCTGATACCATCATTCAGCTTTTATTGGAAATAAGCTATTTCAGCTTGAACGAGCACCTTCCTTGGAAATGAGAACACGGCTGAACAAAACCTATTTAAAAGATTGCAAAAAGTCAATAATGCCCCTGAAAAATTCCTGATATCACACTTAATATCCATCTCTATGCATGTAAATAACTGAATTTGACTTACATGTGTTTACTTGTGAAATAAGCAGCAGCTCACAATTTGGAGAAAATACAAATGTGTCATTTTGCCGCATTTTCAGTGGTAAAATTTAAGAATAGGAGTCTATTCAGTAGAAAAAAAAACTGTATTTTATAATACTGAGAGACAGGACAGGAATGAGTAAAATAACCGAGTGAAAGAATCAGAGCACTAAAACTCAGAACTGCACTTTTCATATTTGTATCCTAACTTCCAAATCACCAAGAGTCATTTTCTCACATATTGAGAACCCAGTGCATTCTCAGAAGGAAAGACAAATCTTCCCAAAAATCAAATAATGCGGCAGATTGAAATCCTTAGAGCCTGCCTATCTTTCACAGCAAGAGATATTGGGATGGGCACATCTCTGCAGTTTCAATATTTACTGCCTGGAACCTTTGTTAATTGAATGTGTGATAAATGTGGATAGACACCCTCGTGCTCCCAATATACACAGGCAAACAAAATACAGAGACAAATATGAACACACCCATGTGCATGGAAACATCATTGGAAAAAATGTGATTTTTTTCTGCTTAGATTTCTTTGAATTGCATACAAAACATTGCAGACAAAAGAAATGTGCTGTTAGAGAGTTTGAGGTTTTCAAAGAGGAATATTCCTTCATATTTCTTCTTGTAAAGCTTACATATGGTTAAGTTATTTAATAATCATAGCTCCTAAACTGTGAAAAATACAGATTATACAGAGAATACAGTCTCTGTAGAGGCTTGGTGGTGGGCATGCATTAAAAAACAGACCAGAGGTGTATTTAAAAGCAGTGCTTCTCCAGAAGGTACACAAATATCATCTCTATAACAAATATATAATCATCAAAACAAATTTATTTTAGAAATAGATAAATAAGACATAAAAGGAACAGTGCTCAGTAATTCAATATGAAAGCAAAAATATATATTCAAATCATTTGTTAAAAAGATTTTACAAATAATAGGTAAGACCAGGATACACCGTAAATATGTGTTTTATGGTAAAATGGGAAATCACCGGAAAAGTGTAACAAAAAAAAAAAACCTGCAGCATTACAGTTTATGTTAAAAATATAATTCTATTTACATCACGAGCCAGTTTTGTTCCTGACAGCCCCTACTGCCCTTCAGAACTGAACTCAGTGGGATTTGAATCCCCCAAAGTTCCTGCAGTGCCTCGCTTGCTCTCAGGGTGTTTGAGGTCGGGTGGGAGGGAGCTTTGGTAAAGAAATCCACAAAAATTCCGATAATTGGCAACACAGCACTGGCTGCCACCAGCTCACAACCAGCCCCAGCCGCTGTGCTGGGGGCTGCAAGCAGCCATGGCATCACTCACACCTAAAAGTGGCAATAAATAAAGAAGTTTTCTCTTTGTTCAGCCCCGCATTGCACTGGAACCGACCCAAAGCTCTGGGTTTCCCTGCAGACACAGCCTGGCTGCTCTGGAGATGGAGCACCAAAGGGGAATTCCTTGAGGAGTTTAAACTGAGGTGACTGTGGTAATTGCAGTCTGAAATACGATAAATATATTGAAATTCCAAAGAAAACATAATGAGTTGTCAAGTTCAAAAGTAACATTTGGTCAACTCAGTGATTTTTGCTCATAATTCACTCTGACTTCTAAGCAGTCAGAAAAAAAAATTCTGTAGGTGAAAACATTTGAGAAACATAGTTGGTTTGGAAGCAAATATATCTAGCTTTGACTCAGGATACTAATGTTATTTAAAACAAAAATAATAGAATTTTTTGACTGGCCTTCATGAGAGAAAAGTGGAGCAATTGATTTCCAGCACACACACATATTTGGTCAATAACCATTAGGCTTTCATGTACCCATTCAACCATCAGGAGGAAATGAGCTCTGAACGAGTTTCGTACCAGTCTATGAAAAAAACAACTTTTTAAAAAGTGACATTTAGATGTAAGAAAACAAAAACTGAAACAGACAAAACACATGAAACTGAGCCACTTCAGAGGTTTCTGGCTTTCTCTTAGTGCATTCTGTATGTTCTCATATTTGGAAGGTTCTTATATTTGGCTGGGCTGACTCATGAGAGAACCAGAGGAGGGAGATTACTGATTGAGACCAGTAATTAAACCATGTGATGTACCTTTTGTTTCATTTATGCAACTTTTGGACATTTTAAAATCATCCTAGATGCTTTTAGAATTGGTAAGTAGTAGACTAGATTGGTAGGACCAGTGCAAAACCAGGAAAAAGAGCTTCAGCTAAGTTAAAAGCAAAGGAACTCAAAATGAAGTATATTCTTCTCTGAAAACACATAACTGGCACATCTGGTACAAGAAAGGTACTTATCAAAGGTTCTCTTCATACTCAATGTAAGAAAGTAGGCACTTCTAGAGGATATGAAGTCCTAAAATCAAAATAACCTGCTACAGCCTATCTATGCCTTGTCACCACTGGAGGAAAAAACTGAGGGCAGCTACATGTTCACTTGAGATGACTAAATTTCATTATTAAAAAAAAAAAAAAAAAAAAACACAAAAAAATCCCAAAAATGTTTGAATGTAAGCATTGAAATTATTTGGTGCTTCTCTTAATCAACCATTAAGTTTATGTACGGGGGTTTTGTCAAAAGGGAAATCCAACCTAATTCTCATAAAGGAGAGAAATCCAAAGAGACTCAAAGTCAAACCAGAAACTCCAAGCCTGTGCAACCATCCTGTCTGCCTGACAAAGCACTCTGAATGGGGCCCAAGGGCTGTAACTCAACCATCACTGAATTTTGCCATCACCCACCTAGCAAACACCTGCACAAACAACAGCAGCAGGAGCAGAGGCAGGGACCCCAAACAGCACCTCTGGGAGAAATCCCAGCATGAATTTTAAATGGCTGAGCTGTGGCACTGAGTCAATAAATGTCACTGCATGTCTGACCACTGGGAGGGCTGGGGGAACTTTAGTTTGAAGCATAAAATGCTGCAAGGCTGCTAAAAACAGGAAGAGCAAAACTGTCTGACAGGTACATGAAGTTCTTCCCAAGAAAATGATCCCATCATGGGCAATGAAAAGCTCTCTGTAACAATCATAGATATAATTATGCAATACAATATGCTGAATTACAATACGTACTCCATTAGTAATAGAATTTATTTTACAGTTCAAATAGCCAAATACACATTGGTTTCTTTTTTAAAGAGCCAGATAGCAAATGTGGAGCAAACTATAGGCAACAGTCATGGTAGACATTCTGCAGTCCATGAACTGAGGCAACGTGATTATTAAGTACAAGCCTATAAATATCTTTACATCAAACATACAGCAATGTGTAAGAATTCCATGTTGTAGTCTAATCCATGAATCATTAATAACTGTTTTCTTTAAAAGAACGTTCTATATACTGTATACATCCCAGTTAAAAGCAGTGTCTGTATTTCATTTTATTCTAGCAAACTAATATTACATGTCTTCATATAAGTGCAGAAAACAGGGTTCTTTATACTCCTTTGCTTCCTAAGAGATTTTGCATTGCATATGAAATTCTAATATTATAGATGATACATATTAAGCATTACTCCCTAAAATGTGAGGCAATATACAAGAACTTGCAACCAACCTTCAAACAAAGCTATGATACTCAAGTTTTATTTTGTAAATGAGCCGTGCTAAATAACAAATGATAATATAAAAAAACACTTTAGTTAAAAAAAAGAAACAGCAAACAAGCCAACCAAAAAAAAAACAAACTTTATAGAAGAATAATTGGGGAAGAAAAAGAAACAACAGTAGGCAATTTACCCCCATGTGCTGGCTAACAGTGAAAAATTATGTCCACTATTTCCTATTTTATTACACTGAAAACCAAGCCACTGGATTTATGACTTTCTTTTTAAATAAAAACACTTTAAAAGGTTAAATGTTTGGCACCTGTTAAATAGACATTATCTAGACTTCAGCAAGCAAAATGAAAATTAAATTTTCCTTTTAAAAGTTATGTGAGTGCTTTCCAGTTATTTAAAAGGTGACCATTTATTACAAAATGTTGTGGATAAGAAAGCAGGAAGTGCTAGTTTTTCACTACTACTATTGTGCCTAAAAAATGAGAAAGCAGTGACTTGATCATTTCTATTTATGATCCATAGCAGCAATATCATCATTAAAAATATTATGGATACATATAAATAACATTTAACTCTTAATATGTGTAATGGTGCTATAAGTGACAACAACTCAGTTGTTTTCATTTTAAATGCAGGGAGTATAAAGAACTTTACATTCTCTTTTTAACATATGAATAAAATTTATTGCTCCCTTTTAATATATCCATAGAAACAAAATTCCTAATTGTTTCAACTAAAATAAATAAGGAAAAAAAACTAAATCTGGGACAAGAAGATGATTACAAGCAAAATAAATTTACCATAATCACCAACTGTGAAGAAGGATGGGTCACATTACTTTTGTTTTCTTAGCAAAACTACGTTATAGAACACTATAGCACAACGTACTAAAATTTCTTTGTCTTTTCCTTTTAAAAAAATCCTTGCCCTTGATACCTTTCAGTAGGGCAGCTTGAACAGTTCATGGTCACTTCCAAACCCCTCTGGAGATGAGTCGATAAATTTCTTCGGCAACCAGAGCCAGGACAAAGGGCTTTCTCGTGCTATTTCCTTGTTCCCATGTTTGCTGGCTTAACATCATTGAGTACACGTACGACTTCAGTACATAACATCAGCTGGGATGGCCTTCAGAGCTGGCAAACAGAGAAACAGCATGAGAAAAGCCCTTTCCTGCAGCATTTGCACCATAAATTGTCACGTTCGCTTCCAAATTTCTACCGAACCTCGAGCGCGGCGCGGCCCGAGGCGCTCCAAGCACCCAACCCCTCCTGGGGCGCCTGTGCTCCACACACAGAGCACAAATGCTGCAGCACAAGGAGACACACAAATACCTGCTGTGGATATTATTCTAAGTTTCTTACTCCTTTTTCTGCTTTATCCACTCTAGCCCAAAGTGCTGTTGCAAGACTAGAGGTGTCAGAAGGCTGCTGCACCACCTAGAACTGGTTCTACAGGGATTCTGTGGAATTCATGCAAAAGCGTTGCTCCTAAAAGCATAAAATATTTATTTGAAGAATTATTTTGCATCTTTAATCTAATTATCATCAGCAGGATTAGTCCTAAAGATTCACAGAAGTTAGGTTGCACTACCTAGAACTGGTTCTACAGGGGTTTTGTGGAATTCGTGCCAAAGCATTGCTCCTAAAAGCATAAAAATATTTTTTTATTTGAAGAATTATTTTGCATCTTGAATCTAAATTTATCATTAACAGAATTAGTCCTAAAGACTGACAGAAATTAGGCTGCCTTACCTAGAACTGGTTCTACAAGGGTTTTGTGGACCTCATGCAAAAGCATTGCTCCTAAAAGCATAAAATATTATTTATTTAAAGAATTATTTTGCATCTTCAATCTAAATTTATCATCAGTAGGTTTAGTCCTAAAGATTCACAGAAATTAAGCCATTCTGATCAATTATTTGACAGAAAAGAAAGCGCTGTCAATACCATAGTCCCCAAGACACCAGCCACTCACTGGTCAGGAAATTGCTATCAGCTGCAGATTATTGAGTGCAATACCTTCTGGGAGAAAGCAGGAAAATAAACAAGTGTGAAAATTAAACCAGAGTTAAGTCAGACTTCACTGTTAGCAATGGTTTATAGTTAAGTAAGGCATTTGAAACGGCACAGTTGGGTCACATGGAGAAAAAAGTAAACTTTTCAGTTATCCCACTGAAAAAAATGATGTGAAATGTGCCTAATGTTTGAAAAATTACTTTGTTTTTACCCCAAGCCAAGTGGCTATTGCAGAGGGAGTTGTGTGTCATTCTGCACAAAAGTCACTCAGTTATTAATGCTGGAACCTCATTTACCAACTTTAGGATAAACTCAATCAATGAGGTCTTACTGGGGAAAAAAAAAGAAAAAAGTGCCTTTTTTTGCTCTCAATTTTTTTGTCACATTCAAAATCTTTCGTAATTTCCTCACACAAAACAAATTTCTTTTTCACTCCTTTTCATGCTCTGTTTTTGCCTTCTACTATGAGGCAAAGGGGGCACTTTCCAGATATCTCCCTCCATGATTTTCTAGTGAAATGTATTAAAAGAAATCACTGAAGATTTTCTACCAATGTTGAACAGAGGAAAAGTATTTTCTTGACCAGCTTTACTTCAGTAGTGATCCACATTTAAATAATTGCTTGTTAACTTCTGACTTGCACACTTTGACTCATATTTCAATTAGAAATCTCTTCTCCAAATTATTTTTTTTTCCTTTTTTTTGGTGAAATGAGTGTGCATGGCAGCAGATCAGAACCACGAGCAAAATTACCAGTCAGAAAAGTAAGGTAAAATAACAAGAATACTTAGAATCACAGTAATCCATTTTAGGAAGGGCTTATACCAACATTTATTTAGCTAAAAATTAGGAGAAAATGTTCTTTGAGTGTAATTTACTCTGTATCTGCCAATACAGAACACCAGTGCTATGTCTGTTTTACACCTCAGAGCATCAGCCTTGCCTACTGATGATTACAGGATTCTAAATTGAACTCACTGTTATTACACAAAACAAAAAATCCTGCAGCTAAATATTGATAGAACAGGTGAGTTTCAGAGCTGTTCTTTTCAGGAACACTGCAATATTCCTTCCACTCACATCCTGAGCAGACTGTTCTCACAGTGTAATGACATTTCAGCACATTTTAAATCAGAAACCCAAATACCCCATAACTGTAAGCAGGTCTAAGCAGGCAGTGATAGAATCACAGAATTGAGGCAGTGGGGGCCCAAAATTCAATATATTTGAAATGAGGGCTACTTTCCATTCATGTTTCTGTGAGGAGTGTAATGTCTGCCTCCATCAGCTCCTAACAAACCAGCAGAGAATTTCATCTGAAATTTCTATTCGTGAGTGTGGGTAAGTTCACAGATGAGAGAATCCCGCCAGCTGAACTCCACTAATGAAGATCTGCATCAGCAAAGTGACAGAAATCCATCTCCAGGCCTGCTCCCTCCCTCAGCAGCTTCCCCAACAAGGTGCAGCTGAACCCACTGACACACCAGAGACCTGTGGGGTGCAGGGAGAACCCCCAAAAAAAGCAGAAAATCCCGAATCAGAGCACATTGCACCTTCCAGCTCCTCCAGTGGCAGAGGCGCTGCCTCCATGGGCACTCAAGCTCCTCAAGGCAGAAAAATCTTGTTCTGGAGTTGAAGATGACAACCCAAAAGGACCTCAGTAACCAGGTGAAAATTTGCCAAGATTTCCGCTGTCCTGTTGGATGCATTCTACTGGTTTCCACATCTGAAATACCATTCAGTAAAAGAAAGGGACAAGAAGAATAGAACACACTGCAGGTTCTGATGAATCTTTGCAGCTTTAGCTTCTTTGAATCAAGCTGCCACAGATAACACTGTGCTCTATAATTATTCATGTTTTGACTAGACAGGCTGATACCTAGGCAGGCATTTGAAATGTCTGAATGTTGTTTTAAAGTGCATGAGCAAAGATTTCAGATTTTGAAATCGTGTTACATGAAAATGAGACTGAAGCAAACTCCTCTCTCCCTTCTTCTCATCATCCCCATGCAAATGCAAAGAGAATTAGAAGATTTGTGTCACTGTGGAACACTTCACACACTTTGCTCCCACTGAGGTGAACATCAAAAATAACTGAGCTTTTACAAAGCTTGCAGACAAATAAACTTTAAAGATGCTTTGTGTTTCTGCACCAAAGAAAACTTTCTGAAGCCCACAAGTGCCAAAATAATGGAAATCTGATGGCATGGAAAGTCAGCTTGATTTTTGAACACTCTAGATATCCTATTTGAAAGCCCTTATAATAAAGTCCCTTCACAATTTATCACTTGGTAAAACTCCTTTAAAAGAATTATCTCTACTACATCCACCAAAAACGTTACTCTGAGGGTCTATTGTCACTAGTAGTGTCTAACTCCTCCTGGTAACTTCAGAGTAATACCAGCACCCCTGCCCCTTGCCCTCACATACAAATAGAACAAAATTTGACCTCTCATTTAGGGGACATTACATGAAGAACAAACTTTCCCTCTTCAGTTTCCTGCAGTTTATGGTTCAAAGTGTCCTCAGCTGCTTCAGGAGTCTCCAATTGCTTCCCCATAAAAATTTCAGCTGTGGCACTGCTGTATTTATTTGCCCACATGACCACTAAAGAGATATTTTGGGGGTTTTTAATAGAAAAACCTTTCCCTCTCTGCTTGCATGCTTTTTAAGTACAACTGCCATAATGACTTTCTGTCATTTTATAGATCACTTAGACAAATTTAGCAGTAAAGCAAAGGCATAATTTCCTTTCTTTAAAGACTCGAATCAATACCATTCAGACAGACACAAAATTTAGAGCTTCCAGAGAAAACATATATTTTTAGCTGTACCACAATATTATTTCAAATATCTGAGGAGAAAACTTTGCATGAACAAACCTAACAATAGCTGAGATGTGCATCCTATAATAATATCAGTCCCCATTACAAACTGAAGAGACACTTCACAGTGAACAGAACATTCTTTAGGCTCCTTCAGAACCTTGGGCTTGTAAAATAGCTGCACTATGGTAAAAGTGGTAAATGATGATATTTCCCCCTCACATCAGGCATTTTATTTTCACTTCTCAAACTGGCACATCTCCCTTTTTAACTGAACTGACTTGTCCTAGAGTTCTCTGCAAATTCAGAGCGTGCCTGACACAAGATGCTCCAGAACCACAGGGATCCTGCTGGTGTCTGAGGCTGAAGGGTGCTGGGACAGCAGCTGGAGACAGCTCTGTGCCTCAGGATTACTTCTGTTTGTATTTGTTTGGGTTTTGTTTTTGTTTGTTTTTTTTTTGCTGGCTAACAGAGACAACTCTCAAGTAGCCCGTCCTGAGCCCCACAAGAGATAAAATACCCAGACTACAAATACAGGCTAGGAGTGAGAGTGACTTTTAAAAGATATGTTGAGCTTTAAGAAATTCTTTACTTGTATTTGCTTACCAAAAAACATAGTTTTCATTTAGTCACAGTCAAACACAACACAAAGGATTTTCTCTAATGGTCTAACTTATGTATATAATGCATTAATGAAATTATATATTTTTTTTTAACGTGAATTCATGTGTTTAAAGGTGACTGCTCTTTCCAAATTAGTGTAAAGGGCCATTGAGGTGATAAATTACCCTTCCTCCAAACAAGGTGTTCGCTTTCATGCTGAAAAATATCCCTTAGAGAAGGATAGCTGCAATTTTAACAAAATCAGTGCAAACTGTAACAATAATCTCTTTTTTTATCCATTCACCATATCATCCTAACAATGTTAGGTGCAGCTCTATGAAGATAAGCTGGTACCAGCTAGTGAGCATTAATAAAACCCCACAGTTCTATTCTGCTTTTCCAGATAGGAAACCCTGCCACAGACCTTTAAGGCACAGATAAAAGGAAATGCTCCTTCCCCCAACCAACTTTGCAGAAGAGAATTGCTTCCCATGCCACTTTCTGGGCTTTCACTGCCACAGAAGGGACCCTGGGAGCCACGAGCTTGCTTTCTTTGTTGGCAGCATTACTGCAGGACAAAGTGGGTTTCAGCAGACAATGGCAGAGCCTTTTCGACTCACAGGAACTGCACCAGAACTCCATTGACAAAAATCACTTAGATCAGACCTACAGAAATGCTGGAAACAGCACTGCCCTCTGCTCAGAGTGATGGGGGTTCAAACAGATGAACAAACTGGCAAGAGGATTTTCTCATATGCAATTTAGCTTAACACACCTAAATACATTGCTTAAAAAAGGTTATCCACAGTGATATAGATCACCATACAAATTTGTGTTGGTAAAGGGAACAAAAATAGAATATAAGAAACAACATATCCTGAAATTTTCAAAGATATGATGACTGTTCTGAATGAGAAGCTTTTTTAATGAACGCTGTTATCATTACAGTCGTAATAAAACAAAGCACCCTGAAAAAAATTCAGCTGGAGGAAGAAATTCACCAGACTTAAGTCATGCTGAGGATTTGCTCCCAAGCAATATATTGAGTTAAGCATATTATCAAGTTAAAATATATTATCAGTAATAAAAAAAACACTCCTGAAGTGTTACTTTATGATTAATTCCTTAACCAACCAAAGCTTAACTAGAAAACTATACCCACTGAACCCTCTGTGATACTTGGGAAGAAAGAGTAGCAAACAGGAAAAACAGAAAAGTTTTATTAAACTGTTCAAAATATGGATAAATATTAGATTCTATTTCCAGTGATTTAAAGCTTTTCTGTAGGGTCTTGAAGAATAAAGGGTACTTGAGTTCTCAATTTATTTTTAATTTTAAGCTGAGGATTCTTTAGACATTCCCTTTGTTGTACTGCATTTCTGAGGAGCTAATACCTGGTTTATCAGGCAGAGCAGCAAATAAGTGAGCTCAACTATGCTGATGTTTCTAATTTTTCCTTAACTCTGCCTGTCAGCTGTGTCATTCCACCAGACTTAAGGCTCCTTCCAGTCTGAAAACGCCTCAAACTCTCGGAGGAAAATCCTCTCGTGCTCCTGAGAGACCTTGAAGCAAAGCTACACCCAAATGAAGGCAGCAATCCCAGACTCCATTAATATTAAGAACCACTTATGAGAGCTCCTCTAAAGCTTCATTGCTTTCCCCCCAGCTTGTTTGGATGCTCGAGCACACCAGGCTGGGGGGGACAGTCCCACCCTGAGCCCTGCGAGCCGCTCGAGGTGAGGTGGGAAGTGCCATGCTGCCATCTGCAGTCAGGACACCACCACAGGGAGCTCTGCCTGCTCCATCTCCTCACAGACAACGCTCTTTGCCCTTCCCATTTTCTCCCTTACCGCTCAGGAAGTTGGAATTGTTTGTTTTACAACGCCTCGACTCTCAAAGCTTTACTCCTTGCAGGAGAACTTGCAGCGCCTCAAACTGGAGTTACAGGATTGGCAAAGTAAGGAGGGAAAGAGGGAAAAATCACCTTAAAAACTCCATTACCTGTCTGGTGTGTATGGGGCCTGGGGTCTTGAAGCCTCCTTGACAGCTGCATTCAGAAACACTGTAAGGGTCCGAGCTGCTGGATGAGCACTTGGAAAGCGAGTCACAGCCCACCACAAAGGTGTTATCTAGAGGCAATTCCTGAATGACATGGTGCTTCTTGGGGGGTACAGGAGTCTCAGGTTTAATTTGAAAGGTAGGCTGCGGAGAAGCAGACTTGTAGTGCTTTGCTAAGTCTGGGCTGTCAGGTTTAAATGTGGTTGGTGTGGTGGCCCAGTTATATTTTCCCATAGTCTGTTCTTCTAGCTCTACGGGAATGTCTAAAGTGCCATTTATGTGCTCGTGGCCAGGATCATCAGGCTTAGATTCTTCAATAGTCACAAAGTTGAGGAGGAGACTCTTTGGAGAGCGCTTCTTCTTCTTCTTCTTTTTCTTGATCTGCCTATTCTCTTGGTTGGGGGAAACCCATTCACCACTCTGCTTATTTTTTTGGACAACCTTGTGCCTGGGCGTCTGGCGGCACCGGACTAAGGCGGTAACAAAAATTACCAGAATAACTGTCATGGTGCCTGCAATAATGGCAATGATGATCTTGACATAATCATTGGTCTGTGGGGTTATCTCACCATCCCCAATGTTCTGGCCAACTGGAGTTTCCATGTTCCTACGCACCAGCTCTTGCACGTAGGAGCTGTTGGTGACCGTCTCGTTCACAAACAAGTGCACAAGAGCTATGGTGTAAAGAGACTCCGGCTGCCCCAGGTCGTTCACCTTGATCACCAGTCTGTGCAGGCCATGATCTGATGTGATTACCTTCTCTTTCAAAGTGATGTTGCCTGTTAATTGGTCAATGGTAAACAAGCCCCTGGAGTTCCCACCTATGATGCTATAGCGGAGCTCTGCGTTCATTCCCGTGTCATTATCAACTGCAAAGACTTTGGTGACTACAGACCCCGGGCTGGCTGACGTTGGGACCAGCTCATAGGAATAATTAGAGGAGGGAATAACAAAAACAGGCCTGTTATCATTTACATCAACAACATTGATGGTCACTTTGGCAGTTGAGGAACGCTGCAGTCTTCCTCCATCCACTGCTTTCACCTGGAAAGTGTATGACCCCTGCTGCTCCCTATCAAAGGTAATATTAGGCCTTATTACACCAGTGAGGGGATCTATAATGAAATTATCTCTACCATTTAAGATAGAGAGAGTGACTGCAGCGTTGTCTCCCGCGTCAGCATCCGTAACTGTGATAAGCCCCACCGTACCGTACATGGGCAGGTTTTCTGGCACATAGAAATTATATTCATTATGTGTGAAAGCAGGGCTGTTATCATTCTGGTCCAGCACTGACACCGTCACAGTGGCATTGGTCTGCAAAGGTGGCATCCCATTATCCTTAGCCAGCACAGTGAAGGAGTACCTGTCCTGCTTTTCTCTGTCAAGCTTTCTCACTGCTGTCAGGATGCCTGTGCGGCGGTCCAGGTTGAAAATTGGGGGAGCATCAGGACCCAGGATGTAGCTGATCTCGGCATTCCGCCCGCTGTCGGCGTCTGTAGCGCTGATCTTGGTCAGCTGAGTGCCTGGAGCGTTGTTTTCAGGGATGGAAAGGCCTATGATGGGCTGGGTGAACACTGGGGCGTTGTCATTTTCATCCTTAATTTTGATCAGGAGCATTGCAGACTGGTTTAAGGGAGGCTTCCCTGAATCTGAAGCCACTATTTTGATGGCATATTCCCGTGTAGCTTCATAGTCCAGAAAGGTGGCTGTCTCCAGGAGAAACTGATTATCAAACACTGGTTTTAGCCTGAAAGGAACATCGTGATCTGTAAAACAGGTAACCTTCCCATTCTGGTCAGCGTCCTTGTCCATGACTGTTATCAAAGCAATTTTTGTATTAAGGGGAGCCTTCTCAGACAAAAGCACTGTCCCGTTCACGGGGTTGATGATGTACCTGGTGTCTATTGACGGGACATTGTCATTGATATCTGTGACATTAACAGTCACCGTGGCTCTCGAGGGAGTGGAGCTGCCATCGCTCGCCAGAACAGTCAGTTTGTGCACGGGGGACTCCTCCCTGTCCAGTGGCTCCCGGATGGTGATGAGCCCAGTGGTGTTGTCGATGGCAAAGAGCCTTTTGGCCAGGCTGGAGATCTGGTTGCTGAAGTAGAAGTGGATCTGCGCGTTGGAGCCCAGGTCGGCGTCGGTGGCGTGGAGCTGGGACACGGAGGTGCCCACGGGGGCGTTCTCGGGCACGCTGACCTCCACGTCGTTCTCCTTGAACACCGGGCGGTTGTCGTTGACGTCGGTCACCGTCACCTGCAGGATGGCGGTGCTGGACCTCGGGGGGCTCCCGCCGTCTTCCACTTTGATTTTCATCACATAGGTGTCCTTCTGCTCCCTGTCCAGGATCTGCTGCACAATCAGTTGAGGCCACTTGTCTCCCTCGGGTGTCTCAGTTATGTCAAGACCAAATACATTTTGACCCTACGAGACACAGAAAGAACACACTTGAGCTTGACAGTGTATTTAAAAAAAAAAAAATCCCATTATCTTTCTGAAATTTTCATGGAATATAAATTCATGCATATACTCCATACAGAAATCTATATTTCTATATTTATGTTTATTATTCCATATCTAGTTTTGCTTTAGGCTCCAGAGCCTTGAGAAAGCTTCAGAGCAAACATGGCAATAAACAGATATTTTAGAAAAAGGGGAAATGTAAGAGTGGTGGTGATTTTTTTCATCCAGATTCTCTATTCCTATAGAAAAGTTATTAAATTCCTGTACTGATGTAATTCAGTTTCTCTGTTGTATGAGTGAGTGTGGAAATGAGGAATGAAGCCAAAGTTCAGTCACTGGAGGACCTATTCCAATATTCAATTTCAAGGAAACCAACAAAGATAAAGGGATTATTTCTCTGCTTGTGGAGCAACTCTGGACATGATCTGAAACCATTAGCATAAAAAACCAAAACAAAACAAAAAAAACCAACCAACCAAACATAACCCCACCAAACCAATACCATCACTGATCAAGTGCTTACTACATAATTTAGATGTCAGATGATACAGACAAAAGTAAATCCTAACAGTTAATCAGAAATATATTTAAAAACTCATTAAAGCTATTCCTGCATTCATCATTATATGTTTTATATTTGTAGTGAAATTGCAATCCCAGTGAAAAAAAGAAGACTTATTTTCATTTCAAAAATATCACAGAACTGCGAGATCAATTTGAAAATTATCAATATTTTTCATGGGGTTTGTTGAACATCTCTGGAACTGCATCAAAATGCTACATATATTGCACAAACACAGCTTTTAAAAAAAACAGTAGTGCTGACAAATCTGCTAAAATAAATATTGGAATCTAGAACTAAATTCTCTCTCTTGTGCTGTCTCTTCAGACAAGCAGGAATGCAGAACAGTGCAATTATCCTCTTTTCTCATATCTCACCACATAGAGGAATGATGTAAAGAAAATTTTCCAGCCACAACTTCCGTAAGGGCAGGGCTAGAATGCAGACAGCTAACGCTGAATGCATGGGATGACCAGAAAAAAGAAGGCATAAATAAAATTGTGGGCTAACTAGGAGTTCCTTTTAATGTGTAATATTTGGAAAAATGAACAACTGTTCTTCCTCTGTTTATTCTTCTCCTCTTTCACCTTTACTCAGGTAACTGCTATAGGATCATGGATGGTTTGGGCTGGAAGGGACCTTAAAGATCCTCTCATTTCCACTGCACCAGCTGTGCTCTGAACTGGTCTGATACACTCCAGAACAAAGCAAAAGAAAATATTCCCAGTATTCAAGATTGCTCATTTCTCATGAGTTGCCAAAGATTTGCGTTCCCTGTTCCCCACCACTAAGTGAACGCATTTATAGCTTCTACAAACTTCTGAGTGAGGCTGAACTCTCACTGATTCGTTCCTCAAAGCCAGATTTTGACCCTAGATAAGCCATCTTTTATTTCATGGGGCAGAACTATTCATCCACACGTGCAAAAACCACTGTGCCACTTGCACAGCATTTGTGGCAACATTAAGTTGGCAACTGGGGGCAGTATAAAGTAAACTGGAACACATTTTGAAGCACTAAAACAAATACAGATTTGGCTTCTTTAGCAGAAGGCATGAAAATATAAGCCCTGCAAATTGTTTCTAAATCAAGATATACATTTTGAACCAATTGGGGTAAATTTTAGAATGGTAATTCTATGCTGATAGGAAGCAGAGCGTGAGTTTCCTCCTCATATTCAATCTGGCTAGCAGTTATTTGCAATAAGTTTGATAATTACAAAGATATTATAAATCATATATTCTATGCTTTACCATAGATTCCAGAGGAAAGAAAATAACAGAAGCCAGAGTAAAAGGAACCAGTCAGCTCTCTTTGCCTCTTTATTTGTACACAGGCTGGCAGATGGGCACTGATTACTCTGCCATTAGATCCCACGGCTACAAGAACTTGGGACAGACTTTGAATTCTCGTGGCTGCACGTGTGGTGCCCATCTCTGCTTCCCTCATCCAGCATGGGAGAGGGGCTTTTCATCACAGCAGATGAGTTTGATATAAAATGTGGTGCTTTAGCTCCCCATTATTAGCTGTGAATGACTAGAGAACAGAAAGGAATGTGAAGATCGCTTCCAAGTTCATTGTTAACACATGAATAATTTTCTGTGGAAAGAAATATTATCTGTGTCTATTTCTTCCTATTCATTACAGGTTCAGACATCTTTTTAAACTACAGAAAAACCATTACAGAGAAGTAGACTTTCTCTTAATTCTAACAAGAGTAACTATTTCAATTTGTTGAAATAAGAATATTTCATGTTGTTTAAGAGATAAGTTAGGTGTGAAATGCTGCAAATTAACAAACGCATTTTCTAAGAACAGATAGTTCTCACATTCTAAACATTCAAAAAAATTTGATGAAACATCCAAGAAATATATTTTTAAAACTATAAATATCTACTTCTCTCCATTATGAACAAAGAAATTGAGAACTAAAGTGAGAAACATGAACAAAAACCTTCAGGATTAATTTCTTGATGTTGAAGTAAATAGCTCTACCATCATTAAAAGTTCAGTGAAGTTAAAATTTCCATTAGGGTCAGATTTCTATTGGGACTGAACTGCACCTCCGTCACCACATTATCCCAGAGATCTGAAGGATTTGTTCACACTGGGAAGGGCAAGAGTCCATTGGAAAAGCACAGTAGATAATTAACAGTTATAGAACACCTTTGCCCATTAAAACAACTTGCAGAAATAATCTCCTCCATTGATATATCACCATCCTTAGAGAAGAATGGGAGTGAGAAAAAAAAGATTGAATTTTTAGATTTAAAAGTACAACTTAAGCACTAACTATTGGAGCTAAACCAAAGTTATGCCCATCTCAGAGCCTGGATTAGCTTAAAGAGGTTCTGATCCTGCCCACAAGATCCCTTATCAGGGCAATAAGGAGCTCTGTTACCTTATCAAACTTTCATCACAGCCATTTCCATGGATTTGCACACACACTCAAATAATAAAATTTTCTTGTTGAACACTCCCTACTGTGGATATTTACCTGGTCATTTGTAATGGATCCAAATGTCCTTTTCGGAGCTGTTTTGGGCTGTCATGTGAATAAAAAATTAGAGAGAATTTTAAAAACTGCAACATTTAGGTGGTTTCATAAACACATCATCAATGACACACGGACACACAGTGTGGTAAGGCAGAACAGCTCCAAGTGCTGCAGACAGGACTGGATGTGACAAAGTGCACAGAATCTACACACAGATATTGCATTGCACAGCATGTCACCACAGGGTTCTGTTAGATCTGTGCCTGGACTGCCTGGACATTGTGGGGAAGAACGGGCAAACAGATCAGCTTCTGGTTAATGCTGATAACACAGACATGGTCCACTGTGTTCAAAACATCCTGTGGACCTGTGCTTGCAGAGCAGTAAACTGGCAAAAAGCAGCAATTTCTCAAAGTGGGGAAGGGAAAGAATGTTGCGCTAAATAATGCTACAAACCCAACTGCTCGTGATACAAAGTGCTCAGATTGAGGGAGGCCACCAGTGATTATTCCTTAAAACACACAAATTATGTAATTGTGTGTAACAAGTCTGCATTGTGAGCTGACAAAGGGTAGATCAACACTGTTCTCACTCTTCATTCAAAAGGGGATTCTGAACCTCCAGCGAAAGCCACAGGAGCAAAGGCAGCTCATTGTTTTGTGGCTGCATCTTCACCCTGCACTTATTATCAATCCTTGAGGCACTGTAAATGACAAACACCTCACGAGATGTCCTTGGTTCAGCTCAATGTCAAACAGAAGTCAAGGGCCATGCACAGCTCAACCTTTCACTCATATTCTACAGGAACTCATCTCAATGACTGCTGCAAGAAGCTAGAAGTACACATGCTAGCAATCATTTTAAAAGAGAAAAGGAATAAGAAGAAAAATATTAAAATATCAGTTTCTCATTAGAAAGTGAATCAGTAATTAATTAAGTAATTACTTAAATAAAAACCTTTGGCTGAAATGTAGTTTTGAGTCCACAGGAGCCTAAAATCTTTTCAGAAAGTCCATAGAATAATGCTAAATGCTGGTTATTACACATGGAACATCACAGAAAATCTTTGCAGAACTTCAAGACAGGTCCCAGACATTTTTCCTTGCCTGTTTTTCCACGACATATGGAGCTGCTCTGTGTCTGTGCTGTCTGTCAGCAGAGAACAGAGAACAGCAGCACAGCTCCAGCTCTGAATGCAGGAAACAGACCACAGTGACATGGTGGACAACATTTCCTACAAAAACTGGAAACTAAACTTGCAGTTTTCTTTCAAAGGCGATACTTCGGCTGCGAAATTGTGAATTGCCAAAGCCAAGTTAATGTCTCAAACACAAAATATTCCACATGGCAGGCAGGAATGGATCTGTGTGTCTGCAATGGGTGCATGGGGATGAACTCAGATCCAAACCTCCCTAAGTGGCGCAGCTCTAATAAAGGTCCCAAGTCTGCTATTATTCACCCAGTGCGCAATTTGCTGTCCATGCATTCTAGAAAATTGCCATTTTTTGGACAGGCGTCCTGTTAAAGACTCCACAGTCACTCCTCTCATGACATCCCACAGCTTACAACCCAAAGTTACTGGAAATAAGTGTCATTAGTAGCAGCAGTTACCTTATGAACTGAGTGGCAAAACTTCAAAGGAGAAAAATAACATTACAAAGGTAAGAATTCCTTATAATGCAGACCTCAGCAGAGTTGCTTACAGATTTGAAACACTCTCTTTGTCAAAGCAATTCAGCCTTTTAATTTGTAGGCCAAGATTTTTAAGGCTTTTGTTCAATTTATGGTTTTCTGTCAGTGTCATGCACTGTTTCTATTGGTTTCCTTTGAAGAAAGAAAAAAGTTTAGCTTGGAATAAACTGAACTTTCAGGTTCAGAACTACAGTAAAAATAGGATTTGTAAGCACCCAATTATGCATAAACCTAAAGTGAATTTTCTGCATTCAGAATCCCAATTAGCTCCATTCCTATGGAAGAGTTGAGGAGATCATATTATGAGCAATGTAATGTCTGCACCATAACTTGCTACTTCTTCTCCTCCTATACCAAAAAATCCAAAGAAAACCAAACCTAAAAAACCCCATAAACCTGAATATTTTATTGTAATAAAAATTCACTTCATCCACCTCTAAAAACAGGGGTGGCAATAATGGGGAACCCACATTGCTGCTCTAACAGGACACAAAATTCCCAAGAAACTCCTTTCAAGGAACTGGGCCATCACTTGAGTGGTCTTTCACAATGCACAGCAAACATACAATTTTATATTTCAGAAAAATATGCAGCTGCACCACAAAACTGTAAGGAATTTATGTTCACAATACTCTTGCTGTATAAACAGTTGCAGACTAACTAAAGATGGGAAACTGAAGTACAGAGACACTTTTATCAATTGTCCAAAGTTTGTAGCTGGTCTGAGAAAGGCAGCTACTTCTGAGTTACTAATCATGTTTCAAATTAAACTTCAGAATTTTAAACTTTAGAAGCTAACTGTTAGAATTCCACTTTAGGAGCTAAACTTAAGAATTGTAAACTTGAGGCAAATTTACTTCATTTAGAGACACTTTGACCACAACAAGGGAGGTCAACAGCTGCAGGTAACAACCAGGGAGGAAACCTCCCCTCCTAATCTCCTCCATTACAGTTGTTCAGAAATATTCACAGACATCCCACTGAACAAAAAGCTACATTTTCAACACCCTGAGGATATTCAGATTAAGGTATTAAACATGTTTGAGCTTTGCTCTGAATTCCCATGATAAAGCTCCAGACACCTGATGTTTCTGCCTTTGGATTCACTCACTACAGATATGTAATGAAGGGAAAAAAAATAGGATTTATATCAGGCAACAATACAGCCAACAAGCGCATTTTGATATTTGCATTATACAAGGTGACAGTTACACATTTGCTCTATTTCCTGGCTGAGAAGAGGTGCAGAACCGAGGATGTGCCAGGAAGGGAAATCAATGAGCGCGAGGCTCCAGCGCTGTGCCTTTGGAGGGGGCGCTGACAGCCCTGTTCAGCTGCTCAGAACAGCTCCTAAATCACAACCTCCTTGTGCCTCGGCAGCCAGAGGCTCTGCCTGAGCTCCCAGTGGCACACTTGGAGCTCGGGGTGAGCCCTGCCAGGTGCTGGTGAGGGGTGAGCCTGCTGCGCCCTCCTCTCCCTGCCTGCGCATCAGCGCTGCCAGGCAGGAGGGGATTCAACCTGGCAGCCACTCGTGCAGCAGGAACACTGCACAGAAACACGCCAGCCAGCTCTGAAAACTCCTCTCCCCTGCAGCAGGGGCTGTGCAGCATCCCCAGCGGGCAGGGATCTCAGTGGACATGGGGGTTATGGGTGTGTGCGGACTCAGTTCGCGGCAAATGGGATAACAAAATATAAAATAGACTGCAATAAAATAGACTTGTGTCACAGACACCTTTTATGGAAAATCCTTTCCTTAGGGTTTTTCCTCCTGAGAAGCTGGGAGGCCTCAGGAACAAAATGCAAACAATGGTTATCTGCTGCTGTGGGATGCAACAGGTGCATCTGGCATTGGTCTCATGTGCTTGTTTCTGATTAATGGCCAATCACAGTCAGCTGGCTCCGACAGAGTCTGAGACCCAAGCCTTTGTTATCATTCCTTATTTTCTATTCTTAGCTAGTCTGATGAAATCCTTTCTTCTATTCTTTTAGTATAGTTTAATATAATATATATCATAAAATAATAAATGAAGCCTTCTGAAACATGGAGTCAGATCCTCATCTCCTCCCTCAGCCTCAGACCCCTGCGAACACGGTCACAGACTTGTGCTTTGCTACAAACATCTGCAAATCAGCATTCATTAAATTAATGTACAGTTATTATCTCATTCCCTCCTATACACACATCCACACACAAATTCAGTGTGCATGATATCTTTAAAAGAATGGCATCTTCACTAAGAAAAAAATCCATATTCTAACCTCTGATGCTGCAGCTTTTCCAACAAGTTGTTTAGCAAGATTGTCTTCCTTGACCTAACACCCTCCTAAAGCTCAAGTTCAGCTGGGAGTAAAATCACTGTACCTTCCCTCAATGCTTACACTTGTAGGAAAAAATGATGACAAAACTTCCATGAGAACATCAGGAGCATCTCACACACACACCTGGAACCCCCCACACTTCAGAAACACAAGGAAATTCCTTCACGTGCAGGGCCAGCACTTTAATGTTCCATGTGTCACTGCTTTATGAATGTGGATTCAAAAATCCACAGCCTTAACAGAGAAAATTCACAACCCATGTGGGCAGAAAAATATAACAGGGTGAGAAATAAACGCCAGGAGAAAAGAGTTTACATCCTCCAATTGGAACAGATTTCCCCAGCTTCCACAGGCAGGCTTTAGGAATTCTGGACCTGTCACAAGTGCTGCAGAAATGACCTGATCATGAGCCCCTCTCAAGGCCTCCACTCTGAAGGGTTTTGTAAAAATCAAAATAAGAAAGAGTGCTTGAGTGTGACATTTAACTGCCACGGGATCAGTTTTGCTTCTGAAGGAAATAAAGCTATACTTTTTCAAGGAATGAAAACTTATCCTTTTTTTATTGCTCTCAGAAAATAACAGTGAGGCTCCCATATTAAACTGTAAAAGTGTGTGATGTATGCAAGATGCCACTTCACTGCACATGGGATGATGATAAATAATACTGCAATTTCAGAGTAATAAATGGGAGATGGTGACTGAGACGACAGTGACACTGCTAAAAATAGTTCCAGAGAATTCTAAAACTCAGTAAATAGAAGCCTTTCACCATAGTGATCAAGGAGTGTAGGGGATAAACCAAAAATGTATTTTGTGGTGTTGATTTCTCAGGAACTTGACTTCTGCCTCCCCCAGTGTTACTGACTCCTATTTATCTGACTCACTAGAACAAGAGCAAGATAAAAAAGGAGAAACATTTCCTTACTGTAAGGCAGCAACTTGAGTCTGAAAATCAATTTTGAGAAGAAATCTCTTGCTACCTGTGTGTATTGAAAGTTCTAGCAAATAAATTGTCCTGACTTTCCAGTTAATGAGTTATATTCTGAGAAAATGCTTCCCTGTGAGTTTGGGATCAAAAAAATCTTAGAAGTGTATTTGATTTATACTTCAATATCTAGTTTTACTCAAGAATATATTCCTTTCTAAAAACAAAAATAAAATTCCAATTTCACTCTAATTGAATGTGCTTGAGCTATTTCTCGGTCTTAAAATCAGAGATGGAATTGAAGTAACTGATTTGTAAGAAAGAAAATAAATTTAAGAATATTAGAATGGCATGTTTACAAGGGAAACACCAAACACTCACCATTCCATTCCAGCCTTTCTGCTGAGTTTTTGTTCACTGTTTATATTCCCTAATAGCAGTTTAGTCATGAATATACACTAAAAATTATAGCTAAGGGACAGAGATTTTTTTCCTCCAAAAGGGAAGAAAAAAATCAAAGAAAACCACGAGACCAGAGAACACAACAAGACAATATTTAAGCAGGAAGAACAGCAGCTTCAGATGGTAAATACAATATCCATCTCCTGCTGCAGAGATCTAGATTAGTCTCACCTGGTAATGTGAGTCCTCCAATAAATTATAAACTGAGACAAACCCTCCCACAGCTGATGGGGAAAAAAGCAGAGAATGGTGAAATGGTGAATGTTGGGAGTAAAAAAGCAGAGAATGGTGAAATGGTGAATGTTGGGAGTAAAAAAGCAGAGAATGGTGAATGTTGGGAGTAAAAAAGCAGAGAATGGTGAAATGGTGAATGTTGGGAGTAAGGGGAGTGATGGGGTGTGATCTCAGCAAGGTTAATTCCAGAATAAATACCACAGCTCAGGAGCCATTTAGCAATGTGATTTAGCCCTCTCACAAAGCGTGCTACTCCAGAAAGAGCAAATTAAACCAAGGTTGGTGAAGCCATTTCTCCCCAGTAATGGCTCCTACAGCCCAAGCCAAAGGGAAAACCCAACCTTTCCCAGGTCTGGGCGCACACACAGCACTTTCCTGAGGTAAATTCAATCCCTGCCCTAAAACAGATGTTCCCAAACAGCAGCTCACAAACTGCTTGTGCTACAATAAAGCTCTGTAACGGGCACACACAGAAATTGGACCTGAGGCCAAAACCATGAACAGCTCTGGGGCAGCTGCCCCCGCTCCAGGCAGGAGGGTGTCAGGGTGGGAAACCAGAGCTGAGAATTGCCCAGAGCCCTCCCAGCTCCCACTGTGACCATAAACACCCATCAAACAGCCAGCCCAGTGCCCAGAGAGCAAGGACAGCACCTCAGCCACACACAGGATGGGAAAGGGACGGAGCAAACCCGCTGAGGATGAGGAGATGCTCTCAATAATTCAATGTGAAGTCAAGCCTTCAAAAAAAGTGATGTAAACAAGTGATTCCACCAAACCCAACCCATTAAAATATTCCATCCTGAAATGAAATATTACCTTATGTCCATCACCTGGGGAAATGACCATTAGCACAGAATATAAAGCACAGCTCAAACAATTTAACTTAAACAGTCTTTAAACAATTTTCTTCTTAGATAGACTTCATCTATACCTTGATTTATACACTTAATTCTTTTCTGTTTCTTTATCTTAGAGGGTTTAGCATATTATTAGGATTATTGCATATTGAGTTATTAAGCTAGGAACAATAATTCAATGTATTATGTTGATGTAGCAGTCAGCTAAACAAACAGTTGATTCTGAATTCAAAGATTTAGTTGGGCATGTTACTATTTTTAAAACCTGCCTAGGATGTTCTACCAAATACTACATCTGTCATTATTCATCAGGTTCACAGATACTGAAAGAACACAAACCAAGTGCTCTCTAAGACAGGACTGAGTCAATTTGCTCACGGAAATCTGCAGGACTGCTGTCTACAATAAAACAGGTTTCAGTTGTTGTGTGGATTCAAAACAGAACACTATCTTCAAATCCTAAGGTGACACTATAAAACTAAATTTTTTATGTGTTCTACCTACAGAGTCAAAGCTCTGCTTCCACACTCAATTAACTTTACTGGTAACATAAGAAGAGGCCTACTGTGGTTATATGTGCAAGCACCCATTGTGAAATGTAAAATTAAGTGAAACCTGTTTTGAAATCCAGCATTATGGCTCTTAACAAAACAGCAAAGCAGAACTGAATTAGTGAAAGTGGCTGTGACAGCTGAAGCCATGGAGCTTCCAAGAGGGCTCAGCATTATTAAAGATTTTCCTTCTGATGCTCTTAGGCACAATCTGATTAGTTCCAACAGCTGCCCAGCAGGAAGAGCCAAGCCATCACTCCCAGGGACACTCAAATAAAGCACCTTGAGCTGCAGTGATGGCAGAGCCAGGCAGGGCACAGCACACAGCACCAGCTCTGCCCTCCTGCTGGACAGCCATGGCAGAATTCCCATTTGAATCATGGCAGAGGCTCCTGAGCAGCATCGTGTAAGATGCTACAACCTGTCCTGATGGATAAACTTGTTGCACACACAATACATAAATGGGAAAAAAAAAGGGGGGGGGGAAAAGGGGAGGGGAAAAAAAAGGGGAGGGGAAAAAAAAGGGGAGGGGAAAAAAAAGGGGAGGGGAAAAAAAAGGGGAGGGGAAAAAAAAGGGGAGGGGAAAAAAAAGGGGAGGGGAAAAAAAAGGGGAGGGGAAAAAAAAGGGGAGGGGAAAAAGGGGAGGGGAAAAAAGGGGAGGGGAAAAAAGGGGAGGGGAAAAAAGGGGAGGGGAAAAAAGGGGAGGGGAAAAAAGGGGAGGGGAAAAAAGGGGAGGGGAAAAAAGGGGAGGGGAAAAAAGGGGAGGGGAAAAAAGGGGAGGGGAAAAAAGGGGAAAAAGAAAATAAAAAAGGAAAAAAAAGAAAAAAGAAGAAAAGGAAAAAACTGACAAAAAGTGGGGAAAAAGGTGGGAGGGAGAAAAGGGGGAAGGGAAAAATCCACTTTACATAAATGTTACTCAAGCCTTTGTTAGAGATAATGAGTAACAAAAAAGGAATTTTCTTTGCTACTTTGCCTGTGAAACTCAGTAGCCTGAAGCATATGCTGTGCTGTGACAAATGTGCCATTGAACTTTAAAACAATATTCAAAATAGATTCTGGAAGACTTCACTCCAGTTCACAGAACTCTTGTAGTATTGTCTGAGTATCACAAGAGTGATGAGTAGTCTGATATTTTTACCCCTTCTTCCAGTGCCCTGGATGCTAAGTTAGGATTTGAAGAGCCACAGACACAGCATTGCCTGTGAAAGGCTTCAAGCCTGGGACACAGATTTTCAGCCAGCTGGAAACTCCATCATCAAATAATTTTGAAGTTGTTATTAAAGTTAATCAATAAAAACCACACAGATTTTAATTCACAAAGGTAAATTCACTTCTGAAGAAGCTTTGACTGTTCTTCCAGTTTCTGAACATAGGAAAACTCAGGACAAAACCTTATTTCTAGTCTTGCAAAGTTTTCTGCCACTGGGCAGCAGAACAAGTTCTGGTTGTGCCTCTGGGCTTTGCTTCCCACCTTAGCTCAGGAATAGACACATTTAAAATAAAAACCAAATAATTTTATTCCTGCCTAAGGTAACATAATGGACATGGATATTAGTGAAAAATGTCTTTGCAGTTTCTCAGCTTCTCCCTGAGCTTATAAAACTGTATACTTTTTAAAGTTAAATAATAAAGAGGAAGTATTTCATCACTGAATCCAAAATGCTGTTTTCATAGTATAACAATGCTGTAAACAGAAATTAAAACAAGAGATCCTCACAAAATGTAGCATCTAAAACTTTGACAATATTCTAAACACACTGTCCCAGACATGTTTTATGGAAAATCCTTTCCTTGGGATTTTTCCCTCCTGAGAAGCTGGGAGGCCTCAGGAACAAAATGCAAACAATGGTTATCTGCTGCTGTGGGATGCAACAGGTGCATCTGGGATTGGGCTCATGTGCTTGTTTCTGATTAATGGCCAATCACAGTCAGCTGGCTCAGACTCTTGGTCAGTCACAAACCTTTGTTATCATTCCTTCTTTTTCTATTCTTAGCCAGCCTTCTGATGAAATCCTTTCTTCTATTCCTTTAGTATAGTTTTAATATAATATATATCATAAAATAATAAATCAGCCTTCTGAAACATGGATCTCTCCTCTTCCTGGGACCCCTGTGAACATCACCACAACACTCAAATTTTAAAATCTGGAATTTTTACAAAATAGACACAAAATCCCATTGGAAAAGCTGGACATACGGGAAAAAAAAACCCAAACCAACAGATAAGAATATCAGAATCACCACTGCTGGGCAAGCAATCTGTGAGCTCAAACTGGCAGAAGTTCAGGAACAGCTTGGGAAAATATTCTGGTGATTCCCAAGCATCTGATATCAAATGTTAGAGACGGACCCAAGACCAGAGGAAATTCAGTTTGATCCTGCCAGGCCAAGCTTGGACCAGCCCAGAAATCAGTGCCTGTCCCTCCTCTTCCCCCTGGGAGGAAGATCCAGACTTTGGAAACACAGACCAGCAAAGACTGAGCAGAACAAAGCCCAGTTCAGATGACAAATGAAGGTGGCCAGCAAAGGTCATCACATCCTCACATAATGCACTTCAAAACCCAGACAATCAAACCCTCAGAAGCAGATATTAAAGCAGATATTGAAACACACAAACACTGACAGGATTTTCTCTTCAGCTTTGCCAAAGGTCCACTCAGACACTGAACTTCACTGCCAAGCTCTGGGTGATGCTGGCAACTGAAGGTTTGAATTATTCAAAATGAAAGGTTTTTTATGAGGGAGGGGCTGGGCTACCTCAGAATTTAAAAATAAGCATTAATGTAGAATCTTACAAAGAAGCAGATAATCTGGAGACTTCCAGGAACTCAAATGAGTTCTGATATTGTACAAGCAGAGTGAGTACCTTGGATATTCAGCATGGATAAATACTTGATTGCATAAAACAATAAAAGTGTTTATTGTAAAAAAATAAAAGGTTATAGGAAAGTTCTATCAGTATTTTAGGCTCTATTTTTAAGACTGACTTTCAAATTATGGCATCCACAATAGTTCTTGGCTTTCCCAACAAATAGCAATTCACAAAAAAGTCATGTGTAAGTGCCAGAGTATTATTTCTGATATTAGATGCAAAAGAGGATGAGGAACAAAATAGAAGTTACTCCTTTGTTTATACCTTTAAGTCTGCTGCAATAAATTATCTTCAAAAACACCTAATGGAAATGAAGATGGAAATTATATGGCTGGGGTAAGGATGAAAAGGAAAATGTATTCTGCCAGTGAAAAAGCCATATAATATCCCAGTCTGAAAAGCACAGAGGAATATCCTGACTCAAAAGGAAAAGAAGATAAAAAAACCCCAGAAAACGTCAATTTGCTTGAAAAAGCAGAGGAAAAAAACTACAATTATTCGACTTTGGAACATCAGCAATAACCAAAGCAAGAACGCATCACATTAATAGAGCCAGCAATTACAGCACAATGAGAGAAAAATGTATTTCAATACTGAGAGCTGATGGCTCAGAACTCATTTCTTTTGGCAATGTTTCTTTTTGTTTCTTCAGAATTGTCTGAAACACTCTTTGCTACATGTCCCAGCTTCAAAAGCTCCACAGGACTTAAGTGTTCAGACCAATTATGTTTCTGGGCTTGAGAATATAAATCATTTTGCAATATACCTTTTTTTCAGGAATAAAAATAACTGTACTAATGCAGTCAAGTGCCATGAACCATAGCTGACACTTGATTTAAATATATTTTTGATAGCTCTTCTTAAATGCAAGGAAAGTGTTCCAGACAGTGTATTTGGGGAAAAAATAGCTAGGATATTTAAATCTTTATTAATAAAATCCAATATTAGAATGCTTAAAGTAAATATAAAATCAAGAACATATTATAAAAGCTACTTCAATATATTAATTGCGTATTTTATGACAACTTAAATCAGGAAAAACTGAAACTACTTCTCCTATTTTCAAAACATATCCTAAAAATTGGAAATTTCAAAATCTTCATCTTCCCCATGGATGGGGCGAAAAATGAGTCTTCGAAAAGTGAGTTGGACAAAAGAAAAATCTTTTGCAATTAATATTCACCTTTTATTTTTCTTTTATTTACTCAATGTTTTGAAAAGAGCAGAATTTTTGGATCACTTCACAAGTACAGGTGAAAAAAGATGACTATCCCTTAAAAAAAATTGAATTTTTAATGATCTGAATAATATTAGGATCTGCTGGAAAACTAATTCCAGGTTTCTCCTGACAGCCATCCAAAATATAAATAAGCCATGCATCGATGCACCCCTTATATTACTTTGTAATCCTTGCAAAGTTATTCTGAAACAAGAATTACAGTGGTTCCAAAGAACTTTTACATGCAGTAACCATTATCTGACACTCTTGAAGGGCTTGTGATAATTGTTTTTATTTGATTGAAAAAATAATGGTCTTTGAAATGTTTCTTGCCCGGCTGGTGACAGCTATTGCTGATTTTTAACTACAAAAATTACCAAAAAAAGTTTAAATGCCTTTGGATACAAGATGGCCAGTGTATCATGCAGATGCATTAACATAATTTATAAATAAATGGCCTGAAATTCAGAAACCTGTTTCAGGTCATTGTTTAAAGATAAAATAAGGGCCACGGAAAGGCATCTCTATTCACAGGTAACACTGAACATATAAAAATAACGCCCCAACACCTTGGCAATGTTGTTATGGCATTTGAAAAAGGCTCCAACCTCTTTCTTTAGTGATGTACAAAAGAATACATTTAAAACGTGGTAATTTGCAGACAGTAAGAAAAAATAAGGGTGCAGCATCATCTGTCCTGAGTGCACCTTTATTTCCTTTGGTAACTTCAGTTGGCACTGCATGTTTGCAGTCCCAATACCATACATTTATGCAAACTAGAGAATAATTTCTTTTAGAAGGGGCATTTTAGTGTTTTTACTGGGGTTATCAATCAAGAGCAGGATAGATCATGTAATTGGCAATTTCGTATAAATTAAAACATTTTTTTCCTTGACGGCTGTTGAGAAATTGTTCCTTTCTTTGTGCTGGCAAACTCACAGACCATGTACACAAACCCTGAGCCCTGTGTGCAGGAAGCATCCCCATAACTGAGCTAAAGCTGATGTGTGTGGACATCAGCTAAAGATGCTGCTGAGCAGATGAAGATGAAGAGCAGCTCTGTGTTTGGCAGGTGGGTGCCTCGCAGCCCCAGCCTATCATCCTCTCCCTCTCTGAAACATGCTAACTTACAATATATAAGTTGTTTTTTTATTTATCCTCTCTGAAACATGGTAACTTATAATATACAAGGGTTTTTTCTATTATTTTCACCCATTACGCTGTTTGCAGTCCCACTATCAGTCATCTATGCAAACCAGAGTATAATTGCACTTACAAGGGCTATTTTAGTGTTTTTACTGGGGTTATCAATAGAGAGCGTGAGAGATCCTAGAATTCACAATTCCTTATAAATTAAAGCAATTTTTTCCTTGATGGCTGTTGGGAAATTGTTCCTTTCTCTGTGCTGCCACACTGACAGACTTCTGTAAACAACCCTGTGTGCTCAGGAAGCACCCCCATAACTGAGCTAAAGCTGATGTGTGTGGACATCAGCTAAAGATGCTGCTGAGCCGAGGCAGATGAAGATGAAGAGGAGCTCTGTGTCTGACAGATGGGTGCCTCGCAGCCCCAGCCTATCATCCTCTCCTCTCTCAAACATGCTAACTTCTATATTATTGTTCCCTGACAGCTCGTGTGAAAATCAGAGCCTGGCACGCAGGAAGAGACACCAACTCATCCCTCAGCCTCACTCACTGAACTTGCTGTGCCTGCAGCCAGACCTTGCCCTCCAGCCCTGCCTGAATCCCAGGGGGGCGTCAGGGTAACGGGAGCTGACAGTTTTACAGCAATAGTGCCACAAACCACCCTAAAGGAGCCTTGCATCAAGCAACAAGAGGCAATTACCTTGACTCCTGACTCACCAGCACCAGTCAGGGGCAGGGTTTGATCTCCTCGCTGACACCAAGGCACAGCTGCAGCCATGCAAATCAGTTTTCCCTCTTAACGCTCAGAGGCGGTGACTTTTTCAAAATAGCGTGCACAGATGACCACTTGTCTGTCCACATCTCTCTAGACAAGTTACCACTGAGCAGTGTTATTATTCCAGCGCAAAATCTGCTCTAAATCATATACTTTGGTATTTTGGATTGAAAGAAAAATGAGCAAATGGGGAGGGGGATTTGGAAGAAGGTGGATTTTCAGCTACAGCATAAAATAACAAAAACAGGCTTATTTTGCAAAGGTGATGTAAAAGCTTCAGATGATAATTAAGAACATCTCAGGGGAAAAGCATCCACGTGAAAAAACTGAGGATGTGTTAACTTTAACCAAACCACTGAACTTCTATCAGCAATCAAAAAGGGAAAGATGTTTTGGGTCTGACCTATTCCCCCACAGTGGATTTAGGACAAAAGAACTTGGCACCACTCAAAAGTACTTGTCACTGTCAAAAGGCAGCCTGTCTGTCCTAAAAAAAAGCCTCTCTTTTAAAGGGCAACTAAAAATTACCTCAGAAAGACAACATGTCCAGCTCTCCCTATTTATTAAATTACCAGCACTAGAGAGTGACCTCAGAGCTCAACTCCAAAGCAAAAAAACTCCCTAAACCTATTTTTGAGTTCCCTAAATGCATAAACTTCTCTTTGTATGCTGGCACACAAAATGAGAAAGCCGAAACAGTGCTGACCATCAAACATCTGCAGTTTGTTCCTCCTGGGACCAGCCTGGGCTGCAAATGGTGCCGAGGAGCCCAGGGAGGCACAGGCTGGGAAGGGACCCTGGAGATGGCCTGGTCCAGCCCCTCTGCCAAAGCAGCTGCACAGCATCACACCCAGGTGGGGTTTGACTTTTTCCAAGGGATATTAAAGTAAAAAAAAAAAAAATCCCCTCTCCAAGCAGAAATTCAAAATTTCAGTCTAAGCTACATGAGAGCGAGAAGGAAAAGAAACCCACAATAATTAAAAATAAAAAACAACCCTCAAATGGTTTTTCAAGACACATCTTATTTTTACCTTGTGTGTAAGCACTGTCAGATCCAGGATCTGGCTTTATATAATTTCTCAGTTTTAGGCACCTAAGTGCTATTGTTACCTGCACCATCAATATGAGTGTAATTTTATTTTGGTGGCAATTAGTCTTGGCATATCACTGAACAACTAATGTTTCTTGAATGAGAAGAGAAAAAAAGATCTTGTTCTTGTCTATCAGGAAATCAAAAAATCTGAATCATGTATTTTCTTGAGTATATATCAGTAAAACAAACTCTTGAATGGCCATCACCCCATCAGCCTTATTTCCCTTACACAATTGTTAGAAAAGGTTGGCAATAAAAAAAAAAATCAGAAAGTGCAAGAATATTTTGTTCTTAGAGGGTTGCAACAAGTTCACAAATAATTTTTGATTTGTAAGAAAAATTAAGTTGCAATTCCTTATTTGTGTTAGTGTTTAGCTACAATATTCAGTAAGACCCAGCAATATTAATAAATACCTGTTTACAAGCAGACGGAAAGCTCTGCGTTGGCAGATGTTTCACAGTCTGCAGATGTTGGCCATAAGCACCTCAGGCTTGCTGTGTCCCACTGAAGGGGTCAATAAAGCCCTGCCCTGTCCTGCCCTGCTGCTGAACCCCACAGAGAATCACCCACGTCAGTTTTAATGGATTAATCCCAATGGGACGAGAATGGGACATGGTTTGAGACACCCTCAAAGGGAGTGTTGCCCGATTGATAAATGACACAAAACTCGGATAAGTTTTGTGGGTGCTTTATTAAGGGCCCGGGGAACTGGGGGACTCACGTCCCAAAGTCCGAGCCCCCAAATTCGCGTCTGGGTGCTTCCCTCTTATACATGCGATTCACAACAAAGTTTCCAAGAAACAGTTCCCTGTTCCCCTTGCCTAGTCTCTAAAAAAAACAGTCCTCCGTTCCCCTTGCCTGGTACAGACCCCTTGTGATACATTCCTTGGTTCACAAACAAGGTCATCAATCCTCTGCTTATCTTATTCTAAGAGCATTGTATGCTGCCTCTAGACAGGTTAGCATTCTTGCACTAGTTTAATTATTTATTAAATCTCTAAGACTACCTGCTAGGTAACACACAAAACTCAACACACTTTTCAACGGCTACAAAACTACTTTTTAACAAACCAGTTCACACACAACTCACTATAATTAAATATTTTGCTAAATTTCATTTCTTTTCCAACAGGAGGGTGGCTGCTTTGGCTGCCTCTGCGTGGAATGAGAGCACAGAAAGGACAGGCGTGAAAGGACCAAGCAGTTCCTCTTTGGGACACTGAGGTTGATCAGGGGCTAAAAAAAAATAAATCAAAGTCTGTGTCACTGTGCAGTGACTTTGCAGGGACATTAGGCATTCTGTCTTGTTTCTCTCTGCACTGAAGCCCACAGGTGCAGCACTAAAAACAAACCGACCATTTCAGACCAACAAACAGCATTAAAAACAGCAAAGGTTGTTGGCCACATCCACTGTTACACTTTCGATTTTCACATTTGTATCCCTGCTTACCACAGGATTATCAACAAAGATTTCATTACTATGGCTTTCTGATACACATTTAACTACAAATCCAGTCTCAGTCTATAATTCTAAGTATTGTCCCAGATTTATTTCTACATAAAACACATCTTCCACTCTTGATCTTGACAGTGATATGAGTTACTTGATCCAGGACTGCTGCGAGGCTCAGAAATAACCAGCTGCAAACATGAAATATGATGCTTGAAGTGTGATGAAGGACTGTGATTTCCATCTTCCATGGGTCATGGAATTGACAAACTGTATCAGAAAAAGGGGATATCTCCTATTGAGAGGCATCACAAGGATGATCTAGAGCAGCCAGATGAAACTCTCCCATCAGAGGCAAGGCTGGCGTGGTGTGAGCCTGAGCAGGAATGTATTCTGTCAGACTACAGAGCTATGAACTGACAGCTACAACGAGGTGATCACATTATCCTAGAAGGGATGCACCAGCTGCTTCTGATAGGTAAATACAGCAAAGGTAAGAGAAATGGAGCAGCAACACCAATCTAATTTCCCCCAAACTGCAGAGGATTAAAGGAAGAAAATATTAGCACTCAGGATCAGCTCACAGAAGAAAATGCTCAGTTCCTGCTGCAACTTCTAGTGTATACCTAGCTGACAAGAAATACTAAGCAATCAATTAATAAAAATATTATTTAAAACATGCCCTTGTGCGAGCCCTTTTCTATTCAAAACCTGTTCTGAACCAGCTTGCCTTTTCAGCATTTAAGAGCACAAAGAAATGCTTCACACTACAATCTCTGCAGTCAAAGCAGAGGCCTGTGACACCCATAAATATGAAGTGTATTAATCAGGTAGCACTAAACACCAGCTTGCCTTGAGATGTGGGTGTGCAGAGCAGCGCAACCACAGCAGCAGGCAGGAATTCATGGCACCGTGGGGCACAATGCACATTTCTGTCACTCTGTAAACAATGGCACTGCCCTGAATGGGGAACAAAGCCCTGGGGCTGGGCTGCCCCTGGCATCAAGCACAACATCAGGGTTTGTGGCTTCATCCCCAATCAGAAATCACTCTTTATTAAGGTTCCAATGCAAAATTTGCTCCTGCATCCTACTGTTTTCACAAACTACTTCTATTTATGAACGCCCAGCTCTTTTTTTCCTATCATTTCCCATTTATACTTAAAGTAGTTATCTCAGCTGAGACAAAAATGGTTGGGTTTCCACTGGGCCATTTATTTCTTGTCTTAGCTGCACCTCCCAGCTCCCACCATCAGTTTTACACCACCCTCTTCCCCGATCCAGCTATTTCTCATTCTAGATGAATTTTCTTCTATTGTTAAACAATCTCTAAGTTCTCCCTCCTCCCCTGGTTCACAGCAAACACTGTTTATCATGTGAAACCTTAATGTCACTCCCTCTATGGTCACCTTGGGGCATCTCAGCAGAGAAACACAATCTTTTATAATGCCATGCACAGCAGCTTTGGGAACAGCAAGAAGCTCTGCGTGACTGTCTCCTCTTTTCTATTAACAGTAAAACTGCTGCCTTTTAAGAGTTCATGTGTTTCAAACAGGGCTGAGAAAATCAGAGCCACAGACAGTTCTGAGGATGAGGTGCCATGAATCTGTTACACATACAGAAGTTATTTTCTATTCAGATACACCTTGATAAAATGCAGGCAGGCAAAAAAAATGAGTGTTAATCAGTGTGGTAATTAAAGCTCTGGCTTGTTTTAAATAAATCAAATCCTGCTTTACAAAGCTTCCACTGAATCCAAAACACAAGGATATATTTCTTTACAAAGTTTTGTTTTCTACTGTTTTAAGGAGAGGAAGAACATTAAAAAAAAAGCAAGAAAAAAAAAGCAAAGACGTCATTTAAAGACTTTATCATTTCTTATCTAGTTTGCAAAATAAACCAAATGCAAAAATTATATTCAACCCTTTCCACACCGCACGAGAGGGGCAGTAAGGTAAGTGCAACCAAGTGATGAAATATTGTAACACATTAATGTTACCTTCCCAAGGATGAAAATGTGTTAAATACCCATAAACAGGTCAGCTCAGTTCCTATCAGAAGTTCCCTCTTTTTCATAATTTCTTGTGGACAAAGTCTCTATTTACCTCTTTTTGGGCAAGATAGGCCTGGCTTCATACAGGCAACGAGAAAATCTTGGCTAAATTTGTTTCAAAAGCCAACGACAACCAGAAATCTTTCTCTTCATTCCACATTTTGTCCATTTTTGATTCCTTTCTGTCCAAAATACAGAGCAATACAACCTTTCACTCTGTTGCTGCACCTACACTAAAGCATCAGATTTTCTGCTTCTATGAATGGATTTCTATATTTTAAGTACCTTGGCTGTGCTGAGAGCAGACAGACAGGTGTGGGATCTTTTTTTTAATTTATTTAATTTTTGGATAGCTGGCCAGAAATGCCCGGTGGGATGCACTTTCCTGAAAGGGATTTTTATGTCTTTGTCACTCCTTAGCACCCACACTGCCACAATTACTTCAGGTTCCAAGCAATTTAAAAGAGCTAAAAAAAGGCAGAGCTTTATTTTTATTAAATTGCTAGTAAGTACTGCTATCAGTGAATATCAGCTATGCAGTCAGTCAAGCAATATATTGGATAATGTAATCTATGTTCTTCTGGCACTGACGAGGGTCAGATTGGCTGCTGAGCAGTCAAACCACAAAATAATTCCCTGTTCCAAAGCAAAGGAAGTGAGGGCAATTTCAGCTTCCCCCAACATTTCGGGGTCAGTTTCTTTCCTGTTCTTAAGTTTGTTTCAGTAAACTCAAACCAAAGTGATGATTTATTTAGCAATCACATACTCGTGTTTATATAAACATCACATGTTTATGTTGTTCTTCTGTCCCCCAGTCCCCTGTTAGTTGCTAGAAAGAATAGAAGAAGCAAGAACGTGGAATATCTGCTCTTACAAGGCCACTGGCACTGCCCTTCTTGCACTCTGCACATTTGGAGCTGCTCCTGCCCTGACAGACAGACTCCTTCCCTCTGGAACAGCTCATCCATGCACAGGTGAGCATCACATCAGCTCTGGGCCAAGTTCCGCTGCTCAAGTCCACCAGTTGTGCAAGAGAGGCACAAATAAAGAATGTCTCCATAAAAATGGGAGGCATAAAGCCAGCACAAAAACCTTCTGCACTTGGCACTGCCACGGCAGCGGCAATGAGGACATGTTTTCAATAGTCCGGGAAAACTGTCAGCCAAAGCGTACAAACACTGTGAGTGCTGCTGCAGAGCTCGTGGATGCTTCCTCACACTGTTACACATGCACATAAACAGCTTCCCACAGAGTGAGGCTGAGATGCACCAGAACAAACTCAGGATTCACACTCTGACACGGACCTGCACCGTAGCACAACTGCAGCTCGCAGCTTTGGGCTCCCGTCACTGCGTGCAGCTCACAGCTCTGGGGTTCTGACGGGTTGGCAACACTGGTGGGAGGACAGAAACACACACAGCAACAGAGAAGGATGAAGCAAACCCACCTTGAGCAGCTCATAGTGCTGGATCCCGTTCACGCCGATGTCCGGGTCGATGGCAGACGGGACGGAGTAGCGGGAATTGATGGCCGTGTTCTCCGGGATGGAGATGTTAATGACTGTCGAGGGGAAAAGGGGGGCGTTGTCATTTATATCCTCGATCAGGAACCTGATCTTGACCAGCCTGAACACCTCATCTGGCAGCACGGCCACCTCCACCTCGTAGAAGCAGCGGTTCTCGCTGAGGATGCCGGCGCACAGCTTCTCGCGGTCGATGCGGTTGGCGGCCGTGAAGATCTCGCCCGTGTTCTCCTCCACCCTCACCAGGGGCACGTCCCCGGTCTTGTACACCAGCTTGAACTGCAGGGGGGAGGACAGGGGCACGTCAGGGTCCAGCGTTAGATTGAGATCCTTGAGCAGGTTGCCAATGAGGACATTCTCGGGCAGCTCTTCCCGCACGGTGTAATTCTTCTCCTGCGCGCCAGATTGGAACACGATGCAGGCCAACAGGACTGCCAGGAGGTAGGTTCCAGACAGCAAGTCCATCTCCAGAATGGCTAATGAGGGCCCGTGGAGAACGCCAGGAGGAGCTGGGAAAAGGGAAAGGAAAAAACTTTAAGTCACAGAATACTGTTGCCCTAGGACAAGAAATAAAATGATGCGGACACTGGACTTTCTAAGGTAAAAAAAGAGTTCTGACTCTAAAATTTATAGATTTCTAAGGTAAATCCTTTAAAAGTCACAGAACATTGTTGCTCTAGGACACAAAATAAAACAATGCAGACACTGGACTTTCTAAGGTAAAAAAGAGTTGTGACTCTAACATTTATAGATTTCTAAAAGCGACAGTGGATTGGAGGATGACAGTGCCACCTCTCCAACGAGACTGGACAAACCAAAAGTTGATCAATGTTCTCTTTTTCTATAAAAGAACGCAAAACAATAAGTTATTTACATAAAGTGTGTGAGAAAGTTTGTAACAAGAATGTAAACATCAGAAGGCTTAGAAAAACTTGAAAAAACAGGACAAGAGAATATTGTGTTCCTAAAGATATAAGAGCTAAAGGTGCTCCTTTCCTGCTCCAACAATGTGAACCTTTCAAAAGCCTCATTAGTAAAGTCACATTTGACTCCATCCTTCCTAAATATGTACAAAATTTCTCGCAAAACTTTTCACTTGAAACCCTTAACTAAATACTGAGGTAAGAATTTTAGGGCTGGATAATATGACATGAAGAAATAATTACAGGAATCCCCTATTTCCAGCATGAGATTTTCTTTTGCTCCTTAGGAAAATGTCTTCCTTTGATCTCTCTACCACATTGTCCTCATTTTTTTTAGCATTTCCTAAGAAAAAAGTAGGCAAGAAGTTTGCAAGCAACCATCTGCTGAGAACCAGATCTTTTTATACCTCTTGCTTAGATATGGGAATAGAAGAACACTTGTCTTAATTCTCCCCCCAAGTTTTGCACTGACAAAATTATGTAATGTTTGTTAACAACGACAACAAAGAAATCTGGATATTTTTAATTCAGGAACTTAAACTGGCAAGAAAATGTTATTATCTAAATGGAGTCTGGTGAACTTCAGCCAACAATGTGTGGAAATCCGTCTAGGGAATTGCAAAAAAAATTTTGTATAATTTTAAATTTGGTGATGCCTGTTCATAGTACTCTGAAATACCAATACCTTTAAAGGAAGGTACAAAATTGTTGGGAAAATCTGTACTTCCCAAGCTGGTTTCTGAATAACAATATAATCTTGCCTTGAGGTTAACAACCTCGAGAAAGATGGAAATGGAACAAGAAGACTTACAGGTGCACACAGATATCTGTGTAGCAGCACTCAGCCTTCAGCCAAGAATTTTTAAGAGATAAATCACTCTCTTGAACTCCATGTATAAAATATTTGCCTAATCTTTACATAATTCTGCCATTCCAGAATTTAGGATCTGCTAGGATAGCATTTCTCTGAGGTAAATGCTCAAGAGCTCCATGTAAAGTGATTTTTCTCGTAAACGAAATCTTAGGTTAGCATCTGCTCCAAATACACCTGTGCCAACACATCTACATTCTTTTTACTGTGCAGGTAAAGTGTAATTCTGTTCCCTGTCTCCTCTCATTTCATTCTCCCTGCCATAGCACAGATTGATTTACTTCTGCAGATCAAGTTGCAGTGGCTGAAGAAATTCCTGGTGCCAGTAATTGCCTCCACCTGTTAGCAGAGCCACTTGCAGGGGAATTTAGAATAAGCTCTGATTTTGCAGTGAAACAGGTTAGGAACAATAAATATTGCTATTCCGTTTAGTACGGGGTTGGAAGGCAGTGACAGATACAGAACATCCCAACTCCACCTGCAAGGTGCATCCCCACATCCCCACATCACCATTAACTGGACAGCATTTTCTGGCTTCAGGATTATACAAAAGCAGAAAATATCATTTTTGTGATTAGACATGAAATAAAAATGCTGCAAGTCCCCACTGAGGGAAAATGGCTTTGCTCCACGAATAAATGAATGAAGCTGGAGGGGGTGGCTGACCAGGGGATGGCATTTCAGGAATCCCCTGATTTATCACTGGAATTCGGGGGTTCATAACACCCAAAGCAGCACCAGGCAGGTGCCCAGAGAGAAGCAATGGACCAACAGCTTTTTATAAACCATTAAAACTTCACATTCTAAATATACAAATAAGGAAGTCTCCAGCAGCTCCTGATCATCATTATGGAAACACCATGGCAGCAGTGAGAGCCCAGTGAATGACTTGGTGAAAGTCTACAAGTGGATTAGGTTGGCTGCTATAATTTGATTTATTAACTGATTATTATTTTATTTAACTTATTATATACTATAAATTCATAATGTATTATATATATTTTATAATACATTGCATAATATATATTAGGAATATATATTATGGCTATATAATAAACAATAAAAATATATTTATAACACATTATTTGATTTATTAACTGCATATCTTTTAATGCAGCTCCAGCAATTGTCATCCCACAGAAGAAATTGCCCACGTACATTTGACCTGCAGAGAGAGCCTTGTTTCAGGAAAGCACATCTTTGCATCCATTATCACTAAAATAAAGATATTTACATTGTTTTCTATGGAAAACACAAAAATGTATGGGTTACTGTAAAAAGTTGATATTTAAATGCTGCTCTAAAAAAAAATTCAGAATAGTTGCATGTTTTGTGCATACTAGAAGAAACTATTTTGCCACTTCTTCCTCTCTATTACAAATTAAAATGAAAAATAACACAACAGAGTTATAAAACCCTTCAAATGCTGATGTTTCTAGAATAATATTTTAAATTTACATTTCTGAGGGGAGGAAATGAAAAAAACCCAACACCAACCATAAATATAAACCAAATTCTAGCCCCTATCCCAAATTCTTCTATGGCAATACTAATGCAAGTATTACTTATAAATGATAATGATATTAAAATGTTGTATAAACAGGTATATAAATCTTCCAAATAAACACATTAAGGATTTTTTTTCAAAGCAAGATGAGAATGTAAATGCAACAACCTAAAGAGTTCATCAACAATATTCCTGAATCAATTCCCAAAATTGAGATCATGCCAGGAGATACTTTATATTCAAACTAAATTATAAGCCTTTAACCCCAGTTTTATCTGCAGTGGAGTTTCCAGGGATTATAAAATGACAACAGCGGGACTCAAAAAGTTTTGTGAGGAAAACTGCAGGGTGGAACTTGGCATTACATTCTTATGCAAACTTTTACTCACTTTAAACCAAGTTTGGGCCACTCTATTGAAATTCTTCTTGAGTCATAGTAAAGAAAATACTTCAAAGCACGAAAAAACAGCACAGAGCACTTAAAAGCCATGTTAGATAAATGGCAACATGAATTTTGTGGTGACTTCTGCTGTCACAGATTTTCCTGAGTGACTAAAGGGTACAGGCATGTAATAGACAGTGTTAGTTTAGCAGGAAAAAATAACCAAGAATGGTTTACAGTGCTTCAACTTCTTACAATGCACTATTGTTTTTTTCTTTAAAAATAATTCTAGTAACAGTTTTGAACAGAATTTTGTGGTGACTTCTGCTGTCACAGATTTTTCTGAGTGACTACAGGGTACGGACATGTAATAGACAGTGTTAGTTTGGCAGGAAAAAAAACCAAAACTAGCAATGGTTTTACAATGCTTGAACTTCTGTACAATACACTAGTTTTTCATTTTTTTTTTTTTTTTAATTTTCAAAATAATTCAAGCAACAGTTTTGAAGCTCTATTCCAGAGCGGTAGGCCTACAAGGAGAAAAACCCCCAACGTGACACAAGTTTGCTGCTTGGATATAGAACAGAATATCTTCAGTTGAGAGGAGAGTGCTGTTCTTCCAGAGTCCTATTTATAAAGCCAGAGCTGTGCGCTGCCTGTCACTGGTGCCACAGCTCTGATGGGGATTCTATGGCAACAGCAACGCTCAGAACAGAGCAGGAGCCACTCGCCAGGCATTTCTGGAGCCACAGAGCTCCAGCCTGGAACAAACACCAAGAGCAGAAGGCTGAGCAGAGCAGCCCCAGCCTAAAGGGCCTTTCACGGGTTCCAGCACTCACTCACGCTTTTATGGAGGTTACAAAAAAAATATATACATATATATAAATTAAGAAGAAATCAAATTGTTTAACAGAAGGTAACATGGAGCTTGCCAAGCCATTTTCCCAGCTTTCAAGAGAAGGCATTGCTGTCTGTGCTGCTGACTTCCCAGCTAGGGAGGCAAATGGCCCAGATGGACAAGATGGAGGGGAGGAGGGGAAAAAGAAGTTTAAACTTGCTTTTCTTCATCTGGCTGTCCGTGCACTCAAATATACCTGCTTTTTGTCCAATACACCAAATATTAATGGTGTCACTTAAATATTAGCACTGTTCATTATCCTCTTCATTTAGCAGCTGTCAAATCACACCTTGAAAAGTGGAGAGAATATAAAAGCTGTAACCACATAATGGAGCAGGATGTGAGGGCAGAATCTAAATCTGTTCTTTATACACAAGGCTCCATCTGGTCCCACCTGAGCCTTTACCTTGTTACAGAACTTGTTATTTCTTCCTTAAGAGGATCTCAGAAAAGTTGTAAAGGGAGTAGAAGAGTTCAGGTGTTCACATTGGAAACACAACACCATTTCTTGTTGCTTGGATCCAGATTTGAATTAGACTAGAACAAACACTCTGTGGTGATGTTTTGTAACTGCCACATCAAGCTCAAAGAAAAAGGTCTCCTATTTTTAAAAATTAGGAATATTGAAGTCCAAACCTACATCAACAGCCAATTATTAAAATCATAGTAGAGAAGAAATCCTAAAAATACCACTCCCATTCTCATCTTTATACTCCTGAACCTATTTTAATTACTTGGGACAAATTTAGCCAGCACACCACACTTTTTCAATATCATATCATTTTCATTTGCTGCTAATCCACCGTGGGCTCCTTAAACAGGAGCATTTAAATCCCTGTATTGAAATGGTGTTTCTCAGAGCAAGAGATGCCCACGCCACAGCTCCAGCTGCCACCCAGCCCCACCATTACTGGGTTACCTCCCTGAATCGCAGCTGTTTCAACTCTTCCACTCCACTGGGGCTCCCTGCCATGAGCCCCTGCCAACTGGGCAGCCCTGCCCAGCTCTGGATCCCTGCACCACGCTGATGGGGATTTCAGCTTCACCCCAAAGTGGGAACTTGTTGATGCTTTTTTTTTTTATTTAGTGTTTGGGGCAGTTTTGGCTGCCATAATCCCATAACATCAATTTTTAGGTGCACACAACGAGGTCTCCCCTTTGCCACCGTAGCCCAGGGAATGTTTAAGGAACTGGCTGGGTTTTGTGGGACTGTTTTTTAAACAGGTGCAGAATTTACAGGTATTTTACATGTTTTGATGACGATAACACCACAAAGCTGGTGTCTGACAGAAATCCCCCTTAATTTTTTTAAGGCACAAATGCCACCAACCAGGCTGAACCCACTGTCCCTCTCCACAGTGTTTCAAACATGAATTATTGGCAGCCATCAATATTTACCCACAGGACCCACTCCCTACACAGGATATTTCATTATCAAAGAAAAAGACCTACCTCAAAGAGAAACAGACAATTTGTTGTATTATCAGGGCTTTCAAATTCATTCCCTCATATGATTTTACTCTAAATCCACTGAGGGGCTGATTCATTCTTTGATGTATTTTTTATGAGTGTGATGGTATTGACTTCAAGGAGGTTTCTTTAATTTGATTTTTTCTTCGGTGATGAACAAAATGAAACTGGAAATTCTTATCACCAGGAGAAAACTTCACCCCACACCCATTTAAGTCAACAAAAGAATTAAGTGAGAGGCACAGCTTGCTTACAGTTGAGTGCTCTCCTGATTCTATTTAAAAATAGAAAATTTTTTTGTTATTTTTATTATTTTTTCCATTACAAGAGGTAAGAAATGCTCTTCACTTGAGGAAATAAAAAGTTAATGACCAAAACAGAGGTTCTTCAAGCCACATGAAGAAGCAGCCAAGGTGTGGAAAACAAGCAACTGATAAATTCCTAGACAGAATTCTTTATTCCTGATAGTAATCTGCAACTAATAGGAAGAGTGTTGATTAAAACTTGAATCAAAATGCTGCAAACAGTGAGCAGAATTATAAATACACAACAGGCAGTGAGCATGCTGAACAAATTAAACTCAATCACATTGATATATGGCATAAGGGGTAATTTATTTTAATTGTTGCAAATTAATCCCTTTAAAGCTGAAGTCCCTTTTTTACCAGAAGAGTGAGTACAGTCCACATTTGGGAAAATGCATCTAGCAGCCACCCAGGAAATACTTTAAAAATATCCTGTAACTCATTTCAGAGACCTGTGAGAATATGCAGTGTCAAATTTATTTATATCCCAGTGACACCAGGAAATGGCCCTGCTTTTAGCAGTGGAACATTTTTGCATTGGAACTGCATAAAAGCTAAAGGTTGAGAACAGAAATCTTGGGGGAAAAGCTGACCATTTCCCTGATGGCTATCTTCTTTTTCTTAGAAAAAAAAAATAATGGGATGCCTGAACAAATAGAAAAAAAAAGTAAAAAACACCTAAATAATCAAACCAAACTCAACACCAAGGCCCCCGCAAAGCTGCAGCCCATTGAACTCCAAAGTGAACACAACACTGCTCTGGAAATTCAAATATATACTCACTATAACTCAATGGCTGACTTCTCAAAACACTACAAAAAAATCAAGTTGTTAATGGTATGATTCATAATGTCATTTTCTTTGCATACTATTTGTGTGTTTGCACTAACAAATACATTTTACCAATCAAGTGGAAATTGCTCTGGTTTTAATACTTGAAAATCTGTTCATGCCTCAAATCTGAAAATTAAATCTCTGCTAAAACAAACCAAAGGAAAATCACCTATGAGCAGCGGCAAGAGAAGATGGGACCACAATAAGAAACTGTGTGAAACCACGTGTGTGTGGCTGTTGGATGCACTCCAAAGTAAAACACATTTTTATTTGTTAGAAAACAGAAGTCAATCTGATTTCAGCCATTTGTGTCACATCCTCAGGAATGGCAATTGTCAAGATCACCTGTTTCATACATAATGCATTTTGCTTCACTGCCAGCGAGCAATTTTCATTTCTCCCTGGTAAAATCCACATTTCAGTGTCTGCAGAGCAGTCCCAGTGGCTGTGAATCAGGGCAGGGATGCTGCTCTATTGTGAATGCTGTGTTCCATTGTCCTGCTGGTCCCAAATACAATCCTGCCACACACGTTCCAGAGGAGCAGGAATCAGTCACCTCCTCCCAACCCCTCCAGTTCCACACAGAGCTGAGGAAATCACAATAATTTACTCCTCATTTAACCATTTGTGAGAGCAGAGAGCACTGGTCTCAAAATCTCTAAAAAGAAACGAAAAATCCTAAACATATTGCTATTTTTTTTCTTTTTTAAAAAGGCATTACTTAAAAGGAAAAACAAATATTCTATTTCTATTCTGTAATTCTTGTAAAGTCAGGATATCTGGAATTTTTCACCCAGTTCCTAAAGGAGAAAAAAGTTCTTCTGGGTGCCAAAATACACATATTGGACTCCAAAAGGATAAACTTTGCTATTTTCATCAGTTTCTCTTTGCCTTAGCAGAATATATAAAAAAAGAAAAAAATCAGGTTTTTTTATCTATTAACAGCATAGCTGCTCATTTTCAGAGGGGAGTTTTTGTTCTTCTTAAAGATATCTTGAATGCAAATTAGGATCAAACTATGAGGTTCTAGTCAAGAGTTTAAAATATCAAACACATCACAAATTTCATCTTCTATACCTTACATCCATCTCACCAATTAACAGCCCCATCACCACCTCTGCCCAAAGTGGTCACATATGGATCCCATACTTGAGAAAACATCTTTATAAATCATTAACTCAGCTCTGGAGCCTCCAAGAGTGCCACGAGCTTGAGAACTAACTGCAGATCTTGGAAGGAATTTTCTCATCATTTATGGATGGCCCCAAGCAGGGAAGCAATCACCACAATTTTTAGCAAACTTGGCCTATCTAAACACAGCACATGAATAAAACATGGCAGTGGGGAAAAAAAAAATAACTCCTAAGAGAAGGTGATGGGAGAGGAAAGCTTTTCCAAGGACAGAACAATATCAGAGTTTGGGTTTTAGATCAGTTTTTGGGTTTTAGATCAGGGTTCAAACCAAAAGCAGATGATGCCAACAGCCTCTCCCCTGTCATAGTAAGGGGATTCTCACTCTTTCCATGACCATCAGGCAACTCCTAGGAAAAAAACTTTAATTTTTAGTTCCATGAACACAAAGACAAATCATCATCTTTAGCCATGGAAGCCTTGCAATGGGAATTGCTGCCTTCCAGTGGCAGCTCCTCAGCTGGAGGCCTAATAACAAAATAACAACAAGTATTTCTTCAAATAGCAAAAATACTTCTTTAATTTCATCATTTAGTCACAAAAATGCGAGGTCTTTCCCTCTGTTATCTCAAAACCCAAACTGACACTGGAACCATTCTGATGTTCTGCTGAAACACTTCCCATCCTGACAGACCCCCAAACTCCGCAGAAATGGCAAACACATGGATTGCTTCCCAAAGGAAGTCCTGTGCCACAGAGAGTTCTACACTGAAGTGATTCTGGAAAGGGGATTGAAAATGAAACCATCCCATGGAGATGATGGAGCAGAGCTGTTCTGATTTAGGAGAAAGCAGCAGCCTAAAACCAGTCAAACTGCTTGTACAAAAAGTACTCAGCAAGAAGAGTCACCAAATGGGATAAAACAGAATTATAAGGGTACTTTAAAATGTGATACAGCAATTTGATGTGCAGGGCCTGATTCTTTAAATTCTGTTTTACCTGTATAGTAAATATGGTTTAACAAGTGGAGGTTCTGGTCAACAATTAAATTGATTCAAAGCCCACTGAAACCACTGGCATCTTCTCCATGTTTTACAAAGTCAGCTGGAACTATAATGCTGGAAATAAAATTCCTTAACTTAAGCAAAAAGTTAAGTTGCCAGCACACCTCAATAACAGACCTTTATTAAATATTTGCATAGACTGTTATGTGTCAGCATTAAATGCTTAATTTTAGATTGTATTACAAAGGTCAGGCCATGCTCTTGAAGCCTGTCATGGTAAAGCTTAACAAGCCCAGAAAATCTGATTTTTAACATTTTGCCCAGAGACAAAGTTCACAAAGACACTGCAGCTCCTTCATAAACTGTACTCAAATTACAGGAACTTTTTTTTTTTTTTTGCATTTCTTTCCTGCCTCCTCACTGAATCCTGCCAACAATTAAGCTTCTGCAAGGTGGACAAAACATTTCTGGCTGGAAATCTGCATCTCCATTGATTTGGTGAGGCCAGCTCACTGTCAATGACCTCCAGACACAAGTGATGTGCTTGTAATGGAGACCAGTGGAGTTTGGAACATTTGGGATGCTATTTCCCACCCATTACCCTTCTTCTGACACAGGATAAACAGCTTCCAAAGGTATAACCAATAATGAGAGCAGTGTGCATCTGAATATCAGTCCTGGAGGTCACTGTGCTCATGGAAAAACTTTTAAAAGCCCTCCTGAAGCACATTTTCCCACCCAATATCATGGGCCCTTGATGCATCCTATCATCACTGGTACACTACACAGAACGCTTTTTAAGAAAATCACATTTTAGTTCTTGAAAGATAAATTGCATGAGGAGATACTTAAAGTAGAGTGAATGAAGATTAAAGTTTCAAATAGATATATATCCATCTGCCTCTCTTTTGTGTAAAAGCCATGCTCCTACTCCACAAACCCAAGTGAAAAATCTAATTTTGCTACAAATTGAGTGACTTCTCCACTTGATAGCAGCTTATGATTTAGCTGTAAGTCAGAAAAGGGTACTAAAAATACCACAAAACACAAACCGGCCTATTAGCAGAAAAAATTACAACATAGAGAATTTTTTAATAATGCGATGTTTTACAAAATCTTATATTGCTTGTAAGTTTTATCATGCTTCACATTTTGGTTACTTTTTCTGTTTCAAGAAACTAAAAATGACCAAAGAGATATTGTTTCTTTCTGGAAACTAAACATTTGTATAAGGGTTGAAATAGAAATGTCATGTAAATACAATTGATAGACTGCTCCTTTACATCAGCTAATTATGCCTCCAAATCCAAGACCTGCCAAGAAAATTGGTGTTTTCCTTTCTATGCAGGGGTTGTTTTGAATCTCTTCAACAAGATCAACACAAGTGACACAAGGACATAATTATGTGTTGTCTCACGAGATGGAAGAACAGCAGTGACAAGATTAACTGCTCCACCAATTACTGGTGTGAGGAGCAGAAATATTGATTTGTGATTAAATGAATAGAGAAAATAATAACATTTCAAATCTTTAATGTCTGATGATGCGTCAGTCACAGGTCCTACTGATTGCCAGTAAAATAAAAGCTCAGAACTTAAAAAAGTCACATCCTGTGTAGAAAAGGAAATTTGGTGTTTTGTTACCAAGATCTGTTAGGATCCCAATTGTGTGGAATATAAGATAACTATTGAATGCACCACAGCAAAATTCCCTGAGACAAGGTTCTATTCAGGTATAGAAAGAAGTGCTAAAATTTTGTAGTGCTGAAAAGCAGAGTATCAATTCCTACTGACACTCCATGGTGCTGGTCCCATACGCACTGTAAAATATTATAAGATATATTGATTTTTTTCAAATATACCAGTACACAAAGAGTACCCTAAAGCTTGCAGATCTAGTTTCCTAATAAAATTCTGCTGTGTTTCATGTGATGCAGTACATCACACCTATTTTCTGATACCCAGGCATGATGAATTCCTATAGGCAGTCTGACATCTCACAGTGATATTCCTCCATGCATCAGTAATTTGTTCCCTGCTTCTGCTACAAGCTGTAGTGACAGGAATTTGTGTGTGAGTGTGTATGTGCCACACATCACAGATTTTTTGTCTCTTTCTGGCAGGGTTTGAGGAGGCACTTTATTTCTCAGTGCAGCGTGGATGGATGCTGCACTGCTTTCAATGGAGAATGGCTCTCTGTAACCTGGGCGATCCTGCCAAGTCTGCTGTCTTTGAAATCAATTCAAGAGATTCATGCTCAGACTTGGCTGGAGTAAGGAGGAATACACTTTTCTGATCAAATCACAAAACAACGAGTTCCTATAGCTCCTCTTCTATTGGGACGCAATGTTTTCTTGGAAGCAAAAACAAAAATCAGACATTTTCTTGGAACACACCAAATTCTGCCATATATGTGCTCTACTCAGAATAAAGGACACAAATATCAGGTTGAAACATCTTTCCTGTCCTAGAAAAATGACCAATTACCTGAATCAATTGTTTTAATTAGCATGAATTCAGGAGAAAAAAAACCCTGTAATTACACAAGCCACACAAAGCCCTTTCCTGTACAATTAGAAATCACTGCAATGGAGCTGCCTCTTGTTTGTTCATTTATCTGGTGTAGAACAGAGACATTAGGGGAATTCAGCTGAAAAATGTGTGCAAGATAAATTTCCAAGCAGAATGACCACATCAGAGTTGTGTGGAATGCAGATCATGCTCATCCCTGGGCTCAGCCACATCCCTCCCACATGGTTTCTGCAGAACAGCAGAAATTTGCACCTTTCCTGACCACTGAAATTCTACAATTCTACCAATGGTAAATAAAATGATCTTTGCAATCCCAGCCGTCTCATTAGTCTTGCATTTGACCCAAAATAAAAAAGCTCAATAACTGTATTGAAATCATTCTGTGGTTAATCACTTGAGCCATTCAATTCAACAGCAAAACAATGTTAATGAAGGCTTGTTGTTGAAATTATTATTTCATTGCACTTTAAATAAATAAACCAGATTTTTTTAAGTTCAATATCCAAAGTTCAAACTGAGTGATCACCACACATCCACTGACACTAACAAGTCACAGAACAACAAATGAAAACCTCAAAATTGCTGAAAAACACAGTTTAAGGTGGATTTGTACCAGCACAGGGCTCAGATGGCAGCACTGAGAGGCCACAGGTCTTGTCCAGCCTTCCAGCACGCCAAACCACACCAAAACATCAACAACAAAAAAACCCAGAGAGGTCTTGCTTTGCTTGCTGCTCTAATTCTGCTTTTCTGTAGATCAGATTGAGAGCAGCCAACTCCTGGATGATCAGGGTTCTATTTGCTCTTCAGAAACTACAAACACAAATCCTTTTTGTGTTTCTGGGCATAGCACACCAAACCATCAGGCTGCTAAAACAAATGCTGTGCTATATTGCACTTGTCAGCTTTTACCTTCCCCCAAAGGAACTCAGAGCTTATGATTTAGAGAATATACAGGCCAGCATCCCATCTTTAGTGGGAAACTTTGATCTTTTGTCTAAATACTGTCTGCAAGACGAAAACAAAGCCATTGTGTGCTGAGTTTTGGGCAGGTTACAGCACCTATAAACCTCCGCCCATTTGGAACTTGGCATTGGCGAGTTGAAATGCCTCAGCCTCTATCAGAAATTAAAGAAGCATTTTTATTTACTCATTTTTCAGGCGGTGTTGCTGCAAATTGCCTGCAGAAGGCTTCATGAGGATGTTTTAGCAAGCAGGCCACCTAGTGCCTGACAATAACAAGTACTCAGAACGACCTGAATGCTCACAAGGAGTAACACCACTCACTCACCTGGACAGCAAAACCGTGCTGCCAAGCTAAACCTCTACAAAAATAATAGAATATCCCCCCTTGCCCCCAGGCAGAATTGGGACACCTTCCTTCCACAATTTTCAATGTGGAATAGATACACATCTTTGTCATGTTATTTTCTCTGAGAATTCATTTTGTAGATAATCTAGCTACTTATGAGATTTCAATTATCGCAGCTTCTTGCTGAAAAAATAAATGCCAGTCTATTTTATGAGAAGCTTCTGCCCAGTCTCTCCAAGGAAAGGGCACAGCCCCAAGGCTGCCAGAGCTCCAGGAGCCTTTGGATGCTCCACTCCCAGGGATGCACGGGCTGGGATTGCTGATTGTGCAGGGCCAGGAGCTGGACTCAATAATCCTTGTGGATCCATTCCCACTCCGCTTACCCTGTGATTCTATGACTTCCCATTATTCTCCAACACATGTAATTTCTAATTTAATAGAGCAAAATTAAGACTAATGTCATATTTTAATAGCATGAATGGCACATGTGGCAGCACTGCTGAAAGAGTCATTTCCTCCTAATTCATTTGTGCCAGTATTTTAGAATCCAATTCTGTGTCTTTTAAGATTGTTGGCTAAGTTTCTATAAACATCAAGAGATATAGTGCCTATTAAGCTTTCTGTTTCATCTTGGCGATATACTGCTCCTCTCTACACTGGAATGAAAATTCAATAATCTCAAGAAGCAGGCAATAGTCCCTCAAAGTAAAAAAGACTGCTTCTTTCTTTACTGAAACTTAAATTACCCTCAGTGCCTTCCTCAGAATAGTGAGATTTTAAGCCCACGGAAAGGCTGTGCTCAAAGGTACCAGAAGATATTGGATATATTTTCTTACTCACATTCAACAGACTAATTTTCAAATATCCTCATTTGACATGTGCCCATGAAAGTCAGTCAGATCACAAATAGTTTAATCAGGATCAGTGGTTTGGTCTCCCTAAAATTCAGTGGAATTTGGGCTCCCCCAGCACTGGGAAATGTGTATCCAATGCAGCATATCTCACCCAGTGCTCTGAAAGCCAAAGCTAAATATTTTTCTGAAAAACTTATTTACTCTGGAAAGCATAATGCCCTGAATCTCCTGGTTCAATTTATGAACTTATTTAGGATTTATGTGTCTACAGATATGTGTGTATACACGCAGTGCTTAGATGGAAAAGGAATAAATAAAACCATTCAGTGGAATAAACTTCTTCTGAGCATTAAAGCAACATTTAATAGAACATGCCCACTATTTGCAAAACTGCTCAAGGAAACAGAGATTTTCTTTCCCCAAGGTACTGAACTCTATAGGCAACTGTGACCAAAAAACTGCCCAAAACTCTCCAACACCATTTACATTGCACTACACTCCCTACTGATGGGATTTACTTTGATGGGCATTTACATTTACAAAACAAACACCCAAACAAAAACCCAGGCCAAGGTGTTGCCTCTGCCTAGAAGAGGAATTTAATTCTGAATGTGTTTCCAAGAAAATAATCTTCTCCTCTGTGATAAATTAATGCTCCCATATGTCAAGTTCCAATTGGAATACGTAGATTGACAACAATAAAATTCCCCTGTTGCATTTTGTGAGCTTTTTTGAGTTTCACAGGGACAAGGTCTTATCTTTTCTGAAATTATAATTTCATTACCCATCTTTTGATATCTATTAGTCAGGTATTGGAAGGACAAATCCACCCGCACCTCTTTGATGATTTCTCCTTATGGGATCTGAAAGGCATCACACGTCCTCAAACAATAATAACAGGAATACAAAACAAACCAGGACAAGTTGAACAAATATTTAATCCTTGCCCCAAAGAATCTGGTGACTGTGTGGCAGAGCCAGGAATGTCTGGGATAAATCAAAAGACCATGACATGACCAGGGATCTCTCCCATGGTGGATTTTAGTTGGATATGAATGTTATAAATGCAATCAGTATTTATCAAAACAATCCAACCCAATGCCAAGATGCTGGAGCAAGCGAGCATTCCCACTAGGGTCATGGGTAAATTGGTCTCTCATGGGGACAGCATATTATAGGGATTATAAGGATTAATTTTCAGGTTCATTGGAGCAGCTGAAGCAGACAGAATTTTCACTTTTCCCAGTCTTGAAGAATCAATTATGAAGCAGGATGCAAGAAGTGGAAATGTTGGCTGGAAGAGTGGCTGCACCACCAATGCTGCCTGTCCCTGCCTGCCTAGCAATTTTCCTTCTCTAGGAGTGACAACTGTAAATGAACTTAATCTAAGTACATGTTAGAGGACCTGTGCCTGGTTGTTGCCATCAGTGTGTAACATCCCCTGGGTGACAGGTTCTCTCACTCTGCTGAGTGCTCATGCATATTGACAAGGATGCTGCCTGCCAAAAATGACAATACAGAGCAGCATTTCCTGCGCTCTATCTGCCCTTGGAGGCTGCTGCTCACCCAGACTCTCTGCAGCTCCTGCACCAGCTGCATTCTTCCATGTCCTTAAGATTCAAGATCCTTCCCTGGAAAACTCAAATTTTTTTTCCCCAACACAACTGAAAGGATTTAAAGGGAGAAAAGACGTGCATAACAAGGCATGTCCTATTACCAGACTAAGCTAAAAGGCTCTGTCTTTATTCTCTCTATCCCCAGCATAAGTCCAGAGTAGAAATAGAAACAAAAGGGTTTGGTTTCCTCCTGGACTCCAGTAAGCTGGGGAACAATGGAATTGGCTGCTGGAACTCCAGCTCTGGCATCTGCTGCAAGGCTGAGCAGCACGGGCTGCAGCAGCCAGGGGACATGACAGAGTATCTGTGGATCCCATCGAGTCCTGCAGCAAAACTGCCTTTATTTGCAAAGTGTTTAATCATTTATAATTCTTCTATTTGAGGAAATGGCCAATGGTATTAGCCATGCAAGCCTCTGTGGGCTAATGTAATTAGTCTTACGCATTTTAAGACCAGATAGAATGGTATTAGAAAGAATGGAGGACTATTTTAATTGGATGATGGCAAAATCCCTCTAAGCACTCTGGCTGTCTCCTGCGCTCAAAATCCTCTAAAAAGTTCATAGATTCCAATTGTTTTCTGCAGCAACAGTATTTCTATCTAAATTATATTAAATGTGTCAGCTCATTTCCAGAGCAAAAATGATAAAAGCACATTCAACTTCAGCAAAGCTGATCACTTTAAAGAAAAATATAAGATAATTAAAAGCTGTTACAACTGACAATACAACACTGCAGCTTCAAAATTCTTCCCTAATTACAGCTGCTAACTTTTAATAGCAACTGTAACAGTGAGTCAGATTTGACATTACAATAGCATCCCAACCTCTTATTTGGGAGAAAGGCTCTTGAGGAAAATACAATTACAAGGTGAGCACAGCCAGCCAAGACCATTGCAAGTTTTGAAAAGCCAGTGATTGCTTTCATTTTCAGTCTTGTTGAGAAACCTGGATTAGCTCCCCTTTGTTTGAATGCAGTCCTTTCAAAAGGTCGAATGTAACCAAGTGGAGCAGATTCCCAAAAAAACATTCAGGAGCCTTAAAGGGAATGGGCACTGCTCCTTGAAAAGACCTTCTTCTACAGGTAATTTCTGAGCCAAGTGCAGGGCTCACATAAATAGCTTTATACCATTCTTGTAAAGAATTTGTATGACAGGATAAAAGGAGGGAGTTCTGGAGAACACTGTACTTCTGGGTTCTGTATTAATTAACCTTTTCTTAGTTTGATATTAATGTGGTAGAAAAGAAGAGAAATTCTGAAGCTGATACAGCTGAAAGACCATGGAAGTTTTTTTTTTTTCCAAGAACATACAATGTCTCCATTGTCTTTAAGAGGAATTAAAAGAGGGATGAAAACTAGAGCCAGTTAGGCTTTTCCTGAGCTGTACAACAGGAGCTCCTGCTCTCCCAGTCAGCCTCAATAGTCTCACCTTTAAACTTGTACAGCTGTAGAATTTCTTCCTACAAAAGAAGGATACAAAAGCAGAAAGGGCTGAATTCCTTATCAGACTGATAAAATTCCAATAACAGACATTTTATCCAGAACCTGGGAGATATTTATAGCTCTGTGCTTTAGAATTTACCCACATATTTGAAATCTTAGGTGCCACATCTCTATTCTTGTATCTGTTGGCATCTTATTGCAGGGGTCCCATGCTGTTTTCTGCTCACCACAAAAGGAGAAAACCTTATCCATACCTGCTTGGTGTTTCTCGTGGGCAGCTCCTCACAGCACTGACTCTTTCTTCTTCACAAAGCAGACAAGGGACTCCAGTTCTCTGCTCAACATCACCCCACTCTTTTATAGCATCTTCGACTCATTGCTTACAGCTGTGGCCTGTTAAAGTCAGGCCTGTTCCCAATCTTTGATAATTAGCCCAGCTGCAGCTCCTTAGGGCAAAGATTACTTTCTGCACTATCTTTATTTTCTTATATTCTATCCCCCTACATGTATGGAGGGATATGAACTGCATTGAAACCTAAGTGATTTTTGAAACCAAATCATGGTCAGTGATTTCCACCCATCCCTGAGAATTTGCTTGTATGAAGAAGCAGTTCCCTCAGCTTGTATTGGTGATGCAGTGCACAGAGAAATTGCAAAATATCTTATGAAAAGGAAAACACACAAAATTTAATCAGTGGTCCACTGCCCCAAAAGGAATGACAAGAACATTCTGAGATCAATACAGTATTAGAATAAAAACTGAATCAAATTCTTTTCCCAGATAGTCAGCGGTTTAGGTTTGTCAAATTAATGGGCAATTCTTTGTGGACTTCATGGCTTATCCTGTCAGTTCTTCGCATTAAGCAAAATTACTCTTAAATAATTCTTTCTGAGGAAATCTTCTGGCTTACAGCTAATGCCAACATTCAGGTATGGAAGATTAATTTCTGCAGAGATTGACCTGTGAAACCTCGGAGCAGAAGGAAGGGGAGAGGAGCATAATGCTGGGGTTTTCCATCTCCAAGGGATCTCCTGGTGTGTGGCACTGCACAATTCCCTCCAGAGTCATGCACTGCTATTTTGAGAAGCTGTTTTTTTTTTCTGCCCTCGCCTGGTTTTAAAAGTAATTGAAGAGGAACAATCCATCCCATTTAAAGTATCCCAAGAGTAGAAGTTAGTGGAAAAGAACTTCTGAGAGCAAATGAGGAAGGATCTAAAAGAAAAACACCCAAGGGATTGTATCTCAGAGACAAATTCATATTTTTTTTTTAAATTACAGGTGCTCATAATTACTTGTAAGGGAGAAAACTAATTATGGCAGTCTTCAGGGAGCTGAAACATTGTAAATACTGAGAGAAAGCAGCCTGGGCTTTTGAAAGTTATTTGTGTACTTTGCTTACACTTCCAGTCCTTGGTGGCCTGCAAGCATCCCTCTTTTCTTTCCTTTTCTCCTTTTTATTTTGTTGTTACACAGAAGTATTTTTATTTATGTTAAATAATGAGAAATAAATCAAAGTTCTTCTGAATTTCCTGCTTTTAAAAGTTTTACAAGTTTTCCCTTTTATATTCAGAGAATGAATATTCCCATGTTCACCAAGTGAACACATGAAATCTCATGCATATCAACAATATATTTAAGCCATGGTGACAAAATGGTAAATTATTCTTCTTTTCATATGAGCAAATGTGTTTTTGTACTGAGAAAAAGAATAAACACCTAAATATTTCATAAGGTATTATGCAAAATTGCTGTTGTGCCACCACATGCTCTATAATATAGATATAAACTTGGCTTAAAAGATCAAACTAAAACATTTAGAACAACTCAATGTGTTTTCAATAAGGCCTTTGCACATGCCCTAGCTATTGGTACTTTCTGTATATTCAGTATTTAGCTGTTCTTCAGACTCCAATTACAGCCCCAAGGCAAATGTGTACAAGCACCAAGTGATGTGTCCCTCTCTACATCACCTAAGTTGGCAAAAGAAGGAGCAGAGAAGAAAAAATTGAGTTTACTATGTATTACTTAGCTGATTATTACACCATATGTGGATTACTCAGTAATTACTAGAATTGAACACAATAAATTCGAATTAATTATTCATTTTACACAATAGGCTACGGCTGCTCAGCACTGTGGTTTGTCACACATGGTCTCCGGTTACATGTCAGACAGGATTCCATCAGCTTTAAAAATCTCCTCTTCCACCAACCTTAGCAAAACAGAAAGGATGCAAAAACTGAGTGAAAGAAAAACATTTTTCTATATGACCTCCATTCTTCCAATCATCTTTCTGTTTTAAATACAAAAATATTCTAAACTCAAAAATATTTTAAATACCTAAATATTTCAAACCAAGCCAAATTCCATTACAGTATAGTCCCAACAAAGTAAATAGCAGAGAGATATAATTACTATAAAAGAACAGAACTATAAACATCTCCATGTATTATATTATTTTATTCTGTATGGATCATCCATTGACTTGGATAAGACTTCCTTTGCCCCAGTTTGATTGAAGCCACTGTTTATTTTGACATTGTGAAAGTTTCACTGTTACAGAATTTCAGATCTTGTATCAGTCAATAACATTTGCGTAGCAAAAAATCTGTTGTTTAAAAGGCACAAATTGTCTCTAATATTGTGGCATTATAATTTTGCCCCCTGAATGCTTTATTTGATGGCAATAAAAATAATTCTTGTTGCAGTCTTTAGTCAGGGACAGCATGTGTGTTATTTACCTTAAAGAACAGAGCCTTGGAAGTGAAATTCTGCGAGTAAATTCTGTGAGTAAATTCTAAAAATTCTTCTTTATCAGCTTTTTACTTGGTACAGCCAATGAAGTGATCAGTTAGGTGTAATTTTAATATTCTTTTTTGTACACTTCCTATCTAGATTAATTTGACTTTGTAACAAGCAGACTCATTACCCATTCCTTCTAGGTCCCGGTGACAGATTCTTAAATGATCACTCAGTAATTAATTAACAAAAAGTACCTACACCTCTCTGAATTTGGCAAAATGTCTCTAGTTATAAAAGTATGCTAATGAAGAGATTCCCATATATTATTTGTTGAGTTATGGCACTCTAGATGTCTAGGTGTAGGTGAAAATCATAATGAGAAATGTGATTATTCAGCTATTAAAAATATTTTCAGCATACTAGTTTTTATAATTATATTCTCACTTATGAAAAAAAAAAAAATGGTCTCAGCAAGTAGCCAAGTGGAGACCCTGGAATTTCCAAATTCCACGGGATTTCCAATTTACGACTTCAGCTTAGGAAGGGATTTTTCAGGTGGGGAGATCCTGTGTGAGGAACTCTGAAAAGAAAAGAATCTCAGAGCGCTGGAAGCCCTGCCAGGGCAATTTCCTGCCAGCACAACACTCCGTGCCCAGGAAAATCAGCACAAGTGCCAGGAGGCCTCGGCTTCACAGGGAGCTCCTGGCTGAGCTCATCCACACACGGGACATGAAAGCGAAGAAAGACAAATAAACTAAATTTTGCCTCCGTCTTTTTGAGATAGGTCTTGGGGTCTAAAGGTGAGGTTCAAGGAGGGAAGGAGCTGCAAACATGGGAAACGTCCCAGGAGGGAAAAGCTGGGCTTTTACAGAGGTGCACAGTGGCAGAACAAGGGACAGCCTCAAAAAGTGAAATGAGGAAGGTTCTGACTGCATATTAAGGCCAAATGCCACAAACTGGGATAATGAAGCTTTGGGGCAGGCTGTGTGCAGGCTGGGACCTGGCTGGACAGAGCCCAAAGCCACCAGATCTGAACTCACTCCTGACATTGCTCTGGGCACACACAGATCTGGACTGGAAACTCCCAGGGTTCCTCCCTGTGAGAATTATTCTGTGATTCCATGAAAATTTAATCACAAGGATAAGACACAGGTATAAGTATGAGCTTGATTTGTGGAATGCAGTACTTGCATTTCTTTAATCTTGTGCCAGGGCAAAGGCAGGAGAAACCCTTCACAGCAATCACACTTGTGTCTGGTCAAAAAGTCTCTGTCAGTTTTTAGTGGGAGCCAAAGATTACCAAAGACAAAAACTTGATGAGCATTTGCATAATTGAAAAGGCAAAAATTGCTGCTCAGAACTACTTTAAGTAATTTTGCAGTACCAGGCTTACTGGGCATGTTTTTCCTTCCTGCTAATGAAAATGATTTGAACCATGAAAAGAGGTTCACCTTTAATCCCAAATACTGTTTCAATGGAAGAAAAAGAAATAAGAAAGTATTTTGCACACATTATGGAGTCATTAAACTTGTCAGCATCCTTTTAAAACTGGAAAAAATCCTAGAAAATCAGGGAGGGGGAAATTTCTCACATGATGTAAATAGCACTAAATTCCATAGTGTATGGGTCTCTGTATTTTGACAAAAATATTGTACAAAGCGATTGGAACCAAGTGGAATAAGGATCTTGCCTTTAAAGATGGAATTAAGCATGGATCAGACACAAGTATGGTTTTCAAAAAAAGCTCCCAAATCTTGAGCAATGTTCTAAGCAGACAGAAATTCAGATTTATTTTTAAAGTTGTACTTGTGTACCATCATGAATGGTTTATAGTTTCCCTTGATAAATGCATTAGCACCCCACAATCTCTCATAAATATGTATGCTAATTTAGTTTGTTAATAGAAAAAATGTCATAAGTAGCATAAATGCGTATACAATTTAAATTTAAATATAATTCTGTAGAAACAAAAAAAAAAATTCCCACATTTCAACTTTACAGCTGCAAACTTTTAAAAAGGATGAGATATATAAAGGATGCCTTCTCTCTAGTCAGAAAATTCCTAATGCTACAGAATGTAAAAAGGAGGCAGAAAATACATTTCCCTCCAAACTTTTCAGAAATTATAGCCAGTAGGCGGTCGTGCTGTAACTTTAAAAAACATGCCCCAACTTTATGACTTTCTGCCTTTACCTTCCAGCAAGGTTTATTTTTGGTTCCTTTCCAACAGAAAAATGGACTCTGAGATTCTCTTCAGGTTTAAAATAATTAGTAAACCCTTAGAATCCTCATTATAAATAGATCAAAGCTTCAGCCCAACTTCAATACAAAGGCAAGGCTTTTAGATCAAACTTGAACTACCACCCATCCCACACACGTCCTGCTGATATCTTACTTCGGGTTCTGTTAAATTATTAACACCAAAATACTGAATGATTCACTATTTAAAGAAAAAATATAAGAAACTTCATTTATACAACTTTTATACCAATTATATTTTCTCTTTTCTTCTTTCCTTTTTAATCTGGGCTGCTTTTTTCTTTTGCTGTAAAATTCATGGCTTAATTTCTCATTTATAGGTAAAAGAAAAGCAAAAAACCCCCACTAAAAGTAATTAGGAAGTCAAGAAAATGCAAGCAGGAGGCATTAAGCATTAAAAGAAAAAGTAAAAATAAAGATGTTTGGAATGCTGAAATTCTCCTGCTCTGGCAATAATTCTGGAATTCTTGACTCCACGCTCCAATGTGTCCAGTGGCCAGGGCAAATCAGAATTATGGAAATCAGGAATATGAACGTGCACAGGAGTAACAGACAAGAAAATCTCTAGGTGTTGCTGCCATCCACAATATTCACTTGGCACTGAACAACAGTATTATATATATACATATATATATATGTATAACAATATAAAAGAAGCTACTCTGGGAATCTGAATTCTGGAAAGAACTATATGGCTTTTTCTAAATCAGAAAATTCTCCTCCATGCAGAGCCTGTGGTTAGAATGGAAAACAGTCAATAACTGCTCTGTATAAAATACTTGGCCAAACCATTTCCAACCTACGTCAATGCTGAATATAGCACAAAGAATGCAAAAGGAGCAAAAGATTTGAATCTCTATGCCTATAAAATTTAAGAAAAAAATATAACATATTATAATCATGATACTCAATGAAAATTAGCTAGTTTATAAAAACAATAGGGAAAAAGTTTATAAATCAGCTGGCAACTGAAAGTGATGGTGAATTCCTTCATGATCTCAGCCACAAACACTCAGCCTGCACACAGGATCTCTGTGCCTCGTGCTTGGCTGCTGCTCAGCACTGACAAACTTCAGCTGCAAACTTGCACAAGTTCATAAAGAAAATGTCCTTCCACAAGGCATTTGTATGTGTCAGAACACAGGATCACTCTGCATAAAAATGAACACACTGCAGTTATCTCAGCCCTCATCAACACAAGTTCTATGCTGAAACACTGGTGCTACCTGAGTTCACACCTTTAAATTAATTTCTGGGATTTATTGGATGGATTTCAGGCAATTTATGACTTTTGTGTTGCCAGTATGAAAGTAACCAATAAAATCAAACCCCTTCTTTGCCAATATTTTCCTTGGACTTGGAAATATCTATAGGTAGAAAGGATATTTTGCCCTAAAATGCAATATAATCTTTAGATTTTTTCCCACTTAGTTAGAAATAATACAAAGAGAAGACCATGAAGAACAATGAAAATTCTTCTAATTGTCCCAGATAAAAAAACGCAGCCATTCATGCTCCAGCACTGCAATCCTGATACTGCTTCTCAGAGCTTTTCCCATTTTATTCCTTCTGCACTTGTTTGAATTCACCATATAGATTCCAACAGCTGCACAGTGCACAGTGCATCACTGTGTAACAGCTCAGACAAAACCAGCAGATCTTTCTTGGGGCTTCTCATCACTACCAGGCTAAGATGCCTCTATCAATTCAAGTTTTCTGGTAGAATATGTCTGGCAAAACGATGTACCAAATGCTTCCCACAAGTTGGAGAGCAGCATTGAAACTTGGAATAATTTATTCTGTGCTGCTTCCCTAGAAACAGAAAATGAGGCGAGGTTCTGGGACATTTTGCGGTTGGATGGGTTGAAGTTGAAATGTATTTTAATTTAAATAGGAATGGGAATTTTTGCTGCATCACACACAACAGACCAAATTCAGAAAACTTATAGTTTTAACTCCTTAAATTGAAAAGAAGCCTTAAAAAACAAAGGCTGGCTATCTAAACTTTTACAATTTATTTGGGAAATGTGATGCTAATTTTAACTGATATTCATGCAATACTTATTTTACACACACATATATTTACATTGCTATTAAAAATTATTTTCCTGCAGAAAAACAAAACATAAAAATTATTCGGCAGCTGAAGCAAGAGTCAACCCAAAAAGTACTTCCTCTGAGACATGAATAACTCATGGATTCTTATCCAACTGTGGCTTTCAAATCAGCTTCACACAAAGCTTTTGGTCAATTTAAACACAGGAGAGCGTAATTGTTCATACCCTCATTAGCATTAACTGACAACTGAAAAGCAAGATACATTATTTCTCATAAAACTTTGGGAATTTAATCATTCTTCCAGACTGGAAGATTTGTAAGTAAATCTTGCTAGTAATCTTAATGGGAATTCCATGCATAAAAATGTACATGAATATCAAATTCTAAGAATACAGATTTTTGGTTTAAAACTTTCTCATTTCCTTTTCTACGTGCATGCAAATCAGCCTGGTTGAGCATAAATTGAAAAGTAATTTAGAGAGATTACTTTGGTAAGGCACATAAAAGGATATCCAGGTGATAACACAGCATCAGGCCACACTGTGGAAGGGAGAGCTTCCCACGGTCTGTTCAAGCAACAAATGTGATTTTTTTTCCTTCCCTCTGCTTTGCTTTGTAAGGAATACAAGATCATAACTCAGTTTGGCTTTCCTGCTTGCTGGATTGCCCATGGGAGCCTCTCCCACTGCTTGGGAATGGTCTCCAAACTGCGCTTGCAGGATCCCAGCACCCCGCATTCTGTGCTTTTCCCTCCACAATTCCCACAACCAAGTATTGCCAATCCATGGAATTGATCTCCAAACTGCGCTTGCAGGATCCCAGCACCCCGCATTCTGTGCTTTTCCCTCCAAATTCCCACAACCATTGCCAATCCATGGAAGTGATCTCCAAACTGCGCTTGCAGGATCCCAGCACTCAGCATTCTGTGCTTTTCCCTCCACAATTCCCACAACCAAGTATTGCCAATCCATGGCAGTGACACGTTCAAGGAGCAGCTCATTCTGAATTCAGGCAATGGGCCTCTGGAAGTTAATGTTACACCAAGTAACACTAAAGACAGTTTTCATTTAAGTCACTGCAAGTGCACTGGAGGAAAAAGAGCATAAATGAAAGAATTTATCAAACTTTGAGCACCAAAATATACATGAAATAGCATTACTTCTCCAGGAAAGCTCTCTTCGGGGTGCCAGGCAAGTTGTTACACAAATATTTTTATGAACCTTGATTTTTTATTTGCTGTGCTTTGTTTGGGATCATCATTGCTGGATTCTTGTTGATTTTAAACCAGGTTTGGGAGTCACTTACTGACTGGCATATTTCTTCTAGGCAGCAGCAAAAGCAGCACTTCATACAAGCCCTTGTAGACAATTTTAGATAATTTCCTTCCTCTATGCTATTTTAGGAAATATATTTCAGGAGCAAACACTGAAAAAATTAATAAACAGCAAATGAATGTTTGTTATGCGAAAAGAATCTACACCACTGTATCCAACAATTTCAAGCCATAACAGCAATGAGGATTTCATTGCAGGTATTCCTGGTGATTAATAGCCAGATGAGTTTTGTTGACTACTGCAAGCAGCAGTTCCTTTCAGGCTGTCAATAATCCCTGAAATACTTTATTAGCTCAATTGCTGTTGCTGTAATGATATTAATTTTGATTGAATGCCATTTGTGCCACCCTTTTGAAGGCCCACAGGTACTGATGTGCGACTTGAGATTGAGGCTTTTCACAGCTTTCCTTATCTGCCATTTCATTTTATCAACTGCTGACTTTTTATGTGTAAGTATGTATCTATAGATCAGAAAAGGCAATTGGAACCATGAATACAGGCATTTACAACAAAATGTGAACTCAGATCTAAAAGTGATAACAACACAGGTATTAAAAAGAGTGGAGCTAATGCAGGTGCACTGGCATAGAACATCACAAACAATGCCAAGTCTCTGTGAATAATCCACATTTTCATTGTTTGTGAGAATCACCTAACAGAGTATAGCTGTCCTCAAACACATCAGTGTTGAAAACTTGCATCCAGGATTTTAACACCAATAGGACAAAGCAACATATCACTATGGGAATCAGCTGGAAATCTGAAGTCTTCAGTAGTTTATCAATTCTTTGCCGGCAGGAGAAATTTTTACATTTATCTCCTTGGAAATGGAAAAGTAAAAAATGAAAGTTCTGAGGTGTGTGAGAAAGTGTTGTTTTTCTTTCTTTTTTTTTTTTTTTGCAATAAAATCTTATCCCTTTACCACACTCTTTATGAGATTAAATGTTTTGTAAGCACATTTATGAAAAGGACTATATAGTGGGGTGACCTACAAATTCTCCACCAGTCTTCACATACCCATTCCAGGGGTAAGACCAGATGTGATAAACAATCCCATCAGTGAGAGCTTTACCAGTGTCTAAGGATTTCACCAGTCATGTTCAATCCACACCTAACTTAGGACCAATCCTGGTCTGTGCACCAGGCAGAGTCATGGCCAGGCATGGAAAAGAATTCTCTGAACCTCCTCAGGTGCGTTTCAGCAAGGTGGCTGCATGCTCCCTTTGGCACATTGTGCATTTATTGTTTGTATTGCATTTATTGCATTACATGATGTCAAATACACTGCTCTTTCCTAAATAGTAAATATTGATGGGACATAGATAAGAGTCGTGGCTCTAGGATTTGGGAGTCCTGGATATATTTTAACTTTGGTGGCAACTTCTTGATTGAGGTTCTCAAAGCTTTAATGATCAGACAATGAAGACAATTCAGACATGGATGTAAGATAAGTAATAATAACAGTTGGATCCTGTGGTACCTACACCTACAGTCCAGTAAGACCCATCAAATAAACTATTTATCACAAGGGGAAAACTGAAATTCTTGTGCCAGGCATGAAAAACCCCAAAGCACTGCAGCAGTGTGAGGAAAACACCAAGGACCAGGACACACCACGTAGCATGACAGAGTATTGCACACCTTGCAGCATGGATGTGTTTCTTTTTTCATTGGGGTCCCACATTGTGTGCTGCAATCCGAGTGTGTTTAAGAGCCTTGGAAACACAGCAGGTAGCTGACAGCACTGTGCTTAGCCCCACGCCGGGACTTCCCAGGAACCAGAGAATCCTTCCCGTTGGAACAGCCCTGGGCAGGGCCACAGTCCAACCTCCTGCCCTGAAATGTGTCAGAACCCAATTCACAGCAGACTGCTGCAGGTTCTGGCCAGTTGGATCTTGCAAACCTCTGGGCACGGAGATTGTGCAGAGTTTTTGGGCAGCTTGCTTCGCTGTCTTTGTGGTGACAGTGGCAAAGGCTACTGTTCACATTCCAGAAATGAACAATAAATGACTTACATTCAAGTCTGGGTATTAATCTGAACTATTTGGGTCTTTCCCCCTCTTGGGGGGACAAAGACTCATTTACTCAGTTAAACACACCCATCTCAGAACCACAGGTGCTGGTGTGGAGGAATTGAGAACAATGCTCCCCAAAAAGAATCAGCAGTGATTGCACAGGCAAGCATTATTCTGGTCGCCAGGTAGAACAACAATCTGTATGCATACTTGATATGCAGACACCTTATAAATAGCTAATAAATGATTAAATGAAATTGCTGTTTTCATAATGAATTAGTACAAGATCTGTTGTACATAATGTTTGGAATATTTAAATGGTTTAACATACTCCAGTTATAAGTACTCTGCAGCTGGCTCTTACAACACAGAATCATCACTTAAGTATTTTTAAACTGTTTATATGTTTCATTACAATATTCCAGAACTCGTATATCTTTTTTTTTTTTTTTATAATCATTTGTAATTGCTGAGGTCAAATCACAGACCAGTTCTCTGACAAAAAGAAACCAACAATGGTTCCCTCTTTGGGCAGAATGGAACAGAGCAGAAAAGGGGGCTTGATTTGCATCACACTTGAATATAAACTGCAGCAGCTGCTGCATTTGATCAAGATAAAATTTCTTTCCCCAGATCTCATTCTGGGAAGCAAAATGCCCTTTTTTCTAAATCAGCTGTGAAACTGAGCCTGGTTACATAACATACATTCTTCCCAAGTTCCCAACACGCTGTATTTGCCCAGGGGAGACTTGGATCTTGTACAAAATTTGTTCTGAATCTCCAGTAATTCTCCCCCAGATTTCCAGTGTCTGTGGAGCTACAACATGTTCAGTGCTACACACCAACACTGCAAACACTTGAAGGATAAAGGGAAAAATTTGGCTGCTCCAAGATCATTCTTTTCCATTCTGAGGGATCCTTCCATACACATCTGTGTGATTCAGCCTCTGAACATGTGAAAACCTTGCACCAGGCAATTCTCCTCTTATTCCATGAAAAGAACATTATGGGACATGGCAGTCAACATGCATTTTCCATATTTCCTATTGGCTCCATGTTTTGTCCAATCAATCTGTCAGAATGTGCACGGAACATGAGATACCGTGTCCTCTGGAAGTGCATGTCATTTGCTATCTGAATAAACAGGTGAAGAAAAGTGAAACAGCCCTGGTGGTGTCAGGTGAGGCGGTATTTCTGTCATCCTCATAATTGGCACACTAATCAGAACCGTGAAACCTTTAAACTAAAGCAAAATAAAAGAATAAACTGGCTCTTAACATCAAACTAAAAGCCTTATCTCTACAGAAAAGCTCTGCAACAAAGAAAAAAGCATTGCTGGCAGTCTGAGGCAGTGCCTGCACGCAGCAATGGTTTATACAAGTGCAGACAGAGCAATTTCTAATGAAGTAAAAGCAGAGTGAAATGGCCTCTAACCAACTCCACGGGCAGCACCACGTGTGTGGTACAAGCAGTGTTCTCTCACAAGGTGCACTGAGCCATGGCAAACGTGCATTATTTTACAGAGATACAATTTCACACACAAATTGCCACCACTCTGGTTCCTCAGCCATTATTGCAGTGGGACAAGTTTACCCAGGGCTGAGTTGAGCCTCTGAATTTTGAACCCGTCTCGCCTTTTCTACAGTTTCATCACATTTTGCCTGAAAATAAGCTAGAAGGGCTGTGTCTCCCATTCTGCTAAACCCTGCATCTCATTTCCCTTCAGCAAATTTCCACAGCACTCACAGGACACCATCTATCTTACAGTCCCTTAACTACTTCTGAAATGAAGACATACTGACAAAAATACATGAATATTCATGAGATGAATATTGAAGAAACTGACACATTACGTTCCTGACATATTAAAAACTAGTCCCTTTTCTTGAATTAGTATGCACTGAGTTTACAGGAATTAAATGAAATGGGGTGAGTTAGAATAACCTTTCATGAAGACCTTTGACAGGAGGATTCATATATGATAAACCTGCAAACATGTCAGCCATTGAACTTGAGGTATGTCAATGTCATTGGGTAGGATTTTGTAGAATTTAATCCTCCTAAGGGGAGATTTTACCAAAATAATTTACCCCTTTGGATCTTATACAGAGCAAAATATTTCTGCATCTCTCACATAACTTTATAGTAAAAACACAGTAATTCTCTGTACTAGTATGGAATATCATCCCTGTTGCAACATACTAGAATTCTGTAATTCTGTCCTATGCTTTGGGTAAAGTGTCTCATTTGTACCAAAACTCCAATAAATCCTTTGATGTTGCCATAAGCAGGATGTCAATCAAAGCCAGACTGAATCACAACATCAGCTTCCCCAAAAACTTAGTTGCAAAGAAAAAAAAAACTAATTTGACAGTTTCCATGCATCCTCTGTTCAGCATTATTTAACTCTGCACTTCTGTTTTTGCCTCTTAACCACTCTGAATTAGGAACCATCAACTTCATCTGCACATTTTAGCATTTTCCTTCAGCACTTGGGTGCTTCTCCATGAGAATTTAATGTTTCATCTTGGTTTGTGTTCCCTGATAGCTTGGCAAAAGGGCTGAGGCTTTCTGATTTCTTCCTCAGTACTTCAGTCTTGCCTCAAAGCCTGTCTTTATTGTGAAGCTCCAGTGCCACACTTTGTGTGCACACACTCCCCTCACCCTGGCACTCTGCCTTGGCATTGCAGCACTTTCATCTCAGTGCTGTGCAGTTCCAGCCATGCACCTCTGCAGCCAAGTCGTCACATCCAGGAGATTTCCTCCAAGACTCTGCTCTGGTTCTTTCCCCCTGTAAATTTACCAGGCTTAGGGCAGACACAGCTCAGGCACTCAACACAGCTCCCAGGTAATGCAACGTATTCTCCTCCATCCCTCCAAAATGAATGGGCAAAAATGAATGAACAAATGAATGAAGGAATGATCATCAGCTGCTGACACAAAAAGTTAAGGCACTGAGGTTTGCCCAGCTTGTTCTCTCTCTGTTATCCTGATACATCCAAAACCCCTGGGAGGAAACCACCATGGGAATTCTGTTGCTCCTGGCTGGGTCCCCTGTCCAGTGGTGCTGCCACCAGTACTGCTGGTGTAGCACTCCTGTCACTGCTGCCTTTATTTTGTGTCTGCATGGACCAATTTCACTCTTCTTCAAACCAAATCAAGCAATGTTTTTCTGTGTTTTCAGAGGACACTAACAGGAGAATGACATCAGGCTTCACTTCTTTCACAGCACATCCAAGGCTAGCGTGTCTCTGGGATCAGTGCTGGAAAGAAATAGTCACACAGAATTCCACATTTTGACAGAACAACTCTTCCTGGGTCAGGAAATGATTGTTGCATGAGAAAAAAATATACTAATAAAGATTAATTAATCTTTTTTTTTTCCCAAGTTGGCCACTTCACTGAGCATTCATGGAACAGTTAATACATTAGATATTCTCAAAGCAAAGCAAGCATCTCCTAAACACTGAAAATATTTTTTTCATTAAATGCACAAAGTTGAATTTTTATATATGTCTGAAAAAGGAGATACTGTAACTTTGAGTGGCATATGCTAGATACAATCCATGTTTTTTATAAGTCAGTGCAGCTCAAAAGACATCAATCAAGATGTGCAGATTTATATAGCTGCAAGAAAGCCTTATACATGTATGAAAGTTTACACGAGATACTGTAAATATATTCAGCTCTCTTAACACCGTATTTATTTTTGTAGGGAAAAAAAATCAATTTTTCTTTCTATTCCAAGATGCCTTCCTTTAAATAATTCGTTAAAAAAACAGTGGCAGGTTTGGGTTCAGTTTTTTCCCCTCATCTCAGTCATCCATTAGTTAGAGTTCCACCAGTAAATCACTGGTCAGTGAGATGAAAGAATCACATCAAGCTGTCCAACTTTTAAACCTTATTCTTTGGTAAGTGTTGGGCAAGAGAAAGAGGAAAAATACAACAAGCAATGAACAACATTCTTATTATGGTCCTCATGGTGTCCTGAAAGCAGAGGGGTTGGGAGATAATGGCAACATGAAGCTATTTACAACTTGTTAACCTTAATGCTGGGCTTGGAGAGCCAAACTGTCTGTGCACTAGCTGGCATCTTTCCTAAAATCTTGCAAGCCTTTGTGAAGCAGAGTTCTAGGAGTGCAAATCATCTTTTGGCACGACAAGCTTTCCTAGCAAGAAATGTTCCTTCCAGGGCCCGTGTCTGTGGAAAAGTAGGAGTCAGTGGGAGACAAACAGGCACAGAAGGGTGGCAGTGGAAAATGAAAATTGGCAAAATGCTTTCCAGTCATGTCGAGAAATGACAGTCCACGAGTAAATTCTTGCAAAAAGGAATGTAAAGAACATAAGATCTACCATTGCACCACCGGTATTTAAGATACACCCAAACACAACGTCAGTACAAAGCACGTCACAAGGCGTTTTCATTAACCTCCCACCAGCAGGCTGCATCACAAAAATCATTCTGCCTGGATGAGTGCATTCCTTTACATTTTGTGATATTTCAGCCTTATGCAAGAGCAGACCTGAAGTCTTTATTCTTGTCTTGATTTACCTTTCTGGTCAGCCACGCTGTTACAAACGCCATGGCTGAAGCCTGCTCAAGAGGATTCTGCACATGTGCCAGGTCAGAGATGGATTTTTATTGGGTCTGCCTCATGAAGGAGCTTGCCCAAAGCCTGAAAGTTTAATGTCCAGCTTAGACCAAGGACATAAATCATGCCTTTTATGGCCACAGCATGTCCGTGCCTACACATGGGCCCACATCGGCTTTTAACAGGAAAAAAAAAAGAATAAACTAAAATGCACATACACACATCTTCAAAAAACTACTCAGCAGCAGATAATCTTTACAAAACATTAAGAAAATTCAGCAGAAACATCAATCCTTTTGGTGTGATGGCGATTTTACTTTGGAGCCCTGCTTATTTCCAGTCTGACAATAAATTCAGATTGGCAGTCGTGTACTAAACTGGTGAGATGATGTTGTGAATGGCAGTGTCAGCTGAAATACACCCTGCTCGTCATGATGAGGCTCTGTGAGTACAGCAGTTTGTTCTGCATATTATTTGCAGAGGGGGTGACCTCTTGGAAAGCTGAGTGGCTGTGAAACCCCTGTTGTTGTGTTCAACAGATGTGGGGGGGACACAGCTCACGTTTCCTTATTCTCCAAGTTTTCACAGCATTTGCGCTTCACTGAGGAGCTACACCAACCAAAAAATGCCAGAATTCACCCCAAATACAAGAAAACTGTCCTTCCCATTCCTTTTCTGGAGTTTTCTGAAGAAACAGGAGATATTTGGCTGCAAAACATCTTCAGCTGAATCTTAGGTGACCAATTAAAACCTTTCAAGGATCGAAGTTTTTGACAAGTTAGTTTAGAAATACTTATCTGCCTTTTATCTTTTAGTAGTATATTCAAAACCATTCCCTTTATTGCATCTGTAATGCTTCAGATAAGAAAAAAATGATGAAGCAATTTCATCACAAATGATGAGTTTTTATCAGCATTGCTGCTGGGTCAGTCAAGTTTGAGTGAGTAGTCAAGGGTATGAAGTGCCTTGTGGAAAGGCAAACCTTTAACCAGGCCTCTGCTGTCACTTGTAAATTTACAAAAAAATGTGACTTCTTTTTCCTTTTTTTTTTTTTTTTAATTCATTTATTCAATCTACAAACCTTTTATTAATTCATTTTCATTTAATTGAGGAAATCAGAACACAAGACCCTCCAAATTGATTATCTGTTCAGGAAGGGGTTTTTCTGGCACTGCACTGGTTTTTGAAATCTAGAAATGAAGGAAACATTTATCTCAGGCTTCTTCCCTTTAAACTCAGATCATTGTAGTCATACCTAAAAAATTCTCCAAACAGTGAATCTGGTTCTGATTTTGCAAACAGACTTACTTTAGTCCTACTTTGTATTTCAGTGCACAATGCAGCAACACAGATCATTCAAAGAGAAACAGCTTTTTGGTTTGTAAATCATCTTCAGGGCTTCTGCTTCAGAAGAAGTGTGCAGATCACTCACATTCATCTTCCCTTTAACGACTGCTCCCAGTAGAATGTTTACAGTTTTTTTAACCTGTAAATCTGATGACTCTCTCAAGAGATTCATTAAAAACTTGAACAGGATTTTCTTCTCCTACAACAAACAATACTCTGATAACACTTTCTAATAATGAACACATTCCAAGGGAAATTGAAAATCTGTGATTTCCCTGTGGTCATAGAGCCCATACATGGTATCTTTGATGGTAACTATACATTAAATTACACTCTCTTGCCTAGATATGCTTGAAATTATGGATATTTGAAATTTGTTTAGGGTAATTCAAATCAGGGGAGGATCAGAACAACTATATGTGTTTTGAATTTCTGGGCACCATCCTTTATTTGCATAACTTTTACTGCAGTTGCACCAATGCAAAGCAAAACAGAAACAGTTCATATATATGTACCTCACCCAGAAGATTTAATATAAAGTTTCTACACTGAACAATTGCAGTATGTTAACTAAAAGAGCATGGGTTAGGACTGGAGTGGTGTAAGTAGCTCACTTTATGTCCAAAGCTGACCATGGACAGTGCTGTGTCCTATTCCTGACCATCAGGCAAGGAGAAGCTTTTGCTGAATTCCCATCAGCTCATTCTGGTTCACCAGGGCATTTCAGTTCTAAATCTTGATCTCGTAAGATAGCCATCTCTAAATTCAAGATGGAATAAAAGTAATTGGTAAATGTTCCCAGTCGGCGGCAAAAATAGAAACCGAAATGATAAAGAGTAACTGAAAACCAGTTCATCCCCTCCTCCACACAGGGAAAAAATGGCAAAAAATTATTTTCTGCTGGAGATGACTAATTATATTGACATTTTTTATATTCAGCACCATCAGGGTTGATTGTCTCAAAGCAAGCCTAAGCCCCACGTTAAAATGCACTCTAAAAAGCAGAGTACATGGTACAGATAGCTTGCTATGGCTCAGGTTTTTCCTAAAGAATATTCTGCATAATTAGGAGATTCTACAACATTTAGTAGATCAACACTTTATTATTAAATTTCTAGTAATGGAAAAGCAGTCCCTACATAAGGTACCTCCTGGAACTCAGGGAAACTTTGATTTAGCTTCTTGGCCTACCCAAGATTTCCCTGTACGCCATCTGCTCTTTTCATTTATTTAAAATCCACATCTGCAGGGTTCTGAAAACATCAGGCTGAGAGTGTCTAATGGTTCAAATGCAATACAGCCTTTACCACACGTTCATTAAGATAAACAAATAATTAGGATAAGCAGTTTTCATCAATGGAATCTGAAGGAAACAGTCCATAATTGTGGAACAACTACGCTAAATGTCCAACCTACTGCATGCAGCAGACATTCATTGAAATATTTAGTAACACCTGAGTATTTTTAAGGGGAAATGTTCTTTTGCAGACAGCAGAAACAAAATGGTACAGCAAGAGTCAAGGATGGAAAATACTGAATGAGTACTTGCAGTATTCTGCTGAGCTTTCAGTGAAAATTGGCCCAAATAAACCAACACAAACCCACGGAAGTAATTTTCAATCTAAATTTCAGCTAAATTTAGAATAGGCAGTATTATGATCCTTTTAGATGTACAAAAAAAAAAGCAATGACATCATGTTAGACAGACAGCATGGGAAGCAAGTGAAACTACCAGAAATGAAGCTTTAACAACAAAAATCATGAAATGCTTGTTCACATTCACGCACCTTCATTGTTGCTTCCCAGCGAACAATTTTTGTTTGACTGCCTGTTTTGACAAATAATTCAATGATAAAACAACAAATAAATTAGAACTTCTGTAACCATAAATATTCTTTTTAGAGGATTTTTATGATCCTTGGTTTCATTTGTAGGGATCTTTTATTATATTTAATCAAAGTACTTAAATTTCTGCCCATAAAAGCATTGTCTATTCTCAAACTGATTTGTTCTCATATCCTCCCAGCCACACATTGTTAAGTCCCTCTCTAGAAACTGCATTTCTCGCATTTTTCTGTAGGGAATCTGCCAATCCACCTCCAGTCACTCTTGTAGTCAAGAGCAATAAACCATCAACATGAAGCATCAGCAGAACACTCCTCACAAATACAAACAAAATTACACTCAAGCTAATGTGTCCACCCCAGAAAACCCTCAGGAAAAACTGAATTAACAAGTTTGTCTTACAGCTCTTAATGTCAACTAATGTAAGTTTTGTAGGACTAAGGGAAAAGAATCAGTCTCAGGTTCTCTTGCCCTCAGCTCTGTTAATAAAGCTGAGGCTTCTGCTTTCCAGTTGGCCTTTAAAGAAGAACAAAAATGAACAGCAGGGTTTCCTCGGAAAGAGAAAGGAAACTAAAAGGATTTTATAGATCAAAAGCAGTGCTTCAACCTGTATTCAGAAGGGCCCTGCTCAAAGTGAAGAGATGACTTGTTGAAGGCAGCCTTGTCTCTATAACCTCAGCTGAAGGAGGCCTCCAAAATTACACCAAATAGCACATTGTGAGCCAGGAATAGCAACCAGTGCTGAGATCCAACCCAGAAATAACAGCACTCTGCTCACTGGTTGGTTTCTCTCCTTGTCCTGCTCCTCTCCACCACCTGAACAACCAGAACAGCAAGGACAGAGCAAGCTCCTGAATTTGATCGAAAAATCACAGTTGAGACAAGGCAAAAAGCAGTGACCTACATAGAGGAGTCAATGTCTTTTTATAGAAGCACAGGGAAGTTCAGACTGGGAGACTCTAGAGAGTCTGTCTAGCCAAACCTGCTTCCAGCTTCTAAGTTACATTAGGCTGCTCAGGGCCTTGGGTCAAGCTTTGAACATTGCCAAGGATACTTCTGTATATGCAGTGAACATTTTTGTAGTGAGCGAAAAGGAGAATCCGCTTCAAGTATTTCTTTTGGTTTACTACCAAGATTACCTAATGTGCTTGCAGCACTTCCAGTCACCAGGAAACTCAGTGAGCAGAGGTTTTACATTCAGGAAACGTAAAGTGGCAAAGGAGCTAGTGCAAATTGGCATGTAGAACTCAGCCTAAAATCACACTGGTATCAAGAACAGCAGGAAACTCTTCATTTTGATGGAAATATGGGACTCCAAATAGGCCTCCCATTTCCAGGGTCCTTCAAAAACTGAGTAGAACCTTCAAAAGCTGAGAAGGAAAATGGGAAAATGGCTGTTGGCAACCCACAATGGATTTGACGTTTCTCCCTCCAAAACTGTTATGGCTGAGGTTGTAAAAATGACATCAGTGAAAGAACATTAAAAAATAAAAGGAAAGGAGGAAAATCTGCCATAAATGTGGCTCACAAAATGATGAATATCATCCTAAAACTGGTCTTATGGATCACAAAACAGTCTGTTAAAAATGTTAATTCCCTCAGCCCTCAGACTAAGAAATATCTGAGCACAACTAACTTTTGTGAGGCTCATCAACAGGTATTTTACTACCATAGTAACGCGCTGAAGCTGTTTCCAAGAGCATCTTGAAATTTCATCATTTCCACTTCACTTCCCCTCAGAGGTTTCCAAAAGACCTATTTGTAGTGCCACGGTTTTACATAAGTTTCATATGTACATGTAACCACCTACACAGCACTTAAAGGGGTGTCCTGACCAAGTTATCCCTTTAATCACTGGAGCATCCCAAATTTTTCAGAAAGCAATTTCTGTGGGCTGATTAGTATCTCCATCAACCAGTGTCTCGCAGTTCAGCAGATCAGCAAAGTGATTTCTGCTCCAGTAATGACTGAATCAAGACACAGATCCAATACTCTGAAGTGGCTGCGCTTACAGAATTTAGTTAATCCTGCAGTAGCCACACCTGCCAGCCTCTTAAACCTTTTTCCAATGATTCCTTTCAATGCTTTTTTTTAGTATTTATAATACAATAGAGCCTAAAAGTACTGTGCCTGCCAAAATGAATTACATGTAAAGAACTGAGACTCTCCACATTTTTTGCTGAGGCACGTTGCACAGTTTTGGATTCAGACATTACTTTTTAAATCCTCTTCTCTTGTTAGTGCACTACAACAAAAGCACACTGACATTAAGGGGACTCATAGCAAATGGCATTTTTATAAAGCCAGATAAAGTTTTCATCAAATTTAACAGGCAAATATTCTGGGGTTTATGTCTTCCCACTGATGTTGAACAATGACCAAAACCTGAAACCTGCAGGATAAAAAAGAGCCAAAGGAAGCAGCTATGGGGCAACTGACCCAGTATAGGATGTTAAGCAGCCCCAAAGAGCAATAATACTTGCTTAATTAAGATTTATTTTTGTATTTTAAAATCTCCCTACCCAATGATTCCAACGAGTACTACTCAAACAGGGAATTGGAGCCAAATTCCATTCATATTGTAAGGAACCTCCTACTGAATGTAAGCTGTGGAAGGCAATGCCATCACAAAAATACTGTCCTAGCATAAAAAAAATTACCAGCACATTTACCTTTTTCTTCAGTTTAATGGATATTACAATGGATTTCAGATTTAACTCACAATTCCACAAGGAATATATGATTTTATTAATAAAAGTAAATTATTTTCATCATAAATTCAGGTAAATTTCATCCAGTTCTTTTCCTGTTTATAAACTTCCTTCGGTGTTTTAACTTCTGTTTGTTGTCTAATTTTAGGTTAATGGAAAGTAGAGAGAATATTTCTTGTTTAGTGTAGTATTTCTTGTTTAGTGTGATTGTCCTATATGTAACCATGTCTTTTTCCAGTGCTGAGGGTTCCACTGCTTTTCCTGGACTGACTGGTTGATGTTTAACCATTTAATGAGCCACAAAACACAGAATGTTAAAAAAGGAGTAATTGGCCCCAAGCTCAACCATCAAAGCACCAACTTTTCAGCTTCAAATAACGAATTTATTTCAAAGACAGTTGAGTCAAATTTAGAAGGTGAGAAAGAGCGGGCAGGAGTAAATTCAATTTACCTTGTTCTCAGGGATGGAAGAAAGCAGGAATTTTTAAGTTCTTCCATTAAAACACTGAAAACTGTTCGGAGAGCCCCTGGAATTGAGGCACCAGGGATAATTCCCTTCTGCACACAAGCTCAGGTTGCTCAGAGCCGCCGATGGCTCGGCACAGACACAGCCAGGAGGGCTCACTGCTCACAGGGCTGCCAGCACTCAACACATCCCACCTCATTCCTCAGCCAGAACACAACAGCTTCTGACCAGAGACACAAGTGAGCCATTTCTTTGAAAGCATTCAAGTCTTTGATTTCTGGCTTTTTTAAGTGGTCAACTTTTTTCTTTTTTTTTTTTTTTTTTTTAATGATATGCCAAGTGTCTTTTTTCTCACCCTTTCTAGCTTGAAACACCTCAAGTTAATGTTCTGTGAACTGATCTCAAACATACTTTGCATTCTGCTTTAGGGTACTCCCAGTTCATGAAAATGGTTTTCTTTCTCTATGTGGATAAATCTAAACAAGATACACCCTGATATTTGAATGAGCACGTTGTCAAAAAACAAGTAACTGTAACTGACGGCTGATAATCCTGCAATTGTTTAAAGAGGGATTTTAAAGGAGTTTCTTGCTAAGAAATTGTGGTTTATGGTGTTCTCCTAGATATATTTAAAGGGCTTATATATGGTGGGGGAATATGTGAATACCAAAAATCTCATGATAGTTCTACTTTTCTAGTCATCATCATTCCAGATTGATTACAAACAATTAGAATACATTTATTTCTCAGAATCCAAGGTCCCTTCTGCAACTTTCCCTCCTCAGATTTCACTAATTCCATAAACAATTGCACATGTACAAGCATATGGGTTTTTTCCTGAAGTTTCTGGTGGAATCATAGCAGATAAAGAAGTAATAACTGCCAATTGAGCTGCCCCTTGGTCAGAGGACGAGGCCTCTGTAACAAGCTAGGAGAGCAAAACTCTTGATTTACTTTATATATCACATTTTCTTCAATAAGACATTAAATTACAGGTCTCCTGAACATGAATTTTAAACAAAGATCTCTGGATGTACACTCAGCTGACAAGCTGATCTCCTGGAGGACAGTCCCAATTACCAGAAACTGTTTCAAAACCCTTCACTAGAATCCATTCATTCTGGGAAGCCTCAAGTGAGGACAAGGTAGGGAGATGAACAGAAAATGAATTTTACGTATTCTTTCCCCAATTTTCATCCCCAAAATTGTTCCTGTGTTGCATTGCACTCCTGATTTTGATTTACAACACATTGCCACGTACATTTTCCAAGGGTCAATTAAATGGCTGACATAGTGAAGCCATTACTCCCTTTAATGATAGCTTTAGTTTCATCCTTGTATCCTCCATATATTTATAAATTACTGACAGCAACTATAATCTAAACAAACTACTACACTGAGGCCCTAAATCATTTGAGTTCAGAGTTATGTGTGCATGTTACAGCTCTTTAAAAGTCACCATTTAATGGAATTTCCAACCACTAGAGTTCCTCTGCACTTTTCTTTAGGGAATGCTAGGGCATTCTCTTTGGCTATTTAACAAGTCTAGGTCTTTCACCAGAAACATCCCACAAGTCTTAGGAAAATCTCTTTCCAGTTTGTGAATCCAAATTGCACCTTGACGTGATGCCTCCAATTGAAGCTAGGCTCCATTTCAGGGAGAAAAATACCATCACACCCAAGGAAAAGCAAAGATCCAGGTAACCGTGTGCCTGTCAGGACACACAACTCCACATCTGTCAGGAGACAGGGAGACACAAACTTTTATAACTACAAAAGCAATCACAGAACCTGGAGATATGACTAAACATGGGTTTAAATGATTCCTTCCATCAGCAGAGATGAAAACTCAGTCATGAAACCTCCTTTCTCAAGAGGATTATTTTTAAAAAAGTGAACTAATGAAATCTGAGTTACAGGCTGGAGGGAGAGAGTGGCTTTTTTATAACTGTTCCCCATGCTCCATTTGATGCAGTTCAGTCATCCCCCAAGCATTTCACAATTTCCTTGGGGTGGGCATGCCTGTGCCTTGTGCCAGGGACTACAGCTGGAAACATGAGTGCATGTGGCTGCAGCGTGCCCACGTGTGAGAGCACGTATCCAGCACATCATACATTTCCATACATATACATTTATTTATTTAACAAGATGGCACAGTTGGTTAAATGAAATATGCTGTGCATAAGCATTATAAACTTACACTTGATTTTTTTCCCCTTTAGCATGTATTTCCTGCTACTTCAGTAGACAGCGTCGAGCGTACATAATTACTAATTAAATTCCTACAACAATAATAAAACTATGTCCTTAAGGATGTAACAGATAAACACTGATATGCAAACAGACTACATCACCAGTGACATCTCATTTCTAGACCGGCTTGGAGGAAGAAAATCTTCCCCCAAACAACCATATCACATCAAAGTAGAACACAAGGCAAGATGTTCCCTTGGCAGGAAGACAAAGCACAAGTTTCTGAGCACGGGAACTGCCACATCAAAACCCCCCAGCAATGGCTTTAAAGACAGTGGGCACCTCTGCTTGTAATTTCACTGTTG